>NC_092520.1:171011603-171647103 GCF_037038585.1 Patagioenas fasciata | reverse complement strand
TAGTTCAGCCTTTTCCTGTTCTGCCATTTTGCACTTGGCCTTTGGGCCTTTCTACCTTTTGCCTTTTCTCTGTCTCCCTGGGATCGGCTGTTCAGGACCAGGGCGCCCTCCTCTCCAGGACTGGCCATTCAGCACAGATGGAGTTTGTGAGAAATTGCATTGAGTACCGCTTATTTTGTATTTTATTTTTATTTTATATTTAGTAGTAGTTTATTACTATTCTGTTGTCATATTAAACTGTTTTTATTTCAGCCCACAAGTTTCTCTCATCCCTTTTGGTTCTCTCCCCTATCCCGCTTAGGGGGTAGAGGGAGTGAGTAAGCAACTATTATGATCTTAGTTGCTAGCTGGGGTGAAACTGCAACACATACAATTTCCCCTTGATGCCCAGGAAAGTTCTTGGGCATATTTAATTTCTTGCTCTGGCTACAGATCCACACTTCAGACTCAGAAAGTATTTCAATGCTGATGCTGTTAGGAACTTACATGGACACTGTCAACCTGAAAAAAATATTTTTCAACTATTTTTTAGAATATTGTCCCTTCATAGTCTATTTTACTGTAATTTTTAATTTCCATGCTATTTCATTTTTTAACAGTTTACTAAATGTTCTTAGACATTTTGATTTTCATGCTATTTCATTTTTTAACAGTGTACTAAATGTTCTTAGACCAACGTAGAGAAGCCATGAAATTGCTAACATAAAGTAGGTACAATTAAGTACTAGTAATTTATTAGAAAAGGTCAGCGATACCTAACAACTACACTTTTCCTCTTTACAGTCCTCTCAAGCCTAGTTCTTCTTAGAATACTTTTTAAGAAGAGCTGCTTGAAAAAAATGAAGACTCTTTTTGGCTTCTTCCTTTATTTTTCTGCTCATTGCATTGTATCCTAGTATTCTGGAAAAGATAGGAGCATTTGTGCCCTCAGCATGATTTTTACCCTGGTACCGTTATGTATATACATGCATTAAACCACCTTAGAAATCTCCTGTGCTATCTGTAATGACAACCATGTACATGTTACTCTCAGTTCTTTTTGTCTCAGTTGTACCAAAAATCATCTTGATTACTGTCTTGCTATAGCAACACTTTCTATAAAATTCTAACAACTTGGATCTCAACAGGGAGTTTTAATTAGTGCCAAAAATATTCAATTTCTGTATTTCTCACAATACTGTCATACGAGCAGCAGATGAGAAGTTTAAATTTTAATGTGTACTCCAGAATACTCCTTTCATTTGTGTTGTAAATACTATTTGGCAGCCTGGTTTTATTACTGTGTTTTACTTTATTACTATAGGTACCTTTTAAAAAAGAAATTTAAAAGTTGATAGAAAGTATGGGCAAGAGTAATCTAGGTGTTTATTGTGATACATCACCCATTATCATCTTATTTCTTTCCGATATTTTTACTCTGTTTTTCAGCAAGTTCACATTCTGTGATACCCAGTTTTTTTGATTGTTTTCTAACTTCGACATCAGCTGTAAATTCAAGCCTGCTGCTTCGTCTGTGGCTCGCTCTGTAAACATTACTACATTAATATTGTAAACTCCTCAGAGCAGAGATCACCTTATTGTTTACACAATACTTAGCACAGTGACTTCCTGATGCACGATCAGGGTTTCTATCCACTATAGTAGAAGAAAAATGACATATATCCATATATTATTGTGGGTGATTTTAATTTTATTTCCGTTTAATCAGGTAAAAAGCAAGTAGACTGGAGTTTCCCTGCTGTCCTGCATCAACAGAGTGGCTGTGCTTGTCTGCACTGCAGTGCAAAGGTGTGATTTCGGAGGTCTCAATGCATCCTGGCTTACCCAGCAGAAACTGGTTTATCCTTTACAGCTGAATTGTTCAATCTCAAGTTTTATCCAGGAGGACATCTTAAAAATGTACCCATTGTTGAAATCAGTGGTATCACAGCTGCGGTGCTGTCAGTAGCTGCACTACCCGGGTATGTCAGCACAGGCTGAGGTCACAGCCATTAGTTGATGCTTACGTACGTCTCAGCCTGTGACTCGCTTCCCTCAGGAACCCTTTGCACATCCCGTGGTACAGCAGAAATGGCGTTGGGGGTGCCTGATGCCACGTTGACTGTGCTGCAGAACTTCAGACGTGCCTCGCAGGTGGGACGGTATGGGTGAGACAACACCCTCTGCTGCGACTGCAGCATCTTTCCCTACTACTTGCAGCATCTGAGCCAGAAGTGACTCAACTTTTCTATAAGACAGCGATGGAAGTCTCAAACATGGTTATTTAAAATCACAATATTTCAAAGCTGAACTAAGCTGACGTGTAATGCATGCTACAGAGACCCATGGTCTATTTTATGGAGTCACTTTGTATTTAACACAATGTTTTACCATGGGTGATGAAAAGGAAATAATAGATTCTTGGAACAGATGGAGGAACAACAAGATTTAGCAAGACTCCAGAAGTATCAGGGGCCCACGGGGCTGGGGGGTCACTGGGGCTGGGGTGCCACGGGCTCCCCAGGGCAGCCCAGGCTTGTCCCACTGCCCCAGCCCTGGGCATCAGGCATCTCCCTGGGGACAGGGACAGGCTGAGGCTGGGCTGGGATGTCGGTCCATGGGTGGGTGTCAGAATGAGGCACAGTGGGGGGACTGTGGTCAGACATGACCCCAGGATGGTCATGCGGGGCCTCCGTGAGCCTGTGGACACCAGAGAGGATGTCCTCTGGGATCTTACCAGAAGAACAGAGATAGCTGAATGCCATGTGACAAGGACATGGTGCATAGTGACTCCTTTTCTTGCTCTAGTTGCTAAAATCCTCCAGAATGTAATAACCTGCTGCTTACGTAGTTTACAATATATCAATATTTTTTAACTGGTGATTTCACATGGTTTACACCTTTTGACAGGTTCATAGATTGGGCTGCAGTGGGCTATTTGCTTATATCCTTTTTGACAAAATCTGGGTATTACAGAGATCACTTTACTGAGGATCACTGGCACATGGATATAGCAGGTTACCTTTTTCTATTGAGAAACTCTTTAGGATATAGGTAATGATACAGGAACATTTTGTGTGTTTCTACTGAAGAGTTATTTCTAGGATACCTGACTATTACTTGTCTTCTCTTTGTGTGTGACGGTCTAGCCCTTTTAGTTGAGATGTATATGAAGTATGGTGATTTCATTCTTGTTTGTTTTGTCTACATTTCTGTACATTAATTTCAAATTTAGTCATAGGTTTCTAGATATTAAGTTGATCAGACTATGCTTACTGGTAGAAAGCTGACACTTTCCACAAAATATCACATTCTTACCATTTAGTTATTTTTCAGTTTCAAGGATGAGAAAATCATAGAATCATAGAACAGTTTGGGTTGGAAGGGACCTTCAAAGGTCATCTAGTCCAACTTGCCTGCAATGAGCAAGGACATCTTCAACTAGATCAGGTTGCTTATAAGCTATGTTAGATGAAATTTTGTGGTTTTATTAAAAAAGCAAGGTGTGTGTTTGTTAGCTACTGTAATATTTAAGTTCATGAAGATGTAGATTATTTGCTAATTTTACTCTTTGATGTAACTGTATGAGTTTATTATTCCTGCTACTTTGTAGGTACTCTCCAAGGTCAGTGGAAGAAAATAGGTAGCTCCCATGACTAATTATCCTCCTAAACTGTTGCTTTATTTTTAGATGGGGCTTTTGACTTATAATGTTCAAGGGCTACCATATGATGGGGAACAAAAATTGTGTTAAGAAAATATTCAGAATTTGTGTTACTGAGCTCCATCTCGATGAAGAAGTACCTCATTACCTCTGAATAGTGATCTGTTCTGCAGTGGCTGGGGATGAGAGCAATGTTTGCATCATAGCAGTGACTGAGAGTTGAGTAATATGCCAGAAAACTTCTGAGCTTTGTGAGTCACCAAACCTGAGTAGCGTGGAGATCCTCTGGGCTGATTTGGAGGGGAGAGCAGGAAGCATTTCAGAACGTTTCTGATCATTCCTATAATCATCTTGTAGTGACCCAGGAGCTTCTTGTAATCAAGTTTCTACTACAACAAGTACATCATATATGTTGAGCAAAGAGATGTTCTTACTCACAGAAGCAGACAACAGCCACAGGAGTCAGAACCTGTATGCTTTTTTGAGGTTGAGTTTTCCAAGGATTTTGATTTGGGGTTAATTCAGAGGGCACGAAGTTTCTTCTAAAAAGCTTTGAAAACACCTTATCTTATTTCTGAAGCAAAATACTTTCACTCAGGAAAAGGTCATGTATGCTACAGTTGTGGAGATATTTCTGAATTAGAAAATTGATACATATCCAAAAAATGTAGTCCTGTTTGATATTTCTGCAGATTTTATTCTAAGGGTATAAAACGGGTTTGTGGAAATCTTCTGGTCGGCACTTCTTGCTATCAAGTAGTATTTACAACTTTAAAGCTTGAATTTTCTTCCTATTTTCGTCTGCCTTAAGAACACTGACAAACTATCAGAGCATATGATCTTTTTAAGGATTTGAGGAAAGCAGTTAAGTTCTGTGTGTGATGAAACAGTGTATAGGTATTAGAAAGCTGTCAAGGCCATTCTCGACTAATGGACTCAAGATAAGACAGGTACTGGTAAGGTTAGAGATTATTTAAAGGAAGATTTTTGGGAGGGCTAGTGATACAGAGACTGAGTTAGATTGCTAACTAAACATGCTTGGGGTCTGTTTGTGGGCTATGAAATTAAATGGCATGAGGTGACTGTTATCTGTCCAGCAAAAATCTCATTCTTACCCTCCAAAAAGCAGGTGCTCATGTCTTAACTAGCTCATGAGAACCGTCCGCGGAGCAGGCTGCCCTGTGAACTGAGCCTCAGAAAGTGCTAATTGTCCATCCCAGGGAGAAGGCTATCAGTTAATTAACGTGGATGATCAGCAGCGTGGTGCCTGGGCTTACTCCCTGGCTCTGTTCCACTGAGGAGTTTAGCCATAAACAGAGGTATCCCTTCTGGAGTGAGCAGCTTTTCCCTGCAGGCTTCAGGCTCGCTAAAGGGCATTGCTGATTGATCCAAAGGCAAGTGGTGATTTAGCCTCATTCATTGGGTTGTTTGTCTGCTTCTCTTGCTTTTCTTTATAACGCAAATTGATGGGAGCTCCTCTGTTGGCAGAACTCGGTGTCTGAGATGACAGGTGAAAGACCACCTTAAACCTCATTCTCTTTCACACATTTTCTTTTACTGCATTTTTGTAACAACTTCTGAACAACCCAGCCAAGTAATCTGTTTTCTGCGTGTGCAGAAAAAAAAAAATGCCCTGGCACACAGTCACAAGTCCCATTCCACAGGAAGAAAAAAAATATATATATTTGAATATATATATCAAATCCAGATCTCTGATCTTTTTCTCTTGGGTGCAATGGGTGAATTAGATTTGCAGGAGTCTGTATTTGTTTTTATGAGAACTATAATTCTTTCTTTCCCTGCTGCACAAAAAGGACTATTTTCCCAGAAGAGCTTAGAGAAGAACACCAGGAAAATATGAGCTGTAGTCCCAGACTTTAGCTTTTGTTCATACTGCCCCGTTTACTCTCCTCTGCCACAGTAGTAGTTTCAGGACAATATGACTCGTCTTGTGTCTGGGTGGTTTACAGCAATGGGTCCTTCCTGAGCCAGGAGGGAGCAAATGCTTACCCCTTGAGGCTCAATGAATTCGTTCTAATTACTTAACTGGGTTCTGCAACCTGTATTATTGTTATGGGCAGGTGAGATTGTTTTGTTTTGACCAAAAGACCTATTTACATGTCAGTAATGGCTATACAAGCTGGTTTTCCTAGAATCCTCAACCAACCAGAAGATGCATTGGCTCTTGCATCTTGGAGGAACATTAAGACACACAACTTCTCACTTTGATTGTTCCAAACATTCATCAGGTATCATTCAGAAGTTGGTCACAGCAATAAGGCGTAATGGGACCGAATACTAAGCCCTGTCTTTCTAAGTTTGGAAAACAAATGAATCTCTGTGGTAGGGTGATACATCTGCTTCTTCCTAAATGATTTGGAATAGATTGTGAAGTTTTTTGCATTTGCAGAGCCTACCATGTTATTGAACAGCATCCAAGAACAATCTCCTGTATAAAGAGGGGAGGGCAGGTATTACAGAAAGCATTCAAAATGTGATCAAGAAAAAGAGCACACCTGTTCTGGAAGGGAAAACACCTCTCTGGACCTGCAGGAGAGCTTACTATAAGAAGTGAAACAGAGAGCTATTGAAAAAAATGAAGCCACCAGAAAAGGTATTTTACTTTTTAATGTCACAGTTCTTATGGGTGTGTGGTTTTTTGTGGGAATAGATGCCATATTTCAAAACTTCAGCAGACAGCATACAGGACATGATATATTTTTTTTTCGTTAGTGTCTGTACGAACCACCCAATAAATCAATCACAATATCCTTTATAGACCATTTATTGGGTTTACATTTCACTTTAAGAAGCTGCTGGGTTTTAATATGCTCTTTTGATGTAAGAAGCATGCTGGCTCCCAAAGTGAAAATCAAATCTCATTGTTACTGTGAAAGATGCATGCCTTGCAGAACATGAATATTCCAGAGAAGAAACAGCAAACATTAAATCCATTTACTAGAAAGTAACTAGCCTACTTAGTTATTTGTGGCTGATCTGCTATTTACTATTAATGAATTGACCAATATGCTTAGATGATGGCACTGGAATAGCTGCTTATCCAGTTTTCAGTCTGTAATTGCTTAGTTGGCTGCTTCACATTATCAGGATTTTTTCACTGTGCTATATTAGTAAGTTTGACTTTTGCTTACTGAATTTACTAATACTGAAAGCTAAAGCTTTAAAGACCAAGAGGACTTCCCCATCTTCTATAACTGATGCTAACCAGTGCAAACAGGACCTTCTGGATTAGGACTGAGTGTGCAGGTTTGCAATATCTGCTGCTGTACTTTGATTTATAGTATTTGGTCTCTAAAAAGGAGCATTTCCATAGAGGTGATTTATCAGTATTAAGGTTGAGGTCCTCAGAGGATCTGAATTAGCATTGTTTCACTGCCAACTTATTTTTCACATATCGCAAATCTAAAACTTGGTGAGAAATGCAGTACTCAATATCACTGCTAACTCCTTCATACCTTTCATTTTTTTTTCAAGTTGTTGCAGCTGAGAGTGAGAAGAGATTACATATGGTCATACAACAACAGAAAGAGGCCAGAGGAGAGGTCAGCTGCATAGCAACTGAACTTTTGGAAGAACAGAAGACTGAGGGACCATGTCTTCTTTTATGCAAGGAATCATGAAGATAGCCTGAATTGTGAAAGCCCAGGAGAATAAAGAAGGGGAAGAGAGTAAGCCAGAATAGGATGTGAACTCCTTTGAATTTCAATGGGGATTCCATGCACAGCATATCAAAACAGTACTGGGGGAAAAAAAAAAAAAGGATCAATAACAGCAAAATGAAACACTGCAAAAGAAAGTAAGATAGAAAGAGAAAATAATCTCCAAGGATATGTTGTTTGAAGAATGAAAGAATGAAGCAAAATATGTAGCCAAGTTGTCAATATTCTTGCATTGTCAATGTCCCTGGTCAAAGAAGTTGTATATGAAATCTGAATTAGCAGAGAAGCAGAACACTTTCTGTCCCTGTTAGAGGGGAAAACAAAACAAAACAACACAACAAACAAAACAAAACAAAACCCAAACAAACAAACAAAACCAAAAGTAGAAATAGATTTTTCTCTAAAACCAAAGTGCCCGTTATCCCATAAATTATGCAGAAATAGCATGCTTAACAGTCTTCTGTAATGTATGATATTCTATGAGTGTCCTGATTCTGCTTTTTGAGACTAAAAAGCTCTGAGAAGCTTCTGCAGGAATCTGTACCCTCCAGAAGGCAAAGTCCTCCAAGCTCCTGTAACACTTCCTTATTGGCTTCTCTCATCAGCAACAAAAAGACGAGCAACAAACAACTTATTTCTTTCCTTATATCATACAAACTTAGGTGTCTGTATTTTAAGACAATCAAGTTGCTGTAATATATTTAGTTTCTGCTCTTTAGAGAATGGTATCCGCTTTTGTCTCCACACTGTCCTTTTCTGCCAGCGTACCAGTCTGAAGTGGCATATGCCTGCGTGTTTACCGTCTATCCAGCATAGTGTGGCTGTTCTTCAGGGAATAAAAGTCTTTCAAAAGATCCAGAACGTTTAATTCTTGGTAACCTCTTTCACCTCTGACTATAGGACAGGTAAGCACAGTCTCACTCTTTTTGTCTGAGTTCTGTCAGGACTGTAATAAAACATGAAAAGGGAATCACAGTTTTGCTGCTGGTGAGTGAAGACTAGTTTTTCTGTGAAACTATTTCTGTATTTCCATAGACTGATTCCCTTAATATTATCCTCCTGTCTTCTTTTAGAGAAATAAGGGTGAATGAGGAGAAGTAGCCCATTAACAAATTTTCATGTTATTGTTTCTGTCCATTGGTGAATCATGGGACTGAACTACAGGACAGCCTTGAGTTACAGAGATAATCAGTTTTCATTATTTGCAACAATTAATATCAATCTTATTGATTTAGCCCATTAATAAGTACCATCTTTGCAGTGCAATACACTGCCCTCTCTGTCTCTCTCTCTTTGCCTTTTACTCCGAAAAGGTTCTACCTGCACAAGATCTGATACCATGTCTTCTTTTCTTCCTGCATTACTGTGTTGCTCAGGCCATCCTCAGAGTCATCTACTTGAATCATGAATGTGAATTTAAAAATTGCAAGCACTGAAGTAAATAAATCATATTTAATGCCACTAATCCAGCTGTTCCACCTTTTAACTGTACGTAACTGTGTTCTGTGGACTTGATGGAGAATGGTCTCCTCACAGTTTCTTGGATACAAGAGAACATTCAAAAGCCCTACTGTGGGCCATCATCACCAAAGTTCAAACTGAGGTCCTGGCTTTTGAAAAACTTCCCCTTTCCTCTGAAGCACATCTTAAACAGATTTCTTTCGGGCAAATTCAGAGCTCCTTCTCAAAGCACTATCACATTAACCATTTGTTATTGATTAGATGTGGAAATATTAGCATATCTCCAATTCAAAGGTAGCTTTTCTCACCCAGGTTTCTTTCTGTCTCCTGTGACTACCCAGCTATAGGAAGCAATTTTAGTGGAGGTTAAGTGATCCATGCCCAGACCGCTTCACTGATTCTGTGTCTTCAGCCATACTGTGGGGTTGATGGAGCATATCTGCTTGGGCTTATGTTATGATTTAAGGCTTTGTGCTAAATTAACAGTTTTAAAGTTTACAAGTATTTTTTCTGCACATTATCAAATTCAACAAGTTTTTCTTTTGCTGCTTCATGATCTGTTGGCATAGAAGTCTGTGACCCTGTTGTTTATTCAAACATATAGTGCATATCGATTATGTGCAAATAATCAATTACTTTTTTTTTTTTTTACAATAAATTGTCAGAAAGCTAAAGCAAAAAAAAAATCTTACAATAACCTCATTGGCACAGAGTTCATTTTCATCTGTTTGTACTGTGAATCACGCAGCATGCTTCCAGCAGTTGTAATGGTGCTGAGTGCTTTAAAAAAAAAATAATAAAAACTAAAGACTATGTAAAAATGACTGGTTGTATTCTGTTATACCTAAAAATATATGTAAACAGTATAATCATGAGGAAGGGTGTCAACGTTGGCTGCTATGAATTATACTATTCTTGCTTTAAAGTGTTTTTACTCTTGCTTCCAAAGCTTGGTATCTGATACTGGTGATGACTAGAAGTTTCAAATAATTCATAGTGAATAATGGATTTAATTAGTTTTAGCTCTGTTTCTGCATGTGATTTTGTCATGAACATCTTATAATTTTCTCAATTGTATTCATGAGTTAATTTCTCTGTGTAAGTTTTAGTCTATATATTGTTCACAACTGTGAATATTTAAAATTCAACATCTAAGCTGTTTTAAAGAGCTTTGATTGGATGTATGAGTCATATAGTGTTTTTCTGTCCCGGGACTGGTTGAAAAAAACTTGTACATTTTTATGACTAGTCACATTTACAAGTTCAAAATTTGCTGTGTTCTTATTCTCTCATACCAATTTTAAAAGGTCCTTTTCTGTGAAGTAGTCTGCTGTTTGACTCCTTTGTCTGAATAGGGACTCAAAATCATACTCAAAATGTGTCCAAACACAGCCACAGTAGAGACAGCATTTTTCCAAGGAAATATTTCTGGAAATTCTCTTCAGGTAGATATATATGTCATCAACTGCGCATTTCAAACATGCTTTGACATACTGTATTTGAAATGACTTTGTAACTGGAGTATATAGATCTTGAAAACTGGGGGGAGGAGGGAGGGTAGAAAAGGTCATTTGCAAGTCTTACGTATTTTGTGCTGTGGTTAAGGAAAGCATTTAGTGTTCCTTCATGTCTGAGTTCATATAATCGACATGGAATTCTAGCCCAAAAAGTCTGGATGCAACGCTTGTTCTGATACCACTAAAGTAACTAGCCCTTGAACTAATATTTAATTCTAGATTAGCATTAAGACATTTTAATATGTATGTTTCTCTTACTCCAAGTTCTATAACTAAATCAGAAGTGTATTTCTGACATCAGAGTAATTATACGTAGTGATTAAAATTTAAAGCTTTGAGCCACTAATACCCCAAGGCAGCTGTTCTGTTTTGCTGATACGTCATGCTGAATTAAGCTGGTCACTTTTGGCCTGCTCACCTGGTTCATATACTCCCTGCAGGAATTAAAATACTTAATTACATTTTGGTTGACCTGGCCTTTACCTCTAAAACTTCATGGAAGAGATAGAAGCAAACAAAAGCTATTGATTACGTACCTCACAGTTGTGTAGCAGTCAGTATAATTTAAGAAGAAAGTTATGCATGAGAATATGTTCATTAGTATACACTCTTACCCCTGATGTCATTAGGGTCACATCCAGAATGTCATTTAATATCATTTACTTTAGCCATAAGTAATTAAATTTATTAAAAAGGCTTCAGTGGGACTAATTGAACATTCAGAATATGCTTAAATTCTTTGCACTTGAAACATATAAGAATTGCAAATACTCTGTGATTTCTACTATGGCTGTTCTTGCTCTGTAAGAACTTAAATGAAAACTTCTCTAACACCAAGCATTTACAGGTCTAACCAGAGGGAATGACAGGCTTTAAGTGTTTCATAGCGTTCATTCAACCCAATCCAACATTCTGTAAGTTTTCTACATCAGAAACATTTATTCATACATCTTAGCTGCCTATGATCTTAAAGACTCTCTTCAAGTAGCATTTCTAGGGATACCGTTACCAGCAAGATAATTAGTAAAGTGGTGTCTTAAATAATATCATGTTCGATGGAGCTGATGTATTTTAAACTCAATTTCATTCGCTTCTATAATCTCAAGTAGAAATTAACACTGTGACTCCGAAACATAGAGATACTAATCCTTTCAGTTATGTTTTCTTAATTCGAAGTAACTACTAACTTTTTGAAGAGTTTTTCTGGAACTACAGGATGGTAACTGAGGTCAGAGTACAGGCAGGATATCCACAAACTGCTATCCTTCTCTATTTGTGTATCTTAATTGCCTGTTTTTCATTTCAAGCAGTTAGCAGATGCTCCTTTTAGCAACCCTCCACAAAACTATTAAGCTGTTCCCAGCAAATAAATTATTGTCTTAAACAACCAACAGACACGATTAAATGTGTGTTATTTTTCCAGAGCTATTCTACCACTTACTTAGCACAGGTAACACTCTGACAACAAATTATCTTTAGAACAAGATAAACTTTTATATTTTGCCCTTTGTGGAGATGTGCTTGTAAGGTCAGCAACACTATCTAGCCACCAAAAAGAATAATTACAGCTTTCTCCTTCTCTAACTATGTAAAATCATTTAACCAAATAAACACAAGGATCTCCCTTATGTTTTATGATGGCTTGTTCTTCTGCCTTTTTTTCACGCAGAGGGACAACCATACCTTACATAGGATCCCAGCAGGAAAAACCCTAGAAATTCCTGGAAGCCCTGCCATCTGTTGGAGCATAGCAGAATGGGAGCTCTCAGATATATAGGAGGTTTTGGTCCATCACCTCTTCTACACTTTCTGTAAAGAACAGAAGATAACACACAGCCCTCCATTTGAATTTTGGGTAAGCCCCTTTAACATAATTCTTATGCAAGGATGTTGCTGGCTTACCTGAGGCCCTCTGAGATCACCAGTTTGTGATCATCATTATTTTATTATATTAAGTAAAAATGAAGTAGTGAAGATGTAGCAACATAAATGGCACCAATTGAATGCAAGTTTTGCAATTTCTTGTATCAGCTTCATATCCTCAGACAATAGCTAAAGATCATTGTTATTTATCAGTATACAAATCTGATAGCACAAAAGGAATATAAAGGTTATTTCCTCAGAGAATGGCTTTGCAGAGATAGTATCCCACTGACAATCCTTTAACGAATAGAGCAGCTTTATCCAATATTCCTGGCTTTTCACAAAAATACCATGTCTGCTTCTTTTCTCCCTTTTCTAAAAACAAATGAGGAACAGATAGAAGAGGCAGAATTAAGTGACATAAAAGTATTTCATGTGCAGTCCCCTTCACTGTACTACTTTAAATAGATTAACATTGATATCAAGATAACCACTCTTTTTCGTTCTAGAAAGAGAGAGACATAATGCATATTTGTTAGGAAGGAACATACAGATTAAAAATAATCTTCTGGCAAACAGCACAGTGAAATAAGAGCAGAAAGGTCACGTTAGCATCTGGGTGGATTGTGACAAGGAAGAAATGGAGACAAATGACTAGTCTTAGATTAAAGATTCTCAGAAGTGTTTTACAGTAGAGTTATCATCATTGCAAAGGTGATTAAAATAGCACGCTTAGTCATGTTGTATCCACTAATCTGGAGATAGAACATTATTATACAGCACTTATTCACATATGTAGTGCATGAAGGCAGAATTTTAAAATGGTACATCCCATTCGGCTTGTGAGTCAAGCGAAGATTATGGAACACCCATTTAATTGCCTCTGTAATGCCACAGCTGCAGTGTGTGTACTTCTGCATTCAAATACTGGAAGCCACTTTCCTAGCTATTTTAACTCATTTTACCTTCATTCTCTTAACTTCCCTGCTAGATGAGCTGCCCAAGGGCTCCAGTGAAAAATAGTTTTCTGCATTCTTCCAAAGGAAGGTGCCTCCTGCACCCAGCTGGTCCGTAGTAAATCAGAAACCTCCAATGTTTCTTCTCGAGAGGGAAAAAGCTTCGATATTCTGGCTGCAGAAAACATTGCTGACATTCTTACCAGGCAAACAGAGACCAATTTGCTCATGAAATGTTCCCAATTTTTTTTTCCCACCAAATTTTATGTAACAGTTATGCTATCTAATCTATCCAACTATCTCTTATAATTCATGGAACTAATTCCTCTAATTCTTAATCAGAGGTATGATGTGAAAATTCCTGCATGCAGCCTGCATGCTGGAAACTTTGGACTACCATGCCATTGCATTAGTTGTGGTTTATCTCTTTTCACACTAGTTTTAGAAAAAGATTCTTCGTTTGTGATAGTTCCTGACCTGAGGGAATTCTAGCCTGCTTGTTCTCCTTGTAAAGGCAAGGTGACCCTGAGTATCCTGCAGCCTCTGAGAAATTTAAGAAAATAGTTAAGTATTGAAAGAGATCTTATCCAAATGTCTCCAAGGTGAATAAACTACTCCACATGCACCTTTTTAATCCACTTTATGCTCATAATTTATTGTGCACATGAAAACTGATTAAGGAAGACATGATATTCATTTAACTGAAAATATCACTGTGATAAGTAACTTATTTGGAATCTGAGGATGAGAATGTATAACATAGTGAGACTATCTTTGATACTTTAAATTTGTGAATTGAGAGTGATCTCAAAAGTAGAAGGGAATAATTGACATTGTAATTGCAAAAAAAACAATCTATAAACATAAAATAATTAGACCGAAAAATGTGTGCATTTTCCTACTTCAATACTTCTGTTCCTTGATTAATCAAGGTAGTAGTTAAATGTGGAACATAATCATAGAGGGAGCTGCAATCCCTGATGTAGTCAGCTTTGTATTTACAAGAGACAACAGGAGCTTACCTAGTAAGAAACAATATAGCTGCATTATTACACTCTGGTGTAATTCGCTCTGCCAAGAGGTTGTATGTGTTGGACAAGGCACATACCCTCTCTGGTGTGACCTTGGTGCTGCTAGTCACCAGACTACAGTGTGCTGAATTGTGTTGCCCAGCCATAACTGAAAAGGTTTCTTCTCAGGTAAAAATGTAAAGATAAGCAATTAGGAAATATTTTCTTCTTTCATACATTATTCTGCGTGATATAACCTGCTCCTTATTCTAGTCTTCTTTTTTCCTCACGTAGAGGAAATTCTGGTGTAGTGCCTGGGAAAATGATTCATCAAGTGTCACCACTCTCAAATCCCCTGTGATACCCAAAAGATTTTTCAGATTATCTTGCATATTTTCACTAATAAGGGACAGCTGCCTGCAGAACAGAACTATAAAAATTAGTCCTTAGTTTATACATACTTTAAATACATTTCAAGCAGTCTTTTCATTGCTCTAGTTTGGACTAGAGATATTGATAAGTTACGAATTCAGATAATTTATGGGACAGACTCAGCTGTGTCATTTCAACCAAAGAAATAAAACTGTTACTGATACTTGCTGGCCCAAAGATGTCAGCCCACTGTAGGGAGCTCTGCCAAACTGCTTTCCTCAGCTGATAACATCCAGGGTAAATAGGCAAGACCTTTTTGTGTCTTCTTCCCCCTCTTTGTCTGTGAAATGTATTCAACTCAAACAAGAGATTGGTCTCTTCCCACAGGATCCAGAACTTCATATCCCTAGAAGCTAATACTCTGATCTGTAGCTGTATCATGAATATTATTCAACAGTCAAGATACTGTCTGTTCTGCCAGAGAAAAGAAGGCTTTTGCCAGATCTTAATCATGAACCATATAACCTAATAATCTATGTTTAGAAACTTCTCTTCCAGATGGCGCACATTTCCTTTTCTCATCTTAGGATTTCTTCTGCTAAGTTAGACTGTTTATGTTATTCCTTCCTGTTTTTCCCTCCATTTCTCTTCAAAAAGACTGAGAATTAGTCAATACAGTTACTGTAAAAATTCAAAATCGTTCTCCAAGTAAAAGTCTCTCATTTGCGATAGATATTCTGCCTCAGGGTTAAAATCAGTATTTTTAGATACCGTAGTGCCATTTTTCCCAGATGACTCCAAAAATATATCTGAAATTATTTTATAAGTACTCTGAATGTTCTGTCATTTCATTTTATTTGAGGTGGCAGTAATTTTGATGGATTCACATTGCAAGGTTACGTTTTAAACTTCCTTGCACTGACAGAAAACAGTGAAGTATTGAAAATGAGAAGTTTGAACGGCACTTTTCTTTAGAGAGTGGACCAGCAAGAAAAGAAATCATAAATCACTATTGCATAATTGTAGGGGTATAAAAGAAAAGGAAAAAAAAAAAAAAAAGATCAATACTCCAAGCTTACTAAAAAATGTTCATTGGAAAGGAAGGAGAGAGCTTCTGTTTGGTTTTTTGTTCATTTTCATGGGAGAAACTATACCATGCTCTTTATTTCAGGGCTGTAGAACTTCACCAGGACAAAAATAACCAAGAAACAGTAAAATGAGCATAAATACTTTTGCGTCTACAGTCCGGCACGTTTTTGTCTCTTGGGTGAGATAACCCACTTCAGACTTTTAGAGGTGCATGTGATCCCATGGCAGCAACACTGTGACACTGATGAGAACCTTTCTTTATTACCGTCTCTTTGCCAAAGGGAAAGTGCTGTCGTACAGGAGCACAGCCCAAATAGCTTTACTTTTGCTGTCACTCTAGAAGCTGTAGGACGAACAGTGGTGTGCTGAACATCTGAGAAATAAGAATGACAAGTAAAAATAGGCTGAAACAAAAAAAGATTTCAAGAGAGAGAGGGGAGGTGGCAGTAGGAATCAATGTGAAGTCCAACAAAACATCCTTAGTAAATCTTCCATCTATTCCATTGCTTAGGCATTGACGCTGCATCTACTTATAAAAGTAAAGGAATGCTGCTTGCTTAATGTTAGACTGTTACTCCTGTTTCTATGCCTTTTTTAATGCTTAGAACTCGTAGCAAGATATTCTGATACAATATATAATTGTGGAAAATGGCTCATGGAACACAGTACAGTAGATAAGCATTAGTATCTTAGAAGAACATAATCAGATTAGTAATGAACTATGTAACTTGATGCTGTCTTGATAAAGTTGGTAACAAAAATGAATCACGGCAGCCTTGAGTTATCACAGTTCTATTAAATGTTTGAACAGAGAGTATCCACAGTTTCAGGGGCTATAGCCAACCCGTCAGAGAACTAAGGTCATGGGGAAATGTTACCATATGGTGAAGGTGGAAGTTAGTGATGTTTGTATGCTGTCATATCACTCTCCTCCTGGGCTCCTTTCCTAGGATATGGGCTCCTGTTTTTCACTCACTCTCTTCTGGGTCATTACAACATCAGCTCACAGTTATTATCGGCTTCAGAATTTGTGAGGGAGAGGGGGGAACACTGCAGGCTGTGGGGAATGGTATGTTTCAGGCATTATCCATCCCCTCTGTAAGATAACTATGCAGGTAGTATCTCCCTAGCTTTCAGGGAAAAATGTATTAAGAGGTCAATGGAGCAAAAGCAGATCAACAGTGCTGAATCTGGGAATACTGTACAGAACCAAGAACAAGAATCATGTTGTAGTGAATGTCATGCTACAGTAATATCAGTGCCTAATAATTCTGGTACAGTTTAGTATTCCAACATTTTAATATCTCAGTGTTGTTAGTTGTGTGGTATGGTAATATATGGTGGTATTTCCTCTACACTGATGAGGATATTGCTTTTTTGAGCAGCAAGGAAGAGTGAATTCCTTTCAGGTCATTCATACCCATTCACATTTTCTTGCAGCTAGATAAGCTGAGGAATTAGAAGCATCATACAGAGCCTGTTCTTTCTTTTTGAATCTGAAATTCTTCAAAGTTGACACGATCTGTTAATACTGAGTTGCTAATACTGCTATTTGATGACTCTGGTGTGGACTATGTGAAATGTATTTCATGGCTGCCATTCTAGATTCTATATTTGTCCCAAATTGTCAGTGTTATTGGTTAAAGACTATGTGTACTCAAAGGCAAAATTATTCGCATGTCTGTGGAGCTGATGTTTCCAAAAATGGTTTGAAGAGTGCAGGCAAGGCTGTGGGGAAGTTTGCAATGGGAAATGATGTGCTTATCTGCTGGGGGAATGTGAGCTTGAAAGAATGAGCAAAATGACCAAAAAAGGTTTGAAAAAATACATAGACAGTTGGAAGCAGTTAAAAGAGACAAGCTGAGTTAAGTGTGAACATAAAGAAAAAATAAAATATAATCATACACTGAATAATAACTACTATAGGGAAAATTAGAAAGAAAAATTCATAGGACAATGAATAATGAATAGGATCAAAAGGGGAAATATCTCAAAATTACTACATAATTAGTTGCTATTTACACCCCTGAGAGAAGACTATTTTTTACTCTTTTTTTTTCTCTAAGCTAGTCACTGACTTTATACCTATATAGCTGGATCATCTTTTTTGCATTTGTAGTATATCTGGCAAAATGCATTTCAAGATATTTTAACTATGTAAAGGTATTTTTTTTTCACTTTCTACTTATTATTTGACAACCAAAAAGCCTGTTTATGTACTTTTGAAGCTATTGATAAAGTGATAGCTGATGATAAAATCCTAGTATGGGACATTACTTTTTCCATTATTAAGGACAGATTAAGTTTCATATTATAAAAAACATTTTCACATGTACATAAACTCACACTGAAAGTCAGCAACAGTTTATTGAGGGGATAGGCAGCATGATTACTTTATTTTTTTTTTAAATGAACTAATTTTACCAAGTGTCAACTTTTGCAGGCATTCCTCCTCCTCTCTTAGAAATTAGGATGTTAGGAAACTTGTATTTGTTGAAGAGTGCCTTTAAGAACAATTACAGAATATTCTGGACAGACATTGACACATTAAGGGATTTTTCTGTGGTGAATATTGAGATACCTACTGAATAAAATTCCCAAAATTACAATCAAATTTCACTGATTCCTTAAGTCTTTTCCCCCTAGCTAGCAATATTTTCAAATTATTTCAAAACAGATTTGAAAACATTGTTTCAACATGATGTCAAACAGCAGGTGGGAACATTGGTGATTAACAGTTCAATTGATATGAATAGGTTGCTCTGAATAGGTTAGCAGGTGTGATGACTGATGACTTTAGGAAGCATAGAAGATCACTAGAACCTTCATGCATCAAGAAGAGAAAGGAGGTGAGACCAGGCTTTACTTCTACAGGATATTTTTTTCTGAAATGGCTTCAGCTGGTGGGACAAGACTATTTTTTTGACACTTCAGAACACAGAAGGCTGAACACAGTACATAGGCCTGGCAACCTAGATGAAGCTGTAGCTCGAGCTGTAATAGGAATGCCTTTTGTAGCTTAAGTGGGAAAAGTGTTTACCCTGTGCTGTCTGGAAACCTGCTTCTTTTCCAGCTGCATCAGCCTATAGTCAGCCATTTTAGTGCTGGTAAATCAACCACTGAAGGTGTTTCAATGAGGGCACATTCTCTGGTAAGTCAAAATATGTCTGTGCTAGCCATAAAACTTGGAGTAAAAAAGATGAATTGCAAGTTTTAGTCCCTAAATTATGTAGCCATACATGGCTAATATTTGCCCTCTCCCACCGGGCAAAAGACACTGCAAGTTCCAGCTGATTAGGTATGATTGATCCATTAACATTAATAAATATCTGAAAAGGTCCATTGTACCATGACATTTTGAAATTTCACCCTGCTCCACACAATGAAAAATGAAACTCTTGCCTGATATAGATGTTAATGGCGCTATAATTTCAGACCTTATTCTAAAAGACCCACCTTGTGTCGTGCTTCCCTGTTTCACAAAAATTATTGCTATTTGTATGCTGAAAGATGCTACTTGTATCCTAATTACAGAGTGATAGTCATTACATATGGTAGATGTTTGCCATGTTTGCACATCAGAAAGATATTTACACAGAGGTGATGGATGGGGACCAGATAGAGAGTCTTTCAGAATGCTTTCAATAGGCTGCAAAGCTGTTTCTTCAAGTGTCCTCTTGGACTTTGGGGTCATGACCAAGTAAACACTATGCTTTGCATGTTGCAAATGGTTACTCTTGTGTATGAAATTATTACACATTACAGTATATCCTTTGATTTTGTTAGTAAAATATGTTATTAGGGAGATATGCAACTTAATGGCATTTTTCAGTTAAATACAATTCTGGAGTAATAAAACTATAGCTTTGATGTATAACAACATAGTAGACTGGAAAACTAAACAGAAACAGTCAATGTGCAGGATGAATGCTTATCTGTACAAGTGTGGACAACAACAATTCGTAGGGAGGACCATAGCTGTTCTCGTTGTGATTCTTAATGTGAACAGGGTCCGTCTGCCCTGTGCAGCTAGAAGAATGAAAAGGCTTTCAGTGGTCTGTGTTCTCAGTAGGCCTGAGGACAGGGTTAGATAGGCCAAGACATTTAGGCATTGTCAATCACTGTTCTTCAGTGAGGTCACTTCTTCTGTGTCCTATCCAGCATCTATTCCTGAATACATCTTTTCCATCCAGTCTTCCTTTTCTTGATTATTGCTGGCATTTTTCCTAGTTCTTCTCCTCATTCTTCTCTTCTAATATAAGTTTTCTTTTCTGCTATTGTTCAGCTGCTGACTTGGAGGCATAGCTGGGTTTTGTTACAGCAACACAATTCTCCTTCATTCCCTTTCTCATCCTTTAGAGATGTAGCAAGGTATTAACTACTGATATTAGATTTTTCCCCCTCATGTTATGCTGTGATTAGTGCTAAAAAAAGAAACATTTTTTATTGCCTTTCTGTGGTGTATTTCCCAGGAAGAAGAGTAAGATTTTAAAGGGGTTGTTTTCAGTCTAGTATATTTTCCCTACAATACAGTCTTAACAATAGCCTTTCAATAACTACTACACATCTTCCTAAGCAGAGGTAAAGGATTCAAAAGTAGTAAGACTAGTGACTTCATTTTAACTCATCCAAGACAGGCTGTCCTTACACTGAAGATAGTACCTGCCAACATAGCTCTAGAATTAAAGTATACTCTTAATAAAAGTAAAAAAAAAAAAAATTTAAAAATTTAAAAAAAGGGGGGGAGAAAATTGGAAAGATTCACTGCATTTCTACTGTTTTAGTGTCCTTTACACAATAATAATCATGGGATGCACCATCAGAAAATTACTCTGTTAGTTCCTATTAATCCTTTCCAGCTCTTCCTTTAAAGTTCCTCAGTGTCCTGAGAACAAGGATTTAACAAATGGCACAAAACTCGAGGGTGACCAATGAGCATTAAAACATTTTCCTGCTTTTTGTAGGCAAGGAT
The DNA here is from genome assembly GCF_037038585.1 of Patagioenas fasciata. Lineage (NCBI taxonomy): Eukaryota > Metazoa > Chordata > Aves > Columbiformes > Columbidae > Patagioenas > Patagioenas fasciata. The sequence goes on along the minus strand of NC_092520.1, from coordinate 171,626,540 downwards.
AATGACATAGAGGATCAAGTCAGCAGGGAACAACACATATGTGTGAATAGGCTCAAAAAGACCTAGTTCAATGAGATATATTTAACCTTTTCTTCCACCCAAAACTGCCAAAGATAAGCTGCCATTATCAGATTCTTCTGAACTGAGGGGAAAATACATTACATTGGAGAAATGCTCTTTCGCTTTAAACAACACATGATTAAGATATAATTTACAGTATTACTAATTGATTCTCTATGAACAAGATAAGAGACTGGCAAAGTTTCTTCATTTATCCAGCACTGTTCTTCCAGTGATACCAGATGCAGTTCATAAACACGACAAGAAAATGTATCACCCAGACTCTCTTATTATACAGGGGATAAAGGATTTAAATGGTCCTTGAAAAACCTTTCTGTTTGAGATGTAGAATGATTAATTCCAGGAAGATATTGTAGGAGCTAAATGATTAAACTAGACCCTGACCAGCATCTTGATCCCATCTGAGTGCCAGTACAATGCGTTTCTGCATATTTACTCTATTTAAAGGGTCTAGACAAATTTCTGTCTCTGTCAGAATACAACTGAGCAGCTGCAGCACATTATATCCCTGCAGACAATAAATTTGCTTTTGCACATGATATAGTTTAAAAATGTATGAAAGGTCTTGTTAATTTGTACTTACCAGTAAAAGATGAAGTTCTGTCATGGGAACTTAATTTGGCAAGGATATAGCCTGGATCCGTTTGAAAACATGGTGGATTATTTTTTTTCTTTCATTTATCTATTTTTCAACAGCTTTTGTAAGACTCATGACATCTGCGAGGCTAGAGGAATTTGCTAGCTATGGTGGCAGCTGCTCTTTTACAAAAAGTTAACCTCCTCTAGAATCCTTTTCATAAGGCAGGCTCTGATTATCATATTAGTCTTTTCAATTTATTTGCGATTTATATTTCTAAGACTGCCTATTCATAAAAGAGAATACAAATACACACTTCAGGTTAATCAACAGTTCATTTACAGTATGAATATGAGAAATTTCTGAAGCAATACAGATTTGTATTATGATTGTTTTAGCTCCTATTTTATAACAACTGCAGAAAGGTGTTATTTCTCAATCATTATATAGGTGGACTAATCAGGATACAGAAACGGGATATAGGGCAGTATCACTTCTTCCTTCTCTGAGAATTTGGATTAAACTGATGACAGCAGCAGTGGCCATATAGTTAGTATGTCTCTGATATATTCCTGTTCTTGAAGGATCTCTATTCATACTATACTGAACAGTATTAATTAGATGCAGCTGCTAGGTTAGCTGCTTAGTGTGGCAGAGCAGTATTTCAGTACCTGTTCAACAATGATTGACATATGCTGTGACTGACAGGGTATGGAGAGGACACCTGAAGAAGGAATGGATGTTACATATTCATGTACTTTCAGGTTCTACTCACCTTATCTTTTCCTGGGTGAGAGGGAAAGGGATTCTGGCCAGAATGTTAATAAGGTCAACAGAGGTTCACAAGTTGGCAGAGAAAAGTTGCTGAGACATCAGAAATACCACGATCTTCCTTCAGTGGCCTGGCTTTCAAGATAGGCTTGAATTCAGAGGGGAGGGCTAATAAGGGTACAGAAGGCTGTTAAGAGGAAGTCCTGGAGTATGAAATTTTGGCCCCTTAACTCTGTTTTGACACTGCAGAAGCAGCCTTTCTTTTCAAAAACCAGTGATGAAGTAGGGGAAAGACCATCCATGTAGCACGGAGCCAAGTCTCTAGATCTCTTTGCTTGAACTTCTTTTATAACCCCGTCTCCAAAGCAAAGTGAAGTAGAAATATCTGTAGCAATTAAGTTATTCTGATGTATATATCCTAGTGCAAATATAAGTGTTATTTACAAGTGAATGTTTGTTGAAAAACATTTCTAATCCTTGCTATAATAATATCTTACAGCATTTATATGTTTTTAAAAGAAAGCTTAGAATAATTTAACCTCAAGTGTGAAGTTTAATTTAATTTTATGTATAAGAAAATCTTATTATCTCTGAAAGCTCAGGACAGCACTAAATTTGTGACCTTATGTTAATTTCCTACTGGTATATTTCTTGGTCTTTTTCTCTTTTATTTTAATCTATGGCCATGATAAATTCAAGAGCGTTAATATTTATCTCCAAATGTGTTTCATTGCCAAGTGGAAAAATGAGGATCAGAAGAAGTTATAAGACAGGAAATAGTCAAGCAAATCAGAAAAGAAGGGAGAAGTATAATAGAAAATTTTGATCTACTGGTAATGGATTAAAATATGGAGTGGAGAAAAAATACCACCAACTTTACTGCTGTGTTTTCTCGCTTTAGTAATATTCTGAATGTGCAGACAAACAAGCAGTTGGAGGACTGAAGGGCATTGGAATCTTGAATATCTGTCTTCTGTATTGTCATTACTTACAAAACATGGAGCAGGCACAGAAGTTTTCAAATCCTATTCAACAAGTACTAATGGCAGACCAGCTAATTATTTTAAAGCAGTCTGTACCTACTGGATTAAAGTCTTTCTGCAGTATTGTTACTTGGCTTTCTCATGGGCTATCTGATGTTGGAACTCCCACTGGATAGATAACAGGCTGAGGGCAGCTGAAAGCAGATATTGCTCTTGGCTGGACTCTTTGATGGCTTACCTGGTCTCAGATAAACATTTGACGTATTTCAGGTCAGACCCAAAATATTCAACACACATCATGGTTCTGTGGTGACTGCCTGGTGAAAATCTGGTCCAGCGTCTCATGAAGTGCATATGGAAATCTGCTAATGCACTGAGAAATGTGTTTGGTAATTTGACCTGAAAACTTTGACAAGGAACTTGACCCTTGGAAACAGGATTTCTCTGTTTGCTTCATTAGCTGTAGTGTTCTAGGACATACAATAAGCACAGTTAAAGATGTTCCTCTTCTCAACACCATGAAATACCAGGATCTTGTGTCCTGGCTGTTCAGAAGCACAGGACTTCTGCACAGAGCTGATCTACCACTTGTCATGAGGAATTACCAGCTGCCAAGTATTGAATATATCTACATTTAAATAAATGGGGAGAAGGATGAAAGGGATCATAGAATGAAAGAGTATACATAGTTTTCTAAGCAGAGCAGACCAGATGTGGAGCAATGCAGCTTGTAATAATAGTGACAAGGACTACTTGGAGAGACAATTGAAATAGTTATAACAACCTAAGCCAGGATAAAGTAGACCAATGTAGGACACAATTTTACATAAGATGAAAATGATCTCTTTGTTTTATGAAAATCTTCAATGTATAGAGAAGATCTACATTTTGTTAGAAAAGACTCAATTTGCTGAAAGGCTTGCTTTTGAGTTTTCAGAAAAAGAAAACCTCTGTAAGTTTCACATAATCAAATATATACATTTTGTGCATAGTGGACTTTCAATTTTTGTTAGAACCTCATAATTCAGTATAATTGTTCAGGAACAGCCAGCAAAAGCACATCCACAACACTTTCAAAAGCCTCTCTTAAATCTGGAGGAACTGGCCATTGAAAAATGTCAGCCAAAGTACTAACATAATACTGTCAATTCGAATCATGATCCAAATAGAAAATAATGTTTCACTTCAGTGCACTTTAAAATAGTTGCTCCTTCTTCACACTGGATATACTATCTTATTAGCAGAAATCTGTTAACAGTACAGTTCTTTATTCCAGTAGTTAATCAAATAATACAAAAATTTTCATCAATAAGCATCATCGTTGTGGGGTTTTTTATATTTCAATGTGGGCATCACCAAAGCCCATAGCAACAGCAAGGAAAAGTAATTGGTATCTTCCTGAAACCCATCAGCTCATTATGGAATCAGTCTCCCTGAAGATGACACTCGAACCCCTTTGTTGTGGTTTAACCCCAGCTGGCAAGTAAACACCTCTCAGCCGCTCATTCACTCCTCCCCCTCGGTGGGATGAAGAAAAGAATCAGAAGAGTAACAGTGAGAAAACTTGTGGGTTGAAATAAAGACAGTTTAAAAATTAAAGCAAAACCCACAAACACAAGCAAAGCAAAACAAGGAATTAATTCACTGCTTCCCAGGTGTTCAAGCCATCTCCAGAGAAACCAGACTCCATCATATGCAACAGTTACTTGAGGAGACAAATGACGTCACTCCAAACATCCCCCCTTCCTTCGTCTTCACCCAGCTTTATATGCTGAGGATGATACCATATGGTGTGGAATATCCCTTTGATCAGCTGGGGTCAGCTATCCTGGCTGTGCCCCCTCCCAGCTTCTTGTGCACCCCATCCTCCTCGCTGGTGGGATGGTGTGAGGAGCTGAAAAGGCCTTGATGCTGTGTAAGGCTGCTCAGCAGTAACTACAACATCCCTGTTTTATCAGCACCATTTTCAGCACAAACCCAAACCACAGCCCCACGTGAGCTACTGTGAAGAAAATTAACTTGATCATAGCCGAAACTGGCACACCCTTTCTGCTGAATTTTCTATTGCAAGCAAGAAGTGGGGGTGATAATAAACATAGCTGTTAAAGAAACTGGACTGCCTTATCAAGTGCAAGTTTGTTTACTTTTAATCAGAAAAGCTTTTCTGGAGAAAAAAAAAAAGTCTGTTTATTCTTTGTATATCCATTTTTTTGTAAATTAGTCTCTGTTAGCATGCTCTGTCTGGTTTCTTAATAAACTCATGTCATGCTAGCAGCTCAATGGTTCTTTTTGAAGACATTTCTTATTGCTGAAATTTCTACAAGGAGGCATGGTAGTGTGTATTTTATTATGAAAGGCTGCCCTGTCTGGACCTTGAGCTAACAGCTGAAACTACTGAAGTCTTTTCCAGTGACATTCTGCCCGGTATGCACCCTGGAACTCTTTTTGAAATTAGAAAAAGACCCACTGAAATATTACTGTTATTCTAAATCCATAAAAAAACACAGTTCCTCTTAAAAATCAATATTAACTAGAAAAAAAAAATCTGATGATGAACTGAACTAACAGTCAAAGAAAGAAGAATTCTTCTGCCTGCTTTAATAACTTATTATTTTTGAGGTCATTGTTTTCCTGCTTCAGGACGGTCCTCCCCTCCCCTGAATGTGGCAGAACTGCAGGGCTTACTCATCCCTTCCTCTTTTTCTCCTCCCTCAGTGACAGAATTTCTCATTTATGCTTCCATTCTTTGAAAAAGCTGAAGCAACATTTGTGTTCTCCTCATGATTTATCTGTAGTACCCTGAAGTTCAAGGAAAACTTGAGCAGAGTATTTTTCAGAATATATGGGTAATAAAATGTGCCTCAGAAGAGCTTATCAGGTTCCCAATTTAAAATCCTTACTTTGCTCTTTCTGCTGTTGTGGACTAGACCCTAAATAACATTTTAATGTTGATCACTGGCTCCTGACCTAGGAAAACAGGATTCTCTTGAGAACCTATTAACACCATGTAGTTGCCCAGAAGAATTATTGCTGGAAAATACAGATACCTCCTCACCTATAGGGATTAAGCATCTGGCATTTTCAGGCGTATCCATCTTTAAATTGAGAAACTTGGGCATGAGGTTGATGCTAAATCTTCTTCATGATAAGGCAAGGAAAGTAATTATCAGTGGGCCATGGGAGAAACTGTCAACTTTTTTTTTTTTAATGGCATGTGCATGGTTTCAGGTAAAAGCAAATATTAGCTTGGAGATTTATGTTTGTTAAAAAATGTTACCAAACTAAAGCCATTGATCTCATTTTTAGAATGCTGTTGCTCAAGTTATTTTAGAGGAGTCTTGCTCTTGTGATGTCCAATCCAGGTATGAACAAGTGTCATTAAAACATAATGATTTGAACTCACTGACCAACCTTTTAAAAGCAGTAAATCAATTAGACTAAGCTGATTAGGATTTGGTCCAAAATGGAGGAATTCAGGGCCACTGGCTTCTCCAGAGACATTGACTGTGGACAAATGGACCTTGTGTTCTAGTCTGATGGGAGGTGGATCCCTTAGGCATTGAAATCACTGTTTTCCCACAAAATATTGCTGGTTTCCTTTGACAGTTATGTAAAAATAAACATCTCCTGTAGTAAAGAGAGAGAATGTGGCAGAAATTCAGAACACAGCTACAACAAAACATAAATGATTAAAACCAGATTTATTTCAACTAAGTATGTCAGGTACCACTGTTGGCAGCGCAGATGTACTCTGTAGGGATGATCACCCATACTTCACACTGTCGGAGTGCTTGCCTGGGAACTCTTTGATGATTTCAGTTCTGCAAAGTGTTAAGCAATTTCTGATGTACTTGTGGGTCCCGCTGGCTTGTTCTGGGTCACCACATTCAGAGGCATAAACCCAGAGAGACACATTGCACCCCTGCTGACACTGGGACTGTAAGACAAATAGTAAGAAAAAGTTATTACTAAATGGAGTGTGGAGAGGAGGTGATAATGCTTTCTACTGTAGGAAATCATGGGGTTTACTTGGTATGTTTAATACTTAGCATGAATCCTGGTGTTTTGTCTGCTTCCCTTTTATGGGATGTATTTGGGTTGTAAAGGGCATCGTTTTCTCCCTATGCATTTGGAAGCATAAATGACAGATGTTTCTGATTATATGTAGGTTATCATTGATTACTATATTCAATGAAGGATTAAATAGTAGTACTTTGCATATAGTAGTTTCCAAAATACAGTCATCGTGGCATGCTAGTGGACACATCAGAAATAACTTCTATCATCCTTTAAATTTGCATTTCACATAACTTGTCCATTTGTATCACTAGATGCATTGAGTTTTTTAGCTTGATTTTTAAGGTACTTATGGTCACTGGCTAAATTAGTATTTCTTCTGAACAGGTCTTCTTTTCTAGAGCTTGAATTTTATTTCATAAAACTATAGCTCTAAAATCTGTGTGCAAAAAAAAATAGTGAAATAAAAGAAAAATTATGTAGCAAGTCTACTTATGTTTGCACAGAGAACTTAAAAGAAGTTCCAAGTTGGCTTTTAAGGTTTGAGTGTTATGAATAGCAGTTCACCTGAGTATTTAAGTCCATCAAACAAAGAAAAAGGGAAGTGAAGGAATGCAATCTGAAAGTTACAAATCTTACCCCGAATAGCAGCTCATTGTTGGTAGAGATATTTGGATTTAGGAATTACTTCTGCTTTTTACTGTCACCCAAAAGGAATAAAGTCCAGCAGACTATCTGAACTTCACTGATGAAAAGGCAGACCAATGCTAATTGGCAGAGGACAGAAAACACGCATGATCACAATTTAAATAAGAGTAACTTCTGCTGAAAGTATGATATCACTTTGTTTCCCCATGGATAGAGACTGGAAGAGTCAAGATTTTTTCCCCAGATTTCTTTACTGCCATGAAAGCATTTTGAATAACACACACTGATGGAATAATCACAGTAAATTTGATATGAAATCTATACATTACTGAAATGAGAAAAAAAAAAGTGAGTTATCCATTCAGATAGGAGCATTTGGCCTTTCATAATTTATTCTGACATATCCAGGGCTTGGCTAAAGGTCATTGGCAAAGGCAAATCTCTTGAATTTGTGGGGTTAGTCGTGTTGAAGGTGGGAAGTTTTCATTCTGTAACAGACCCGAACATGGTCCATGCTTAGATCCAAATACCTCACCCAGCATTTGAGCGTGAGTCTGTGAGGTACACCTGCCTTAATGCCTCAGGCCAAGTAATACATTCAACAGACTTTTCACAAGATGAAGTATGCTGATTAGAAATGTGCTGTAGCCATTCTCAGAGTGATTTATAGTGAAAGAATAACATTTTAAATGAGTTCTATTAATTTCTGGTAATTATCATGCAGTACCAATTCAACATGGCAAATATTTTGCCATTTAACTAGAGTAGTTGTTATTGCACATTACAGTTTGCTTGAAATTTTTTGTAACTTATTGATAGTCAAACCTTCAAATGTTCACGTAGAAATTGCAAGAACATAATATACATAAACATGTTGCATAATACTCACATATAATTGCAAATCTTACAAGGAACAGCAATTTGAGAATAATATGATTGCTAGTTGCCAAATAAGATTTTTCCACGAAGTTAAAAATACTACTTTCTTGACCTATATTTTTTAATATATTTTGAGAAACCTTTCAAAGTTACCTTCTGCCTTTCTTGGTTATGGTGAGTTGAGTTTTCCTTCTAAGTAAGTGTGCCAGTGTCTGAACCCAAATCATTTACTTATTAAAATACACCGTATAAATACCCCATAATTAATTGGCCTGGTGGCACTGCCTGTTTACAAAGCTAATTTATATCCTGCTTAAAGTTCCAGTGTCTGAGAGAGTCACTGGGAAGGTACCTGGGTAACTGAAAGCAGCAGTTGGCTCATAGAAATTCATCATTCAAATAGAAACATTTTGCTAAATGCACTGAAGCCAGAGTTGTTGTTCTAGTACCTTAATAATTCTCTCAATGAAGGAATTAAGTTTTCAGTGAAGGTTTGTCCTGCAAAACCCAGGATGCTTTCTGTTGTAATTCCTTCATGGGACAAAATCTAGAGACTTTTTTGGTAACAATTTCTAGCACTTTGTCTTTCTGTGTCATCTTCAGTTTGGGGAAAATCCCAAGTGTTTTCTTGAATATGATGGACAGGTGAATACCTTCTCTCCTGTAGCGAGCATAGGGAGCAAAAGTGACTTACTCAGATTATGCAGAGTTTCCGGCAGAAGTATAAAAACTTCTCAGAAAGAAGTCACAAGGCCTGTCAAAAGCGGCTGCTCCATTTGGTGTTGTCAAACAACAGCCTCTGCCATAAGCAGCAGCATGATTCCTCCCTGTTCTGGCAGGAAATAAGCTGGGGATACTAATTAAGCACCACAAAGTAGCAGATTGCTGGATCTGCACTTCCTTCCTCATTTGCTTGTCCTCAACTGTCCACTACATGTCAAAAATAACTGTCACTTTCAGACTAGCCTGTTAAACTTCATTATTATTATCATCTGAGCTAGCTAATTTGTGCCAATTCTCTTCCTTGCCTTCTTTGTCAGAATGCTAAGAACACCCCATTTCTCAATGACATACATTTTCTGCTTTGCCCTTCGTGCAGCCAGAGTTTACCCTGGGCAAAGAGAATCTTGAGATACTGTTCCAAAGGTGATGTTCCTGTAACCCTTGCTTATATTTACTATGACTGCTCTTTTGTCCCACACCCCCTTTTTAATCCTTTATTTTGTAGTACAATTTGTCTTGCTTATTTCAGATGTTTAAAAGGTGTGTTTTGTTGTAATTTTTACTGTATTCTGTCATGTTTTTAATAACTTCCAGTAACTCTATATTTATCAGGGGAGTTCTTGTTTGGCAGTTAAATTATTTTTATCATAAAGCGGATATTATCAGCCCCTTTGAAAGGAAGCATGAGACTGAAATAATGGGACCAAGATCAAAGCCAGCAGCTACACAGAGTTTCTTGAGGAATCCCTGACTGGAAAAGAGAAGCTGGCTGATGGCATTTTTTTGTACAACTAATGAAAATTTCCCAAGAGGTTAAACCTGCTAATAGTTTGGATGATGTATTAAAAACTCATTTCGGACCATACAGAGTTCCCAGCAATATTTCATATGTATTCAGTTTGCCTTTACTGCTGGTACTTTTTCACCACCTTAAGCTTCTGTCCTGCAACCACACACAGAATCAGTCCTGTTCCTTTCAGTGCTTACTCATGGAAAAACTGTAAAGTAGGGTCTAAGTGCTGCTGATTTTTCTCTACCCTTTTCTATTTAGATGCTCTGATCTTTCTACAGTATTTTTGTATTTTATCAGTACCAAAATTGAATCTCAAACCCTTTGATTAATGTGATAGCATAACTGCCTACGAGTGGCCATATTTCTTTACTAAAATGCTTCTAGAAAAATGTAATAATGAAAATTCTAATAAATTAGCAGAAGGAATAAAACAGTACCTTTTCACCAAACTCCTTGATATCTCATTAGGAAGGTTCATAAATTCTGACTTGTAATTAAGATCAAGTGTTTCTTTCAAGTATCTGGAATATACTCACTTCATATGTATTTAAACATTACAGCAAATTGATATTTTTTAATTAAAATAGCTTTTTAAAAAAAGTTGTAACTGCAGATCAGAGAATACAAGATGTAGAAAATGAATGTGAAGAATAGGCAGGAAAAGAAGACCAAGAAACAGAAAAAAAATGTAATGATCAAAGAGTTAGTGATGTATCAAATGAAAAAAGTATGAGAATTACACAATTTATGTAATTTATTGAATAAAGTGAAACAAATTATCCAGAAAAAGAGTCAGTCAGCAAAATTTATGAGTTTTCTGGGAAACTTTTTAAAAAGTATTTTTCCCCTTAAAACTGCAAGTAATTAGGTGTAATGTTTATTTAATATGGCCTGTGGTTTGTATCCTAATTTGTTATTTACTCACAAGGAAGAGTATCATTCATTAAACCACCAGAAGCATTTTGTGCAGTGTTATGGGTTTTCCTTGCAGGAGATCCATCACAATAAAGAGGACTGCAATTATTAAGATCTGACAACTCTACAATCCAAGTGATAAATCTAAAAGCAGTGTAACTACAACTCCAGCCGACTGTAACCTGCAATAATATCTAAAAATATAAAACATTTCAACATTCTCATCCTGTATGGTTAGTTCTGAACACGTGTGGATTTTCAGAAATTTTTAGAGGCCTTTCCGGAAGGTAAATATTACCCAGAAAATGTGTGATACATTTCTCAGTTTCTTGATTTTGTCAGAGTGCAGCGAGAGATGGTTGCTCCATAAAGGAGGGGACCCAAGGGGGACAAATTTAATATTAAAACCAGAAAAGTTTCATTCTGAAGCGTGAAATTTGCTTACGTACGCTGCAGAAGGCTGTAGGCAGTCAGCTTGGACAGTCTTAGCACCCTCTTCCGTGAAAAGATCCCTTAATAACTGAGGCAAGGATATTGAAAAAGTCTGTTGTATATCAAGTTGGCATTAGCTGTTTTCTAACTACTTTGACGCACATGGTTTTAGTGGGGTTTTTGTGTCGTTGAGTCTATGTTCCATAGCTCTAAGAAATCCATGACTGTGGCCTCAGATTGAGTCACCATTTGCAGGACCAGCCATGTTCAGACACATACAAGCCAAGTGACTTTTTCAGCACAGACGGACAGAAGTGTTAAACAGCTGAATGGACTGTAAGAAAACGATGCTTAGATGTGCAAGGGAGTTCCTTGTCATTTAACACACCCAAAATGTCTTACAATAGTATTTCAGCCATTTTACTGTTCCGGTCTTTCCATCAGGATCAGGAATTTTTTCAGGGAAACTTCTTACCGGAAGTACATTCTCAGTGGAAGATTTTCGTCCTTTCTCATCTCAAAACTGGCCTTCATTGGAGACCCATAACAGCAATTAGTTAACTGTTCTGAAGCATCTTTTTTTCCCTCAGCAGTCTTGCCTGTAGAATAAGAACAGTAAATATTTCTTGTGACCGCCTTACTTTATCCAAATCTGATAAACCAAAGTATTTCCTTGAAAACGAATCATCTAGTTTCTCCCTCTAACTGAATTATCTTCTTCCTGGAAAGGCAATCTTCTGCTTCATGAAGACCACCTTGGCCCCAGCCTGGACTTCTTGCTCTTGGCAACTCTCTGCTCAGGTCTTAGAGCCAGGCAATGTTATTAGCGTTTGCTGCTGCTGTCATTGCTTAAGACCTAATTTAAAGTATCACTTGCCGACCACACATATGTCATTAGGACAGAATCTTGTCCTGATGCTCTCATCCTTTTCTTTATTTCTTTTTTTACCCAATACATCATATAAGCACATAACTGTAAATATACTTGTAGCGTCACTGTAATCCACAATGCTACTTTATTTGATCACAGGTTGGGGTTTTTTTGCACGTTTGGTAATAGGGCTAGCTAGAGAAATGTGTGAAGTCTGCCACTAGACAGTACTGTAATGCAGATAACAAAGAATACAAGGAAGGGTGGAAAATGAACGTAATTTTTGTCCTGCAATATGAAAAATGTGGAGCAGCAAATCAGTTTTTCAGGTTTGAAAGATTACTGGGCTTCCATTCTGATAAAAGAGGTAATGAAATGTACTTTATTTTGTATTACTAAAATATCAGCAAAAGTTAGTTTTTCTTATGAGAACGATAATTCTGGAAACCAGATATTGTACTTAAGTCTGAACATATTGGTAGCAGAAGTTAACTTAAGTTTTCACCCAGTAATATATATGATATTTAATTCCACTAATCACTATTTCAGCTGATACAAACATAGGGGAGAAAAAATCTAGAGATGTTGGTTTATCCATTGTTGATTACGCAACAGCAGATAGCCAAAAAAAAATAAAAACAAAATACAGATAATGCAAGATTTTGTGTTTTTATAAAATGGTATACAAAAATAGTAAAGCTGAATTAATTTCGACATAAATCCCAAGAGAGCAGTCATTTCTAAAGAAAAGCTGAAAAAGAAAATAAGTAGTTCTGCAGGAACAAGTTTTCTTCACCTTAATTGTTTGCCAAAAACAGATTGAGCATCTTTATTGAGCTATTAGCATATTTTCCCCTCTATTTTTATCCAGGAAGGCTCTGTTCCTCACCAGGCTCAGACTTAAGAAAAGTGTTTTGCTTTTGAATAATTTTATAGTTGTGGTAGGTTGCTCCCGTAGAATGGCCTGTTTGCTTTAATCATTATACTACACTCCAGATTCATAAAGAGTAATTTTATTCTGTTTTGTAATTCCGTTGTTCTTTATTTCCTGAGATCTGTAGTGGTGTGCATCTGGCAAAAAGGCAAGGTATTGAAAAAGAAAGAGGAAAAAATGAGTTCCAAATTTGAAAGTAATACAAATGTCATTAAGACATTTTTATTTAAGATTGTCTTTTGTTGGGTTATTTTAGCAGAAGTAAATACGTTGTTAAAATTGATTTCATGTTATAATTGACTTTAGTGATTTGGCCTCTAAAAGATGTCATTTATTTGATAAGACACAGCGCTTCACTTGAGTAAATACCAGTTGATATATCCGTTATTTAAATACTGCAAAAGGTTATACACATTATATTTATTTATCAACAACAAAACTGCCTGTATCAATGGTAAACAGAAACAGCTTGATTTCATGCTCCAGATTGGAAAACAACTTCAAAATGCTGATTATCCCAGAGCTACCTTTTCTGACACACTGAAAGCTCTTGTTTCATTATCACCACCTGCCATTGCTATTATAGATTCGTAGGTGAAGATGAAAATTGTAACAAGTGAATCTTCCCATATCTAATGAAAAATAACTATGAAAATTATGCACTACAGAAGGAAAAAAAAAATCAACCAGGGTTTCTTTCTGGCATGCCCAGGGTCTGGTGAGTACAAAAAAAGCAGTATCCATTCAGGAACAGGCTCAAGCTTGCTGGTATTTTGCCCCATCTGCCTGAAACAACATGAAAGCAACAGAATGACTGAGAAAACTTGTACAAAAAGGAACTCAAACCCCTTTTACTGCTGTAGGCAAGGCTGTATTGCACCCCAAAGGTGTGGGTAGACTTCAGGCTGTTGGACCAATAATCTTTCTGACTAAACTGTCCAGAAAGATGGATTATCAAAGAGTTATTATCCATTTTTCTGTCTTTATACTTGGAGTTTGCAGTTTGTTATGTACTTGTGTCATTAATAGAGATACTGATACCATTCAAAACTGGCACAAAACAGGTGAATCAAGCGAAGTCATACAGACAGCTAAACTCCTGTCTATTTTCTAAGTGTTGGGAGGAATCTTTATCATCTGGCAGAATTTTAATAGCAAAAAATCTGAATTGGCCTGGCTGCCTTGCTTATGTCTCCTTCCAGGCAGTCAAATCCATTTCCTATAATCTCTACCCTCCGATACATCCATTCACCCCATGACAAATGAACAGGTAGAGAATTATGTCACACCTTCATCTCCTGGCACGTTTTTGTGTTTGAGACCCTTTCGGCATTCCTACTGCCATGTGCATCGTGGAGTGCTGGTGTAATGCTGGAGCCATATTCATAAGAACTATCAGAACATCAGATTTAATTAACAGCTAATTAACAGTCCTTCTGGCCTTTGTAGTTAGTACTGTGCTGAATTCAAGAAATAATTTGGATAGGTAATTATGAATGCTATTTAAAAATAATGAGTTGAAGCATCTGCAAGATTCTACCTTGACAAAAATGTGATTGCTAAAATTGTCACTGACTAATACATATTTGTGAGGAACAGGCAGCACCTGAGAAGAAAAAAGTATATTCTCATTGTCCACAGAAGCTCGTTAGAAATGAGAAAGAAATTTGTAAGTTTTCCAAAGAAAAGGATATTAAATGGAAGACGGAAAAATGTCATTTCTTAGAAATATTTTTTTAAAGGATGAAAATATGCAGTATCCAATGCCAGTTGCCAGGGATGGGGCTTTGCAGCATGCTGGGGGTGACTGTCTCACCCCTATGCATATTACAAGATTGGAAACTACATAGTCACTTCCATGCGCAGTTTAATGTTATAGCAATTTTTACTTAATTTGTACAGCCTTGCAGAAGTTGGAATTTACAAAACCAAATGTATTCTTTCGTAATCTGGCTTTTCAGCCTCCTTTTCAATCATTCACACCCATAAGTCACCATTTTCTGTTTATATTATAAGGTTACAGTAATGTCCTTAATGTAACGGTATTTGAAGCAAAACATTTATGAAGATGAATGGTGTGCATACATAGTGGTAAATGGCTAAAGTACCTAGAAGGTGGTTAAAATACAGTATAATTGTATGCAATACAAAAGTGTAAATCAGTCTCATTTGTGTTACCTTTTAACTAAAGTGAAAGGTTATTGTAGCTACAGAGCTGCTTGGGCTTGAGATGACCTCTAGGGGTCACCTGATACTTTCTCTTATAATAGCACAGGGTTTATTTAATTATTTCTAAATCACCCCAAGAAATAAAAGACTTAAACAGTTTTTCGCTTTAAGCTAGTTACAGCACAGGCTTTTTTGTATATGAACTCTTATTTGTTCAGATATTATAGTCTTTCCTAATGTGTAACCTAAATTTTCCCTTCTACATGTTAAATTAGTTTCTCGGTCTTCTTTGATTAATCCAAAAAATGGCCTACTTTATGACATGCCTTTAATTATTTGTAGACAGTTCCTGTTATGTCATTTTCCTCTGGATGGCAATTGCTTAACTCTATAAATCTCACAAAGCTCTTGTTTCCCAAACGTCCCTCTTCAGCTACAGTCTACCCAGCTTCCTTGGCCAGAGTGCATCCTTTTAAACGCCATGTCCTCAGACAATTCTCTGATCTTTAATCACTGCCGAGCAGTGCGTAGCCACTCTGTGCAGTATTTGGGTTGTGCTTCTCCAGAGTGAATGAAAAATAAAAACTGAGCCTAAAGGGAATCTTACAAACAAGGAGAAGGAAAGTTTAAGGGGAAAGTTAAGAGTGATGTTGAGAGGGGCAGCCGCCGAGAGAGCCCTGAAATTCTCTCCCCTGGTTTACTCGTGTCAGTCATGTGTAGCCACAGAACAGCAAGAACTGATATTGTCCTGATGGGCCCAGGAGGAACGTGTATATTATCACCCATCTTGCAAACAAGCGTTCCCATGATTAGAGGCAGGTTCCTTAGATCATCCCCTTTGCCATCAATTGTCTTATGGTATGGCATTCCAGTGACTTAATATAGAAAAAGAACACATTTCTATCTTTTGCGGCAGTGTAAAGTACTAACATAGGATCAATTTATATTTGATCCTAGGGAAAGAATTAAAGGTCATTCTGCCTTCGCTTTGCATTTATTATGTAGCAATACCTTCTGGCCCTAAAAGAGAGGAATTTTCTGAATCATTAATGTGGTTTTTATTTTTACAATGCAAGTTTTGTCTTTGATTACTTCCTAAAATTTGAATAGATTTTTTTCTAATGATAAAAACAAAAGATTTTTCATCTACTGAATATTCTATAACTTAGATATTTTTTTTAACTCTGATTCATGGCAGGAAAATTAAATCACAAAATATTTAATGGCAAAAATATTCTAAAACAGTTTAATTTGGATATGCCCAGATGTTTGTTCTGAATATTCACTGAAAACAAAATAGTAGTTTAAAAGCCTACTGCATTCATTTTCATGTGGGATTAGTCTTCATAGACAGTTTTCATAATAGTCCATATTCTAGTGACTCTCTGATTCATCGTGGTACTTGTTCAGGAATCTCACGCTGTAGTGAAAGACAGACCTTGAGGGACTCTACCCTTCCGCAAAAGACAGAAGTCTTAATTATAGATCCAGTGAGAAAGTCACTGATTTGGAAATAGAGTCACTGTTTTTTTTCACTTGGGGAAAAAAAAAGGGGGGGGGGGGGGCGGCGGGGGAGGCGGGGAGAGAGACCTGTATTCGAATGGACTATTTCAGTTTTCTTTTACTTATTCAAAACACACCATTCCAGGAAGAAATGTTTTGACTAGATTTTCCAAATGAAAATTCAGTATTTTTAATGGAACGTGTTAATTATGAAGAAACTACATCTGTCAATAAATTAGGATACCCAGATAGGCTACCTAGTAATTATACTGTTTATCTTTTGATTCTCTTCTGATTTTTTTTTGATCACTCTACTTTATTATCCATCTATCAATCTGTTAATAATATATTGACAAATATTTCACTGTACAGTCTCAGAAATAGATGTTGGTATCTAGTATTTGAATAGTGCCAATATATTATGGCCACTGTTCCAATACAGTAATTATTTGCAGCACAGCCTTTGACACAATTACCAATAGTCAGTATTTAGATCTTTTAACATGCACATGCACCTTACAGTACCATCAAAAATACATCTGAAGCCACATATTTAGTGTTGATATACACCCTGCATGCATACATGTACATTTCGAAAGTCAAGGAAAGTTTCCTTTCTCTTCAAAGCTGATCATCTCATGGTATTTTCGGACTAACTATACTGTCCAGCTCAAAATTAATTTTCCCAACTAGCTTTTTCTCAGTTCTCTGTGGACCCCTTGCTCCTTCCTCTGTGACTTGCAAGTTTTAAAAATAGTATATTGATGGGAAAAATAATGAAACAAAATAACTTCTATGATTTTACGCTTTTTCTACATGAAGCCTGCCAATCAGCTGAGGCAGGTGTTTCCTTACTTCAAGACTCTGTCATCGCTTCCCTTCTCCCAATAAAAACATGCATACTAACATTCACATACCTTTGCTTCATGGATCCCTCTTTACTTATATGGCTACTAGGAAGCAAATACTCTGTTCTACAGTTCTGAGGTAATATTCCACTTTATACATTTCTTAGGATTAACAGCAGATTTTCACTTTTTCATTGTTTTGCTTTCTGATCACTTTAGATTATAGCTGTTAGTTTATCTCTTTATTTTCTTTTCTAATTAGTCAAAGGTAGAATAGTCATTGTGGTCACAAGAATAAAATGGATCTATGTACTTTTCCTAAATCGATTTCTTTTAAAGATTTCAAGAATCATTAACCTACCAGAAACTGGATTATACTTCATATTCATATGGATATTTCATGTGGAAAATTAAAGACACTTCCAACTATATTCTATATGGTCTTTTAGAAACTTTTTAAAAATCTTTTTTTGCATCAATTTGGCTTGTAATGCCTCCTCACTCCTGGGGTCCTTTTAGTGGAATAAAATCAAAAACCCTCAAACCTGTACTATCTCAGGAACTCCCTTGCGCTGTCTTCTGCCCTCACGGAAACTGTCTTTACAAGTGCTCCATGTTTATAACCACCACCAGTAATTGCCCAGCTCATTTCTTGACCCCTTATTCAAAGGCAGGTTAAGGCAGTTTGTAGTTACTCCATCCCTTTGGCACTCAGGCAGTAGCAAGTTCTCAGCAAGCAAGAACCAGATGTTGTGTGAGCCTGTATGAACTAGACATCTCTATTTGCCTGTTCGGGTGATGTGATCTTCAGATATTAAATCTTTTCTTTGATTGATGTTTAATTTTTTCTATAGAAAAAATGAGATTGTCTTGGATAAACAAGATCATAGCCTGTGTCTGCCAGTGAAAATTCCTTCCAAAACCCCAGCACATCGCAGCACCAGCCCCTGCAGAGACTCCAGCGGTTTCAGTTGACAGCCCCAGTTACGTCTTTGGGTAGGGGTCCCACATCGACTGCACGTCCACTCAACTTTATTTGGACTTGCTATTTCCAAATAGGTTGTATAGCCCACATTTATCAGCTTGTTTTGGACTTCTCTCCAACACTGGACAACTGTAACACAGGCACTTGAACTTCTGAGATTAGAACTAAAAGAAATGTATGAAAACAAGTCTGGTTTTAGTGTAATAGTGGGATTTCTTTCTAGTTCTTAAGTTTTCTCCTCTACGATACTGAAGCTATCAGAGGTGTTTGTCCTATACAGCAAGCTCCCATCCTCTGAGTTCTGACCCAGAGCTGAACATAAAGCCAGCTTGCAGGACTGGCAGTAAAATCCTCACGAGACTTCCCTGCTTAAAACAGCATTCTGTTAGTTTTCTGTGTTCAAAAGATGACAATTTCCTTTCTCTTCTCCACTTTTTAAACTTAAGTCCCTGCTTCTTACCCAAGCCAACACAGCTTGATCTGTCTTCAGTTGGTGTATTCCTTTTGTCCTGATTTGTTACAGCACTGCTGGAAGTGTTACAGTCTCTGTCAAGCTATATATCATGAGAATTATGTACATATATTTTATCAAGTGCATAGTCTTTATTGCGTGCTTAATTTTCTTTAAGGATCATGCATAGCCCATAACTCCAATAACAGAATTCTGGTTTGCAGCTCTCCCCCTCCCCTGTATCCTTCCTCACCTGTATATTCACTTTTAGCCAGCTAAAGGGTCTTTTGGTATCTCATTTTGGCAAGTATAATTTACTTGTAAAGATGTCTAATATGTTTTTTATCTACTGATTTCATAATATGATTTTGCTTATTCAGTAAACATACCAAACCAATTATTTTACTTCAATATCTGAATTTTATTATGTTTTATGTGTACTTATAATAACCTATATTATGGAGTCAATCTGCTCAGTCCCTATTCGGGAAATTCATAATCAATGTATTTGGCTCTGAGAAAGGATTGTAAAAGCAGTCCTGTTAAATATTTTAGATCTTTTTATCTTAGTTTTTATTAAAGATCACTTCCCTACTTAAGAACAAGAATTTTTATCTTGCTCTGACTTTCTAGATCCCTTGATAGAGTATCAACCAGTAATGGTATGGATATCAGCAAAGCAGTTCAAATTAGCAAATACTTATCTCTACCAAAGAGTCACGTTATTTTAACATAGATCTTCCCAGCTCTGTTGAAAGAAAAAAAATAGCTAAGAGTTTTGGAGAAGTTATTTGAACAATTAGGATAGAATATTTTTAAATTTTACTAAAAAGAAGCTGCTTCAACTTATTTTCATAATTAAACTTTATTGCTAAAGGAGAGTAATTTTCTATGACTAAAAATTTCCAGTATGAATCTAAGCGTTTATTAAAAACTAATTTTAAGGAGAAAACAAATTTTCTCCCTGTGTTCCAACAGATTTCATTTTCCCTGAAAAAATGTGTAACGTTTTTTGTCAGCAGGAAAAAATAACAGTTAGGGGCCATTTTGTTAAAAATCTAAGTTTATTTTGACTTGTTCATCAGAGAAGTGTGGTAATACTTACCCATGGGTTGAGGCTGGGCAATCTGGGATGTAATTAACTTTATGGATGTTATAACTGGTTTATTTACTTAAAATTGTCTTTTTTTTTTTTTTTTTGCTATATAGTAACATGATAATTTTCCAGAAATAATCTAACCCTCCAATTTCTGAATTCTCATTTTTGTAAGACCTTTCTGTTACTTTCACCTGGAGGTGACTCAGGCCTAGAGTCTTCAGCCATGACTGTTTCTGCCTACAAAGTGGTTTCCACAATAATGAGAAATGCCACCAAGGTACCTGATTTTAAGGTACATATAGATACAGATACAAGTATAGGAATCCAGATCCAGTTCCAGCCAAACTCTAGGGATTGAGACTTCCTTATTGTACAACCTTACTAGTCAGCTATTTTTTGGATTCAAATATGATAATGGTAGTCTTTTCCCATAAGGCTAGTTAACAACTAGCCCTGCTTATCTGAAATTACTGAACACAACCTAGTGGAATCACCACTGCTCAGCCTAAGCCACTGCCTGGTTAGGAGAATCACATGGTGTCTACTGTTGTCCAGCTTTCAGGATTTACGAGTTTCCCACCAATATCACATCAGTTAAGAGAACCAGGTCCACAAATCAACCGCAGCTGGATTGTCCCGTTGCTGTAAAAGAGAAAGCAAGCTGCCTAATTCCTTACAAGAAGAATCATGGTCACCAGAGCAGCTCCTCATCTATGGAGACTGCATGAATGAAGTGCTGGACCAAGCCCTGATCACTGTGATCAGTACATCAGCATACTTTGCTGATCAGTTCAAGGAAAAACACAGGGAAATTTTTAAGAAAATAGTCTATTTCTGATCTGATCAGATCCACCCTTGCCATCACTGACATGGTTTAGTGTCAACATATATATCTAAGATTTTGGAGCTTTGAAAAATATTTGCTAAAACTCATTAAATGGATTTTTGTCCCTTCTAGGTAGATCCCCATTACTAAAATAATGTCTTCATCTGCCTTCAGGAAAAAACATTCACCACTCTTGTTGAAACACACAGTAGCCCACACAGCCCTCAAAAGAGGACTACAGCCTGTCAACAGTCCTCACTTCTCACAGCCCAATTCTGCCCAACCTGTAACATTCAGAGAGCTAACTGACGAAATGGCTGCTTCATGGCCATGAGGGAGGCAAATTTTTTCTCTTTATAGTAACAGATTTCTCTGACAGGACAGTCTGTGAAGTTTCCTAATGTACTTTCCTGCTATGACAGAGGTGAATAGACCAACACTTCATTTAGTTTTATCTTTACTTATCTGGTCCTGTCAGGATGCAGAGTAGCCAACCTTCTCTTGAATTCCAGAACAAGAGCAGGGTGAGAGCATCAGGTACAACCATCTCAGCTGATGACAGCACACAGGTGCAGATATGTCTCACTCAGCTGACACAGCCATGACACCTATTTAGCTGCAGGTGGTCAGACGTTAGAGAAAGAGCTGCTGGCTGGAAAGGCATCCAGGCAAGATGAAGGTGAGAGTGGCTGAATGGGAGATGTACATCGTGCTGAAATCATGCAGATCTTCCCTGTTTAAATTTTACAACAATCTGGGTTTGTGTTTGCCTGCTCATCGAGTACCTACATTTCTAAAAATGCCCTTTCATTCACCACCTTGCTAGAAAGCTTCATCCTTTCCTAGGACTTGCTAGTTGTTACACACTTGCTTCCTTCATGCAGAGCTGCTATAGTCTGCAATATGTTACAATCAATGGAAGTAATGAAGTTTATGGCAGGTATAGAAACCGGCTGGCACTTCCACCACGCTCTGCCATCATCCTATCGGGCTCATGCTGACATTCTTAACTTGTTCCTTCTCTGGCTTAGCAATTCCATTAAAGTATTGCTCCTAACTCAGAAAGCTGTTAATGGATCACATCCCACCTGTACTAAAGATCCAATTTTCATTCACAAATGCAGATCACAAAATCCAGGATGAAGTGAGTTGGAACTGTGCAGAAAGTCTTGTTAGCTGAAGGGATAGAGATGTGGAGATTCAAGGTATTGGATAAGTTTAGACAAATCCATAGCCAATGCTAGACATTTTAAGGAAGTACTGCCAGAACGTCTGCTTTTAAAAGACCTGTTCGTGTCAGAACAAAAATGACACTGACAATTTAGATGTAACATCTTATACTGTGTTAATGTGTTTTGAAAAGATGAAATGTTTTGCAATGGTCATTTTCATATTTACAGTCTGAATCTTTGGAATTCTATTCAGGAAACATTGCAAAATGTTTATGTTTTCTCCTGATTCAGGATGAAACGAAACTTGCTGCGTTCTGTTCAATCCTTCTCCATATGGGCTACGTCAAATCTATATAAATACCAGACTGCATCTATAAGTTTTTCTTGAAAAACTGGAGATGAGGGAAGGAGTATATTCAGTTCAAATCAAAATAACTTTCCAAACCTCATCCGAAGAGATGCTTTTGAACTAATGCTTAGGGTTCCCTGACATTAATTTGGCAGGACTAATTAACTAAAATCAGTTATGACATAGAAAGCTATATCTCTAGGAGCATGCATTACTATTTTAAGCATTCCTTTCAACTGTTAAATAAGCTACACTTGCTCTTAGGGATTCACAGAAAAGCTTACTCTACTGCCTTTAGTCACACATACACTAGCACGTTCAAAATCAGCACTATATTGGGGTTGAGTCAATCCAGCTGACCTGTTACCCATCGCTGAGCCTAGTGGCTATGTGCATGCCTCAGCAGTGCTTTTTGTAGAGAAGGTGTGTTATCAACTATGTTTGTAACCAAATGATCCATTTAGTAACAGGATCAGTTACTTTTCGAAAGATCTGCCTTTGAAAAAATGCAGCTTAGCACTAGTTTAAGACTTAATTAAAGCTCTGAGGGACATAAACATCCTCAAATAGGATTTATTTTGGTGCACAAAGCCATGTATGCTGGAAGTTCTGTATAAGCACATGCAGTAGGACATGCCAAACAAAAGGGCTAGTGAATTATGTTTCTACGTTTGGTCAGTGTGAGGTCTCTGAGAAGGCTAGACTATGGACTTGCACGTGTGCTTGGATAGTATGCCTTGCTGGTGTACAAGGTCTGCAGCTTCTACATCTTGCTGGAAAATCACTGTAAATTTCAGCACTGTGAATTGGCTGTACAAAACCATGCCCAGAGAGTAACATTCTTAATTTTTCTTTCACTTTTTTTATTAAGCCTTTTATT
Organism: Patagioenas fasciata; assembly: GCF_037038585.1. NCBI lineage: Eukaryota > Metazoa > Chordata > Aves > Columbiformes > Columbidae > Patagioenas > Patagioenas fasciata. Next base: position 171,603,634 of record NC_092520.1, on the reverse strand, counting down.
CCACAGAAGATGGAAAAGCCAGTTCTCCTTGAGATTTGGTATCTCCGAAGGCAGAATCAGGGCCTGGAGCACCTCACTGGCTGGCATCTTGGACAGTCTGCAGGGAGCGCGCTGGGGAGAGGCAGCTTGCATTAGAAACCGCACACTCCCCATCGCTTTACCTGCTGTAACAGAGTAAAATTTTTTTACTTGGTAAAATGTTTCTTCCAGCCTCCGCTGGCTGAGCTTGTCAGATAATGTGCTCAGCCATCAATTGTATAACTTCCTCGGGGAAGCAGAGTAAGAGATAAGAGCCGCCATGGGGGACTGAAAGTGCAACTCCATCCTCTGACATTTTGTAAAGTTAAATTACAGGGGCGTTATCTTTTGTATTTTATTTCCCTTATTAGACAGTCCGGGTGCTGCTTAATGGATGCAGTTACTGAAGTAAACAATCCCGTGGGATGCTTATTGGCTCGTATTAACGCAGGAATCTGAGCTCTGCTAAGATTTATTTAGACACTAGTGTTAAAAAAAAAAAAAAAAAGAAAGTGGTTTTGCCGAGGGAGCAAGGGAAGGTGCTCGCCAGCCGGCGGCGGGGGCAGAGTTTCGCTGGCGCCTCCCACGGCCCCCGCCAGACCCGGGGCAGCTGGGCCCTCCGGGAGCGCCCCGCCGCCGCCCGCCGCGCTCCCGGCCCGCCTGCGCGGGTGGGCGCGGAGGAGCGGCAGGGCCCATATCCATAGTAACGGCGGGGGCCGGGGGGAGGCGCCGCGGCAGCTCTCCGTTCTCCGCCCGCCGCATCCCGCGCGGCGCCGGGACCGCACCGAGCCGCGGTGAGCGCGCGCGCGCCCCCGCCCCGCTCCGCGCTTCACCGCGCCCCGCCCCCCCCCCCGCGGGCCGCGCGGCTCGGAACGCGCGCGCCCCCGCGGAAGGCGGCGGTGGGGGGGCGGGGGACCGGCGGGGGCGCGCGCGGCGGCGGCTGGACGGGGAGGGCGGCGGGGGCTCCGGTGTGCGCGGCTCCGCGGCGCTCTCCCTGCCTGACTCACCGCGGGGCGCGGGGAAGATGCTCAGCGCGGAGGGTTAGCGGCTGCGGAGCAGACGTCGGGGCCCCCTCTCTCCCCGCCCCCGCCGAGCTCGGCAGCTCAGCCCGCCGCCGCCGCCGCTCCTAGGTGAGACCGGGGGGCAGGGGAGGGCTGGGCGAGCCCTGGGCGCGCACGGGGGCCGGGCACGGGGCCACCGGGCGCCGCCCCCGCCCCGCCATGCAGCCCGGAGCGGGGGGCGGGGGACGGAGACTCAGCGCCGGTTCTCCCCCGGGAGGGGAAGCGCCGGCAGCGGACCCCGAGGGGCGGGCGGGAGCCGGCGGCGCCTGCGGTTGTCGCTTTCGCAGGATTATGTCAGCCCTTGCCTCGCCGGTTCCCCCTCCACCGGCGCTGGGGCGGGCGGCGGCGGCGGCTCCCGCCCGGCGGCGCTGCGGGGCGCCGCGCTCCCGGGGCGGGCGGGGATCGGCGGGGCAGTGGGGCGGCCGGAGTGTCAGCTGCCTGACGGAGCCGGTGGTCTGGGCTGGTGAGTTTTCACCTGGCCGGAGTGGTAGGGGGAGGAATGCGCCCCGGGCAGCCCCGCCTGCCGCGGTGTGCGCCCTCCCTCTGTGTCCGAGCCGGGATTGATCTCGGGGGCGAGGGAGAAGGTGGGAAGCCACCTCGTGTGCCGCAGCGGGAGAGCGGTCTCACGGCGCACGGAGCCTGCAGCCGCTGCTGTCGGGGCGGCTGTGTCAGTATTCGCGTTGCAAACCTCTGCTTTCTTAGGTCTCTGAACTTGGCCGTGATGTGCCCTGGTCTAAAACTTGTCCAGCGAAGTCTCGGCTTCAAGGCACCACTGTTTGTCCTTTCGGTTATTTCAGGAACGCGAGTTGAGCCGAGTGCTACGGTTGTTTAGAAAAAAAAAAAGAGGGGGGCTGGGAGATGAAAAGCATAAGTGTGTAGAGATCAGAATGACGGTATATGGTTTGGTATCTCAGAAAAGGCTCATGTTTGAAAAATACATCTTAATGAGCATTAAATTTCCCTTGTGGTGAGAAGGCAGTGTTGGTATTGGGAGAGAAAAAATGGTACCTGAGAATTTCATTTGGAACTCAATTTGCTGCACACGTGCAGTTACGCTTTTCCTGAGCATTTTTAGCATGTGGACTGATGCATGTTGCCGTTTGCCTTGCAGAATTCTTTCTCTGTGAGCAGTGGCAATGTGTGCCCACATGCACAATCAAGGTGTGCTCCGTACTGTTCTCGACAGCAGCGGCATTGATGAGGAAAACTACAGTGTCCATCTGTGGCAGGATTACTGACATAACGTATCGTAATGGTTCCTTAAAGAACATTTTAACTTATTCTGTTAATGAGGCACAAACTAGTGTTAAACTAGACCCTGACATGACAGATAGTGACTTCTCATTTGAATATTTGTGTCATCTTCTGTATATGCCAAAATATAAAATATAATAATCTGCTAGGGGAAAAAAAAAAAAAAGAAAAACAATAAACCCTCAGTGGAAGGCTGTCAGGTAATAATGGGGACATATTTCTCCTGAATATATATGGGTATAAATTGTAAGCATTCATGTAAAGTTGATACTTGTTTGCCAAGTACAAAACCTCGATGCTATGGTGTTTGATTACCATAATGAGTTGAAATACCATTCTGATGGCACCCTAAAAATTTCAGTAATACTCTGAAAAGAATGGAGAGTGATTTTTGCCTGAGGAATTTTGGTCTGGGGGCACTTGTTCACTAAGAGAGCTGTTCTTTTAAATACGTGTATGTAACTCAAACAAGCTGTGGTTGTGCAGTTGCTTGCAGACCCTCTTAACCTTACATGCGTGAGAAGTTCCATTTCAACAACTTGTGCAAATGGTTGACAGATGAGAATTGGAAGAACTTGCTGATGTATTAAAAGTAAGCGCTACTTTTTGTAATATTGGTGAGCTCCTTTCATTTTTTTTTTTTCCTAGAGAAAGGAGATGCGATAGTCAGGAAGAGATAAATTTTTCTGGTAAGAAGGCAAATTAAAATATACTATGCATATTCATTCTACTTAGAAAGCATTTAAATGCAGTACCCCAAAATTAATTCAGACAGCTGAGAGCCCAATGCTTTTTCTCTTAGCATTTTTCTGGGAGGGGGAGGGGGGGACTAACACCTCTAACTGGAAGTGGGCACATGGAGTTAAAAAGGGAGGGTAGAGGATGTGAAAATGAGGAACAGAGCTGTCAATGAAGCTGCTGTCAAAGAAGGCTGCGCTGAACTAAGAAACTAAAGCAGAACGGCTCTAGGTAAGAGTTTTGCTGCTGAGGAACTTAAGGAGTGAGCTATGACCCAGGTCAGTCATGATTTGACTTACATTCCAAGGGCAAGACGTTTTAATGTTGTGGGAATCAGAATTCTATGTTAGAAGTGCTCGTTTTAATTTATTTCCATCAACTGGGAGGTTGCAGATTTCGCTTTGTTTTGACATTGAACAACTGGCATTTTGGTAAGGATCTTTGTATTTATTTGTTAAATGATAGTGATAGGCATAATGAATAATATTCTTTACAAATAGTAAACGTCCACCTTGCTTTGGGCAGACTGAGAAGCTGCCAAGCCTTGGACATAAGCTCTCTTGGCTCTTGGTCCTGAGAGACCTGCTCTGCATGCAGACTGGAAGTTAAAGCAGAGATATGAGTAAATGATATCATTCTGGGTCCACTCTTATTCATTTGCCAGATATCAAGCTTGATTATAAGACTGGTCTTATTCCCTGATGGTCCTGTTATCCAATGGTTTGATTACTAAATGTTGAAGATTTTTATTAGTCTTCCAAATCAACAGTCGTCGTGATGAGCTGGCCAGTTTTTACTCTGAGAGATATGATTTGGGATTGTTTTCACATTTGGGAACATGTTGGTTTATACTAGTTCACATTTTCAATGTTGTCTTCACAGATGAGCTACAAGCTTATTTTTAAGAAATCACAGTCAAAATCTGGAGAATAACACCTTCAGAAAATTGTACCAGCCTAGCACTCTTCACAATCTAATGTATTTTTTCCCTTTGTGTAGGCAATAACAGAGGGCTGCTTGTACTTGATCTTTTAGTCCATGTGCCAACTATGCCAGTTTGTCTACAAGACAGTAGTCTTGGTTCCAAGTATCAAAGGGCTGTTTAGCTCTAGCTAAACCTGGCTTTGGCAACATAATCAAGATCGGGAAAGCATTTCATTGTCATAGTTTGATTGCTGTCTCTATCTATAGTCTTTCTGTATTTTTTGTCTTTGAGGAGAAAAACTTCGAGATGTGATAATTTAGAGAGTGTTTGAGCATGTTAAATTGAGTATTTTGAGCACTGAGATTCAAAGATGTAGGTCTTCATGTGCCTTATTTCCAGCAGTTTACCTCTATATTCCAGCAGTCTGCTCCCTTGTTTAAACTGCTCTCAGAGATAGTCTGGGTTTGTGGATTACATGTAAAGACAGTGGAGTGTTTTGGGTAGAGTTTCAGTGATCCTGTTGCTTTTGACATGGAGTCATATACTGATCAGTGGTCTGAGAGAAGAATAGGAGATACCTGATGCTGGGGTTTTTTGTTTTGTTTTTTTCCTTGCCCTTCTGTTTGCATACTCTGGAGCAATAGAATTTTTTTAAAGCTCTTCAGTCAGCTAGGAAACATTTCTTCCTCACTCCAAAGATTCCTCATTTTAAAAAATCTCAAATTTGGGCTGGATTTACTCTCACAAGCTTGAGCACAGAAATGAAAGGATTTTCTTGACTTTGTCACCCCCACAGTGAATTTACCTGAAGTGAAATATCTTGCAACATTGCAAATGGCATTTGTGCCCAACTTCATGTTAGCTGCAGACATTAGCTGTTACGTCTAGCATAAGGGAGTGATGCTAGAGATGAACAAACCTTAATCAAAGGAAAATCATCAGAGAGATAACCTTTCTTCCTTGGTAAAACAACAGCGATTCTGGGTTGAGAAGTGCTGGCAGACCTGGAGATTATATCTGTCCTTGGGTCACAGAGTAGAACAGGTTCTTACTGTCATGGAGATGTTCAAGCACAAAGGAGAAAATTCAGGACCATCTCTGGTCTTCCTCCATTCCTTACTTACTGCCTTTAGCCTCCTTCTAGTGGGATATTTCTAACTCAGTTGGCTGAGGAACATCTTGGAGAGTTTTGCAATTACTTTCTTAAAAACAGATGATATTTGAATAGTCCTTTCTTGGCCCATTCTTGTGGGGTTCGGTAGTATCTTTGTGATACCTCTAGAGAAATCGCAAGAACATACACGTTGCTGTGTTGCCAGTGTAATGACGATAATCAGCATTTGCCTCTTTTTCATTAGGGCTCAAATCCCAATATATCCATGCACTGAGAACTAAGATTGGGTTGAAGTCAAATGACTGAAATGTAGCGTGATCAAGGGAAGAGCTAATGAGCAAGGACAGTGTATGTGAGGATCTTCTAAAGTCTCTGGATGTTCTATCACTTGAGGGTACTGGCTCAACATTATAAAGTTGTCTGCAACACTGGGGCATGTTCACTCTGTGGGCAGTTAAGATTTGTACTTTTTTTCCCCTTGTAGATTTTCATATATTGACTTGTCTCCAAGACTTGCGTGTGATCCTTGGTAATCTACCAAAAAGAAGGGCAGCTTTCCTTTGGGAAAATTATTTGGAAATTCCAGCTGGTACAGAACTCAGTAATTGTAACCATCCCGCTTTTCCTACGTGTACCACACATGCTGTATGCATATTAGCAGTGCTCAAAAAAAATGTCTAGTGGGGAAAAAAAGCCTTAGGAAGCTTGAGATGGAAGTTTTTTCTTCCAGACTTTTGCCTTTGGAGTTTGCTCTTTCTAGAAACATGGAACTGGGATGTATTAAGCAAAGATATATGTCTTATGTTTTTCCAGCTTCTTGATGCAGGAAATCCAAGGTGATTTGTATGAGGTTTGTTAAATGTAATTGTTTTTTTTTTCTTCTTCCTTCTGTCCCTGATTCCTGCAGTGAGCAAACATCCAAAGAGGTTTTTCTGTTGTTTAGAATATTTTAAGTTCTGATGCTGAAAAAATGGTAAATTTAGTAATAGCAGACGAAGTCAACAGGGAGTTGTCTGTTTGACAGCAGATTTTAGCTCACTGTTTAATTGCTGAAGTAGTTTTTTTCCAGAAAGTGCTTCTCCACAGTGGAGAAAAAACGTTTCGTTTTTCAGTACATTTAAACATGGTGAAACATGAAAATGATAAACACTTGGTTTGTTTGTTTGACTGTGGATGATCATCTAAACTCTTCATTTGGTTGACTGGTCCTCCAGACTGGAGTCAGAGCTTCAAGGCTTCTGGGTATTTGCCTGTATGCTGCCTTAGCTGGTTCTGTGCACTTTAAAGTAAAGCTTTTGCAAAGATGTCAGTAAGAATATATGTCTTTTTTACCGAGGATATACTTGAGATAATTTCTTTCTTCATATATCTGCTCAGTGAAGAACATTATTACACGGAGTATCTTTTTGTGTCGAAGTATTGTGAATGACAGTAGAAGCCGCTGGTAAATTGGTAAGCCACAAAAATGGCTGAATGTAATTATTCCTAACGTAGGAAAATGCTAAATCAATTTTGGTGTTCATCAAGATTTGTTATATACTAATAAAATGTATGTGTATAAATATGTGCGTATACACGTACAATAGGAGTAACTTTAATTATAAAGTTTTACTGCTGTAATGCATGATTATCTGACTGGTTTTAGGCTTCATCTTACCCCATTGAAATTGATGTTAAGGTTCTCATAATTTTAAATAGATTCTTTAAAAGTGCTTGTAGAAATAATCTAGCAACTTCTTATTGTGTCATAAAGTTTTAGATAATGTCACTTATTGCATAAATAAATATGCTGAGTAAATGTCAGTTTGCAAAGAGTTAAAATGCTTAAAATTTAAGATAACTGAAAACTGTCTAGTTATCTCTTTCGGGATCCTCTAATCAAAGAGCTGTTATACCATTGTCATACTTTGTTAATGCCTTTATTTTCCAGGTGTGTTTTCAGAGGTAATTCTAAAATCTAGGAAAAGTGTTACTTTGTTAATAGTGCAGTCACTTGGAAAGCTTATTATTAATGAGTACCCAATTGGTTTGTGAAACACCTGCATTATTATTCTACAATAAAAATACATAGAACTTAAACATTCTGTACTAATATTTATAAAGCACCACAGAGGTAAGTGGATTATTGTAGTGAATTGTTACACAGAAAAATACTTCAGGAAAATTTACGGCAAGTATTGTATGATTCCTTTGTATTTATACTGAAGCCATTACAAAACTGAATGGAAGTTATTAGTTTTCTTTAAAATCTGAATGTGGTAGTGTTCCTTCTCCTAAAACAAGCAAGAAACTAGAATTCAAGCATTTCGATAGATTTTTGTGAGTACTTCTCAATCCTAATCCATGTTATGCCCAGTTCGGGTATCTTGGAAGCAAAGACTGGCTCTACATGAGGCCCATTATGAAAATACTTATAAACTTCATTTAAAAACTCACAGTTAAAGTAGTAACTTTAACAGGTGCTCACAGGTTTAAAAATCTGTTGCACTAGCCTTTTCCTAGGGGTTTGCCCACTGCTTATTAATTTAATTAATTGACTGTCCATGAGATTTTTACATACTTAAGCAAAATGGGAATAAATCTTTAGTATTGTCTGAATACTGCAAAGTTGCACTTCTTTAAGCATGAAATTATGGGAAAAGCACTAACTATTATGACTGTCATTTTCTGCTTGAATTCTCTTGGTTCTAATTTTTGTTGTTAGAAAAAGTATCTTTATGACCTGTGTGAAAAATTAACAGGCCCTTTGCCTTAGTACAAGGTGCTGATTTTGGGGACATCGTGTGGTGCAGTGACTTGAGCACTTCCAAAACGCTGTCTGCACCCAGCCATCTCAACACACCACCAGACAGCTCCATACTTGTCCTTCAAACACTTTGCGTATGTGTTGGTCGTGATCACAGCACAGTAAAAATATCTATTTATGTAGCGCTGTCCACATCATGTTCATTTTGTAAGTATCCACAAATCAGCGCTGGATAATCTTTGGGGTTGACGTGGATGAAGTTCATCCTTTCCACCTCTAGCGTTTGACTGTGCCCATTCCTGCTGTCTTTCTAAGGCTTGCTGTCACTGTTTTTGTTCTTCACAGAGCTGTCTGGGACTAAGCGATAGCTCTGCAGTGATGGTCTGCATGAGGAAGCATAGGGCAGGAGAAGAAAGCATCATCTACCCCCAGGGCTTGGTCTCAGAGATCTTGAACAAGGTTCTCAGCTGGTGTAAATTGTCATAGCACCATTGATTTTATTGACTGCACATACTGAAGATCATGTCTCATGTACTTTGTCAGGAGTAATATTCCTGGATACTAGGAAGGAGGACAAGTGACAGAGTACGTTCAGTTTTAACTGCAGTGAAGCAGGATTTGAGCAGCCCTGACATACCTTTCTGAAGATAGTAACCATCCCCCTGTTGCTATCACAGTCATGAGAACACCAACACTGATAGAAGCTCCGTGGACTCTTGCTGAAGATGCCACCTTTTAATGTGATTTTATTTACTTCTTGATTCATTTGTGTTGACCAATTAATTAGCTAAAATTCAGAGAAAATTAAATATGGAACAGAAGAGCTTGAGACCAGTATATTATATCTTCATGGCCTAAAAATTAGACTTTAAACTTTCTGATTAAGTATGTGGTTTTCAAAGGGAAAGGTACCTTTAGAGGAAGCATTGGTATGGTTGATATTCTCTGCAAATGCCCAATTGTGGAAATAGAAAACTAACAGGCAGTCCTAATCTAGAAAGCTTGACTGTAGAGTTTTAAGTTTCCCTTTGAACTATACGTCATTAAGTATGCCGTGTCCTACTATATATACAAGGAAGTGACCTCCTTAGATCAAAAATTTTGTTGAAATCTCTTGGTCTTGATATTTAAGGATAGTGCTGCAGGACTGTAGTTCTGTAATAAGAGTTTTGGTAATGTTCATTAAAAAAAAAAATGCAATTTAAAATGAAAGCTGAAGAGCAGGTCGTATCCCCCAAAACAGCAATTTTTCCTATTTAAATAGTTGACTGTATTTTCTTTGTTATTATGTGTGCTGAAGACCACTCCAGTAAAGAGAAAATTGGGAAGCTGCTTTATTTTTGAGCAGTTTCCTAGTTATTTTCACAAGTAAAGTTATCACACTGACCCTTGGTGTGGTGCAGCATTGTCCATGTGGGGTACCTGAAGACTTGGTAAATGCCCAGTAGCAGTCAGGATACACCGAGGACAGTAGCTTGGTCAGAGTGGGGAGTGATTTCCCAGTTTGCTGCTCTCTGGTGTCTGAGTTTGTCAGTCTATTCTGGGACTTTTGCAAGAGAAGAATCCCTTTTTATCTGCAGAGCGTAGCATAGAATTTGTTTTAAAAAATGTCTTTCTTGCCTTATGGTATACGAACTTAGACTTTGTGTAAGAAAATGTCTTTTGCAAAAGCAGTTTAGAACAGAAGTTCTGTAGAAGAAACTATCAGAATTAGAAGCAGTGAATAAATACAAAACACCAGTCATCTGTCTTTCCATATTCCTACATTGACATACACCCCATTTTGAGTTATGTAACTTAAGTAACAGGATTGTTATTTGACCTTGATAATCTCATTGCATCACTGGAGGTACAAATACTCATGTAAAATAACATTTCTTGTTTTCTAACCAATCTTCACTTTCAGTTTATCTGTATGTGGTGATGATTTTGTACTTTAATGCAAAACTGTTGATTCATGGAAGTAATCCTGTGTTCATGCATTATACAGAAGCTATATCTGGTATTGTTGCTATTGCTAGGGGCTGATGTGTCACATTTTTATAAATCTTATTTCAGCTACCACAGCCTGTTCTGGTTAAAACCCTGTTATGTTGATCCTGATGCAGTGATGACATAGCTAAGAGGGTGAGGGAGCTAGTTAAAAACTAGTAATCACCTTGAAGTATTACTTTAATTTATCAGGAATGTAGGAAATCCTTACAAGTCAGGTACTCCTAAAGAGGTGGTAATAGGAAGAAAGTAGTTGATACAAACATGTGAATATTTGGATTTCAGCACTTTTGGTTAATCTTAATTTTTCTGCCACTCCCCTCCCCCTGGTTCTTTAGTCTGAAGTTTATACTTTAATTATATTATGTATCTCCTACTTCATTATTCACATCTACTTTTTCCAAAAACCAAATCCTGAGCTTTTGCACTGGTGCCTTTGTGCTCATCCATGGGCAAAGGAGAGGTGGAGCTGCCTTACTGGATGGAGTATGTGTGGAGAGTCCCCTTGACTGATGGTCTCCAAGGTGGATCTTGCCATCCAGCTTCCCGTTGTTCCTCATGTTCCTCCTCTCTCACCTCAACACAGAACACAACATTCTCTGCTGAAGAGAATAAGACAATGGTCTGGATCTCCCTGCCTGTGAGAGGGAGCAGGTGGTTGAAGCTCTGATCAGCCTTGAGGCATCCCCATGTATTACGGGTTCAAACTGAGGATTAGGCAATCAAAAGTGTAACTTCAAGTCACTTTTCGTCACACGTGACTGCGGTGAGCAGAAGCCCTAGTCCAGCAGTATGAAAACAGACATACCTGAGTTCGGTCTAAAGGTTTTCATGTTGCTGTGTTCGCATGTCGAACAGTTGGAATTTGGCTCAAACTTTAATGGTATATTTGTCTGTGTAATCAAATTCAAATATATTTACATAATTACTGAATTATCAAAAGTATTAAGAGAGCTGTCATGTGTTATTATGCTATAAAACCTGATACCTTTTGTAGACTATGACACGTGGGTTGTTTTTGTTTATGCTTTTGACATATTACAAAAGATTGTGTGATGTGTGCAGAAATTGCACTGACACTATAGCAGTCTCTGTCTCCCTTTGCTACATGGCAGTTTGTAAAAAAAGACAAATGTCAGTCATGGTTTTCTATAACCTGAAAAGGGATAAGAGTTGAAGTAGTTCATCATAAATAAAGAAAAATTGGTAGAGGATTTTTATTTCTTGAAGCTCTGATGGACTCCCTTCTAACTATAGCATGTTTTCAGGCCATGAAACATGGAGGTTAGGGACACTAAACTCTTTAATTTGTAGACAGGAGTAGCTGAAAACGGGCAGTTGTGGAAAAGACTGATGGCAGAAGACTGATGGCAATTCAGATCTGCAGGAGAGATTCGAGATACTCCAGTACCTGATCTAGAATCAATGTTTAAATGATTACAGTTTTTATTTGTGTTCTGGTATCATCTTCCACAGACGAGAAGCCAGTTGGCATATTCTAATTTATATTTTTGTAGAGCTGCTTTGAAATATTGTATTGCCTGTTAATGGTGGGATGAGGTGGTTTTACTTTTTGGGATACAAGACTTATTAAGCTTCATTTTTGAAGGTTGTGCAAAGATACTGTTTTCTGTTACAGTCCAGGTGTGGACTAGGGAACTTGTGTAATCCAGGGACTCTGAATGGAGCTTCAGTCCACCCTCCCTAATGTGTCCAGGAGATATTTTTATACCTATGTATGTTTATCTTGGGTATGTAAAATGCTTCTACACAACAGGGAGTATGCATATTAGAGCAAAGAGCATGTTAGTTTTTATAGAAAGCTTCCCTTCTGTGTCCTGACATCAACTTGAAAATGCAACATTGCTATTATTTAGCTGAACAACCACAGATTTCTGGAGCTTGTGTATTTCGTATTGCGTACATGCCCATAGCATTTCAGTGCTTAGTCAATGAGAACATTCTGGTAGATGCCACTTGGTAGAAAACTCTTGCCCATGTGGCACAATGTCGTATTTGCAAAGTTGTATTTGTTTTTTCAGTGGTAGGGAGTGAGAGAGCAGGATTTCCTAGATGTGTACTCAAAAAAGCAAATGCCCCTTTATGAAATCACTCCAGTTTCTCTTATATCCAGCTTTCTATAGAAGATTAGAAAAGATTATGCTAGTCTGCTACAAATAGCCTCAGTGTCGGTCCATGAGTTTTTCTTTTCTTATAGTAGTGATTCAAATATTTCTGCTCGCTGTAGTGAATCATCCATCTGAGGCAATGGTGTTTTCTACCAACCAGACCAAGGTTCTGTCAGTGATAGGGTTGATTGCTCCTCCAAAGTGTAACAAATCCCACCGGAAAGCAAGAATACTTTCACCAGGAACGCTTGGTCCATGATGAAAGTGGAAATGTTTTTCTGGATGAAGTAGATAAGAAATGGAGTGATGCTCATTTCAAATGCTTTTATCCTAAACTACTGACCTCCTTTTAAGTAGCCCTGAATTTCTGTCAGCTCAGTAAGAGACCAGGACTTTCATTTGTGTGTTTAGGATAATATGTGTGTGATTATTCTACAGTTAAGGAGTTTTTGAGGGATTTATTCCCTGTGTTTGCTCTGCTGCCTGGACCGTACCTATCCTAGGAGTTGATTGCAGTATTTATCGAAGCTGTGGAGCCCCCATTTGAGCCATCTGTAGGTAGCGGTTGTGCCATCTGTCACTGAGAACTGTGTTCCAGAGGGAGAGACAATATGCACAGACTTCATCATGCAAAGCCTGTAGGGTATGGTCTCTGATGTTTGCTTTATCCTTGTAAGATATATAGGTTGTAGTGTTTCACTAACTCCTGAAAGTTTTATTGGAAGAAGCTTCTGAATGCCACAGTAGCCAGTGCTTCATCCTTGCCCATATATATGCGTTATGCTTTTTACTGAACTCCACACATTCCTCTGGGAGATGAGCTATGGTACCTAGTTGTTGAAGACTGTAAGAATGTTGAAAAATGGGCAAAACCAAGCTGCGAGAGATTTCAAACTAGTATATACTGCTCAGAGATAATGGGAAGAGCCACACAAAATGAGGTGCCTTTGGGTGCAAGCATATAATTTGCTGAATATTTTTGCTGTGAATTATCGAGGATTACAGCAGCAGCAGATGTTTGAGGCAGCATGATGTAGATTGTGTGTACTTTTGTGTTATGATTAACTGAGCCAATATCCGTGTATTCCAAGAGATAGGTGATTTCAAAAAGTTTTGAGATAATATTATCAGCATGTTCCAGGAATACTTTCACTAGAGATATTGCTACCAGGAGCAGCATTCAAAATTTTTGTGTGGTGTTTAGTGATCACCTCATTTATGATTAGCTGTAGTGGTTTGTGTTTTGCCCCTAAATTTGAAGTGAAATTTCCACTGTCTTCAGACTTCATACTGGATCTGAGGGCCCTGTGACGACCTAGACAATATCGAATGTGAGAACAGTCACCTACTGATGAAACTGTTGGGCCTTCAGGACAGCAGTTTTCATGACTTCATATTTTTTATTTGCACAAGCTTACTGGCAGTCCTTGTCACAGTGAAAGGTGCGTCTTCATACTGTGCGGTCATGGGGCTGTGGACCCTTCTGCTACCTTTTCAACTCAGGGTGAATCATGGACAAGACACATGCTGGTAACCAGAGGGCTCAGAGGCTGCTGCTGAATCTGTATGTTGCCCAGGACAGTACCTTGTCCATGCAAGTAGGACTCCTGAGCTACCTTGGTTCATTTTTGACCAACACAGTGCTGGCAATCTGTCAGAAACAGACATGAAATATAAAGCAACTAAGTGGTGGGGTTTGTAGTACATAGTTTTTTGGTTGTTGTTGTCTTGTGGGTGGGTTGGTTGGTTGTTTTAATGCAACACAAGGAATAATTCTTGCGACTGACAGAACCCTAAAAAGAGATGTTTCATCAGTGAGAGGTGATACTATGCATTGCTATGTTAAAGAGGAAAGGAACTGATGTGGCGTAAGCAAACGCACTTGAGAAAAGCCTTGTTATAGCTATTGCTATTCTAATACAGATCAGATGTAGTATTAAGAGCCTGTCATGACTTAATATGTGTAATGCCTGTGTGCTTACATATGCATTAATAATATATTCCAAGAAATGCATAGCAAGAACATTGTATTGTCAGTAAGAGGTAACGCATGTTTAATCTAGACCTAGCTTCAGAAGATAGTCGTGAAACATGGAGGATCAAACATTTTATTTAAATATTGAATCTTGGGGCATTCGAGTGGATTTTTCTTTGTTCTTTATGGATGTTCTCTCAACATGAAACCAAGGGGATATATAAATATATATATTTCCTTTTTTCCCTTTTTTTTTTTTTTTTTGCAGTGTAGCAGGCACTTGCTCAGTTGCTAGGTAACAAGGTATTGCTTTATTTGCCAGAGCAGTAGCTGAGTTGGTAGTAGAGGCAATGATTTATACGAAATGTATTAATATATACTGTAGCAGTAATAACGATTATTGAAATTGCTTATTTTTATGTGCTGTGTGCCGTGGAAAAAATATAATCAGTTCATTAGAATATTTCCTTCTGCTGTGCATAGAAAAACTACTTAATTACTAAGAATGTCCAGTTATTTAGTGAGGCAGCAGAATCTGTGTGGTTTATTTAGTAGTCTTAAAAAGGGTTATTTCAAAAACAAAGCAAGAAGTGTTAATAAAAAAAAAAAAGGAATTTATAAGGAGTTGTTATTTCCCTAAATTGTCCATTCATACCATTCATACCTTTTTTCTTTTTGGCCTTTCATGGATGGGCTTGCTTTTCCAGCAGCAATACGTTTTCCTCCAGGGATCAAGACCAAACCTGTCAGTCACCAGGGCAGAAGTTGGCTCATTCCCGCTGGCAGACTGCCATCTCCGTTCTGCCTCCAAGAAGACCAGCAGGTGGTCTGCAGGCCACTCCGCTGCTTCCTTTCTCACAAAAGTCTGGAAATTCAGAATGGTCAGAATTGCCTTCAGGGCAAATGCCAGTGCCACCTGCTTCCACTCCTGGTGCATGGCTGACTGGGTGGTGCTGGATGCTCTATCCATGACCAGAAATGTCACTGCCGTTCGTCTTCTTCGATTTTGCTGTTATTCGGGAGAGGGAAGCATATATAGTCATAATAGATTCCACATTGTCTTGATGCTCCTGTTAGGTCAGGTTGCTCTTAGCCAGGTAACTGTTATGTGAGGTGTATTAACCTGATCTCACTGCTGTTCATGGCTCCAGGAAGATTATGTTTGAGCACATGGAGTAGGATTTCTGTGGTCACACTGAAGAACAGTAGTTGTTCTTTCAGGATGATGGAAGCCATCCTGACTTAGAAGAAAGCTGTCTTTGGCATTAGCCAAATTAGTGAGTTTGCATTTTTAGTATGATTCAAATCACCTGTGCCTAAATTTTTGACACCTATCCTCCTTGTGAGGATAGAGGTATAATAATACAGCACATGTATAATTCTGCTGTTTCTAGAGCAGACATTGATCTTTTCCCCATGTCAGTCAGTTTTTAGCAGCTGTGAATCTTTTTAAACTGCAGGCTCACCTGTTGGACTCTGAACTTGGTTCTCAGACATTTATATATTGCTCCCGAAAGCTACAGTTCACCTCCACTCAGGAGTCATTCCTCATACTGATTTTCTTGTCCTGGTGGATTTGCCTTTGAAAAGGCTCCTATCTAGAGTCCTGATCTTTCCATTTGTTTGTTTGTTTTCACAAAGCAAGATCCTGCTTTATTTGAAAATAATGTAAGTGGTGTTTATCAATCTGTGATGGAGAGCAAGATAAGTCTATAAGTCACAGTTGATGGGCAGGCAAAAAGAGGATAGTATAGGTGGTAAAGTTGATTTCGATGAGCCTCACCTGTGCTAACAGGCATTTGCAGCTGTGGGTAACACGTTGCTGCTTGAAAACCTTGTTGTAGCTTTTATATTCTATCGTACATGACATTATCTGTTAGACCTCTAATGACTCCTAATACAGTCATTCACATAATCAGTTCATAAATAAATAGCTGCAGGCTTGGACAGTGTCTAAACAACTGAAGTATTCCTGATCCTTTGGCTTTCATTTGAGCAAAAGAATTAAATAAAAAGAGGCAAAATGGCACTCTTACGGAATCTGGCTTCCTGAAAAGTCGCAGAAAAGAACGAACCAAAGCACAAGAGAGTTAAAAAGAATAAAAGTTATTAGAAAGCTATTTCTAGATCTATAAATTTAGAAAATTAAAAGAAATAAAATGAAAACAGAAAGGACAGATGAGAGAAAATGGATGCAGCAATAAAAAAGCAGCAATTATGCTTCAGCATGAGTCAAAAGGACACACAAGGATGGTTCTCTTCTGTGAATCATTGAAAAGAAGGTATTTGGAGCCACTGCAGGATAAGGCCTTCAGAATATACAATTCTATTGTCTTGAAGATAAAATATTTTTCTTTATGTTTTCATGTACTATCAAGTGAAAACTCTGCATTAAGAAAGCTTTTGCATCCAGGGTTAGTCGCTACCTGTCTGCTCATCCTCACCTTCCATTTCAGCAGCTTCACCTCTCACGGCAGTGCTTTGCTGCAGCTCCTGGGTGCTGGGTGCGCAGCTGCCCTGGGTGCTTTATCTTGGTAGCAGGAGCATCCAGAGAGTCCTTGGATCATTATTGTCACAAAGAGACATACTAACCTGGACTATAGGACTCTCTTAACTCCCCAGGTCTAGTGAGCTTTGTGTAATTAATTTCCTGGTCAGATCCTAATCAGACTTTGACAGAGGACAACATTTGCCTGCTTGATTTTTTTCATTATTTGAACAGTCAGGTTCACGACTTGGTTCTTCCCTGTACAGAAGATTATCTGTATGGCTATTTTGATGAAAGTGCTTTCCTTAGTCAATAAATCATCCAAGAGCTGGATTGTTTCTAATTTCAAAATTATTTAATATGGTTACATTAGTGTGTTTATAAGCTTACAAATCAATCTGATGCTTGCTTGTCCTAAGCAGCAGACATGTCTTTCCAATCTCAGTCAAAAGCATCCTGCGTAGAAATTGTGAATGTGCATGCTCAGGTGAGAGAAATCACTGGAGACAGTTGCTTAATTAATCACTGTTCTGGCGTGAGCATGGGATGACATTCACTCTACATGAACATCATGTCATTTATGCAGAGACAAATGCACAGCCTAGGTTTGTTTTGCCAAGTTGTGTTTATTGCTGCTGAAGGACCAAACTGAGTCTCAATTTGGGGTGTTTTAACTTTTCTGTTTGTAGCAAAAGAGTATTAACAATATCATGCTCCTTTTATGAGGTGAACGATGATAAAATAACTACAGTTAGGTTAAAGTTACATAAGAAACAAGAGTTGAGGTTCTTACTGTGAGCTATAATTATTTTTAAAAGACATGTGCTTCAGAACTTCTGGTCACTGATTTACTCTGTTCCCCAAAAGCAAACTTTAATAATCTTTAACCTAAAGAAGTATGTTTTTGCAATTATGTTGTCAGCCTTTTGAACTGTCAAACTGATTGGGCCTTCGAGTTGGAGGAATGGTTTATTTCAGAGGTATTAAATTCTCACAACTTTCATGAGAGTAGTGGGAACCCTTTTAATATCCTCATTGTGATGGGAATGTTGTGCCTTGCAGTGCTGGGGGGGAAAAACTGCAGGTAAGGAGTAGTAGAGTCACGGTGGGAAGCTGAAATTACTATGAGGATTAGGGAAGCTGAAGACACAACTAGGTGGATAGATGATGGCAAAGCAGTGGATGTGGTCTACCTTGATTTCAGTAAAGCATTTGACACAGTCTCCCACAGCATCCTCACAGCTAAACTGAGGAGGTGTGGTCTGGACCATTAGGTAGTGAGGTGGACGGTGAACTGGCTGAAGGAAAGAAGCCAGAGAGTCATGGTCAATGGGGCAGAGTCTAGTTGGAGGCCTGCATCTAGTGGAGTGCTTCAAGGGTGGGTAGTGCGACCAGTAGTATTCAATATATTCATCAGCCACTCGGATGAGGGACTAGAGTGCACTGTCAGCAAGTTTGCTGATGATACGAAGCTGGGAGGAGTGGCTGACACACCAGAAGGCTGTGCTGCCATCCAGCGAGACCTGGACAGGCTGAGAGTTGAGGGGGGCAAAATTTAATGACATATGACAAGGGCAGGTGTAGAGTCTTGCATCTGGGTGAGAAAAACCCCAGGTTCCAGTGTAAGTTGGGGAAGGACCTGTTGGAGAACAGTGTAGGAGAAAGGAACCTGGGGGTACTGGTGGACAGCAGGATGACCATGAGCCAGCACTGTGCCCTTGTGGCCAGGAAGGCCAATGTCCAGTTCTGGGCCCCTCAGTTCAAGAAGGACAGGGAGAGAGTCTGCTTGAGAGGGTCCTGCGCAGAGCCATGAAGATGATTAAGGGAGTGGAGCATCTACCTTATGAGGAAAGGCTGAGGGAGCTGGGTCTCTTTAGCTTGGAGAAGTGGAGAGTGAGGGGTGACCTTGTTAATGTTTACAGATATATAAAGGGTGAGTGTCATGAGGATGAAGCCGGGCTCTTCTTGGTGACAACCAATGATGGGACAAGGGGCAGTGGATACAAACTGATACACAGGAGGTTCCACTTAAATATGAGGAGAAACCTCTTCACTGTGAGGGTGCCAGAGCAGGCTGCCCAGGGAGGTTGTGGAGTCTCCTCCTCTGGAGACATTCAAAACCCACCTGGACACATTCCTGTGTAACCTCATCCAGGTGTTCCTGCTCCGGAGAAGGATTGGGCTAGATGATCTTTCAAGGTCCCTTCCAATCCCTGACATTCTGTGATTCTGTGATTACAGAGGTGAAACAGGTACTGAGAAAGGAGGAGTTGTGGTCTGGGGCAAGGGAAGGATTGTGGAGACGTAAGTGCAGACTGCACCATTACTTATGTTCCTGGTGGCACATGTCAGTCACTGGATGGCTCTTTAAAATAAGTCACTGTGTGATGAGTGGCACATTGGTGTAAGTAAAAGCACTCGCTTGGTTGCTGTTAGCTTCTCACGCCACTCTCCTCATTGTGTGAAGTGCCCTCTGTCAGTGTGATGTGACTGACAAGGGCCACGAGCACCTCACGCTCTCATCATCTGCCCAGGGGAAAAGGCGTGTGCCACAGGGTAGGTGGATGAAGCGGAGCCTTACGGTTTGTGGGACAGGGTTCCTCAGTGTACGTGTTGCTGTGCAGTGGGTAGGGAAGGCAAAGGCAGGTAAATACACCTTCCACCTGGAATGGAAGGTGGTAGAGTGGCGTGATGGATGACTGTTAAAAATTCACTTCTGCTTTCTCATTTCCTTTTCATCAGATGTTTTACTGTTTTACAAGGATTAATGTTTGCTGATCCTTGATTGGGCAGAGAGTACCTATTTTTATAACATTTTTTTCCCTTATATTTGTGATCAGTAAATGTAATGTCACTTATGTAATCATAATCATTTTTCACTTAAACTGGTAATCTGTGAGAGTATTGTGATTTTCATAAGTATCATCATCATCAGTTTATGAGAACAAAGAGCAGTATAAGAAAACAGTGTGGAACATATGATTTTAGGCTTGCAGAGAATGAAGACTATAAGTCACATCTTACAGTGCCTGGCCAGACTGCATACAGAGTGGGCTTTTTTATGGCTCTTATTTGAACCATTCTGATTGTGAGGATACTGCAAGCAAAGCCAGGTTGTTTGTTGTGAATAAAGCATGGCATTAGGATTTAGGAGGTGTGGTTTCCGTTCCTATTAGTATCCCAAATTTTATCGTCAGCCTTAAGTTTATCAGTTAATCCGCATGTGCTTCAGGTTTCCATTTTTAAAAAAGAAAATAGGAAACTGAAATCAGGGTGGTTTTTTTTTTTTCTCATCTGCACCAATAGAAGCATACGCTTATATTGTGCAATGACTCAAAAGCCACACTCTATCAGCATTACCAAATGAAGCGACCACATTGCAGCAGGGAAAGTTGACTCTATATAAAATTAAAGTCAATGCATTAAAAAATAGGTTTATAATCTGATGTTTATGCTATGGTAAGACTCACTAGAGTACAATAAAGCTTGATCATATGCAATGTAGTATAGTGGATTTAATTTCATAATTGCTAATAATAAGTAATCCTCCTGTCTCCAGGGTATATAGAAGGTTGAAAGGCAGCCAAACCACTGCATTTTCATTGTGTCAGAGTGCTTGGCAGTTCTCTGTGGAAGCATGCTGATGGGCAGAAAGGAGGTTAGGAGGAGCCTGTGGGTACGTATGGCATTGCTGTCAGGTTCATAAATTACACAAGTCCACTGAAAAGTGGGTGCACAGTAACACATGTTCTATATCCTCCTGTAAGACTCCAGTGTGGCATTCTTCTAGCTCAGGGGATTCAGTTGTTCACTGCTCTCTCCCGCTCTTAATTTCCTTTGCAAGCCCCTTTCACAGGAGTCTGTTCTACTCTTAATGCTTCTACATAATTTTCCTGAATACTGGAAGTGTATAAAAGCAGTGAGAGGAGAATAGATCCTGAGCTTGGACTGTTTTCACTTTGCTAAATTCCTGTTTTACCATTCATAAGCTCTCACTCTACAAAACCTGTGCTGCTACTCTAAGATAAAATGTGTAGGTTTGGATTTCCTTTTTCTAAGAAGCTGGATAATAGGCATAGAAGTGATGCATAGAGCGGCATATCAGAATGGTTCTGTGTTATATTGCTGTATTTGAAGGCAAAGCTAAAAGAGCAAGTCTTTTACTCATCTTCACATGTCTTTAATCATTTTTTTACATGCTGTGAGATAAAACATACTGTGTCATATAATTTTCTTCTTGAAACACATTGGTCAACCCTATTCTAACTCAGCTAGTTGAAGCAGGAGGCTGTGTCTGAGCACATGTACTTTGCTCCCTGGTCTCTCCAGTTCCGAACTCATTTGATGTTCAGTTTACAGGCATTTTTCATTTCATCTCGCTGGACTGTGTCTTCTCTCGTACTTTCCTGTAGAGTCATGGAAGTTCTGGAGGCTCAGATGCAAGGACAAATCATACCAAACTGGATGCATCTAGTTCCCTTCGTTCCACCATTGGCATCATTCTTCTTGAGAACTGGGCTGCTTTAGCTCCATATAGGCTTCTGCTGTAGTAAAACACAGGTGTTAACAAAGCAGGCTGGAAAGATTCAGAGTTGATGCTATAGGTTCCAGAGCAGCTGTTAGTAACAGTTGCTGTCACCTGCATCTTATACTAATATATCACTATTGTTGTGACTGGGATGTGCTGGTTGGTGGCTGTTGCTTGCCACTGACACCAGCAACCTGGGAGGTGTTCCTGTAAGGTCAAGAGAAAGGAGAGACTGTCAAAACTGCAGGTTTTTCCCAGGTTGTCTCAGATCTGCCTCAGTTTTACACGCTGTATCAGTGGATTGGGAGGAGAGGTGTAGCCCTGTCAACAGTGTCCTTTACACCTGTGTCTCAACAGGGTCCTTTATGCAGCACAGCCAGAGAGAAATATCGCCATACAGCTTTTCTCATTCATTTTTGCATGTGGTGTTTGGTCTGAGTGTTTTGGTTACACTTGGCTTGTGTCCAAGCTTTTTTTTGCATCCCCGAGAGATTATAAATTCCTTTTACCGAAGTGAAAGTTAGAACCTTTCATAATCCAGCACTATGAAAAGCTGAAGATTTATTGGAGGGTAACAAAGTGCTATGTTCATTTTGAGTTGGGGACCACAAGGTAAAAATTGTCAAGTTTGGAAATGAAAGGTTTCTCCTAACTACAGTGTGCATGTTGCCTTCAAGTCTAATTTGGTGTCTGAAAGGCTCTCTTTCTCACTTTTACATGGTCATAAGGATTCTGTAGGCAGTGTTTTCAGTAGTGCTGCTCCATCTTGTTTGCAGTTCCTGTGTGTAGAATTCTGAAGACCAGTTGTCCTTTAATTAGTGATTATATAGATGCTGAAAAGCTAGTCAACCTCAGGGCTTCAAATATCATAGGAAAATTATGGTGTGGGGTTTTTTTTGCCCCCTGCTATGATAATCCAAAGTTTTATATGCAGTCATGGGACTTGTGCATTTTTCTTCCTAACAAAAACTGAGATTCAAAAGTTTGTGGTTTTGGAAAGAAGATACACTTCAGTCAGACTTGTGATGAAATCACAAGAGTAAGAGACAATAGAAACGCAGCCTGCTTGCTCTCACCATGAATGTGCTATCTCTGAAATGGAAGTAAAAAGTAAGCCTAGGTTTTGGGTTTTTTTTTTCCTAGCCATGAGTATAACCAGCTACGAGATTGAATATATTTGTAGGGCAGGTCTGCTGAATAAGAGAATACTATTTTTACACAGTCAGCTTTCATTCTAGCATTTCATTTTAACTGTACCCATCCTTTTCAGTTCTGCAATGCAGTGTAATCCCTATTTTATCGGAATACAGCATGTCCGAGTGAGACACTGACTTCATTGCAGTCAATGATATTTTGCAATTGGCATCAAGAAAACAAAGATCTCATCCTTGTTAACAGTAAGTGGTATTTGAGAGAGACTCTTTCACTGGAATGAGATCATTGCGGGCAGGTAATTTATAAATTTGTGGAAAATATTTAGATACTACCAAAGTTCTAATGTTTGTATGCATGATTAAGTTATTAAACAGTGTTAAGCTGATATTCAGTGTACATCCGAAAATGAGAGCAAAGCAAAGGTTCCTTTGGGAACAAGGCACCTTGGACCAAGAACGTGTGTAAATCTAGACAAAAGGCAAAGTGTTAGCTAGAAACTAAACAATTTTGAAAAGGAATATAGGTTGTGCAGCCCCGGGTGTCTAGCACCCTGGTACTTCTGACAAGCTGAGAAGGATTCTCAGTGGGTTCTGCTGCCATGGACAAGTACATAGGTCCACAGGCAAGGGCATGGGGGGAAAAAGGGCATTTTTATTCCGCTTGGAGGATTTTGTTAATATTTAAGTTAATGAAATGTCTGACCTATTGAATTATTTTCCTAACCATTTATCCAACTTTAAAATGCATGAAAAATTCAATACCACTAACATAGCAAAAATGATTTAAATGTTGTGTGTTCACTGAGTGCGTAATAATCTGCAGTGTATAGATAACTTTTTAGTTTGTTGCACAGAGATTTAGCTGTGCAACTTCAAGCTACGTTAAAATAATGATGTACATTTTCCTATTTAATTTTAGAACCTATTTTTCAGTATATGGGTCAGCTCCTTAACTCAATCCTGTATTAGTCTTGTTGTACAAAGCAGGCCTAGCACTATGATCAGGTCTTCCATGTTTTCGTTTCTTTGAAATACTGAACTGTAAATGAGCTGTTTGTATCTAGAATTATAGAGGTGTCCAACAAGAGTTATTTTCTTCTTGCAATCTACACAACAAAAGTTATGTTTACCTTCTGAAACAAATTATTTTTACTAGTGATTCTTCTGCTGATAAATCTTTGCAGTTTTTTAACCTTTCAGGAATTAGAGAGTTTAAGGAGAAAAGACAATTGCTTTCTTCTCATCTTAATCTCAGTTGTAAAGTTCAGCAGATTTTGCTATCATCCCATGTATCTTCTCTGCCGTTATGAGGAACATTTATCATGCTAGCTTATGTCTGCATTTTTGCTTGGGTGAGGAAGCTAAGCTGACTTGATTTTGGACTTGAGATAGACTGTGTGAGCCTCTGTGAGCACATCCGAACAAGTAATTCTTCAGTTGCACACGCCAGAAACATGAGGCTTAGCTCCTAGTTTGCTCTGACAAGGAGCAATTTGATGCTAATCAAATCCAGGCCTTGGTGGCTGCTGTTTCTCGGGCATGTTGTGGCCAAATCTTCTGCAGTCCCTCGCACATTTTTCTTTCCTGCTTTCTATTCATGCGCATGTGTATGAAAGTAACACACATCATGCATTTTTGCATAGAGGTGTGTCCATTTAAATGCCAGATACACACTTGCATACCAAGTATTTGGAATCAACTCAGCAAATTATGTCCATTCCAGTTTCATTGAATTCTCCATTTTATGCCATAAAACTACACCTTTAGAAGGAGGGGAGCTTGAGAGATCTGTCAACGCAGGTCACTGGAAAGTACAGCTGAGGGATACCAGCCCAGGTCTTGTCAGTAAAGTGCTCTAAATTTAGGGGTTTTGTGCTATTCATATATGGAAATTCCACTTGCCCTCCATTTATATTTGATGCGGGCTTTGTTAATGCACATTTTCTTGTTAAACACACAGAATAGAAATGTGGTTGTAGTTACAAGAATGAGAAACTACTCTTGCACACATAGAAGCTTATATATATTTTTATATATATATATTCCGGGTACACATCACCTGACATTTAATCTCAAAAGGTAGCATGAAGTGGTGAGGTGCGAGATGAATATTATGCTTTTCCCTTTCTTGATTTTAAGAGATACATGTGGAAAAAAAAAATTGGCTATTGTAGCACTTTGGCTTTTTAGTGTCTATTGAAAAATAATTCCATGCAGATCTTACGGTAGACACTCTTCCTTGTGCTTGTGAATTGTTTCACAGCTTTACACATTTTAAATGAGATAGCTGGACTACGCTGCTTTAGCATTTAAATGAAGCCAAATTAGTATTCTGTCAGCAAGCAGAAGGGATTTTTATACTAGAAAGGTGTAGGAGGAAGATGGATAATGATGGATGAAACTTGCTGATACAAACACATGCCATGTTTTCTTAAAAATAAGAAATTCTGAACCACTGAAGCTTGTACAATGCTAAAGCTTACCCTAGGAGATTTTAACATATATGCCAATTCCTGAGGGCTCACAAAATTTATTAGCAAAATAATAGAATGGTAACCCACAGAAGTGAATTTTGATATTTTCTAAGTATTTCTTGCATCATATCACTGTAAATATTTTCAGTTTAGACAGTAAGAAAATGTACCCTAGTGAAGAAATTTCATAAGATTATAAATAGCTAAGAAGAGACGCAAATAAAACAAAAACGAAAAACCAAAACACTCATAGCATGAGCCCATGCTCATCTTTCTTTAAAACATTATTGAATAGCCATTCTGCAAAATGCTTCCTATTGGTAAAACGTTGTTTTTTCTGTATGTGTCAATAAAGAATTAAACAATTGTACTATGCCTGATAGTATACTTAGTCGTCCTAGGTCACAGCTGATGAGGGGAGCTGGTTTCAGTGCTCCTAGCAGCACCACTTGTACAGAAAACTCATTGTACAGACTACGAAAGAATAGAAACTTATGTGGGTGTTTGTTCTCTTCGTTTCAGCAGCAGGTGCAAAATAAGGACAGAGATTGCTGAAGAATGAGGTGGTCTCTTTCTGCAGGCTTGGGTGGTTATCCTGTAAATGACATATATAATAGACATTGAATACATGCTAAAATGTTTATTACATGGTTATTTCATTGCTTATGGAGGAGAGCAGATGCTATTAAATCAAATCTGGTTTTATTATTAATCCAAAAGCTTCCTTTCCGTTTTTCCCTGGGCTTTTTGCATTGCTCATTGGTCAGCAGTTTCTGCTGGTTCTTTTTGCTGTCATTTCTCCCTGTCACCTCCGTACTGGTCAGCTGCATGAGCTGGGAATACGGTTGCAAATGCAGATTAAATTGCTGAGCAGGGTGGGAGGTGGTAAAGAAATAAAGGGGACCTGGAGCAAAGCTGCAAGGGGAAAAGGAATTTGGAGTCTGCTGGGCTGAAAATAAGATGTGAAGAGAGAGAGGGAGGAGGCTGACAGATGAGAGAGAAGGAAGTTGAATTTGCAAAGAAAATAGGAACGTTGTCTAAAGAGCCACAACAGACAAATAATGTACTCTGGTTTATCACAAATGCCCTGTATATGTCACCTTCAAATAGCTACCTTTTAATTTTATTGTAAAATATAAATCCTTCCATTAACTACTTCTTACCTGATTACTATAGTGACCCATTTTCTGGTCTTCATATTCTTCTCCTGTGTTATTCATCCTCTTAAAATTTCTGGCACTCATTTTATCTTTCATAGGTTCCAAATTCTCATTTTACATTATTATGTCAGGAACTTGCATTGATTGTATCTGCAGTTAAGAAGTGGATTAATAAAACTTAATGTTTGCATTTTAAGTTCTCAGCAGATAGAATCGTAGAATAGTTTGGGTTGGAAGGGACCTTCAAAGGTCATCTAATCCAACCCCCTGCAATGAGCAGGGACATCTTCAATTAGATCAGGTTGCTCTCAGAGCCCTGTCCAGCCTGGCCTTGAATGTCTCCAGGGATGGGGCATCTACCACCTCTCTGGGCAACCTGTGCCAGTGTTTCACCACCCTCATTGTAAAAAATTTCTTTCTTCTGTCTAGCCTGAATCTCTCTTCCTTTAGTTTAAAACTATTACCCCTTGTCCTGTCATAACACGACTTGCTAGAAAGTCTGTCCCCATCTTTCTTACAGGGCCCTTTTAAGTACCGAAAGGCTGCAATAAGGTCTCCTGGGAGCTTTCTGTTCTCCAGGCTGAACAACCCCAATTCTCTCAGCCTGTCCTCGCAGCAGAGCTGTTCCATCCCTCTGATCATTTTTGTGGCCTCCTCTGGCCCCTCTCCAACAGGTCCATGTCTTTCCTGTACTGAGGGCTCCAGAGCTGGACACAGGACTCCAGCGGGGTCTCACCAGAGCAGAGCAGAGGGGCAGGATCACCTCCCTTGACCTGCTGGACACACTCCTTTTTATGCAGCCCAACATATGATTGGCCTTCTGGGCTGCAAGTGCACATTGCCAGCTCATGTCCAGTCTTTCATCCACCAGTACCTCCAGGTCCTTCTCGGTGGGGCTGCTCTCAATCCCTTCATCCCCCAGCCAGTATTTTATAGTTAGGACTTCCCCAGCCAGTATTTTATAGTTAGGACTTAGTTGTAGCTCATGCCATCTCTTGCTTTTTTTGTTTGTTTGTTTTTTTTGTGATTTGCACATGGTGCTTTGTCACTTATTTGCTTTCACCTTTGCTCCCTAACCACTGATGCAGAGGAATCCCTGGTCTGTGCAAGGTCTCAGTCAAGTTGGTCTGTAGCACAAATGTAGACTCTCTAAAGGTGTTCGTTGCCGCCTGTGTCCCGGTGATGAAGCACGTGGTGATGTGTTCAGTATGACCCCGAGCAGTGCTGGTTTGTGAAGCAGCTACGAGCCGGAAGGGCACACTGGAGCGATGACGGGGAAATGGGATGTTAAAACGTCCTTCAGACTCCTCCAGTATTCAAGAAGAGACTGGACAATGCCCTCAGACACGTGGTGTGAACTGTGGAGTTGTCCTGTGCAGGGACTGCAGTTGGACTCGATGATCCATGTGGGTCCCTTCCAACTCAGGACATTCTGTGATGAGCCTGCTGGTTTTGAACCGGCGCTTCTGCCTCAGTCCCCAGAGGGCTCTGCCAGAAGAGAACTGTTTCCTAGGAGCACATTTTGAAATTTCAGAGTGTGAGTGCACCATGCTCTGCTCCCTCTGTTTGCAAAACTGAAATAGAGATTTTAAAATTTTATTTATTTATTTTTTTAATCTCCTGGGCAGCGAAGAAGCACCAGTACATTTAGTGTTTTCTTTTAAAATGTTTTGTTAACTTTATGTATCATTCTAAATTTTCAGTCACGAAGAACCTGGAGAATATTTCCCCATCTATCTGTGCTGCACTTTGATGGGGAAACTTGGCTGCGTCGCTCTCATGCTGGTTCTTTCCTCTGGGCTCACGGTCAGGGCGGTCACCGAGTCCTGGGGGCTCAGTGAGAACATCAGCACTTCGTAAACTCCTTTTGAGAGGTATTGATTCAGAAAAGATCAGCTGTACCTGTCTCTGACCAAATTAGGGTGAAACACAGAATGGGTTCCTGAAAATTAAGAAATTGCCTGCAGCCGAGTAAGCTCGTTGTATGTGATACAGCAACATAACATTTCAAAAGCGTATTTTAACCTTTTCCTTAAGTATTTTGCATTCCTACTGCTGAAGTAACAGAGGAATTAACTTTCAATTCTGTGCAGAAATTTCGATTACTTAGGCTGTTGAGTATCTGTGAGAACTCTGATGAGAAAATATGAACACGAATCATGAATGGAAAATATTTTATGATTCAAAGGTTCATATTACAGCAGAAACAAGTAAGTTTAAATGCCAAGGTTCTTAAAATGAAAGAAGTCTTACCATTTTCTGGATGTAGATCTGGATCACAAATACAGGAAGAATTAAAAAGCCCACATAAATGAGATTTGTGCTTGAATAGTAGAGTTTCTAAAAGTATACTTAATTAACAGTGACTAAAATTAGGCTCACATACTCATTTGAAAAGCCCAAAATGTTGGTTAATTCTTTAGTACAACTCAGAAATACATTTTAAGTCTAAGTAAGATATGTGAAGATATCCCAAGTGGCTACATAATAGAACATAGCAAATATGTAAGTTACATTATCATCTAATTGTCCGTAATAAGAGGGTTTTTTTCTCTTTTCTTGTTATTCATATAAATTTACTCTTCTGATTCATTATTAATCATAGTTCATGTGGTGATTTGGTGTAAAATGTTCATGACAGGATTTCTTATATTACAGTGAGTTAATGTGATCTGTACTGTAGTGCACCTTGGTGACAAGATTATGTAGAAACTTATTTGGCTTCACAATAATACTGCTGGCTATTATACCTAGTACTATAAATCAATAGATATAAATATACATACAAGCTGATGTCTTTTCTGCTTTAACTTTTCAAGCTCTAGCAAAATTTAAGGTCGGCAAACTTGTCATCTCGAGCAAATGTGGATTTTCATGATGCTGTTTCTGATCTGAAGGGTGATTATTTAACACCGTAGTAACATTTGTACAGTAGGATTAAAATAGAGTATGATCTTCATAACACACAAATGAGCTGAATCACTTATATAAGCTTAACTGAAGAAATGTGAATTGATTTATTTTGGAAGTACAGATTGCATGAGAGAATATAACAAGCTCTGAGTCTATTACCAAAGGAGGAAATAATCTGGGCAGAAGGAGTAGAACTACTGGATATTTGATTGAACATCAGTCAAAAGGAGAGTGAAATAGGGATGTTGTGTATACTAGCAGGAGGAGTGTATATAAATACTTGTAGATTTCTGTCCCCTGGTACAGTTCCCTTTATGTTTCAGCCGAGGTAATGTGTTTATACGTTGGATTCTTTACGTCTAGTTAAAAGAAATTTAGGAGCCAGAGTTATTCTTGGTAGAAGAGTTTTGCTAAATTGCATGTATGTTATGATAAAAGACTTGCAAAAGAAAGGAAAACTGTTCTTTCTTCTGGTTTATATTATTTATTTTTAAAGTAAAAATTTTATGTGTTTATATGGCTTTTTAGATGATGGGAAGAGGGATTGTTTTCTTTTTTTCTGCTCATGTTGTGCATTAGAAATCACTTTTTTTTTCTCAACTGGAAAACCGATAACCAGATATCAGTGTAATGAGCATGTTCAGTCTAGGGTGAACATGACTGAGGACAATTGTAACTTTCTGGCAACATGTAAGTGAATGTTATAAGGGAGATAATGAGACAATTTAGGTTAAATATTAATGAAAACATAATTCAAGAATAAGAATGGTTAATAATTGGATTAAGGATATTTGCTAAATTACAATATTTAGAATTATAAAGAGGCATGGCTAGACATTGGGGAGATTCTTGACAACGTTAAGAGTGGATTTGGAATCACTATAGATGTGATTTAGGGCTTCTGACTTCTCATAGCCTGGAGTCACTGTTCTGCAGTCAACTGAATGCACAGGTCTGCGAAGTTGTTTTGGTTTTGTGCAGGTCCAAAAATCATCTAACACTGCAAAGTAAGGACTGGTGGTGTTATTGCTACTGATGGGAAAGTGTGGAATGAACTCTCTGGCACTGTCTTTCCTTCTTTTGACTTTATTGCATGGGTTGATTTGGTCTAAGGTAAACCACAAGAAAAGCAAAGCCTGAGCTGTGGAGATTAGGTTTATCCTGTTTTTGACACTCCCTTTGAAGTGAACTTTCCTTTTTCAAGAACTTTTGATAAGGATGAAGAAAAGAGAAAGAGCAGAGGTGAAGAAAACATGCTACACTGCCCTGTACAAGGGGTCCTGTGCAGTCCTTCTCACTGAGGAAATTCAAATAGAATTTATAGCAAGAAATCCTTCCGCATGATAACACATTCACTGGTGGATTTTGCCAGAACACTTCATTAATAATGAATCTACCCAAACTGTGGAATTCAAAAAAGTACACACATCTATATTCTTTTAAATTTATAAAATAATTTTAAGGACAACAAGTTTGAGATGACCAAAGCTCTGCTGGTTTTCACTATTAGCATGAAGTATCAGCCTCCTGTTTGGAGAGCTCTTCAGTACAGCTTGCCCACTTGCTTTGTTCTAATTTGGTTATGTACAAAAATGTTTCTTCCTTAAGACAGACTAATGTTGAATGTTTAATGAAGGAATACACACAAGAAGATGTGTATGATCTGAACTGCCTTGCGGTTTCAATTTATTTCAAATCATGCAGACAATAATCTTTTATGTTGGAATTTATCATGTTGCTTGAAGCCACAAGACAACTTACTTGAGCTATTGACAGAGGAATGTTTTTGCCACTTCATTTGTATCCTTTTGTAACCCCACTTTTTGATGGTGTTCTTTCCTGCTCTTACCTCAAGGCATGAAAGAAAAAGATATTTTGAGAAATGCTCTTACTGTCCCCTTGCTGCCCCTGGCAGAGTTAATCCAGCCGTCCTGCTGTGCTCATAGAGCCTGTTCTCTCCCACCCACGGCGCTTCCTCCTCACAGATTAAGAGTCAAAGTACAGCATGATGCCAGCTCTGCCTGTGATGTATCATCCTGCTCGGCCGTGGTGGCCATTGCCTTTTTTTAAGATCACAGTATCACAGTATCACAGTATGTTTGGGATTGGAAGGGACCTCAAAAGATCATCTAGTCCAATCCCCCTGCTGGAGCAGGAACGCCTAGGTGAGGTCGCACAGGAATGTGTCCAGGCGGGCTTTGAATGTCTCCAGGGAAGGAGACTCCACAACCTCCCTGGGTAGCCTGTTCCAGTGCTCTGTTACCCTCACTGAGAAGAAGTTCTTTGTCAAATTTAAGTGGAACCTCTTGTGTTCCAGCTTGATCCCATTGCCCCTTGTCCTATCATTGTTTGCCACTGAGAAGAGCCTGACTCCATCCTCGTGGCACTCACCCTTTATATATTTATAAACATTAATAAGGTCACCCCTCAGTCTCCTCTTCTCCAAACTAAAGAGCCCCAGCTCCCTCAGCCTTTCTTCATAAGGGAGATGCTCCACTCCCTTAATCATCTTTGTTGCCCTACGCTGGACCCTCTCCAGCAGTTCCCTGTCCTTCTTGAACTGAGGGGCCCAGAACTGGACACAATATTCCAGATGGGGTCTCACCAGGGCGGAGTAGAGGGGAAGGAGGACCTCTCTCGATCTACTGACCACCCCCCTTGTAATACACCCCAGGATGCCATTAGCCTTCCTGGCCACAAGGGCACAGTGCTGGCTCATGGTCATCCTGTTGTCCACCAGGACCCCCAGGTCCCTTTCCCCTACACTGCTCTCTAATAGGTCATGCCCCAACCTATACTGGAACTTGGGATTGTTCCTGCCCAGATGCAGGACTCTACACTTTCCCTTGTTAAATTCCATCAGATGGTAGTAGCATTGCTACAGTTGTGACAGCATAAAGGATATAAGCGAAGCAAGGATATAAGGGAGAACTAATAGCTTATTTTTTTTTCTAAAGCCATATCATGAAGTTGGAAAATGAATGAGATTTGGGGTTCAGCATCTGATAAGCAGCTTCACAATCCAAACCAAATGTAGGTTAGACAAAATTGCTCTTAATTTATTTTAATTGTGCTAATCAGTTAGACTACATGAAAGAAAACAGTAGATTACTACAGCTGGAGTTCAGATGAACTGGTAGCTTTTGCATATGTAGTGACTTCTTCCATCTGGTGTTAAAGGATGAGATTGATGAAGGTGGAGGGGGCTGTGGAGTAGGACTGGTACAATTTATTTAAAGCCATTTTCTTCCAGAACCTGTAGTAATTGTTTTAATTACTTTAATTAAGTAATTGTTTAATGAGGAGGGATTGCAAACCAGGATAGTATAAGACAACTGGGAAAATAAGTTGATGGAGGATTTTTGTATTAGTTATTTTTATGTTAAGATTGTATGTCATGCCATAACCTATACAGAGGTTATTGATAATTCAAAGTTTATTATTTTGGGGAATATCCTTGATGAAAGAAAAGTTATTAAACTGGTCAGCTGGCTGTTGCTGCAGAGTAGGTAGAGCAATAATTGAGGACCCTTTTTACATCATGTGATGTATGTAAGTGCATATTTCCTGAAGGTAATGAAAACAAGATCTTGATAGAGGTGACATCCCTGGACAGCGTAACACATGGTACCTAAAATAGGGTCAATGTTGCCTATACTAGCGCATTATAAAATGTGTTTTACTTCATTCAGTGTGCCAAACGCTGGCAAAAAAGCGGTGTGGCCGAGGCTAAGCAGCCACTCTGCAGTAGGGTGAATCCACACTGATTACAGACAGAAACAGTTACACGAAGAAAAACATTATTCATTACATGGCTACTCTGTTTGTTCCAGTGCTCAGGGGGAAAATGACAGACACCTGACAGACAACTAGAAAACTAAATTTGGTAACTGCTGAATACTGTAAAGCATACACTCATAGACCATGGTTTCTGTTAAAACTTTGGCTTTAGGCTTCTTTACAGATTTTTTGGTTATGCTAGCCGTTCTCTTCTTTTGGGTGGTCCAGTATGAGAGAAGCTGAGGTTTCACCGTGGTGGATGCATCTCATGTATGACTTGCACCGCTGTAAGCACAAGCAGGTGCTGAAGAGATCCATCCTGGGTCATACTTTCATGCCCATTTTTTTGTGCCACTGTTGGCTCTTCTGTGGTCAAGTAAGAAAGCACATGAGGAGCTGGCAGTACAGAGAACTGCTCCCTGCCCACCTCCCTGGTCTGTTTTTAGGGTGGATGGCACCCCTGGAGTGTGATCCCTGGGCGGTCACTGCCACAGCTGCTCCTGCTCTGCAGCCCAGCACCTCTCCTGTCAGACCAAACGCTGGTATTTTCTTCTGCAGATTGTTTTTCTTTTAAGAAAGCATTTGCATGTAGTTTTCACAAGACCTGTAGGACAATTCACCTGTACTTTGGCAGCACGTTGGGATGA
This sequence comes from Patagioenas fasciata, assembly GCF_037038585.1. Taxonomy (NCBI): domain Eukaryota; kingdom Metazoa; phylum Chordata; class Aves; order Columbiformes; family Columbidae; genus Patagioenas; species Patagioenas fasciata. The sequence goes on along the minus strand of NC_092520.1, from coordinate 171,570,538 downwards.
GTTGTGTCCTTAGCATCACACTCTCGGTCCATACTAGTAGAGTGTGGACATTGCCAATGCTGGCTCTTGTATCAAAGGCTACAAACACTTTTCACACTTTTATCTTTACAATTATTTTACAGCACTTCCCTTAAAAAAATGGATAAATATTAATGCTAGCAGTAGGGCAATAATTCATGATCAAGCTTCTAACTCTGGGATATTTAATGCTTTACGGTATAAGGGTATTCTGGATTGCTATGCGAACTGCTCCGTAGCACAGCCTGAATGCAATCCATAGGTAGCTTCTGTGCATCCGTTTGGCTTCAACTAGATATTCAAGGGTGGAGCCGATGCTTTTAATGTGAATGTTTTACAATAAAAAAAATTACTCAGCTAAAGATAATACAATAAGGTCTTCATATATACAGCTGGTAACTTGCAAATATACTAGGAAACTGAATGTGCCCTGAATAACAACATTTGTTCTGGTCCTTGGTAGATGTTCTCCAGTCTCCTGGCTTTTCTATCTGTATGTTGAAGACATTCTTTCTGCAATCGTCATGTATCTACAAGGTGTTGATTATTAAAAAAAAATGCATAGAAGGACCTCCATTAAATTCTAGTATTAGGAGGAGATATTTAACACCACCATAGGTTTTTGGTTATTTTATTGCCATTTTTATCAGATATAGAAATAAAAAATCAATTTTGAATTCTAATATACTAATATCTGTATAATTTGTATAATTAACTGATATTATTATCCCATGTCAGAGCTTACCTTCTAATGTCTGCATTGGTTTTAACTGTGAGCTAGAGTCATCTGCATTTTCACTCCCAACAGCGAATGGCTGTTTGCTGCTTCTGGTACTAGGAAAAGATTCCTCACTGTATGTTATTAGAAAGCTTCAGTGTGTAAAGGAAGTTATTTATTTAGTAGATGAATGACCCATTCTTTAAAGGGACTTGAATATTGGGCTTTTTTTTCCTTTTGCTTGGAATTAAGTCCATGATGAAACTGAATGAAGATCAGAAAAAGGATCACTTCTAGAGCTGATTTTCTATGGAGATTAGTATTTTATCTCCTATTATTTCACGCTTGTGTACAGTTTAATGTGCTTTGCTGATAATTGCATATTAAAAATAGATAAATAAATGATTAGCTCATTATGAAATGTGTTGTAGTACCAGTAACTTTAATTATAATTTATCTGCTATGTAAGTAATCCTGTAAAATATTGTGGGATAACACATTGGTATTGCAATTATTCATAGTGCTATATGATTAACATGAAGACCTCAAGGATGTTGGCCAGGAATTATATTGGAATGATGATTAAGGGAGTGGAGCATCTCCCTTATGAGGAAAGGCTGAGGGAGCTGGGTCTCTTTAGCTTGGAGAAGAGGAGACTGAGGAGTGACTTCATTAATGTTTACAGATATATAAAGGGTGTGTGTCACGAGGATGGAGCCAGGCTCTTCTCGGTGACAACCAATGACAGGACAAGGGGTAATGGTACAAACTGGAATACAAAAGGTTCCACTTAAATTTGAGAAGAAACTTCTTCTCAGAGAGGGTGACAGAGCACTGGAACAGACTGCCCAGGGAGGTTGTGGAGTCTCCTTCTCTGCAGACATTCAAAACCCACCTGGACGCCTTCCTGTGTAACCTCATCTAGGTGTTCCTGCTCCACCAGGGGGATTGGACTGGATGATCTTTTGAGGTCCCTTCCAATCCCTAACATTCTGTGGTTCCTGGTCTCTGTGACCACACATTTTCCAAATCTCATCTGCACCAGTGACTAAACCCGTCATTACCTCAACACACAGGTGGAAATGCAAGCCACTAGCAGAGGGAGCAGTATAAGAGGTCTGTCCTCTCAGTTGGGACTCAATTTGCAAATTTATTCCAGCTTTCAAGCTGCTCAATACTTTTTCTACTTGCTACCTGTGAAAACAGAAGCAATGTTTACAGTTTATCTGCAGACTTGCTTACTGATTGCTATTTTTCACATAAATAATTTTTTAAGCCTTGTCTCTTAGAAGAGGTAATAATTATTGTAATAATCTTTGTGTTTGTATGTATAATAGACATTTAGGGATTCTGATTTATACGTTTTTGAGCCTCGTGTAATACAAATGCACATATGTAATATTTGTTATTACATCTGAGGCTTGCAAAATGATTAAATTGCGATTTTTTTATTTTACTTTTTTTTTTTTTTTTAAGGCCATGGATTTAGCTTCTTTTGACTTTAAATCAATGTTTTTAAAAACTGATTCAGCATGTAGCCTGAGACACATCCTAAGGAGGTGGAGTGGCCAGGTCTCACTATTGGCCAGGTCTTATTTCATTGTATTTTCCTGATGTTTATTAACAATTTTTTTTTTTCACTGAAATATTAAGATTTCTCCATTACAAGCAGAAAATCGTTATTTTGTTTTATTTTTTAATTTTTAGTGGAGCCATAAATACCAGCACCTGATATTTTCAGACAGAGAATTCTCAAGCTAATGAGAATTTGAAAAGCAGTTTAGTGAAAAAAATGGCTTGTCTTGCAAAGTCAGGCCAAAAGTTCCCACGGCCTGGATAGTACCAAAGAGTGTCCTGAGAACTTCTGCAACAAATAAGAAATCCTCACATGCCCGAATCTGATCTGGGATGGCCGTGGCTGAATGGCGTTATAATACCTCTGCTCTGGCTGCAAGCTGATCGGCAGCGCAGAGAAGTGTTAACAACCTGGGATTCGAGTTACCTTTACTTGGAGAAGACTTTTGGCCTCTGACTTCTCAGTACCATTAAAGTGAAGACCCACAACTAAATTATAGATTTGAAGTGGGGGGGGAGGAAAAACAAAGACATGTCAGTTCCTCGTGATAATGTATAGAAATGAGACTTACAAGGCAGTCATCTGTCTCTGTGAAATGCTGTCACCAAGACAACTGAGTACTGTTTCCAGTTAGATAATTAATTCAGGGGGATCATGGTGCATATTTCATATCATTATGATATGAAATCATAAGTCTCTTACAAGTTGCTTCGTATGCCTAATAAACAATCGCCTCCATTGCGGTTGGGGAAATCAGAGAAGCCTTGCATCGGGCAGAATGGCAGCACGGCTCTGATCTCCTCCTTTGGAGCTTCTCTGTTTTCACGAGCCGGTGCTTTGCTGGCTGTGCAGGGCTGTACGGGAAAATCCCCGCACTGTTAAAAATGACAAGGGTTTGTGATAATTTAAGGTTGGAAGGAATCAGCGGTTGCGGTCAGGATGAGAAAGAGCATGACGTATCACTATGTGAAAAAAAGCAACAGAATATTAATATGGTTTGGACTGAATTTGGCTGTGTCTGGTATTGGTAAACCACTGGGCATCCAATATTACAGCTGACTGAGGCAAATTTATCTTTCAAAATGTGCCAGTTATTACACCATATAATCTTGGTGTGTACATGGGATATGGAGCTCTTTCAACTTTTTTAACTATTGGTCACTGACAGCAGTTCCATGGATAGGATTTGCAAAATTTTGGACAACTGTCCATGCTGGGAATTTATATAGCAACTGTACTTAATCAATTCTCAAATATTCAGTTAAACCAGTCATGATGAGCTGTACTGGTCAGTCTGGGCTTGCTGCCTGGGTATAATGGGCACTGTGGGGCAGCATTGTGGCAGGAAAGTGGTATTAATTAATATGTTCTTCACCTGTAATTCCAGATAACCTGGAGTTAATTCCAGTATGACCAGCAGTAAAAGGCTTTTTACATATAGACATAGGAAGATCACAGCTCATTAGGTTGTATTTACCATTTTTTCTTCTGAAATTCTGAAGTGTCTGATGCTGCCACTACAGGATTACTAGTACTACTCTGATCACTCTCTGGTTTTCCACTTCATAGTTCGTTCCTGGTGTCTGATTGCCACCGCATGTTTAGTCCAAACCGCTATTTGCACTATTATGGTACTAATTTTACCCCATACAGTAACTTTTCAGACTATTCCAAAAGGAAGCTAACTGATGTCTTAAATTTCAGCAAGCTTTATAATACCCATTTTTTTAAAAAATGGAGAATAATTATAAAAAGACAGTATTGGATCATATTCAATCAGCAAAAAAGATCAGGCAGAAGAATGTTGCAGAAATAATGCTTAGTTTTAGATGGAATAATGTGTTAATTCCAGCATCTGCACATATACAGTCATCAGGGAGCTACTGGGCTACATGTGTTTGGTTTTTAAAACATCTGTCAACTAAGTCAGAAATCTGAATGCGAAGTGTTGCATTGGTTGCATTTGTGGATTTCTTACATTTCCTAGTGGAATTCCATTTTGTATGCTAATCATTGGAGAATATGGAGGTAAAAATAGGGTTAAATTTGTGTGCATGTATCATTTCTTTGGACAAATGACTTATCCATTCTCCTTCAGTTGTATTACAACTTCAAATATAAGAAAATATATGAGATGGAGTTGCATTATTGTTGTTGTGGGTATGCTGCTGTTGGTGTGGAAAGACGCATGTCATGTACATGCTTTTTTTTTTGTCCCAGTAACAAAACAGCAGGTTGTGGAGGGCCTTAAGCTACTCTTAGCAGTTTCATGACATACTGTAGCTGATTCCTGCAGCCACACTGCAAAACTCGTTTCGTTGTCATATATGAAGTAGGCTACAATCCATTTGTCAAAATGCTTCACTGCATAGCACTTAGGCGCATTGTATTGATTGTCCTTATAGTTCAGTGTTAATATGTTCACTTTTACCTGGTATATAGAAAATATTCATGGGGAACTAACTTGCGGGCTAGGTAAGTGCCAGACTTTGAAAGGTTATTTGATACACAGTGTTAAGGTATTTCTAAGATACTGCTTTAGGCAACTTTACCATTGCTCAGTGTTGACCTATACTCATGATATTTGACATTTTTGATAAATACTGTCAAGGACAATCCATCACAGAGCAAGTTTTTAGAATTTCAGTGTGTTTGTTAAACTCTCATGACTCAAATACAGCAGTGTTTCAGAAAATAGGTTTTCCAAGTAAGAAAATTACTAGGGTGTCCATTTCCAGAAGAATACAGCTGTCTTCAGTTAACAGAGAGTGTGGTCCAGATGAGACTGGGCTGCATCTGCCCGTTGGCTGAGGACCATATATTTCTGCAGGTTGCATCTTTAAATCCCTACCAGTTCAGATTTGGGGTGACCACCATTTTAGTAGAAAAACAAAATGCGGAATAAGCTTAGCAGTGTTTACGGAGTTCAAAAATCTGTGTTGCTTTCAAGTTGAGCACAGCTGTTGAAATAATATAACCATTTAGACCCGTCTGCTGATCTCTTATGTGTAAAGTCCCTTGAGACCCGTGTCCTTTTCCCTCCTGTTGTTGAACAGCTCTGTGAAGTCTAAGAGAGTTGCTCTGTGATATAGCTAATAAGGCAGTCAGAGAATTGCTTTGTGATGTAGCTAATAAGGCAGTCAAGGCACTGAGGAGCTCGAAACAGCCTAGGAACTGTAGCTTGACTTGAAAATCTCAGGGTAAATGCTCTCGATGACATGGAAGCGTTATGAAAGAATAAAGTTCACTGAAATGCATTACCTGAGTAATGCTTAAAGCAGCTGTAGTTAATTCACGTGTTTCATATAGCTAAATACGGAGATAAACTGTGCGCCCTTCTGTTTAGCATTCAGTGTAAACCGAATACATAACTAAGTCTCCTGCATGCCTCTGGCATTTTTGCGTGTGCTGTGCTTTCTCAGCTTCACTCGTGCTTCTCCAGATTTAGACTAATGGGGGAGCACACAGCCAGGCCTGTGGGGCTCTGCAGCCTGGACCTGCTGCTGGGCTGCAGGATCTGCAACAACCCCGTCAGCAGCCTCTCGGAGGAAGACCTTGCTCCATGTCAAAGCCCATCACTTTGTAGTTGTGAGCAAACAACGTGTTCTTGATGTTCAATGGTATCAACACAGAGACATCCAACAGAGAAAGTGCGTGCAACTTCATGTGCCCATGGATGGGCAGGAGTTCGCCCACCAAAACAAAAGCAGCATGTTGCTGTACCATATCCTGAGGTATTGGATCTAAAAGATGCTTTAGGAGAGTTGTTGGGGTTTGAGGGTTTTGTTTGTTTGCTCTCATGAATGGTAGCTCTTAGCTGTACTGCTTAAACTGAGGTAGTTGTTCACTTAAGAGGTAGCATTTTCAGGGTATTTTGGGGACTATTACTTTTTCTAGGTTGAGTGAGAAGTTCCTCTTGACGCAAGGGTGTTGACACACGGTGGTCCTAAATATAGTGGGAAGTACTGTCTTCTGAGAGGGAATGGAGGCAGCTCTGGTATATGGAACTGTATCTACAGTCTGGAAGAGTTATGTGAGGACACTGCTGTTTGCAAAGCAGAGGCTTGCATCTATGATTATGGCTGTTTTGCACTTTGAAGCCATTGTAGCCATTAAAGAACAGCATCGAAATATGACTTTTGTTCCACTAGTGCTTAAGTTTCCAACTTTCTGCTTCTGACCTCTCTGTTCTCCTGAGAGTGGTGGTGATTTTGTGTATAGTAAGGAACATGGAGAGATATAAGTGGGGAATAGTTAGAGTAAATTTGGAAAACCTTTTTGGAAGTGTTCTTGGAGTATGGACAAGCACAAGGTATTTGAACTTGCCCATTGATGGTCATGTTTGTGTGCAGCAGAGATTTTTTTTTTTTTCCATTGCGGCTGGTAATAGTAATAGGTCTCCAGGACAAAATTTGTCTGTCCTGTGTTTCTTATGAAAGGATGATTCTACACGATAATGCAGACTGTTATGTCGTTTGGAGATTACCTGTGAAAGGCATGGTGAATAGATTTTAAAGTGATAACATTTATTCATCGTGCAGTTCCTTTTCTCCCATCTTGACCTCTCTAAGCATTTTCTGGCTGTTCCTCACTCTCCTCCTGCTTCTTCCCATTCCTGTGAATACCTTTAATTCTCATCATTCATCGTTTGCCTGCGCCTCTACATTTCTTTCTCCAGTCTCCTCCTCCTCCTCTTCCCTTGGTTTTGCTCCTGCTCTGCTGCCTTCTCGTTTCATTTTCCCTTCCTCCTGACTCATTTCTGAGTCTATTTTTTTTTTTCTGTTTTCCAAATCTATACCTGATTTGGGGTTTTTTTCTTTGTTTTATAGGATTTTTTCCTCTGATCTTGCCTCTCATTTTCTCTGCTGATTGTTTGCCTCACACTGCTCTCTGTCTGCTTAACCTGTGTAGTGGACTAACTTGTTAAAAGGTTTAAAGAGAAAATGACTTCACTCTGAATGGATCTTCCTTTAGTGACTGCGATGTGGTCTTTTTAATGAGATATCTCTGTTATTTTTTCAGGTCTTAAAAATTAGCTTGATTGGCCACCGGAAGCGTGTTCTGGCATCTTTGGGAGACAGGCTTCACGAAGATCCTCCTCAGAAACCACCTCGGTCAATAACCCTCAGGGTGAGTCCCCAGGAAAATTTGTTCACGTTTCTCAAAGATTCAGCAAGTGTTTCATCACATTCGTGTGAAAACAATTGCTGCTTTGAGTGGGATTCAACTCACTTTAGGAGTTTACAGTGTAGGCATCTTAGGCTGACCCTCTCAGTTACACCTCCCTGTATAGCCAGCAGAGATAGATTGACATTTTTACAGTGTGATTCATCTGACCTGTTTCAGATGTCTACCTTAGGATAAGTAGTATCTTAGAAATACCAGTTTATCATCTTTGCTCAAGAAACCAGCTCAGGACCAGGTATGTACAAGCTGTATGTCTACATTTGCCCACAGGAATCTCAGCCTAGGCGATCAATATTGCAGGAGAACTACCATTTTTCTTTCATGTTTTCAAATGCTTGTACTTTTCAGGCATATGCTTTATGCTATCTTTAAGGAAAACCTCTTGAAATTGTTGAGATAGAAATGCTATTAAAATGTTTGTGTATCAGAAGTTTGTCATGTTGTTAATTTTCAGTTGCATTCCCACTTTCAGAAACCTTGTTGCAATATCCCTGGGGTTTTTCCACACTTGACCAGATTTAACCTCCTCTCATTAAACCACCTTCACTCAGTTTCTCCAATCCAATGCCTTTGCTTCCTTGCTGTCTGTTACCCTTACAGAGTTGTGGTCTGATGATCCACTCCTACCGTGTTCTCTCCAAGGGAGTTCGTATCAACACTTTTTATTTTGATATTTTAGGTCACACCTTTTGCATTTGATTGAATCTGATTATTTTCATGGGGCTACATTTCTGAGCGGAGCCTCATTTGGGACTAAATTTCCAAATGTCAGAGAGTGTCGATGCTCACAAGTTAAATTTCCTAGTGTAAAGAGAAAAAGAGAAAGACAGAATGAGGCCTTATTTTTACATACACCTACAATTTCTGTGACCAGCCTGTTTTCACCCTGCTTATTTTCAAATGCCACGTATTTCTCCTCCTCAAATTCAGCCTATTCCTAATACTGCATTGAAAAAGGTCTCATAGGTCTATAATATCCTGCTTTAAGGCACGTTGCATAAATGTGCAGATAATTTTCTTTGATATTTGATGTATTATGTGACTGATTTACTCATGCATGACAGGTGTTAAAACACTCCTGGGAAAGAGGAATCATTTGAAAGTTGCGTGTTATTGCTCAATACTTTCAGTGCCCTGGACTGGAGAATTAGTTCCTCTTCAGCTGGTGAGAAAGTTTCCACAGCCCTTGTTATTGGTTAGGACTGTATATTCTCTGTTAATAGCAAAGAGAAAACTGGATGTCCTCCATCTGTAGTCAAAGTGATAAAAAGTAGTCTGCTGCTCCACAGCCAGAGCTACTGATGCGGGCAAATGCTAAGTGTCATTCATCACCTCACGGTATTGGAGTCTTCACAGAGAATCCTAAAGAGGAGAACATGAGTTTTGATTAAGGTTTTCTATCCCATCAGCTGTTACTATGCCCTTTCACATGAAACGAGGACATAGTATTTAGTGTGTACTTTGCAATATTTTTTTAGCTTGAAAATTGGTTTAGATAAAGTATCTGCAGCCACTAGAAGGTTTATTTATATTTGTTAGAAAAGGTAGTTTAAAGAGTCTACCTTTCAGGTTGCAAGGTCGACCTAAGCATGGCTAACACTTCATCTTTTTAAACTCTTTTTGTATTATCTTTTAAAATATTTCAAGGTAAAAAATAGTTAAATAATGAGGAAGAGCATCAAACATAGAATTTTCCACAAAATATATTATTCCCAAAATAACTGTGTACTAAGGAAAAGCTATTTTGATTTCAAAACCATATATTTGAAAGTTAGAAAATGCTGGATCTCAGGTTACTTATGCAATCTGGCTTTCCTTCCTTGAGTGTGTTACAGTCTTTAATTACAGGACCAGTTTCCATATTGATGGAACCCCATCCTCACCTGGTCGGCACGGGAAGTTGGAAGTTAAACTGGAGGAATGACAATTTAGACTGAAAATTTGAAGAAGCGTTGCAATAACAATGATGGTTTAAGACAAGAAAGTCTTTGCTAGAGAGGATTCTTCCTTTATGAACTGTTAGACAAATGTCTGTGGGGCAGAAGAGGCACCTCAGCAGCCTGGGGAGGGATCCCTTAAGCTTCTTTCCAGCCCTGACCTGTGTGGTTCCAGGTTTATGTGACCAGCAAGACTGAAAGGTGGGGATGAAGCAGATTTTGATAGTGAAATATTTGCTCAGGCATCCCTGCAGGGCACGTATTCATGCACTCACAACAGGTTGGAAACATGACATGAATACCTGGTGACTAACTGTAGCGTGGGACTGAGTATGTGATAGCACCTGCACGGGCATCCATACAGAGTATAAAGGAGATGAGAATGTTGGTATGGAGTGAGGGAGAGGGATGAAGAAAGAATGAGAGAGGGACTCATGATTAGAGGAATAGGTGTAGCTATGAAAATACAGATTTACACCTGCTTTTGCCCCAGAACCCTTGGATAACGCTTGATAAGTTATTTAGGTAATTGCCTCATAAACAGTCACTAATTGTATGTCACTGGCATTCTGCATATTTGACTGGAGTCTCGAGTCTGATTTATGCAAGTGCTGAGCACACAGTGCTGCAAATTAGATCACTAGAAGTGGAGTTTTGAATACAAGCACTTGGAAAATCAGGCAATAGTTACTGTAATTGGGCATCCAAAGTGACTGATATTCTTTTAACCTCTGTCGGTGTGTCTCAGGTCCCCCACCACTGCTGAAGTGGTGATTATAAGATGCCAGAACTCACAGGGTGTGGTGAAGATAAATTTATTGATGTTCATAAAGCAGTTAGGAGCATCATGAAAATGCTGATATTAGTCATCCTCTCTTCAGAGCAGGATTTGAATAGAGTTTAGGGAAGGGGTTTGGGGCCACAAAATGAGGTGAGAATAAAATACTGACTGCACGATAACTAATGATAACACAGTACTGAGTATATGACAACATGCTGCACAGTTGAGGATCCATCTGTGCTGTGAAGGACAACTTTGAGAAAATAGCATAAAATCATACAATTACATACTGTTCCATTATGCAGAGGCACCATCATTCTTTTATTTCTTGACTTTGTAATTCTTGTCTGTATTGCCTTGCCAGCAATCTTCCGATATAGATTTCTGAGTGAATTTCCTTTTATATGCAGTTTGATAAAACATGAAAAGCTCAATGAGAGCTATAATCTGTATGTTCATTGCACGGTCATCTGTCACTTTGATGCACTGATGGCCGTATCAGTCTGTGAACAGTGAGTGAATCATGATTTGGATCAGGGAGAGGTTATGTGCCTGGCTGGAGGGGCAGGTAGCAGACATTAGAAAGGATCCTGTGTGCTACCCCTATACTCAGGTTATTTTCAGGGCAGAGATATCTGCACCATCTAGTCAGAACTGGGCAGAACAACATCCTTGTGGAAGAACAAGGGGTAGGCTTTAGATATGAGCCCTCACCGAACCTTCTGAGTGTGTGCAGATAACAGCTTTTCAGAAGCTTTTAACTGGGCCAAATGTAGGTGGATTTTTGTGAAGGAGGGAAAAAGACTGCTCCTAAGAGGAAAACACTGCTTTCTTTGCCCTGGGAAATGTCAAGTGCCTGTCTCAGATCATGAGAAAGCTAGGGAATTAAAACAAACAAACAAAAAAATCCAAGTTAATTAAAAATTGCTAAACAACTAAATATCCCTGATTTTAGTAAACCAACATGGAAAATACTAATCTCTTATTGTGATTGTAAGGAATAATGTCACATAGACTCCTACCTTTCAAATATTAACATCAGATGTTACTATCACTTGAATGCATACAGAGAATTGCAGCTTTCCATTTAGAAGAGATTACAACTCTCTGATTTCTTACACCAGATCTTGTTTCATAACAGCATGGAGTAAAGTATTTTGATGCTTTTCAGGATTAGGTTTGCTTCAATGTAATCATGCACAAAATATCCACTTTAATTCTTTCTTTAAATAAAAAGGCAGGTTTTTTACCCTTCATGCACACCAGAGCAGGTCTTTGCTGCTTCTCATTCAGTAATCAGGTCCCTTCTTGTTGTTCAGTATTGAAATATGGTATTACAGCAGTAGGTAATTTAGACAAGATCTGCACTGTGCAAACACGCTTCTGGGTGCATTCTGCCTCCGAATAACTTACTCTTGGAGAAATCTCTACTGTCAGAGAAATTGAGCCCCGTAACCTGCATCATGAGAGGGGAACATGTTTCCCCATCCAGTTGCGATGACAGAGTTTTACAGCCCGCACTGGGATGGTGGGTGTGCAGACTGGCTGGCCAGTAGCTCTGGTCCTGCTGATTGCAGTCTCTGAGACGATGTTGGACAGTGGAGCTGGGAACCAGTGTTTGTAACTGGGGTTTGAACAAGTGATGTGAAGTGCATGAGAACAGGGCCTGTCTGTGAGCGATGTGGTGGCAGACCCTGGTAAAATGTATCATCAGGAGGCCATGTTTAGCTGTTTATTAGATAGAGTTCATATATCAATTTGCTGTGGTATTTCCACGCTGACTGGTACAAGGTCACAGTTCAGCGTAGATTACAAGGAAAGCCTGGTAAAATATTTGTACCCTGATGTTTTCATGCATTCTAGGAATTGGTATTTAGCTTGTTTCTGATACCCAGTACTTCAAGTTAAACAGATGTTCTGCGAGACCCATAAAAATTGCAAACAAAGTGTCCATATTTTGTAAATGTTCGTGTATTTCTTTTTTCCAGCAAGAGATGTTGCTAGAGTTCAGATCACTTTCAAATCACTTTCACTGCTCAGAGTGGCTGCTCAGAAGTGGTGAGAATGTATTTCATCTTACAAATAGCTAGTCGTAAATCATGGCTTTATTTGGGCCTTGACAAGAAGTAACTCACTGTTTTATCTCTCCAGCAGTACTAGAAGGGAGTATATATTACACAAGGAGGCTTTTGAGAGGAAATTTGCCACTAGTTCGTGTAAATAGTGAATTATTTTTCCTTCCACATGGGCTCTAAACCTTAGGTAGCAAATCTCAATCATCCACAGAAACCTCTGCTTCAAGGATTGTTTCTTATTTTTTTTTTTAGTATGAATAATTCAAATACACTTTAAAACATATGGTTTGAAGTCAGCAATATGCTGTCTTTATTATGCTGCATTTTTCTCCTCTCTGTCCAGGAACCCAGCGGTAACCACACTCCTCCTCAGTTGTCTCCATCACTTAGCCAAAGCACTTTCACTACTGGTGGCTCCCTGGACGTTCCCCACATTATCATGCAGGGCGATGCAAGGAGAAGAAGAAATGAAAACTATTTTGATGATATTCCCCGGTCGAAGCTGGAGAGGCAGATGGCACAGGTAGGATTAAAACGATGCCGTGAAAAGCCCGCACCTTGCTGCCGTTGGTTACAGAACTAAACCTAACCATAGCCGTGGGTCATATGTGAAGGCTGAATAGTAAATTACAAATATTGACAGTTTTTTCCAAGCTGTCTGTTTCAGTTCTCTACCTTTTAAATAATGTAAGTTGGTGTACAGTTTCTCCTGGGAGGTAGAGTTTTAGGGGTGTTTAGGTGCCTGGAGGCTGAGATGAAGGTGCCTCCCGCACAGCAGAGCATGCAGACTCCCACTGGCAATGACTCTACCTCCTGCTTCTGTAATAAGGTGCAGATTCCTCAATTTCTAAGCAACCTACATAAAAATAAGCTGACATCAGTTCACTACCAGAAACTCAGAGGACTTGGAGGGGTGGGGGTGATTGCTGCATTTATTAATGGAGAGGGTCAGCATTCTGATAAAGCTTGTGATCTGGGCATGTATCTTCAGTGCTAAAAAAAGAAAATCAACTGTGCAACAACTCATTTGGGCATTGCAACAGCACTAGACTCGACTGGATGTTAAATCAAACTGCTCATGAAAGAAAACCTAAGGTAGTCTCCATCTCTAAATTTCTTCATCCAACCACAATATGGGTACTGATAATTTTAAATCAAGCATACATTGACCAGAGTGATGCCTTATACTGTTCTAAAGGGCAGTAAAGTTAAGCTTGGACGGCCTGTTGGCAAAAATGCCTTAGGATGAACTCAGCTGTTGTTTGGTGGTATGTATGGCAAAAGACAGCCAGGTCTTAAGTCGTGCAGTGCTTTGCAGCATATGATGAAAATGGGGCTTTGATTTGCCATCAGAAGCCAATGGGCAGCCAGTGCAGTTCCTGGAGCGACTCTCTCCACCAAGGAGCAGGTTGCTGCACGCTGCCGTGCGAGAGGCTTCCCAGTGGTTCCCAGCCACAGCCCAAAATAGAGCCTCTGTCCAAAATCCAACCTTGAAATGGAAACAGCTATGCAAATAACAGTTATGGTTGACATAATGCATAAAAGACCACAGTCTCTCGGCTAATTGCATGAACAAGAAGAAGTAATTAAATAACCAAGCAAAATACAGAAACAAATTATTACCTGGGAACACAGAAACAAATTGAATTCCATTTGTTCAGAGGACATTGCTAGGGAAGTGAAATTGCATTTGGCTGGGTGGGGCTGTTTCCTTGCTCTTTTTTAATCTCCCAGTTTTCTGTTGTATAATCTTATTGTACAGAATTAAAGGGAAAGTTGCCTAGTGAATGAGCTTGTTCCCAAACCAAAGTCTGCTGGGCTTTTGTGGCAAGAACAAGGTTGAGCTGAAGTCCAGCAAGGAAAAGCCCAGTTCCTAATGTGAAAGTATTTCTTTGAAGGTATCTGAGCATGAAATGCCCTCTTGTTCATTGCTGAGTAGACTGGTTCATCTAGTTAGTTCATTTTATCACTTGGTTCACAAATCCCTGTTCTCACTTCCTCTCTTAGTCACTAGCACTGGGGAAGGGAAGAAAAACATAACAAAACAAAACATAAACATGCAATGACTTTTTCCTGTCCCCTTTTCACTCTTTTCCTGTTTGAAGTCCTCATATTCTCAAGACACTCATATATGGCACCTGGAGATTTTCTTTAGGCTGCTAAAAATGGCTTTTCCAGGAGGCCCGTGATATGTTGCATATCCAAAGAGAAAACTGAGCAGTTAGTGCTTACACCACTCCAAACCATTTTAAAACCAATTAAATGCTGGGATTTTTTTTTGGTGGGGGAGAGTGTGTAGCCACTGAATGAATGACTTCAGTGTCTTCCTTCTAACTTTCACCATGGAATATAGCAGTCAGCCTTTTAAGATTCCAAAGGGGAAAATGGATTCAGATGAAATCCATAAAACAGTGTTTTGTGTTAGTCTCTGAGCTCCAGCCAGTTTGGAGTCTTCCTCTGCTCTGCCCTCAAGTTCTGCACTCCCAATGTGTGTAAAAGTCCCTTTGACTTTAATGGGAAAGTCAATGACTCCCTCTGGTGATCATTCTCGCTAAATTGGACTCACCCCATTAAGGGACTTATAAGGGATTTCTTCAACCATGCTAGCCCAAAAATAGATTTTTAAATTTATTTTTATGCAATATGTACTTTGGTAAAATGAATGATATTTCCTTCTATTTTTTTCCTCAAAGCCGCCTTTGAAATTAAAGGTAAAATAATTGTTTCTGGAAAATACAGGAGATTCAACTGATTTTTAACATGAGCCTTCAGCTCCATGTTTTTTTAATTAGCAACTTCCTCCTTGCAGTTTGCAGGTTCCTTTGGCTATGTCAGATCAACAACAGGTTCTGAGCTGATACGGGTCCTGCTTTCCAACTAGAATACTTCTCACAAGCAGAATAATCTAGAGTGATTATTGGAATTGCTTTGAGGATGTTCTTTGATTTAACCCTTTCTTTGCTAGGCTGTTGCATGCTGCTGTATGAATCTGCATGTTTACTGGATGCCATAGTAGACAGATGTGCATAAAGATGCTGTGATTTTTTTGAACAGGCTTTAGGTGTGTCCTTCACAAGTATTTTTATGGCCTTGAAGAGAGAGGCCGACATGGTATTGAGAGATTATTCATGGTATTGCTTTCATGAACGTGATTTTATTTCAGAAATGTCAGAATAAGGCTATTTTTAGCCTCAGTTTAAAATCTGAAGATATTTTGAGAAAAAGGTGAGATGTGATGTTTCCACCTTTACTATGGCCTGTGTTTTTGCTAAAGTTCTACATGGGAGTCATCAAGCACGTTGATCTTCACAACAGGTATCAACCAGTGCTTGTTAAAACAATGAGCACATTGGTTTAAATCTGTTTTCCTTTGATCTCCTAGATGGGTTTAAATAATTCTCTAAACCGTAATCAAATCTACTTTTAAGTAATACACCAGTTTGTTTCCTGGAGGAAGAGCTGTTTCAGATTTACTTAATGTGGGTGGTTTTGTCTCAAAGCCAGCATGTACCATTCACAATTCCCTAGCAGACTGTTTGTGACCCAAGAGGGGAAAATCCTAATATAAACGATGAGTCTAACCAGTGTAGGTTCCCCACTGGAATAGGTTTGGTCATCCAGCTCTCTATTTGGTCATCCACCTTTGAAAGTCTTTGACGTCTGGTTGGATAAATCACAACTACCAAAAAGGTAATAGAGAAGAGATAGTGAGATGGTTTGTTTTCCAAAAAAAAGGGGAAAAAAATCCAGAAAGGATTAAGTAGTCTGAGTCATCTGTGACTGTGGATGTTGAATTCTGAGCCTGCAAACTGTAGATTAATATGATCAAATTAATGTAGTTCAAAATAGCTTAGATTGCTCTTAAGATTGCCTAAACCTTTAAAATAGAACTGAAGTCACACAGGCAAAGCCTAAGGACTTTGGAACCGAGATCAATAGGAGGAGTCGCACTGAAGGGATCGGGCTCTTTGTTCACCACTGAAATCATGGTGAAGGGGGAAGAAAATACATGCGTTTGTGGGGAAGTGCATTGAAAGTTTAAAGAAAGCATAGATAAGTTCATTAAAACACACCAATTAAAAATGTCAGGTCTTTAGGATTCATAATTCTTTAGGTACTTGATGCAAGCATATCCCAGACTGCCAGTCCTGAGGCTGTTGCTGTTTATTGCTCCAGCTGGTAACATATGGTGCTTTTAGCCACTGTGGTCCATAAAGCCTCTCGCCATGGTGGTCAGAGCTGGGAGCAGGGGCCAGGAGCGTCGTCCTACAGCCAGCGGGCAGGGAGGTGTGGGGAGGACCTCTGCCCACCCAGCTCCTTGCAGAAGCCGAGCGGGGGGGATGCAGGAGGGTCAGGCATCACTCCACAGGGCTAAACCTGCCATGCACCCTGAGATGGGAGAGCTCTGTCATTTTGGGAGGTGGTGGACGGGTGCCTCTTTAAGGCTCTTGGGAATGCTCTGGGCTATCTCTGCCTTCGGGAGAAAAAACAGATAATGAGTCAGATCAGGCTTTCTGGTCAGATGAACCGAGTTGTGGCCCGTATGGGTGACACCCCAGTGGGCTGTAATGGGAGGATATCTTAAACGGGTGATCTCGGACAGCTGGAAAAATTATTCACAAAGGCTCACAGCAGAAATTATTTCCCAGAGATGCTGAACTCAGACTTGATTTTGAAAACTTTTCTGGGTTCTTTGGTCCCATGGGCTGAGGGCTCTTACTATTTCATTTGTGTTTTTTCCCTAAAATACAGGGTAACTTAAATATAAGGTCATTTTAATGAATGGGCACTAAATTTGAATAAAACTGCTCCAGCTGTTGGAATGCTGCCTTGTAACATTATTTTGTGAGATATAATAATTCATTGCAGGATTAGGATTTATATGCAGGAGACAGTCATTTAAATGGAGTTAGTACCAGAGATCCTTTATATAGAAGAAAAAGGTAATGAAAACAAGAATTAGTGAAGGCAAGTTTGTAGGAAAATTGTGAAATAATTTCTCTGCTCCCTGAAACAATAACTTCAACTCAATAATATCTTCCAAATCCTTCACAGATAGCAATGTGTTGATATTTCCAGTGCACTGTGGGGCTATGTGGTTTAAAATTATGTTTTTCATTTTACAGCTTAAGAAAATGGAGGTACAGGGGTATTGCAGGTTGGGTCAGATGACATGGAAAGTTTGAAGTAGCCAAAAATTGAACTCTTGTCTTATAGGACCCACTTCTAGTATTTAAACTTTTAACCATAGTGTGACATTTTTTTTTATTTTCTTGTTTCCTCTTTGTTTTCCTGTCTCCTTCTCTGCTTTGGAAGGATTTAAAGATTACAGTGAATGAAGGGAAATATGCCCAGGAGAATGTTGCTGCATAAAATGAGATTATCTAAGAAGCAATGAAGAATGGTTTTTATGAATGGTTGAAATTACCAGTGAAATAGCAGAATTCTTTACTAGTGGATTTAAGAACCATTAAAAAAGCCACAGTTGTCTAGATCAGTTAATTCTGTTGTTATTGCTAAGGTTTCTTGCTTCCATTTTTTTAGTAAGTATAAAATAGTGTATGTTGTGAGAATGATCAGCCAACCATTTTAAAGACAAGTGTGTAAAATCCAAACAAAATGCTATAGGGTTCATATTTTTAGGTGCATTTTATTTTTAATATGGAAACATGCTGAGCTATGAAGACCTTCAATTTAACATCAAAAGAAAAATGCTTCACTGAATCAATTTTTATGCACTGTATAGGTGTTAACTGACAGTTATTTTTTTAATTCAGATAGATATTAGTGCTGCATCTTGAACTGTAAATTTCAGCAAACTTTCATCTGTAAATCCTTCCGGTGTTGTGTATTTAGTGGACAAGTAAACTGGTATAGACAGTATGAAAAATCTAAGTAATTTCTGTCTGAATAAAAAGATACAATTTTTTCAAGACCGTGACAGAAGCTAGCATTTTGGAAATAAAGCCCTGGGATGTCGATCATACCTACATGCTGCTTCAGCATATGGAATTAATGAAGCCCCTTCTATATTTGGTATTAATGATCCAAACTAATGCCATAAATACTACACCAAGAAGAGGACGGATGTTCTTTCAAGATGGGGACAGATGTTCTTTCTTAATTTAATGTTTTTCACACTCAGTCTGGTGAGCTGGAAACTCTACATTGGAAAGATTATATGAAGAATAGAACTGTATGAAAAATGGAGAAGATGAGGTAGTTTCTGTTGTCAAATTCACTCCATTCTAATTGGAAGTCTTACTGTTCCAGAGTCCAGGTGAATTTTAATATCTAACATTTACATTTTAGAGCTGCTGGAAAAAAAATTAGTTTGGGGTGCTCTTCTGAAAGACCCTCAACTTTTGAGGGGGTGTGGGGAGGGAGCTAAAATGCAGATAGCTGTGCCTGATGTTCAGGGACCAAAGTCTTATAATCTTTATTGGTGACTTTTGCCCAGAAGTTTTTAACCTCTATGCAAGGCTGAAAGGCTGGGGAGGCACTTGTAGCTGGCAGCACTGGCAGAAGAGTCATCAAGCAGAAGAGGCTTGACTGCTCACCAGGGTGGTGGGGCCAGAGCTGGAGCTGTAAAGCTGCACCTCCAGGAACTGGACAGGGCAGCCGCAGCCTTAGCAAACTGCAGGGAAGAGGAACCTCAGCTGGAAAGAACCTCAGTTCCCAGCAGGGAACCCAAATCCTGGGTTGCTGGATTGAAATCAAATGAAAACTGACTGCCTGTCAATCAGAGAAGATGGCCATCGCATGAAGGAGGGTGTCAGCTGGGTGAGAGAGAAGCACAGCTGGGTTGATAGTCTTTTCTTATCAGAGAAAAATGTAAAACTATGGCTCTGCATGGGGCAGGAGATGGAGGTGCACAGGACCTGGGGCAGGAGTGCTTTTCCTTCTTGCTCTGCTGCCGGTGAAGGGGACAACCTTTGCAAGATCACTGTGGCCCTGATCCAGATGTCACCCTTCCTGGAGTGTGCTGGCCATGGCACACACCTTCTTGTGAAACCTCGCTGGGTGCGCTGAGCTGGAGCCTGGTGTCACCCACTGCCTGCCTGCAAGAAGGACATTCCAAGATGGCTGATGATCTTCCGGAAATCTTATTGTAAAGTGTTTTCAGGAGAAGCAAAAGAAATACACCAATGCAATACACATATACTTATTCTAATAGGTGTTATTTCTAGTTCCCACCTCTCTAGAAGAAATACTAATTTCAAGTTTCACTGTCCATCTCTGAAGGTCTGTTTTTTAAAGGAGGATCTGTGATTATTCCTGCCAGTAAGACCAGCTCTCCCCAGAGCTTTGGGGACATTCAGGAAAGTAACTTCTGTTGGGACAGCACAACTGCTCTCCCACAGTCCTAGAATGTTTGGAGTGACAATTACAAAAGGGGCCAGACAGCTCCATTCATCTGATTTTCATTTGTTTCTTTCAGCTGTTGTACCTTTAAGGATTGTGAGCCATGCCAAGAGCGATTTTTCTGGGATTTGATCCAAAATTCTCCTCATTTCTGGAGCGAAACTGAATTATAGTTAGTGAGTTACTGCTAGATAGTGTGCTTCAGAGGGAGAGGAGTTTGCTGCTGTTAGTCTCCTTCCTTTTGTGCCTTGTTGGGGCTGCAGTGCCAAGAGATGGGAGCGATTTCCCAGGGCTCAGCCCTGCAGTGAGACACAGAGGAAGAGGCAGTGGAGGAATAAGCTGGGGAAAGATGGAGAAGGCAGCAGAAGATCAGGAGTCACCAACAAATTTCTTGGACCAGCTCAGAGCTGGTCAGGCCACTGGGGGTTTTGAATTACTCCCATATAGGAGTCAAAGACCAAAGGCTCCAGCTTCACTACTCGTGTTTACCACCTAGTATATGTCCAAAGTCTGTCAGCTAGAGTAACTCTTTCCTGTTTACCAGGAAACACACTTTAAAACCTACTTAATATTTTGCATCGGATGAGAAAACAATATGAATGACAGCATGCCAAAAGGGTGATGACAATAACGGCCTCTCCCAGCCACAGGTGGGTGAGCCTGTTAATTTAAAAACACAGAAAACTGTCTTCTAAATATCCAAGTGCTAGGAGAATTCAGAATAAAACAACTTCTCTTTTTTTGAGGGGAAAAAAAAGTCTGCGGAGGCATATTTTTTAAATAGATGCTCAACTCAGTGATCAGTCCTAGAGAAAGTTCTTATCAGAACTTTTTGGAACTGTCCTCCAGTGACCTAGAAGGAAATAACTTGCTATAGGGGAAGCAGTAATGGGATACGAGTAATCTCTAGAACAAGGTTCTGTGGAATCGCTATCTGTGTCTTGTTCCTCCCACCATACCTTTGTCTGGTTTGATGAGGACTGCACAGAAGATACCGTGTTAGGCTATGTTACATTTACCTATCCAGAGCCATGGCCTGGTGTTTTCTAGGCTTGTGTTTGTTGTTGTTACTCCTTCTTGGATTCCCTCAGCGTGCCTCCATCCTCCATGAAGTGCAGTGGCTAAAACTAGACAACACCTCATATGAGACCTCGCTGGTGGCTGCCCTGTGTAGCACAGAAGCTTCTTCCCGTGGTTTACAATATTTAGGAGAGGGAATTGAGCTAAGGGCTACCAGGATGGTGAGGGGCTGGAGCACTTGCCCTCTGAGGAGAGGCTGGGGGACCAGGATGTGCTGGAGAAGGGGCTGCTTTGCATACAAAAACTGAAAAGAGGAGAGGCACTGACTGGATGCCAAGAAAAGCTTCCTCTCCCTGAGGACAGGAAGGTAGGGAGACAGGTTGCTCACAGAGGCTGTCCAGTCTCTGTCCTTGGAGGTTTTCAAGACCTGACTGGATGAAGCCCTAAGCAACTTGGTCTCATCTCACAGCTACTCCTGCTGTGAACTGGGCTTGGAATGGAAACTTCCTGACCTACCTTCTAACCTGAATTATCCTGTGATTTATTTGCTTGTTCTTTTGCAAGACCACTGTATTTAATTTGAAGTATACTAAAGCTTCTAGATCCTTTTCTGTCCTCTTTCCACCTCCCTGTTAAATTGCTCTGATAATTTATTTGCTGTTTTGTTTGTGCATTTAATCTTGCATTCCCAAGCAATTCGCTTGTCTTACTGAACTTCATCTGACTGATTTCTGTACTTCATCAAATCTGTTTTCAATTCTTACCCTGTTCTAGAAAGTCCCTCACTTCTGAATTCTTCCTGAAGAGCCTGAGCACTCCTCCAAGCCAACACATGGAGCAGGTCCTTGCAGATTGCCTTGGCATGGTCCAGTCCAGTTTTGCTTAAATACTGATACTTATTATCTAAACATGCATTTCAACTTCTTGTGCAACTACTGCATTTTGATTCAGGTTAGTTGGCGTATGAGGCACATCATGTGTCACCATATCAGGAGTCACACAGTGTCCCACTTCCTGCAATGTTTCTTCTTGCTGCTGCTGATTAAATTGACCGGTTTTCCAAGAAAGGAAGGAAGTTTGATATGAGATAGTTAATACTGAACAATGTCATTATAAGCATCTTGAATTCTTCTTGGCGCTAGAAGCTCTGTCGGGTAACACATGGCAGGCAAGATCATGCTTTTTCTTTGTTATCATCAATAATGTATACAAATGGTGTGAATTTTGGGGTTGTCATATGCAGAGAGAGGAATTGGACTTGATCCTTGTGGGTCCCTTCCAACTCAGGACATTCTACGTTGCTATGATTCTACATAGCTATAGATATACACACATACATTCCCATATGCCTTTGTGTTTATTTCAGGTTACCAGGAGCAAAGTCAGAAGGTGTCATAGACCACAAGGGCCAGGGGATGGTTACTGGATTGTTGAACAATTTTTCTAGTAACTTGCTGTTCCCTGCAGTTAGGCTGGCTGTAACCTTCTGAATCTTCTTTTTCTCCCATCTTAAATATTTTTTAGCCCTTCTTTGGTCCTTTCAGTATCTTCTATGACTTTCTGAGGATAATTGCTCCTAGATTAGGTAAATCTTTGACATCTCTTGAAGTGCCATTAAGTTTGTGGAACTCTACTGAATACATCAGGACTGCCTTCCACCCTGCTTCTGTTCCCTCTGCGTATGCCGTCAGGTGTTCTTTTCCGTTGCTTTCCTCCTTTCTTCATAGAAAGTATGTAATTTTGTGATCAGTCTTACTAGTTTGTGATCACTTTCAGTACAGTCTTCAGGTTATCAATCAAGTCTTCCCTGTCTATAGGGATGAAGCCTAAAGCAGGTTGTCCTTAGGTAATTTTGTTTACCTTACGAAACACTAAGTTGTCTCCAACACAGCTCACAAACCTTGAAGACTAATATACTAATATGTCCTGTCCTGGAGTAGTTAGAAAGACTTAGAGCATGTGAGAATGTGCAAGCACATTGTAACATGGTTGGCTACAGACTTTACAACAAGTGTCTGAAATAACTATGCCCTATTATCTTCTATCACAGAGGAAGTTAGCAAGAACAACTAAATATTGTTTCTTATGTGAATGTGTGTTCTTAATCACAAGCAAGTTAAGTTAAATAAACAGAAGTGACAATGTCCTTAAACAATTATTTTAAAAGACAGTCCTAAAATGATCATCAGAGTTGTGTCCCATGGTGAATAGATGGGGAAATCTTTTATGCCTGGGGCACCTACAGCGATTACAAAACTAGTATAATGATAGCAGAGACTTGTTACGATGTAACTCTTATGCATTTATCTTTTGGGAAGAAAAGTTAAGCACATTTGATACTAATCAGGCAATATCTGATGCCGGTTTTTTTTCTCTCCTTTACCACATTACTTAGGAAATCTTCTTTGTCAAACTATCTTCTTCATAGAACCTCTGTGTCAGTGGTATAAAGTACCCAAATATATTTGTGTTTAGTATGGTGGAAGTGCATACACAGATATAATTCTTTTCCTTCTTTTTAAAGGGCATATGTTTTAGGAGCTGAAAATCATGAGTGCTTGAAGCCTAATCCAAATTATTCCTCATACTCCCTATTTTCTGGCCTCAGATACCCACTTAACCTTTTTCCTTTCCTTGGTTCCTTCCTCTTCAGCATAGGGATATGCAACTTTAAGTACTTCTCCTGGGGATTTCATAATTCGTTAAAAAAATTCGGCACTTTGAAGACATAAAATATGTATATTGTAAATGCTAAATATTTTTACAGTGATGCAAGGAAAAGGTTGGTTTCTGAATTTTAATTCATTACCTTCCATAAAATTAATGTTCCTTCTGTACTGCATTTCAGTACCTTAGTCATTCAAACATTAATGAGTGCAGAACTGGGTAATGAGTTTTGTACTGCTGCTCTTCTGACTGGGCATTCGTACAGTTATGGGAAGCTTTTGGCCTCTGATGGTCCCTTGATTTATTATTGACTTAATCAAGTCACCTGTACTTAAAAATGATTTAGCTTAAACCTATATCCTCCAGCCTTTTAATCCTGGAGGTAGGTTGGTGTGATGGGGACATTTCACTTAAATCATCCTTGGAGAAGAGACCTGGACCCGGAACTTGTCTCTCACAGCTGAGTGCTCCAAACATCTGCTTTTAGACACTCCTCTTTCTCCAAAGAGTTTAATAAGGGCTTCCTTTCATTTATAAAAGGGATTGAATCATAGAATGGTTTGGGATGGAAGGAACCTTAAAGATCATCTAGTTCCAACTGCCCTGCCATGGACAGGGACACCTTCCACTAAACCAGGTTGCTCGAAGCCCCATCCAGCCTGACCTTGAACACTTTCAGGAATGGGGCATCCACAGCTTCTCTGGGCAACCTGTTCCAGTGTCTCACCAGCCTCATGGTGAAAAATTTCTTACTTATAGCTAATATAAATCTATCATCTTTGAGTATAAAGCCATTAACCCTTGTCCTGTCACTACATGTCGTTGTAAAAAGTTTCTCTCCAGTTTTCTTCACCCTTTAGGTGCTGGAAATTGGCTGTAAGGTCTCCCCAGAGCCTTCTGTTCTCCAGGCTGAACAATCCCAACTCTCATCCTGACCTCATAGTTGAGGTGCTCCGGCCCCCTGATGTTCTTTGTGACATCCTCTGGACTCACTCCAGCAGGTCCATGTCCTCCTTATGCTGGGGACCCCAGAGCAGAGTAGAGGGGCAGAATCACTTCCCTCAACCTGCCAGTCATGCTTCCTTTGATGCTGCCCAGGTTACAGTTGGATTTCTGGGCTGCAAGCACACATTGCCAGGTCACGTTGAGCTTCTCATAAACTAACACCCCTTAGTCTGTCTCCTCACAGCTGCTTTCAATCCATTCTCTGCCCAGCCTGTCTTTCTGCTTGGGAACACCCCAACCCATATGCAGGACCTAGCACTTGGTCTTGTTGAACTTTATGAGGTTTGCACATGCCCACCTCTCAAGCCTGCCAAGGTTCCTCTGAATGATGGTATCTCTTCCCTCCAGTCTGTCTACCACACCACACAACTTGATGTCATCAGCAAACTTGCTTAGAGTGCACTCAGTCCCCCTGTCCATGTCGCCAACAAAGATGTTAAACAGCACCAGTCCCAAGGAACCAGTTGTCACTGGTCTCCACCTGGACATCAGGCTGTTGACTGCAAGTCTTTGGGTGCCACCATCCAGCCAGTTCCTTATCCACCAAGTGGTCCATCCATGGAATTGGTGTTTCTCCAATTTAGAGACACGGATGTCATGCAGGACAGTGTCAAATGCTTTGCAGAAGTCCAGGCAGATGATGTTAGTTGGTTTTCCCTTGTCCACCAACACTGTAACCCCATCATAGAAGGCCACCAAATTTGACAGGCACAGTTTGCCTTTAGTGAAGCTATGTTGGCTGTCACCAGTCACCTTATTTTTCATGTACCTTAGTGTAGTTTCCCGGAGGATCTGCTCCATGATCTTGCCAGGCACAGAGGTGAGACTGACTGGTCTGTAGTTTCCTGAGTCATCCTTTTTTCCCTTTTTAAAAATGAGTGTTATGTTCCCCCTTTTCTAGTCAGTGGGAACTTCACTGAACTGACATGACTTCTCAAATATGATCAGTAGTGGCTTAGCAACTTCATCCACCAGTTCCCTCGGGACCCACAGAAGCATCTCATCAGGTCCCATGGACTTCAGGTTCCTCAGATGGTCTCAAATCTGATCTTCTTCTACAGTGGGTCATTCTCCATTCTCCCAGTCTTGCATTTACCTTCTGTGATTTGAGCAGTGTGGCTAGAGCACTTACCAGTGAAGACTGAGGCAAAAAAAATAATTTAATACCTCAACCTTCTCCATATCCTGGGTAACCAGGTCTCCCGTTTCATTCTGGAGAGGACCCATTTTTTTCCCTAGTCTTCCTTTTATCGCTGGCTTTCATATTGAAGCTTTTCTTGTTGCCCTTGATGTCCCTGACCAGATTTAATTATATCAGGGCTTTAGCTTTCCTAACCTGTTCCCTGGCTGCTCAGACAATTTTTCTGTATTCCTCCCAGACTACCTGTCCTTGCTTCCACCCTCTGTGGAGAGCCTATCTTCTGCAGCTTTAATCTGTGAAAGAGGAAGGTGAAATACGTAGGTGTGAATTCCTCAGAGAAGGGCATCACGTTGAGAGCTTCTAACTCATAGGGTGAGGGTGTTAACCTGTGAGTTTAGGTTTGGGAAAAGATGGGCTGAGGGAGGAGCAAGGTGGGTACCATCAACACATGTAAGAAATTATTAAATCCCTGCCCTTTTTTAAAATTGCGCAACTCAAAGATTGCAGACACGCTGCAGTGTAGCATTAGCTGTTCCTGACTAGCATGAAAGCAGCTGATAGATGTATCTGGTGTATGTATACATTGAGGTGCTGCAACGTGGTGGGCCACCATCACAGCATCGCTGTATCACCGCAGCAGCTCTGCTTGCACTGCCTCTGCTGTGCTGGGACAGACACTGGCTCCCAGCTGATCCGGCCAAGGCACCACACCACTCCATAAAGGCGAGCCTTCAGGAGGGGCAGGATTTAAGGGTGCTCCTTTTTCTCCAGAGTATCAAGACAGTAAGAACTGGTTGTATGATATGACAGCATCATGACAATCTCACGCCAGCGCTGGGGAGAAATAAAATGTCTGCTGGCATATGGTATGGTGCTGCCTTACCTTACTTCTTTCAGGACCTCAGCGAGTGTCAGAATAGTGCTGCAGTATGTATTCTTGTTTACCAGATGATTGGGAATGCTATACCTGGCTTAGAAATGCTTTCTTTTTTCTCTTGAAAAGTGGAGGCACAGCCTCCTGCCATGAATTCCCATTCAGGAATCCTACCCCAAGGCAAACAAATTTAGGCATCACAGTGATGGGCATGGCAAGAGAGCATCCAGAAGGCAGTTTGCTTAAAATAGAGGGAAAAAAAATCATTAGTGCCAACTAATGCAATGTCCTAATAATGGCACAGCAGAAGTATCTGGAGTTGCTACTGAGAGTACATGTTTGTCACATGGAGAAGGACTGTTTTGTAGCAAGTTGCAGAGGATGAGGTAGAAGACTCTGAACTAAAATCCAAGTTTTTATTAGCTAGGGCTATCAAAATGTGCAGCCCTGCATATCATGAAGGAGAAGAAAATAACTTTGAAAACAAGATGGGGAAGAAGAAATGAACCAGATATGGGGAAGTTTAAGAATTACTGAAGCTGGGGGAAGGGATGCACACACATGCATTTCAGATCAAGAAGGAAATAAGGGACAATTAACAAAATTAGGCAGCCACCAGCCTGTCTGGCAGTGTTCAGTAGTCGGTCCAGAGGACGCCAGCCTGCCCTG
The DNA here is from genome assembly GCF_037038585.1 of Patagioenas fasciata. Lineage (NCBI taxonomy): Eukaryota > Metazoa > Chordata > Aves > Columbiformes > Columbidae > Patagioenas > Patagioenas fasciata. The sequence continues at coordinate 171,543,505 of NC_092520.1, read as the reverse complement.
ACAGTAACTGGAAGTGATAACCTAGTCTGTCAGCAGCCAGGTTTCAGGCTACAAAAGGTAAGAGCAAAAGCCATATTTCTAAGAAGAATTGCACTTCCCTGGGTTGTTTTGAGCATCAGTGCTAAATTCCTGCTGCTGCTGACAAGAACGAGCAATGCACATTCTTGCTACTGTTAAATTACTGATCTATTAATTGCTACCTATTCTGGATGCTGCAGTTGCATTTTTCATGCGTATTTATTGCCTTTTGTTGCTGCCTGCTGAGGATACTGTGGGCAGATCCTACGTCGGATGCTTTGTTTTAGTTGCCTGGCTACTGTAAAATGTTATCTTAGCTTTTGCTGAGGTGTCACAGATGCTTTCTTGATGAGTGTCCAAACAAGAAAATATGTAAAAGATGCTGGTGAATGCTGTGCTTGCCTAGCTCTATTGCTTTTGCTAGAGATGCTACAGTATGCTTACTTTGCTTTGCTACTACAGACTGTCTGTACAGTAACGTAGAAGGTAGACTGAAACCTTTAATTTACACAGGGGGGTCATGGTCCATACCAAAGGTAATATCTCTGTCCGTGTGTGCAAAGGAACTGTTGTTGGAAGGAGATGGTGGGCAACTGCTTCACTTCATTGTAATGTGTTCTTTTATGGTAATCGTTACAAAAAACTTATTTTCCCTGTTGACTGTATTGCCAGATTTTTCTCTTCCTCTCTCACTGTGAAAGTCTCCAAAAGAGAGAGATTCAAATCTCATAACTTAATTGGGATGTTGACTTCCAACTTCTTCCCTGCCAAAAACTGAAAGTAACCAATATTTCTTCTGCTCTCTGCATTTACTGTTTATGCCTGCATAACTTTATCTCTTTACATCACCAGCACTTCTGACTAAATTGTTTACTTGTACTCACAGTTTGAAACCTCTCCTAAAGTCTCTGAATAAGCTATGTTTTCTTCCAGTCAATCCAAAAATATTTTGTCAGCAAATAAATAAAAAATTACTCTTAGCAGCTGTTTTAGTTCCTTCTTTAATGTTATTGCAAACCTTTTCTTAATTATTCTTGCCTTTTGGCAGTTGCGGTGTATTAATATTTACAAGATGAGATGTAGTTTTCTGTTTATATTAGCAGTCCTCTGTCTGTGAGATCTGGACCAACCAGAATGCAGGATATCCTTTCTCATCGATTCATCAGGTTCATAATGTAAGATACAGCAATAAATGGCTCTGTTGTCACTCTATGGATGTAAAGTCTGTTGCCGTGGTGTTATCTACGGATGTCACGTCGCTCAAATGACAGAAAAAAGTTCATAACTTGTCCAGCTCTCTTTTGGGATTATGTGTGCGCGCATTCGTCTATCGTGCCGTGTGGTTGGCATCTGTTGACTGTATGGTGTACATACAGGCTGTATGGTGTACATACAGGGCGTGGTGGGGTTGCCAGCAGCAGCCTCACTCGGTGGGAGCTTTGACTTCTGTTCCTGATGTTTTTCTGTTTGCTCACTTTTTCAAAGCGAGAAACCGTGTAAACAGCTCGATTTGCACAGTTTCACCCCCACGATGTGTTGTGCTGCCCTTTCTGTGTTAATCTATCGGCTTTGCCCAACTGAGAGACACACCGTGTTTGCAGAGGTGCTTTTGGGGAATTAGAGGTAACGGTGGTAGTGCTCTGAATTTTCATCACTTGTGTGGCAGAGGCACACGTGCTGTGAGGATGAGAGCAGACCTGGCGATCTGTGTTGCAGCGTGGTGAGGACAACAGCCAGTCACTCAGCACAACACTTCAGAGGATCTGCAGATTCCTCCTTATTTCTGTCATACAGCTGCCTCCTTGTAGCATTGCTGCCAGAGGGGGGCTGTTTTGGCTACCGAGCTTTAGAAGCTTTTAAAATGTAACTACGCCACAAACCTGTTTCCGTTATTTCAAAAAACAAAGATAGAGGGAGTTTAAAAAATTCCTCTATAGGAATTAAAACACAAGCAAATAATGAGGATTTGGCTGGTCCAGAGAACATTTAAAATTCTTACAGGGAGAAAATTATCAATTTATCAACCAGAAGCATTGAATGTGTGTTCCAGTTTATTGTAGTCATGGTGACTAATGCGTGTTACCATAACCAGGCATGAGGCTTTAACAGGTGAAAAGTTATAAGATGTGGTCCTTGTTAAAAATGCATACATCCAACTCAGGTCTACTTTTGTGTGTGTGTGTGGCGTGGAGGGTTTTAAACTCATTTTTATAAACAAATGAGGCAGGTGTTAGAAGTTGTATTGAAGTTATTTCTTACCTGTGACTGCCTTTGCATCCAGGTGCCTTTAATGTGAGTCAAATACAGTTCTCAGAGAATGGGATGAAATAGAAAAATGTGCAACAATTGTAAAAAAATTACCTAATCACCATAATCTGCTTCCATAGCTCATTTGACATCAAGCATCTAACCCTTTCTAGAGCACTCAGAAGTTCACATCTCCCCATTTTCAGGATTAGGAAGCACTGTGAGAGCATGAGATACTGGTCTTCAAGGCTATGACCTTTGTGGTTAAAAGTTGTCACTGTAAAAGGATCAAATCTTCACCACCCTGGCACCTGACTTGAGACTGTTTTGTAACACAAATTCTTTATCTGCAAAATGCGGAGTAAAAAACCAAAAAATCTTCTTTCTCAAGGTTACTGAGCCCAGAGAGAGGAAAGGCACTGGTTAAAGGCATGGGGAGGTTAGAATACTAAGATGCAGGCAGTACAGCAAAAAACACGTGATAAATTGCACAGATGTCTGATGAGCTGTAAAGTTAAATGAGGAATAAATTATCTCTTGCCTTTCTACTTCATCAGAGAGATAAAAATCTCCATACGTATATTGTGTCATAAAAAATACATAAGCTTAAATGTTTGATTATTTCTTATAATTGCAAATTAAATATTCAAACCAGAAAATCGTTATCCTATCATATCTATTTTTAAAAATGAAATCAAACATCATAGTTGGTCCTACACAGCAATTTACGAACATTTCTATACTGCTCGAAAGTGTTTTAGGTGATTATGAAGGTCCTGAATGTCTATACGTCACCCATGAGTTGTTTCACACCAATTCCTCAGATTTAAAACTACTAGTAATTCGTATTTTTCTACCCCAAACTTGAGACCTGTCATTTCAATTATTCTGCAGGTCAAAGATGTTCCTACTTTGTATTTTACCTGAAGTTAATTGCCATCATCACATCCTAAATCTCAGAATTTCAGTATCTGGCTAGAGTCAGTCAGCTGAGGAGCTCCTTTTCTTCTTGTAGAGGATTTTAAGCCTAGATTAATGGAAGTATTTAGCTATATAAATCTTGTTTAGAAGCTTTTTTCCCATTTAATTAAAAAAAAAAAGGAAATTACAAAGGGAATATGTAATAGGAATTAAACTTCTAAACATCTTCATGGATCTGGGCTTTGGAGACTACCCTGTTATAACTCAGCCTAAATAGGTAATGAATACTAGCAATAGTGTGGTTTAAAATTCTAAGGAGTTTGGTAAGAAACAAAAGGCAAGGAGACCCAAAGCCACTTCTGCTGAATATTAAAAAACCACTTATGATACAGTTACAAAAGAAAATTTTATGACTATGTTTAACATGTCGTCTTCATCCATCATCATAATTGATACCTATGATGTTTAATTTAATGCAGCTTTTCTTAATAGCTGCTCCTTCTACAAGAGAGGCTGAAATATATGAAAGAAACAGCAGAAATCCTGTAGCTCTGTGTTCCCTTAACCTCTGCTGTATTGCATGTTTAGGTCATCCTAGAGACATGTACAGCAATCTAATCAAGTCTGTTTTGTCTCATTTAAAAGGATCAGGTATTAGGATGATTGTATATATTTATAGACCAATAAATGGATAGAAACGAATGGTCTCCATGCAGTCCCTCTGTAAGTGTCTCATACACTAGTTTTATTAGCCTGCTTGAAGATTATTTCTGAATTCCTCGAGATTATTGCTTCCTAGCTCCTTTATAGTATTGAACCAATAGGAGAGGGAATAACTGTTCCTCGATACCGCCCTTCATTTACAGACAGAAACAATGCAGTTCTTCATGCTTTTAATGTATTTCATGCAAAAGGGAGTCAGACTGTAAAATGATGTACTCAATTTACTCCTTATGTACCTTGTTTAAAGTGTCAGTACCGTCTATTTTCTGCATGTGAGGAAAGTCACCTGCAGACCAGGGCAACAGAAGGATTTGAAACCCTACCCAGGGTCACTCATTCCATAAATATGTTGGTCCTACCTCATGGCCATCCCCGTGCTTCCTCAGTGGAAAGACCAGCGGTCAAAAGATGTACTTTTATAGCTTCTGTGTCCTGAATTTAATCCTGTTCCATCACAGTAACATTTTGATAAATGGATAGGATGTACCTCCTGAGATCTGTTTCCTTACACAGAGCATGCAGGTGTCTTTATTAGGGGGGAAAAAAAAGTCTGTTTTAAGTGGTCTATTACCTATGCCCTTCAACAGTTCAGAAAAGACAGTTGAGCACACTGTGAGAATTTGTGATGGGTGAAATCCATCTTGTCTTGTAGTCAAATACAAGCTCCACTAATAAGGATGCAGATCCTTGTCCCTTGTAACATGATTGAAACCTTATTTTATAAAGAGAACTGCTTCTTAAAGAAGTCAAATTCCCACTTCAGATTAAACATGACAGGTTTTTCCACATTAGTGGTCAGAAAGATTCATTTATGTGGATACAGAATGCCAAAAATTGGAGCAATTGCTCCTGCTGCTTTCCCTTCAAAATTTGAGGTCGATGTCCTGTCCATAACATATAGGCAACTTAACTAGGCAAAACAGAAATTACAATACTGAATAATTTGTAGATGTGCTAATAGTGCCAAGATTAGCTAGGTTATACTTGTTTTATGATGTTCACTTGTTTGAAGTTACCATATCGGCAGGGTAATGTTGATGTTTCCAGATTTATCTCTTGCTTTTCATTGCAGAGTTGTGTGTGTGTCATTTCATTATTTTGTGACACATGAAAATGATGTACTTGTTTTGTTTACTCTGTCCTGATTTAATTAGTAGGATGTGATAGTTTGCCAGACTTTTGAATGTCTTCGATAAGAATTTTTTCAAGTGGTTTTTGATGCTTAGTTTCTTTGTGCTTTAAAAGTCTTAACTTGTAGCCATATTCTGTGAAATGCTGATGACAATTCCTTGCCAGCTTCAACACATATTTTAGCAATATGACATGCTTAGAAAATACACAGAGATAAATGCAGGTAAAGAAAGAAGATCCAAATTGAAATCATACAGGAGAGGGTAAAATAGTTTGAGAGAGAATAAGCAGGGGAAGAAAGAGAATAGGAAAGGAGAAATCTGATCCTCAAAAGAGTGGGCAGGAGCCGGGAATCCAGAGATACACCAGACCAGACAGGATAGGGGAGAAGTGGGCCTGGTGACAGGGAAGAGGCTCAGGAAGAGAACTCCATGGGTCATTTTCAGTTAAAGTGAGTTGATGCTGATTTGGCAGCATCCCTCATGTTGAGGACATGGGCAGCATGGACACATGTCAAAAAATCAATAAACTCAATAATTATTTTTTTTGCACGAGCCTGCAAGGTGGAAGGTCATTCCAGGTCCAGTAAAGCCATGTTTGAAAATACTCAATGGCAGGTGAGACTCAGACCAGCACTGCCACGCTGGGGACATTCGTGTACAGATGCCTGCACTGACTCTTTTTGGAAGGGAGAAGAGTGTCCTGTGAAGGGACTTGGCAGCAAACCACAGTCCTACCCATGTTCTCTGAGGGCTTTGAGGAAAGAGAGGAGATGACAGTTCAGGAAAGCAATCACCTATATCAATGAGAATGATGAATGTGGAAGGGCAATGTTAGGAACTCTACAATGAGACATCAAGAGAAGGTGATCAAAGTAAATATTCGTAAAGAGATTAAAGAATGCCCCATATATTTAGAGAATGTATGATAAGCCTTAAGATCAAAGCACAGTCTCAGTTATTTAGCCATTTAGGAAAGTTAGTTATAGGTTATATGTGCTGGATAATGGAAAACTCATTAACTGTGAAGAAAAGCTTGTAAAACACATAGCGGAATTGCTGAATGGCATTTTTGTGCACCTCATGATTTTTTTTCAAGTACTCTCATCCTCATAGATCTATTGTAAACAGTTATTTTTAAGAAATATTTCTGGCGCTTAATGATTTTATTCTCAAAGCAAATAGATTTAATTAAAGCCTCATTAAACATTCTAGTAGATGGCTTTGGATTATAAATTAAATCATGAAAAATGTTGTAGGAGTTATATTCCCTTATTTTAGAGACATGGCTCTATGTGTAGAAAATAAATTATTGTTAATTGAGCACAACAATGGGAAGCTACTTTATAGTGAATTTGCCATCAAGTTCTCTTATATCTCGAACAACTGTGATTTTCAGACAGGAGACTGGGGAGAGCCTTCAATTACTTTGCGACCTCCAAATGAAGCCACAGCATCAACACCTGTACAATATTGGCAGCATCATCCAGAGAAACTCATCTTCCAGTCGTGCGATTATAAAGCATTTGTAAGTGTTGATAAATTCAGTGTATTGATTTGGGGTAGATATATTCATCTTAGATTTTGATAGAATGTTTTTTCATTTATAATATTTTTTTCAGTCACATTTAATGAAGCTACTTCCTCTGAAATACTGTAATTGTAATAAATGAGAAACAAGGATGCACGGGACTTTTTGCTATGAATTTTGTGAGATATTACAGTCCAAGTAGCAATAGTGTTAGAGAAAAGACACTATGAATAAGTGGCTAAGTGTTGTAAAAGTGATAGTGAGAGCAAACGCTTTCACTTCTCATCTGTTGCAAAACCCTGTCTAGTACATATGAAAAAAAATAATAATATGGATCCTCATGCTTACCTTAATGCTGCATGCACAGTAGTTGAAGTATTGCCGTGCCTGAATTTTATATGCTTGTTTCTGGGGAAAAGAGATAGGGAAGATGGTCAGGGTCCTGAAGCAGTGTTTTCCATCCACGGGACAATGGCACATTCAGACCTCTCACAAATTTATGACTACTTGGAGTACCAGTAGCATTCAGTTCCTTCAGGGCAGGGCGTATTTATTTTTACCTCCCAATAGCTGTAACTGATTCCCACTTCACGTCTTTGGAGAAATGGAGTTTCCCTCTACATCTAAAGATGTTTAGTGTTCTTTGACTCTTACAAAGGCTTGTGAAGGAGGGGAAGGTCTCCTGAAGTACATAAAGTCTTACTGAAGACTTTTAAATGACAAAAACTTTTCTGAAGCCTTGAGTTCTCTGTCAACAGAGTGGGGGGGCTGGTGCTTCTGGGGAGGTGAAGAGGTACCTCAGCACACCTATTTGAACTCTTGCATTGCGCCTTCTGACTTTGCTGGAAAGCCTGTTAAAGTTGCTGAAGGTGCTTCCCAGAGCACTGTGTCCTCTTCAGAGGTGGCCAGCTAACAAAGCAAGGCTGACGTGTCTTACAAAGGAAAAGGGCTCAGTGGTTGTAGTGCTTTCAACATAATAGCTGGGGGTTAACCACTTGTCCAGGACATAGGTTCTAGATCCTCCACACTTGAAGGAGCTTGGATCCTTAGTGCTTGATAGTACTTCATAGGATAATGTTCAGTTCACCAATAACTGCAGGATTTTGGGGAGATCTGGGAGTTGCTGAACCTGATTTAAAGCGTATCTGGAAAGGCAGGAATTAGAGACTAAGTGCAGGAGGGGTAGAGCCTGGCTCCCACTGAGGGGCAGAAGGGGTGTTACAGGCTTGTCTCCCTGGAGCAGGTCTGTGTCTTCCATCAGACCTTCATGGGGTAGAAATTGCCATGAATGCAGCGATTGCTGCCGGATAATAGTTAGAACCTCTGCCTTCCTCAGCAAGTCACAGTCAAGGTCCAGCTCACCTGCTCCAGTCTTGCTCTCCTCCAGTGTAGCACCTCAAGTTGAAGAGGAAGCTTAGTGACTTCTAGTTCTTTAAATATTTTTCATAGTTTTCAGTAAAGTGAACAGTTTTATCTCCAGCATACCTTTTGTCTCATTACTTGATCCAGCAGTAAAACCGTAATCCAATGTAACCTTCATAATAGATTGAAAAGCATGTGGATCATTAGAAAAATGAAGTTGGGATGAGCAGGAATATCCATTCTACTGGTGATTAAGGAATCTCCAAATCAAAATATCCAAGTTATTGTTGATTATGGAAACCTCCCTGAGCTGTAATGACCTCAGCCTTACAGAGTAAAACTCTGGTTTGGAAGTTATAACAGGGGCAGCTCTCATTGTATGCCACATCACTCAGTTCGGCTGTTGGATGTCCTCTGCATTGCTCCCATATGCGCTGGTTCTTTGAGAAGAAGCATTTCCAAAAGTACAGCAAGTCAAAAGAAAACAAAATTCCCTCCTAGAATTTCAGATTTTTCTGACAACTAAATTGGACAGTACCTCTGTGATTTGTTTGTCTATTCTACAGTCCACCCTGGGAAGCATTTCTGAATGCCTGCAGCTGAGGCTTTTTGCTGCTGTGCAGATGGGACAGGAGCTGCCTGTCTCTTCTTTTCCTTTTGTTCTGCCATGAGCTAAAAAGCACTGCTTTTTTTCCCTAATGTTTAACCAACTGGTAGCTTTCAGGGAAACACCAATTTGTCATGCTGTCCTCTGTGGAAAAAAAAAAAAAAAGATAAATAAAAAAATTGAAGAAATGAATTGCATCCTTCCCAGAGAAGGCTAAGGATGCTGAAGGGGTCAGACAGCAGGATCCAGAGGAAGATGCAGTTCAACTCAATACACTTTCATTTAATTTTCTAATTTCAAAGCTTGCTTTAAATTTGTTGTTCTTCTGCAAGGGCGATATCAAGCTATCCCATCAAATTAATGCCCAAAGCTCTATTCATGTCACCATCGAGCCCCCAGCTGGACTCACAGCTGCTTGGTTTATGAATCTTTCACATCTGCAGTCCTCCAGGAATGCCCTTCGTTCGTTCCTTTCTGCCTGTGCTTATCTGGTAGTGTTGGTGTTACTCACCCTTCCATTTATAGTGCCCTGTAAAGTATTTCTCACCAATCACCATGCTGGCTACTGTCTACATTGAAATATTTATGCATTTTCTTGCAGGTCAGAGACTCCTGCAGTACACAGTGTGAACTGAGGGCTTTGAAGAAAATATCTCAGTTTAGGTCAGGAGACCAGAGAGTTGAAGCAGTACACTTTGTTCAGTTTCAGCTGAAATGAAGCTGTTTCACTATCTGGTTGTGTCAGCATAGGCTGTTTCCAAGGGAAGTCGGTGTGGCAGAATGAAAGGGGTCCAGCAGCAGTGTTAGGCTGCTGCAGCATCCTCTGTGAAGAGGCTTTGACTCCTCCTGCAGCTCACCTACCCCCTTCTCACCAGTGGCGTGACTCCTCTTAAGTTCCTGTGTTGCTCACTTAGGACCAAAGACTTAAGAGGAGCCATGGAATTGCTCCTCAGTGAGATTGCCAAGAGAGACACCTCCGTGTCTGTGGAGGAGACAAACGGGTCAGCTTGCTGTCCTCTTTCCCCATTTAAGTCAGACTTCCATGAGACACCATATAGAAATACGTAAACATCCTGTTTGCACAAAGCTATATAACCATGTGAACATCCACAAATGCACATGCCTGTAACATCTGTAGGAGGAAAGCAGAACATGGCTCTTGCATGGCCCTGTTACCAGTAACAAGACCGCTCACTCCTAGGTGAGGATGATGCAGACAGCTCCAACCCTGAAGGAGCTAGCGCCATTCACACGTGATCATAGAATGATAGAATGTCCTGAGTTGGAAGAGACCCACAAGGATCATCAAGTCCAACTTCTGTCCCTGTATAGGACAACCGCAAAATTCGCACCATGTGTCTGAGGGTGTTTTCCAGTTGCTTCTTGAACACTGCCAAGCTTGGGGCCATGACTGTCTCTACTGAGAGGTACTGAGAGCCCAGAGGAACAAATCTGGAGGAGCAGAGCCTGCTGTCAGGGCACAGGAGAGCTCAAATTGCACATGCCAGCAAGCACCATAGTGAGGAAGAGGCAGGCAGGAAAGGGATGTGTCAGGGAGGCACTCGCTGCCTTGGGTACCCTTGGGGATGAGTGAGCTCCTCTGAGAGCATGGTGGCTTTCTGTGAGCTGAGCCAGGACCCAGGACCAGCACCCTGCTTTGTCTCACCCAGCCCTTCTTCACATCACTAAAGGCTACAGAATAAATAGTTCAGGGTCAGTCTTTTCACAGGAAGAAATAATGATTTACACTACTTTTCAGTTCAGATTTATTTTCTCTGTTTGCTGACTTTGGGCTCTGCTATTTGCACATAAATTAGTTACATATTGAGTACACAGAGGTTAACATAGCTCCTGGCCTTCATGTCCACGTGGCTGCACACACAGCAATATGAGTTTGGCAGATGGCAACTAAAAAAAGCAGATTCTCCATTTTTTAATAAAATGGCATTTTAAAAATGGAATCTGTAGTATTTGCTTGTTGTTTGAGTGACGAAGGTGATAAGCTAGAAGACTTTCAGGTATCATTTCAGAGGGCTCCATCTGATTCAATATGCTTGTTCTTGTGCATTCCTGTTTCATAGGTTGATTAACACACTGGTTTAAATGATTTATCAGAGAACTGCAGAGTAAAAAAAGCTCCATATTAAAGCCATATATTAAGTTGACTGCTACCACTGAGGGTTTTTTTAGGCATGTTTAGTGCATTTATTCAAATGGTTGTCTGTTCTGGAATTTTAGTTAAATTAAGTTTAATGAATTTTTATTTTAGTACTTAGGTTCTATGCTGGTAAAAGAGTTAAGAGGCACAGAGTCAACACAGGATGCGTGTGCAAAGATGAGGGTAAGTTAGTGAACCAGCTCCTTTTTCTGTCATAATATTAAATAATATCTACTTGTGATTACTTGTACTGTGCCCTTTTTGCTTTTATAGTGTTCTGTTACGTGTTTGTTTTCATTTGCATTGCCATTGGTGTTCAGTAGGAAGCATGTTCTGCCTTTTATCTTATTACAAGTAATACCAAAATTTAAAGGTAGATTCTTATTTTGCATGTTGTAGCTAAGAAGAAAACAAATGTATGCATTATGTTTTCCCTTGAATCTTGAAGTCTGTTTCAAAGTACTTTCCACACATTTTAAATGTGCCCATATCACATTGCTTTTATAAGCAGAATTTGTAGCTCATGTATGATAATGTAGATTGAATTTACTGTGTGAAAATATGGACTATATTATTGAAGCCATTGGTTTTTACCTATGGTCTAATCCTACAGTCACATAATCCTAAGGCTGCTTCTATGAGTTAGTTATGTGCTTATTGATTGAAGGATGAAAAGGGATTTAATTCAATTTCACCTGATGGTGGAAAAGCAGTTAGGTAAGAATATGTTTTCCTGTGGCTCTTTGGCCTGATACTGCTTTGTAGACTGAGCTTCATTGTAATTTTCTATCTCCAAAAAACAGACTGCTGCAGGAAACTCCAGCCAAGCCACAGGCCAGCCATACACTATTTATTCCCAACTGTAGGTGTAATAAAAATGCACCTGTTCATAGAGATGGCGAACATACCATGGTCTAGCATGATTAATTAATGAAGAATATAATTGTTTGGTAATCTACCAAATGTGTAAAATTACGTAGGTGAATGAGTAAAATCCTGTCTTCTGTGGATCTTGTGTCTTTTTTGCAAGATGCCTCTGAGCACTAGACGAAGCGTTCGGATCAATTAGAAAGCTGGGAGACGTGTAAAATTCATGCAGTCAGACAACCATTTCCTCTCTTGGTTACATATCTGCAGCACACAGACTTTTGTACAAGCTGTTTTAGCTAAAGGCTGGCAGTAATTCACGCTTACTAGATTGCCTGAAGATCTGTGGATTTTCAGCTAATTACATGCTAATCATTCCTTACCTGGGCTTAAACTCCTCTAAGAAAACCCAACAGCTTGATACAGAGGGATCTACAGTCACATACATGTGTTCTGGGGGATAAACTGGGACTGCAAGCCTACCCTCTTACGATCCAGTATTCAAACTGTCAAATTTAGTGGTTCATTTTTTTAAGGCTTATGCCTGTGCAGATCTTAGGGCAGAATTTGACACCGTAGTAGCGAGTGACATCTTCAGTAAGTTACTTGACTGAACTAGGAAGCTTAGCATCAAAAAAGTCACTCTAAATAACCCATAGTCATTTTAAGTTTTTTTTTTTAAAGTCATACATTTGGCAAATCTAAATTATACACCTGAAAAACTCAGTGTTTGAAAATATATTTAATATAAAATATAATTTTTCTATTAAAATAACAGTTGCACTAGTAGTCTATAGAACCATACAGGGCACTTACATAATACAGTGATTGTTTTATATATATTTATTTTTCACATTGTCTTTTGAAACTAATGTGCTGTGAGAATGTTTATTTTCTGGTTTGAGGGGTTTTTATTGCAAAGAGGTTTGAGTAAAACAATTCTTGATCAGGATTTCATCTGTCCATGCTATGTAGTCCTTTTAATCATATTCCTATTCAAGTCAGAAGTAAAAAACATTGACTTAATGGGAACAGATTATTATTTTATCCTAAGTTTCTCAGTGAGAAAAATGTGTCTTTTTCCAAAACTTTCTCCCTCGGGTTGTGTTCTAAAAATTGGTGTCTATGAATTTTAAGTCCAGTCTCTCTTAAACCATTTTGAAGTTTTGATGTGATGTTCATTATTTTATTTAAGTGAGATTTTTACATAGGGTTGTACTAACATGATAGCGCAGCAATTTTTAGCATTTATTTTTCCATTTATATATTTCAAATCCATAACATGCTGTAATATGAAACATGTTGGAGGGGAGTTTATCACATATAGCCTTGTACCATGCTGAGCTCCTTCCCTACAATTTTTTAGTCTTTCTGGAGTTAGTCCCACAATAGTTATTAAGGAGAATGCATGAAAATTAGGTAGCTAATTTTTCTGCCAATGTAGCTTTAGCTTCTCCATCTTTAACCTAATGCTGCTCAAAAAAAGTGTTGATATTCTCTGGATATCTACCAGTCAGCACAGGCACAATGACAAAAGAAACCCGTCAGTGAAAAAAAGTATCTTGATCTTCCTCAATCGTTCGTAGATCCAGAAAAACAACAATTAAGTGTTTGCTGACTGCAGATCCCTCCCTGTTGTAGATGTTTGCTGTACTTTCAGTTATTACAGCTGATGGTTTCGGTTCCCAAGGGAAGTAACCATGCAGATACCCCCCACATCTCTGTACAGAGGGGCTTGCAGCAGCCTCTTTCTTGTACAGCTTGAGAGTGAAGGGAGATCCTAAATCTTCCATCATGTTAAAAAAAAGGAAGCTGTCTTAATAACTCTTCTTGGCTGTACTTCTCAGCATTGTGCAGCAGCGTGCTCCAGCAGGGCAGATGATGGATTTGTTTGGGGAAAACCACGCAGATGCAATAGGCTGAGCTCAGCACGGGGGTCAAGGTTATACATGCTTTTTGTTCCCACCCAAATCGCAGATTCTTGCAGACATCCAAAAATATGGATATTTGGCAAGAACTGTGAGTATTAGAGGGATCATACTTTATTTTTCCATTCACATATTTGCACTCCAAGAATGCATTTATATTTTATGGTTTCCTATTTGTTTCCAGCTATTTTCTTTCACAAACTCTCTCTGTAGTTGACAGCACTGTCTCCTTATCTCCGTTCTCCACCTGCTGTAAACTGACCTCTGCTACATGGAGATTAAATCTTGCTGTTCTGGCCAGAATAGATTTATTAATTATATTTGAGAGATGCCTTCAAGAACTTAAGAGCTTTCATCTTTCTCAGCGTGGAATAGGAAATATTACAAGTTGTGTTTTCAATCAGGTTACTGCCTTCACTTCAGATCACCATAGGAACGCAAAGTGAGAATAAACTGTGTTTATATCAAATAAAGAAAAGGAATAAAGTTTAATTGGAGCTAGGAAGAGACTTACTCTCTACAGTAGGCTCCATCTGGTATTTACACATCTGAATTCCTTGACCAGGTAAGAAGGGGATGATTTTATACTTACTGGCACAAGCACAGCAGCAAGATAGACTCTTTCCTTGCCATGATGTTAAATCACTAATGTTGCATACATCAATTGCACAGTCTGAGCCAATCAGACGTTTACTGCAGCAGTAAATGTCTTGGATCCTGCCACCTTCCTGAATATTATATATCTTTCTTAAATGTTTTCTTGCTAGAAAAGAGGTTCTTACATTCCAGGTCAAAGTTCTGGGGAACCAGCAACATAATTCTGTTCTCAAAGCAGGTGTTTTAAAATATCTTGCTAACTTAAGAGCAGAACGTCAAAGTTGGAATTGTTACAAAACCTGCTTCTTCCATCTCTGGAGAGAAAGATGCAAATGGAGTTGACTCTCTGAAAATAGGCAGGGTCTGAGGCATTCCTTCATCATTTCTTCTTAGATAAAAAAGGAGGAGCTCAATATAGATGACAGTCTCCTTGTTTCTGCGAATCCCTTTCTACTTTTCAGTCTCCATTTCAACTCCAAAAGTAGAAGTGTCTTCCACAGGCCTCCTCAGTATGCAGGCAAATATCATGTCAGGATCAAATACTGTATATGAGAATTTAGATTATTTGGTCTCTGTTCTCTTAAGACTTGTAGATCTGTTTCTCCTATGTGGCCACTGCTTTGGGAGGGCCTGCAGTGGGACAGGTGCATAGATATTACTCAAAAGGAAAAAAATAGGTGGTGGGAGGTCTTGAAGACGTTCAGTCCTTGTGCACATCCACAACATGTTCTTCAGAGGACTGCATGTCCTTGAGCTCTGTGGCTGAAAGGAATCCGTGGTGCAGGAGGGATGTGCTGCCCTTTCAGCAGCAGATGAGTGTGTACAGATATTGCAAAAGCAAAAAAATCCCTTTCATCCTCAATTAGATGAGCTGCAGGTGCATCTCCAGTGCAATGCTCATATTAATGATGTAGCTTGGAGGCATCCACTAATTGTGGATAAGTAAACAGTCTTGTACTGCAGGGAGTACAGATGCTCTCTTATTCCAAGAGGTATTACATTATGTCAGTGATGCGTTTTTAAGCCTTTTGGACTGAGAAAAGTTAGTAAATATTTGTTAAAAGGCAGATTGTGGTTTCAAAAGTGGCTTCAGAACTAACTGGTCAAAAACAATCTTTGACTTTTTATTTCAGTTTCATCTCATGCATGGTGTTGTCAAAGTGATTCACTCAAAACGAAGTGTTTCATGAGGCTTCATAAACCTCAGATAAGTAACAGGCATACGGGTATGATACTAGATGGTACCAATACATATTTTTAAATGTGCAGTTTCATGCATTTAGAATTAATAGTTGGTACCAGTGTGGAAAATGTTCAGATTCTCCTAGTGAAGTGATTTCCTCTACATAATTAAATAGTAACATTGCCAGCTAGAGTCTTTGGATCCTCTTTGGATATCTGTTAAAAACCAGGTTACAACAGAATTAGCAGATTCATTTGCAAAAGTAAGAAGCCAAGATGAAATCTTAAGGTTTTACAGGCTCATAAACTTGTACTCAAACTTTAGGTATGGAATTTTTAGTGACTTGGCATAGTTGAATGATATCTTTCTACTGTGTATTTGCAAGATCAAGTATTATTACATGTGCAGTAAAACCTAAAAATGAACATGGTTTCTTTTTGACGACTGTATGAAAGCTGAGTAATCCAGTTATAAAGGTATATATAAGTACATGAAAGTGGTCGATGCGACAAAGTAGAAGTACCAGTGCATCCTGTTTCCTCTTGGCAGGAAATAAATAGATGAGATTAAAGTATTGTGAGAGTGAGCTGGATTACACTATGTGCTACAGTATATCAAGTGAATGTGTGAGCATCTTACTCGAACATGATTCTGTGTGTGTTCCTGAATTTCTCATTCAGCTACACAGAAATACCATATTTTGTACACTGCAGGAGTATTCAGAAGTGTTGGACTAGCACTCTTAGTTGTGCATAGAACAATGTATTGTAGTACAATCCTGTCTTGAAAGGATTAAAGGCAGTTAAGGTTATATATTTTGTATTTGCATGTATTGCCTGTTTAAAAATAAACAGCTACTATATATTGCTTTATTCCTAGAAGAAAGTCTTCTGCCTCTATAGCCGTCATCAATTATGTTGATTTGTTAGATACACTGACTGGATCTCAAATTTTTTGGAGTTTAGTTTATGTTCTAAGTAAATGTTAAGCAGTTCTGCAGAGCCTTTGACTCAAAATACAGGTGGAAATTCTTTGCTCACTGAAGATAATTTGTAGCACTATACTATGGAAATCTATTTAGAGTCTGCTTGTATGGTGTTTTTTCAGTGAAACTAAAGAAAATTCTTAAGATCAGAAGCAAACTTGCTCTCTCACTCTTTCTCTCTCTGACACCACTGCTCTTGCACCCCTTCATGACCAGTTTCAAAAGGAGGAATTGGGAGCAGCCCTGTCCAAGGCTGGACAGGGTTTTGGTACTGTCCTGCATAACAGGGGTTCAGATGCGAACTCAGAAGACCTTTATTGTAAAAGCAAGCACTGTGATAACTGTGCAGTTTTGCAAGAGGTGCCCTCCACTGTACCCATCTCCATTCTGAGTGCTGAGGGAACAAAGCAGCTTCATTGCAGCAGCTGCATCAAAATACAGGAGAGGCTGCTGTTCCTGGTGTTCTTTATTTTGAAGAAAAAGAAGCTCTTTGTCTCTTTGGGGATCTGTGGAAGCTGAAGAAATGCCCCATTAGATTTAGGGTAGTGATGCTTTCTTCCATCTTACTGTGTCCGCAGTCAAGCCTGCTTTATGGTTCTTGAGTTACATATGGCCTGTTCCTACATAGTCATGTACCTGTCTGGTAGGAAGTATTTCAGAAGTGGGTCCAAAGCTCAGTCTCTCTTGCATTGCAGACTGTGCAGCATTAAGACTTCTCACTGTCGGAGCAGTGCACCTGAGGAGACAGGGCATGCACATCTGTCCTTATTTGGATGACCAGCTGATCAGAGACAGGCATTGGCAATGAGCCTAGAAGAAGCTCGCTGTTCATCCAGATGATTCTCCTAAAGAAGTGTGTTAAACAGCCAAAGTTGCAGCCACAAACAGTGGAGTTTATAGGAACTACGACCAGTTCCAGGCTAGTGAGCGCTTACCCATAGACAAGGTCCTGTAACTATGACTGCTTCTACATGAGATAAAATCTAATCCTGCTACCGTGGTATGAACATGCCTTGGAGCATTAGACCATATGTCAGCATGCACATGACATCCAATGCCAGCCTTCAGCTGTGGCTGCTATAACTTTGGCTCAAGTCCATATGCTTCCCATAGAGGCACCAGATGGACAAGAACATTTTGTCACTTCATCATGTCCTCACAGAGTCTATACTGTGACTAGAACCTGAACAATCCAAGGAAATGGAATACTGACTCCTGTGTCCTACCTTCTTCTCAGATTCTGGTCACAGGCACAGGTGGAAGTGCCCACTTGGCCTGCACAGAGGTGCGAAATGTCTGACCATGAAAGCTGTGAGACTTCATCTCAACATCCTAGAATTTAGAACCAAAGCAGTTACAGTGTCTGAGTGAATTATATTTGTGTTGTATCTCTGAAAACTTGCATTACACATCCTTGCAGCCACCTCCTCCATTAAAAACAAAGGACCAACAAGCAAATGGTATGAACTCACCATGACAGCTCAAAATTGTTAAGTCTGGAGACTGCTTTGAAATAATAATTACACGGCGGACTTCAGTTACTCCATCACTGGGAATTGAGTGGGGGGTTGAAATAGAGTTGTGTGTTTTTCATGACAGCACTGTCATAATAACCAGGGATGTTATTCCTATTGCCCAACTCTTGTTGCAATATGGGTACAAATGCAGAATTCTTTCCCAAAATCACGGTTCTACAGTGGAGTATAATCTTCCAGAAGACTTTTGTACAAATCCTGAGGTTTGTATGTTTTGCAAGCTGGTAAGGGACATCAGGACAAGGGGTAATGGCTTTAAACTAGGGGATGGAAGATTCAGGAAGACATTTTTTTACAATGAGGGTGGTAAAACACTGGCACAGGTTGCCCAGAGAGGTGGTAGATGCCCCATCCCTGAAGACATTCCATGCCAGGCTGGATGGGGCTCTGAGCAACCTGATCTAGTTGAAGATGTCCCTGCTTATTGCAGGGGCTTGGACTAGATGACCTTTGAAGGTCCCTTCCAACCCAAACCATTCTGCGATCCACTGCTTCTTCCCAGCTGAGACAGTTTGGCTTAATAAATTACGAATGTCCATCGGTCTCTGATTCATTTCCTAATTTGCTGGGTAAAATTTAATAGTATCTTGATGAGCTGTTTCACTCAGATACAGTCTTCTGTTCATGACCTCGATTAAATACTACAGATCAAGTCTGCTCTAGACAAACCCAGGTGAATGTGGAGCCGATAAGGAAGATGATTAAATTAAAAACTACTGGTCTAGATGAAAGAGGACTCCCAGATGGTTAGTACAACATGGCCTTGCCAACAGGAAGCTTTGCCTTTATGGCAAGTAGTGCAAATTAGATGAAAAAGCTGAAATAAATTAACTTAGTAGCTGTGTTTGTATAGTGTGTTGGAGGAAAAGAGGAATTTTGCTGCTAAGGAGGCAATGAAGGAGATAATTACAATAATCAAAATAGGAGACAAAGAGCTCCTGCGTGTAGCTATCGGGATAGAAAGAAAGGACAAAAGTTGGATGATTGCTGGGTTGCCAGATGATTGAAGTGGTGGTGTCATATTTGAGAATATTTTGTCTGGATATGAGCACATATGGGGTGTATTGCTTGTTTTTCTGATAGATGTCTGTACTGCTGCTTCCGTACAATCACTGTCACACTTTCTGTGCATTGAAATTGAATTTTATGAAAAGACTCATTTGAGTTCTGTTCTAGAGACACATACGCACGTACACACAGGTAGGTACTTGCTCTGCTTTTGGCAGTGATACTCTTTCTTTCTGCACTTATTTCAGAGACATGCAAATCAGATTAGTCTCTTTCTGCAGATTTTCTTAGATTCTTCAGGATGTTTTACCATTTAAGCTTTAATTTTTTAAAAGTGCCTAGCCTTCTGGGTGGAAGAAGCTTTCTCCAGGATAGATTGACACTTCATTGTCATCCTAAATTTCTTGTCGTTTGAGTCAGAGAGGTGCAATGGTCCTCTCTGGTACACGGATGGTTGGGGCTCTTCTTGAGACTTTAATTAGAGATTTTAGCCATAATGGCACGAGGCACTAATTGAAGAATGTAGCTGGATCTGTAACTTCATTTGATTCGGGAAGGAGGGAAATCTGCTAAGGGAACTTGATTTCAGGTTTTTTTCTTTTCAGCTTTTGTTCTGCTCTTCAGTTGTTACCATCACCTATTTTTCAGACATCTTTTTTCAGATTCAATCTGTGTGTTCAAGATTAAATCTGTGGTATTTTATTTTTCTGGAAGAATACATAACCACCCCTGCTACTTTGTTCAGCTGCTCTAATGATCTTTCTAGGTGCCAATTCTAGACCTTCCAATGAATTTACGCTCTCATTCCCTGTGCTGGTATTTCTTCATCTTTAACTGTAGCTGAACTTACTGTTTCCTCTTAAGAAAATGTTTGCTTGATCTCTGTGTGTGTTTGCAGATACTACCATGACTGAGCATTCTCTGAATTTTATTTACATTATTTATCTACAGTAGTTTTGTATAGAATAGTCTTCTCCATTATTGCCTTCCACCTAAAAGAATTTAAATAGCTATATATTATGCCATATTTGTTTTTCCTTTGGGTTTTTTTTTTTTAGCAAATTTAATCTGTAAACTAATCAACAGGTTGTTCTGCAGAGAAATTAAATCTATGTCAAATATTTGCTCAATCTGTTCGGCAGGAAATATCTTTGCTGTGTGCATCACTTTGAAGGCACACAGAAGTAGATTAGCATAAAAGAAAAAATATCCTTATAAGAAGACGTGAACTGTAGGTAGGAGAACCTGGCACTGAGGGAATGCAGAATAAGCCTCCGTGCTAATTCACGTGTAAAGCAGCTTCCAGCAACTGCTGCGCTCGAGGAACTACAGACGGTCAGATGTGACAAGATACAGTGTTGGACTGTCAGATTGACTGGCAGGCCTACAGGGCTGCAGGGATAGCTTGTGCCTTAAATACAACAGCAAGAAGGCAAGAGAGTGAGGTATTTCTAAATGACAGCTAATTGGAGCAAAGAAACACTACTATAAAAAGTACAGCGCTGTTGGTTTTCACGGCTGGGAAGGGCAGGAGGAGAGGAGGCAGCAGTGAATGGGGCATGTCAAATAGATGTCTTCAACACACACGTTTTGGGAAACTCCTGACTACATGACTGGACTTTTTAAGCCTGGCAAACTTACTCCATTTTCTTCCCATCATGCTAGGAAAAAGGAGAATTTTTACCCTCCTTGCAAAAAGGTGTAAAGCTCTTTTTAGTTTTCTAATTAGAAGGCAGCTTTTTAAAAAATGCAGAGCATAGTCAGCTCAAGAAAAAGTCAAATATTTGAATACAAAAGTACCTTTTGTCTAACTTACGTATTTTGTCAGAAGAAGAGAAAGATCACTGTTTTTTCAATGCAACATAACTCTAACAACATCTTTATTTCAGAAGTCTACAGAACAAATGAAGAAAGTACCAACCATTGTCCTATCTGTCTCTTACAAGGGAGTCAAATTTATTGATGCAACGAATAAGGTATGTGCAATTGTTCAATATTAGCTTTTTTTTCCTCATAAATAGGAATACCTATGAGGCTGGCTCTGTAAGAGCACCAGGCCAGAGAGGGAGCAGAGTTGCACTTTGTGTTTTCCTCTCATTTTTTATCTTCTCTCCAAAATGAATGTAATCTTATTGTCATTCTCCAGAAACTCAGTCTGGAGGACAAGTGAAGCAGCTTTAATGGCTCATTTGGAGAACATTGTGTCTAACCTTCTGCCATTAAAAGGCAAGCTTATCACAAAAGACATTTGGCAGGGAGCCTCTGTGGAATCCTTTAACGTATTCTTCCCCATACGATCTCTTAAATGTGCAGAAAATAGATATATATTTGTTCATTGATATAATTTTGGGGGAAAAAAAAAGGTCTCTCAATGAACAATAAAAATGCAAGGTTTGATGCAGGGCCAGCCATTGTAAGACTAAGAAACATGAGCCTGAATGTCCTTTTCAAATGTCAGTGCCTCTCGGAGAGCTGTTTTCCTGGCCATTTGACTCCTTGAAATGCAGCAGCTTCTTAACAGTTGTTATTCCATATTTTTTTCAAATTCCTGTGTGGCAGTGCCCCTGTGCTTTGTTTCTTATATTTTAGATACATACAACATCTTTAAAAAAAAAAAAAAAGAAAAAAAACACAAACCAAAACAAGCTCTGTAAGCAGGAGTAAAGTAATCCATGAATTTCTCTTCTTCAGATGTCTAAATTGGCAAGAAAATGCAGTCTGTACTGATGTTCTGTATGAATAGTAATTATCTTTTATGTTATGTGACTAAAACTTACTATGCAATATAAAAAATAAATCTGACAGCCCAGCTACCTGACCAGTTTAGTAATGTATATAGCGGCTTTGTGTTGCTGAACATTCAGACGACATGGTACATCTAAGCCAGTATCTGTCAAACTTGCCAAATCAGTCGGTTTTTAAAGGTGTCTAACTAGAACTGGGTTTTAAGTGAAGGAACAAAAGTAGATTTGTGAGCTTCTGCTAGAGTTTGGAAGCTGTATCCAGGGTTAGAAGATGGCATGAAATAAAAACAGTGGTGAAATTACTCTTATGTCAAGTCTGGCATATTTACCAGAGCAGAGAGGCCAAGGATTCCTGTCAGCTCCTTTTTCTACCAATGATTCAAAAATTAGCTTCTACAACCCTCATTTCTTTTATGTTCTCTGATGTGCAGACATAAATCAGGACATTGTAATGCTATTAACTCTAACTTGGATAAGGCCGTTTTCAGTGCTTAAAGTTCTTCTGTAGTGTAAAGGATGTACCCGTACTTAGGTTTACCAAAAAAATCAGGAGAACAAAACGAGTTTCCAGTATCTCTATGCACAGTACATATAATCTCACATAAGAAGAAAACCTGAAAGAAGTTTGGCAAATTGCATTAGGTGACTCTAAACCAGTCCCACTGAAATCTTATGCCTAGTAGTGCAATAGATGTATTTGGTGGAGGTAAATAATGCCACAGTCCTGTGTTTTTTCTCAAGTGGTAGATTGCTTTCTCTCCAGTTCAAAATCTGCACTGCCTTTCCCTTCTGTAAAAACCAGGTAATAGCCTGCAACTCTCCCAGGAGCGTTGTTATCATCCTTGTCCACAGTGTGCTGTACCCAATTCCTTCAAGACCCAAAACAGATTAGCACTAAGGTGAGATCCTATTCAGACTTGTACCGCTTCCATATGAGCTTATAGTTGACAGCGCTGGGCATCAATTAGCAATAAATGCATATTTTTTTTAATGACAAAGTAGCTAGCAGTTACGTGCTTGAAAACTCAGCTCTCATGGCTGTTCATCCTTTTCCTTTATTACCACCAAGCTAAGAATTTGTATTCCAAGTCGTGGCAGGTGAAGTTTCAGATGACAGAGAGGCCCTGGCCTCATTCCATGACAGCTATTCCAGTGGCGCCTTGAAGCTTGGAATGACACCACTTTGACATGACACCATTCCTTTGCAAGTGAGGCCAGAAAGAAATTGCTGCTTAGGAAAAAGCAGACCTGCAGAATTTTCTGGTGGGTCACAGCTAACCCTAGCTTCTGGATGATTTCTACCAGGAGAGGGGGATTGTCTGACAGGAGGTAGGCAAGCAGAAGGAAGGCCGCTTAGCAAAAACCTCATCTCTCTGAGGTATTTCCTTGGCAGAACCAGAACAGACTTTCAGCTTCCCTGCTTTTTTGGAAGCGATGAAGGTTTCTCTTGACAAACCAAGGACAAATTTTAGGACAACTGTGCAGTGTTAGTCAATGCCTGCAGAGCGTAGCCAGAACGGTGAGCTGGTTCGTAGCCTTGTAGTTTCCAGCAAATAAGGCTATGGGTCTGCTGGAGTAGTGACTCTGGGAAACAATAAATGCATGCACTGAAAATATGTTTAATTTTGAAAGGCAATTACAGAGCATAGAAGCTAGGGAAAAGCTCAATTTCACTACTAATTTTCATGCAGAAGATTTAGTTTAGGTATATCTCATTTGATTCAAAACAAGCTTGGTATAGCTTTGTTTCCAAACTTCGCTCGATTTAAAGTTAGAACATCGAAATAATCTCCATGAGAGGCCCTGTGTCAGCCCCAGGTCATCTCAGAAAAGTTTCAGCACAGCAGAGGTCTTTTCACATACACTGCTTAAAATCAGGTGGTTACTTTGTGGCTCATGATTTGGCATACATACTTCACATGATTTTAAGACCTTCCAAGATTTAATTCTTTCTGCTTTCTAAACTACAACATTACCAATATAACATCAATGACAGCATATTACAGCTGTATCTGTGGATATCTAAATCCCTGGTTTTGGTATAATTGTAATTCTCATAAAAATCTTTGTTGAGGGTAAAAGTTATCAATTTGAGAACAAAGAAAATAAAACGCTTAAAGTAACTTAAAAAGCCAATGATTGTTAAGCAGAGATTATATCTGTCATTATAAATTGGCATATATCGAAACATAAGTACTGGTTTTGTCGTTTTTATGAATAATGCATTAAACAGAAATAATCAAGTATGTTGCAACAATTTAAGAGGATTATTTCATTTCTTCAGTAACAATTTTCTTATCGTGTTTTTTTCCATAACTTGAAATTTTGAATGCTTTCTACTAAGATTTTTCCTGAGCCATGTTTTCTTCAATTAGATATATTAATATGTCTTTTCAAAAACCTGACACCTACATGCAAGGGGGAAAGTTGCCACTTAGCAAATGGAAGAAGTAATGGCAAAGCACCTCAAGTAACTTAGTTGCATATTTTTTCTGTTCTTTAAAATAACAAGAGGGGGAGGAGAAGAGGTGGGAAGGAAAAGAAAGGGGCTAGGGGAAACCAGAGATTGTTTTAACTTGGGCAGATGCCACTGGAGCGGCAGCAAGCGGTGGCTCCAGGAGGGACCAGGACACAACAGATGTCCCGTGTTCTGCAGTGCAGTAGCATCGTCGTGCTGCAGCAGGCTTGTTCGCTTTGGGTTTCTGTGGGAAAGCCAGAGCTACAGCCAGCAGGGCCACAATTTGGAAAAGCCTATAAGCTAACGACTAAATTAATATTCAGTGAATCATTCCTCTGTTTAAATAAACCATTTGAAAGACGTGTGTTGCTGAAGCAAGGCCTAATCATAAGCCACTCTGCAGTATCTTCTTCTCTGGCTTCATGGTTCCTTTGGCCTGAACACAATAATTACATATCAGCAATTTATGTAATGAATATTCATAATTTTCTCCAAAGCTTTAAGACAGCTTTTTTTTATTTCATCAGACAGACATGCCCCACCTCTATCTCAATAGTATGCTATAGCTTACATTGGCTGTTGCAAGTAGTGTTGCTCGGTGCATGAATGGTTTAATTTTTCTACATCTCTCTTACAGGATGCTGTTGTCAGTAAGTGGAGAAAAACTGCCAGATCCTCCTCTAGTTATCTTTTTACTAAAGAGAAGCCTTTAAAGAGCTCGCGGTTTCAATTATAAGCCATGTTTGGTGCCTTTTTCTCCTGGAAATGTATAGCTGAAATTTGTCAGACAACGTGAAAAAAAATGGATATGGAGCCTGTTGGGTTTAATCAGATCCTGTCTGTCAGTAGACTGCAACAGTGTCATGTAGTGATCATTATACAGAAAACCAGCAGCATCATGAGATGCTCATGTAGTGCTTTGAAACCGTATTTAGAGTTGTATGCCAGGAAAGATGTCTCTGTCATAGGTTACTGGATAAACTGTATAAAAATCAAGCAGACTCACAGGGAAGACTCTAAAATGTAGTTGTTTCCTACCAGATTATTGGCAAGTTTAGATATCATTGGAGAGGGTCAAAATTCCAATGACTTGTGTAAGATCACACATGGGGGGTGTATTAAATCTCTTCTTATTAAGAAACTTCTGAAAAACTTCAGTACAGCATATGAACTTAACCACGAATCTAAAACCACACATTTTATGGCTTTTTAAAATTTAATTCCTAAATTGATTGAGTTTTTTTTTTTTAAACAGAACATTATTGCTGAACATGAAATCCGTAACATTTCCTGTGCTGCACAAGACCCTGAAGACCTTTCTACATTTGCGTACATCACTAAAGACTTGAAGACTAATCACCACTACTGCCATGTATTCACTGCGTTTGATGTGGTCAGTTCATAGAAAATACTTCATTTAATAATTCTTTGTAATAGTAATAGTTATTTAATTCTATTAAAACATTTTCAGGGTATATAGTGATTAATGGAAGGTATCATTCACTTAGCACGTGAAAAGTCTAATCTACTATGGGATAGTAAAAGGACATTTCTGGAGATGAGCAAAGATTTTCTTTTATATCCTCGCACTGCCCATCTGAAATAACTCACCTCTGGAATCTGAGCTGTTGACTGCAAAATTAGCCAAGTAGCTTTTCGTATAAGTCTTGACCTAACCTAAGCTATAGCCTTCTAAGAAGTTTGTAACAAGCGGGTTTGGCCACTTATTCTGAAATCTCAGTGCACACGAAATAAACAAATCAGAACTGGATCAATGTGCGTTATATACGACACTCAGTCCTGCTGAGAGGTGCGGTCAGGAACTGACTTGAACTAAGCCTGGAGGGCGTCCTGCATTTTTGACTGTGTTTTACTGCCCGGGCAGTCAGGGAAAGACAGGCTTGGTGACATCCAGCCTTCTGGGTTTCACCCTCACGTGCCCATCCCACGCCAGGCAACAAGGGGTGAAAGGGCTGGACACTTTCTTGTGGGGGCCCTTTAAGCCTGGACACATCCCACCTTCATGAAGCAGATGTGGGCTGCTTTTTAGACCAGAGGTCAGATGTTACCACCGTAAGTTTTCTTCAGATTTCTTACCCTGCTGTTCCATGACTTGTAGTGTTTTCAGTGTTAAGCTGAATCAAACCAAGTAACTCAGAACATCTCTCTAAATATTGTTTAGACTTTTTTACATTATATTGAATAACCTGTAAAACTGAAGTTTCCTGTGGCAACCTGTAGAGAATGTGTGAAAAGTTTTGTATTTACTTTAGCCAGAGAAGCAAAACACAGCTCTGACAGTGACCACACAGGTAGCTAATTACATTTCTTGGGAGGTCCTAGGAATATTTGGCTACCACACTGCATCTGAAAGATTTGAAACATCTGTGATAACAGAGGTCTTGTGTGGAACATTGTCCCTCCTGTGTTCCAGTGTAAGAGGTTACCCCTGTAAACATCCACAGGTTATTAATTATTAGATGGTCCCTCTGTTCTGCTCTGCTCTGCCCTCTGTCACATCAGTGGGAGTTTTAGCTTAACAAATAATGCACATACAGAATTTAGGGAAATTGTATTTTAGAAGCACCTCTTCCTTTTCAGAAAAAGATGCATTTATTTTGAAAATAGCAGATTAATTCTTTAATTTTTACTTTCTTGTTCCAGCTTTCTTGCCTAAAATATGTCTTAATAATTTTCCACCAAAATAACAAGAGCTGTGAGGACTTTTTCTGAAATAATATTTCCAAGTTCTTCCTATATTTGTTCTTCTCAGATGGTGATGCACAGACTACTAGTGTTTCAAGAAATCATAAACACCTATCAATTAGTCAGTCATGCTGTTTTCAGCTAAATATGGTAAAATAAGTAGTGGCTCTCATTTATAGGAATAAGAGGGCTTATTGTCCAAAACTTTCAGAAGTACTTGCCCTCCAAGTTAAGCACTAGATAAATTCA
Source organism: Patagioenas fasciata (assembly GCF_037038585.1). NCBI lineage: Eukaryota > Metazoa > Chordata > Aves > Columbiformes > Columbidae > Patagioenas > Patagioenas fasciata. Next base: position 171,516,548 of record NC_092520.1, on the reverse strand, counting down.
AGATGCTATTAAAACTTTAAAATCATTTAAGAGAAGGTATTTTAATATAGTATATGTATGAATTCTTGAAACATGCTTACATGAATATAAATAAATTTAAAAAAACAGAGATGTCTGAACTGAGGCATTTTATTTTGGATTGGGGAAATAGTCAACATTGTAGAGTAATAGCCTGTAGAAGAGTTTAAACAAGATGTACAGGAAGGTAGTTTAGAAGGAATTCTAGTGTTTTGGTTCAGTGCTTTTGTTTAAATTCTCTGCTGACGTTTTAGTGTCCACAGGGAGTATGAAGAACTTCAAAATTGTATTTAAAATATATAGACATCAAGAAGATGTTACGTTATATAGATTTTAGTGATAAGTGAATCAACTGAAATTATACTGAGTGAGGTGGTTATTTCTCCTGATCCTTTTAAATACTTCTTAATGGTTTCAAACTACTGCAGTTTCATTTATAGGTTTAATAATCAAGCACAAACATAGACCCAGGTATGGCAGATGAAATTCATTTTCTCCTTGCTTGGCAATGAAAGAATAGCGATCCAGGAATAATTAAAACATTTTGCTCACTTCCTGTAGCTTAGGAGAAGAATTTAATACCCCAAGCACTTTAAATGGCTATTTTAAGCAATACGGAAACTTTAATGTCTGACTGTCTCGACTTAGTTTTCTCCTGCAATATAATCCTCAGTGGGGTACCTACTCAAATATTCTCTTTTTGTGTTGTTTTATTTCTCAGGATCTAGCATTTTTGATGCAAGTACAAGCTCCATAAAAAATAGCTAGATATTCACAACACAGCATACAGGAAATCAAATTTTCTGTTTAAAGTCTAACATGTTAGCCTCATCTTCCAGTTTGCTAACAAAAACAATCCTGCTCCTTTGTCAGTGAGGTCAAATCACTTTAAGAAAAATAAGGTTTAAAATGGTAGAAATCCACAATAAGGTGTAAAAAAGATGCATCTTAGATCATATATGTTATGGTAATGCAAGATATGCAGCTTTATGAAAAAAATTTCACTTCACTACGTCCTTCAGTTCCTCAGGAAGTGTGGGCAAGAACAATTTTCACTGCAGATAGAAAAGCCATTTAGTGTAGTGACATGTCAACTACCAGTATTACTGATACTTACTATTTAGGAGTCACTGTACACGTAACTTCTCTACTCAGAGTTAAAATTCTATAAGCAAAATTGCAAAAGCATCGGAAAAAAATACTGAAGGGGACAAGTTTTGGGTGAAGAAGAGAATTTATTGGTCAATATTTGGAATCCACTGTCATTGTAACAGTTCTTATACCAAATTCTGGTTCATATATGGGAGACATCCAAAGTAATTTCCATCAGATATTCCTTCATTGCCCAGTGCAGCTATGAATGGAAAACAATGGGCATAAATTGGAACAATTTCTGCTCCAGCTCATGCCAAGGATTAGACTGGTGCTCTACATAACACAAAGACCTTTTTCTCCTTTTCTGTATTCTTTTGTCCTTCATTGCACAGACTTAAGCTGGATATGAATTGGAAAATGCTACTTTACATACTTAGAAGAGAAGAAAAAGCATGCATTCAGGTCTCAAAGTTCTGTTCATTCCCTTCTATGAGGGGATTAAGTGACTATATAAAATTTTTCTCTGTTCATATGATCATCCAGGTACAATAAGTGTGGCATCCCCCTGTCCCTGGAACAGAAAACTTCTTTCCTTTGCAGTACCCAGAGACAGCGTGCCCAGATAGTCCCCTCTCTGGGGAATGTTAGGTGGAATGTGTCAAACCACTTCAGTTGCTCCTGGCAAACCTCTTGAGATGGAGCATACTCAGGTAGAAGGAGCTTTCAGCTCATGAGCAAATTCATCTCCCCCTCTTGTCTGCATCAGTGGCTTTTGCAACAGTCTGAAAGGTCCACTTTGAAGGCCTGTTTCCATCCTCCCATTGCATACAAGAGATCTTTTTGTGCTGCATTAGAAGGATGGACTCAGAAGAGTTTGCCTTCCAAAGTTGCTTTAAGTCCAGAATGAGAAAGAAAGGATCAAGAACTTAAGTTGCAGGAGTGCCTGATCATGAAAGCCTCATGCAGCCCAGGAGTCCACAGCTGTTACAAGCGAGTATCAGCCACAATGGTCTCATCACACCATCTTTAGTGAGCTGAGGTTCCTTCCCCTTGAATACACAAAGGCTGATCCATTGGAGAGCACAGACAAATGCATGTCCTTTCCCGATACCCCCTAAAAGTAAGAGTTTTGTGGTCTGGAGGGATAGAACATACGTACATTCAACAGTGTGAATGTATATGTACGTCAGCTCTGCATCTCTCATCAGCCCTGTTACTAGTAAGTAAGCTTCCCTCCTTGTCAGACTTTTGTACTAGAAATCCTTAACATTTGACCTTGAAGACTCTAATACGTGTAAGAAGTAGGCAACTGATTTGACCTAAGGGAATGGATATTTTTAACTGGTTTGGTATTATTCAGATCTTTCAAGTTAAGGCTCCGTATACAATGTTCTGTTTGATTTTGCAAACTGCGATTTTAAGTTCGGTACCTTGAACACAGGGTGTCCTAATTGAGATTCCTGCACGTTGGATGTGGTGGGTAGCTCCCATTAATCATCTCTGAGATTCCAAAGGAAGCTGCTTCAATAAAGTCGGTCTTCAAAAAGACCAGATTTGACATTGATCTTAAAGAGGGAAAAATCACCTAAAAGCAAAAACCTGTAAAATCCTCACATATGAAAAGTGCTTTCCAAAAAAGGCAGAATGGTAGTTTTTAAAGGAATTCCTTTGCAAGTGACATTTTAAGCTTTTATAGCTCAAAAGACAGAAATTAACAATCTTATTCTCCTTCTTAAAATATTCCTGAAACCTGAACATTGCATTTTCATGCTTCTAAAAAGCTATGAAGAAGCAGCACCTGCTGTACTTACGCAGTAAAAAAAAGTCAGTTAAAATGTAAAATAACAATTAGCCATTTTTATGGGTTGGCTGAATTAAAGCAGCTGAAGAATCCTGACTCAGACTTGCGCTGAGGCCTTGAATTGTAACATTACGTGGCAAACAAGGCAATTGACCTCAATTTCTCATCTCCCAGAAACCTGCTTAAAGGCATTCGCTTACTCACTTTCCTTCTCTGCCGTCCTGAGCAAGGAACAGGATTGTAGCAGCCTCAGAGGCACCGTGGTCCTAAATGTTTTGCCTCCTTTCCAAGGAGCTTGATGGGATGTTGTAAGGATCAATGTCTTCTCCAGTGAGCAAGGAGTCTACAGCTTTTGAGCTGAGCATCTTTCAGAGAGGCAGACCTGTTTCCTTCCTTTTGTGCCACATGTGAAAAAGAAAGATAAAAATCAAACAGTCTCCCCACTCCATCAGAAGGATTTCCACTGTGGTTTTTGTGGTTTGGTTTTCCACCCACATCCCCAAGGGAATCTTGCTCTCCCCTCTCTGGTATAGCCCATGCAACAATCCATACAAACTAACCCTCATATTCATTCTCATATGAGAAATTAATGGAATCGTAAAAGAGTTTGGGTTGGAAGGAAGCTTTAAAGCTTATCTAGGCCACCCCCCCTGCAATAAGCAGGGACATCTTCAACTACATCGTGTTGCTAAATTCCTCAAATCAAACTTATTTACTTATTTTTTTTTCCCAAATAAAATTTCGCAGATGCCTTTTTTAAATTTTACAGATTTTAAAGCCCTCCTTGCCTCCATTTGCAGATTTCTGTTCATCGAGCCTCTACCACAGTACGCTATATGTGAAATATATGTTCAAGTTACAGTTCAGTTTACATTTTGAATATTGAACAGAACAGTGAATGTTCTGTTTTATTTGCTCTATTTCAAATATTTATTAACCATAGAAACAGTTACATGTTTCCAATAGCTTTCAGGCTCCAGGCAGGCCTATTTTTTCATTTCACAGACTACAAGAGAAAACAAATCATAGTGGCTTTTGACAAGATGCAGGACCCAAAGTAGATTTATGGCTCAGCATAGCAAATTCTTTGCTTGTCTCCACTCTTATCTCAGAGCTTTTCAGGCCTGTCTCTCAGTCACCTTTTTTTTTGTGCCACACTGGATGGCGCATTTTCTCAATCCCACTGCTATTACAGTCTGCCTTTTCTCCAAGCCATTACTACACCCTGTCCTGTTGATGTATTCCTTAGCAATAATATTATCCACTGTAGACAATTCCACAATGATATAGTACACTATCTTACTGTCACAACAGTGATTAAGTTGTCTCTAGGGTAATATACTTATTCTACTAATAGATACATTCAATTTAAAATAATATTACTCTGTACATTTTCAACAATTATGTTCTGTTGGTCTTAATTCCATAGCCAGCATTCTGCTAAAAGGCATGGCACCTTATAATAGTCTCTTTAGCCTTTCATTTATTACTCCCCTGGCAAACTGCATCCCTGGCATTTCTTGGTTCTGGCCAGTTTCCTTAAGTTAAAGGGGAGACAATTTGGAGACTACTGCTATCAAATCAGGCAGACGTCTTTATTTGGGAAGCTGTGAAACTTTGGCTAGCTTGCTGTTGTGACTGCAGTTGTAACAGCTGAGAGCATCTCCCAGTGGAGGAGAATAATTGTTTTCTGTATGACCTAACGAAGACCAGAGCTGGCACCTTTATAAGCAGCTCTTACAATGAGCTAAATACCCTGAATTCGGCCTATACATGTGTGATGATAACAAAGGGATGGAAATTCTTCATGACTGCAGTGAAATGACAGCATAGGGCATGAAATAAAATGTTTATCCTTTTAACTATATTTTAACGACCGAAGGGCAGATAGTGTATTGCCAAGTGTCTTGCATTGCTTTCTGGCTTATTGCAAACTCAACAGTTAGGCTTGACTAGCTAAAGAGATATCTCCTTTAAAATTATATTTGAAACGTGAGAATTTTAAGGGATTGCCTACTTTCAAAGCAATGTAGGATAGTTTCCAACTATCAGCTCCAGCGGTTCAGGGAAGAGAGAGTAACTTCTGAATTACATCGAAGATTTATGAATTATTCTAAGGAGACTGTAGGACATAACAAGGAGCACCTGCAGGCTTGCATTTGCTCTGCAGGGGGTCGAAACATTATTGGAAAGTTAGGAACCTAGAAATAGGCTCTGGTAGGAGCCTACAAAACAAACCCACAAACCTGAAAAGAATTGTCGTAGGAATTCACTTGCAGCTTAGATTAAGGTCAAATATGAAACTCAAAGCTGCTTTTCAGTTGATGTAAAACTGTACTGAAAACAAACAACCAACCAACCAACCACCTGGATCCTCATTCATGCTTTAAAAGCTTTGTGACAAGTTTCCTTCCACATATGCAATGAGAACTGACCACCAAACTGATCTTAGTCTTAAGAGCCTGACTTCTTTGGTCATACAGTCACCCCTCCAAACTTACAAGAGTATGCTGGCATGCCTGTTTTAGCTCAAACATTTATACTTCTAGAAAACAAAACCATGAGAAGGGTCCCCCAGCACTTGAAACATGCACCTGAAGCAGAACACTGACTTTCACATGTGCGTAGGGTCCAAAATTGAGCAAGGTAGAGTGTCACAGAGGAGGAGTAGTAGTGGAAGATGGGTGGGATCTTGAGAGCAGCAGGTATAGGGTGAGCTGGAAAGGTGTGGGGGGTTAATGTGCTTGTTCTAAAAAGAGATGACACACACACTCACCCACTCCCGTTTTCATGTTTAGTGAGACAATGTTTGCAAGGTTTTTAGAAGTAATGACTTTCAGTACAATAAATCACATTTAGATTGTTTTTAATCAATGAGAAATCAAATGACAGAGGTAAATATTGCAGAGACTTAGGAAGTTAGTACCAGTGTGATTTTAAGTATTTACAATATGAATCACTTTTGTAGACCGTATGACCCCACTTCGTGTATCTGACACTAATTCAACCACACTCCAATTTTAACTGTTTTTGTTTTGTTCCAGAATTTAGCTTACGAAATCATTCTTACACTAGGACAAGCATTTGAGGTGGCCTATCAGCTTGCACTACAAGCACGAAAAGGGGGCCATTCTTCAACCCTCCCAGAAAGCTTTGAAAATAAACCCTCCAAGCCTATTCCCAAACCACGCGTTAGTATTCGGAAGTCAGTGGTAAGTAGAAAGTCGTGGTGCATGCAAACAACAAAATTCAGCTATACAGTTGTTATACATAGAAGCTGTATAAACGAGCATACCTGTTGAGTCAGAAATGCTCCATGTCTCCATCGTGCCACTTCTGCTCATCAGCCAGGAGAGTTGTATCACTCCAGCACAGGCAACCACTTCAAGCAGCTGCTCCCTTCAGATTCATCCGGTTTAAGATGTTGCTTGGCTAGTGTTGCACTTATGTCCTTTATAGTAATTGCAGAGTTGTAATTGATTCAGCCTAATATATTTTTTAAGTGCTGAGGATCACAGCCAATGCATACTTCTAAAACTCTGTGGTTCCATGGACTTTCCTAATCTTGTATCAAGAAATAAAACCAGCACCAAACCTGTTTGATATACAACCACGGCATATCTATCCAAATCAAGTTACAAATCCAAATTAATTTACAATTATCTTGTCACACCAAGCAACTTCTTTTCTTACCCTTTTTTTTTTGGACCCTCCTGTACCAAAACTGGGATTTAATATACGTTTTCAATGTTTTCTTTGTAATCCCAAATGTCTAAGAATCCACGCTCATTGGAGCCTCCTTAGTGTCTTTGAAGTGCACTCCTGAAGTGCCTGCATCGCAGAGAAATATTCATTTATGGTAGAGCTTTAAGAAAAATTATGAAAACTATTTTAAATCAGGTGAGAATACAGGCACAGGGTGGCTTGTGTTGGAAAGGGGAAAAATGACTGCACAGTGTCTTCTATTCACTGGCTGAGGACCAAACTGTGTGATATTTAATTATTGGATGAGAGGAAGGGGGGACAAAAATGTATGGCTGTACATTTTATTGTCCATTGACACAGAATGTTCATCCATAAAATTTTAGAGAAAGAACATCTGTTTCAGTAACCAAAAGACTTCTCAGGATCAAGTCTAGCTTTAAACATAGCTATAGCAACCTGTGATGACCTATAGCTTGGGGATAGATGCAGCTCTGATCTAGAGAGGAGAAAGAAGGGAACCGTGGGTACAGGGGAGTGTAGACCACGGCACTCACGGCTGCAGGACCTCATCAGTACAGGATTTCTTCTGTGTTCTGTTCATTTAAAGAAAAATCTTCTGCTAGGATCGCTGTGCGCAGAGATGGTAACCCGCCTGTATGTTTGCGTTTGTCTTAAAGCAGATAGATCCATCCGAACAAAAGACTCTCGCGAATCTACCATGGATTGTTGAACCTGGACAAGAAGCCAAAAGAGGCATTAATACCAAGTATGAAACTACCATTTTCTGATACAAAACTGCCCCCCCTGTTCCTTGTTGTGCCTTGCACGCCAAGCAGTCACAGCACAGCCTTTCCTTTATGGCAACGTTTCAACCCAGCAGAGAGGAAGACTGCACCCCATGAGTGGCCTTGTAACTAACACAAAAAGGCTGACAGTCATCTCTGGTGATGTTCTTCTTCCTGCAGCACTGACAGAAGAATGACACTATATGAAGACTTTTAAAATTACGGTCCACAAGAGGAGTGAGAAACCTTATTTTTCACGCAGTTCTCCCTTGTGACTCTGCCACAGTGCTTTCTTTGATTTCTTATTTTAGAGAATTCTACTTTTTAAAGAAACAACAAAAGGTCTCTAAACTAACACTAATGCTGCCTATGAGTAGAATATTTGATTGGTTTTTTATTTAAATCTTGGCAGTTTTTAATTGATATAGAATCAGAATTAATAAATAGAGTATTTGTGAAACCACTGAATGCATTAATAATTCCTATGTTGAATGAAGAGCTCATTAAAGTGACATGAAATTAGGCACCCTGATTTCTGTGTGCACTGGTTTTATATGTAATCATTGGTGTCCTTTGATCCTCTACAGAAATAGGAATGTCTTGCATTGTAACAAAGGATCAGAGTTTTATGAATGGTTAGCAAAAGGTACTAATAATGCACAGAAAACATTTATTAAATATTTTTATGGAAGAGAAATACTATAGGAAAACATATGACTATTTATGGAAGGAAGCCAGATTAATTATGACAAATGTTGTTTATTTTAAAGTTAAGTAAACCACTGCTATTGCAGCATTATGAAAATTTTAAGAGTTGTAGCATCAGTGCACTGGATGTTCCGTGTGATCAGTCTGGAATGAAAGTGGAATGGTCATTCTTCTACACCTACATATAGTTTATGCAGTTCAACATTGCTATAGCCATGAATTCTACTAGTATTTTTAAAAAATAATCTCAGTGGTTCTAAAAAAGTCAAAACCATGGATTTTGCTATCAAGATTTCTGTCACAGAAACCTTGTTTGGAAGAGTGTTGATAAAATTCTACTGCAAAACATTTTCTAAATAAAAATAGTAAGAAAAAGAAAAAAATTCCAAAGTAATAAAACTGTTTTCATGGAACAAAATAGTTAAGCATTTGCTTAATATTTGATTAAATAAGATTTACTTACATTTTCTTTGAAGTATTTTAATTTTTTTAATGTCCGTGGAGTATTTGTATAATACCATGATGTATATTTATGTAGAACTGAAATGATAACAGTGCAAATATCACTATAGGAGAAAAATGACATTTTAATGTATATTGTTCTATCCAGTCAAATTGTGAATCATTTTGAAGTTCATTATAGAGATATTGATAAATTGTGTGGTTGTCTTAATGTTTTTTTAATTATTATTTCGTATCCAGCTGAGGTTTTCAGTTAGAATCATCAGCTGGTAAATTCCAAAACCAGAAATCACTAATTGAACTTGGTTTAAACCTGATAATTGTATATGGTTTAGTTAAACCTAATCATAGCGCTGAGTGATGACATACTTTTAATACAACATTCAATTTACTTGAACAAAACAGTTCCTTGTACATATTTTGCCTATTCACTGTTGATATGTATGTAGTCAACTGACGGTAAAAAAATAACACTAAAAATATGGTACCAAAAGGAAAATTGTATAGGAGAACAGTAAATAGTAGCCTCACTGCAACAAATACTTATGTAAATATGCTTGGGCTTCCAGTTATAAATTTTGTAATTTTGTCATTTATTTATAACCTATAAAAGCACACAAAATAAAATGAAGTTGTACAGTCCCAGTGCTTTGTGCATCGTTTTATCATTGCTGAAGGACATAAGGGGCCTGGATCCAAAGGAGACTGAAATCAGTGAAAGGGCCTCCCCTCCCTTTTCTCTCTGATTTCACTGGGCTTTGATCTTGTCCCGCACAAACCCAAGAATTGCTATGGAGGCAGTTTTGGTTTAGAATGCAGATTTTGTTTACGGATGGTAAATACTTCAAAGTCCTTAATTAACTGGTTCTTTGGTGCCCTACTGAACTGCTGACTTCCCATATTTAATCGCACCCTGTAAAGAGTCACACAGGGAGTTGTGTTAAAACACGTTCACTTCAGGCACCAAAAGTACAAAGTGCCCGGATTTTCAGGCTATAAAACTGGGGCATCTCTTACATTGCTGACTGACCCCTAAAATTAAAGGACGAGACACAAGCTGCAGCACAACTCTAAGCAGACCTAAGGGAAACGAGTGAAACAACAAGAAGAACTGAAAACTGTCAGGAAGAGTTTGATCTGGGTTCATCAAAGAGATGTCGAGGAGGTAAGGTGGCACAGTGAGCAGCTGAACTTGTTTGGGAGAGATAATTGGGGCAAAAGACACTGAGGATGGCCAGCAAGACACATGAAAGCCAAGACATGGAACACTGGTAGAGCAGGGAATAAGTGTGAAAAGTTTTGGGACAGTGAAGCAATGAACAATTGGAGCCCCCATAGCAGGCATAAATTGAAACTGGAAGGAGAGATAAGAATTAACAGGCATAAGGTGCTTCTGTATTTGCAGAAACCTGGGATTTTAGGGGGACATGTTTCCAGGTGGAGAGAAGTTCATGGGCTCACCTCTGGCATGGGACAGTGGTTCAGCGTTCCTTTCTTCAGATCCAAAGAGACTTCTACAAACCTATACTAACCCAAAGCAGTTTCCACTTGATCTTCAGTCCTTCTTGGCCAAGGGGACATTCTGTTCAAGTTCCTAGTATGCTGGAAGTGTGTAGGCAGTAAAGGGACAATGATCAGTCTTAGAAGTGAAGGTAGGGAAAAAGCCAGACACCTCCAAAAGGTCGGAAAGTGGGGAAAACTGCTATTCTTGATCTCTACTCAAGGTAAGAGGGAAGCAGAGGAAGTCAAGGAAGTATGTAGCAAAACTGGGATTTAGTTGCAACAACTGCCTTCCAGCGGGTGAGTGGAGAACGGGCAAAAGAAGAGAGTTGATATGGAAATAGATTGCATTTGACATGAGAAGATAAGGAAATTGGGATCAAAGTGAGGTAAGTGTGGGTGACAAAGGAATTTGAGAATTATTTGGGTAGTGACATCTCTAATACACAAGTTTAAAAAGCTGCCATTGGGAAAAGGCTTAAAAACTGGAGAAACTCCTGAGGCAACAATGGGGAAATTCTGTGTTGTGGAGGTGAAGGGTTTTCTCAAGCAGATGTTGCATTTCAGACTGGACATGGTTACTCCCCCAACTTGACCTGGTGTTAATGAAAACCCAGAAGAGCTACTGTTCACAGCTGGCAGGAGGAGACACTCGGCATATCTGGTTCTGAGGTTCTGCCAACAAGTTTATGAGATGCTGCTTCTCTTGCAGAACCAGAATGTTACACGTGCCTTGCAGTTTGAAGCCAACATCTCAGCATCAAAAACTGGCAGGGCCATAAAATGGTGACCAATGGAAAGAGAAGTAGTAGGTCATGAAGAAGGTTGTGTCAGCCCTTTGGAAAAGAAAGCAGCACCCTAGACAACTAATTAACATCCAGCTGTGAAATAGTTTATAGCTTCCATTCTAGATTAAAACAGGCATTTTGTGCCATGTGCAGAACTCTAATTTTGCCCTAGATTTCTTTCATGTGCGCTGTTCAGCTGTCCCACTTCACACTTCACTGGAAGATGATATCTAAGATGTCATCAAGACAACAGTCTAGAAATAGTAACTTCAACTGTTTCCAAACTAGCAGCCCAAAGAACAATTGACTCTACAGAAGAATTGCGGGGCAGTGACAAGCACATAAGTGAAAGACATGGCATAAGAATTAGAGACAATATTTAGATGTGGGCACTTACCTAAGAAGAGGGATATATGTTATCTCATGTAAAAAGACGAACTGAAGAAAGTGGGAGAAAAAAGGACTCTTAACTTGCTGGAAATATTGACAGGATTTTCAGCTCACTCAAAAGCACAGAGGGATAATGCTCAGGCTTCTGCTGAGCAGCTCTGTAACTCTTCAGTCCTCAGTAACTTCTTTAGGTGAACCAACTCCTTCGCTAAACTCGCAAACTGACCATACTGCTATCAAGTCCACCCTGGAATACACTGGTTCTAGTTACCTTCCCCACCTGTGAGCTCATAACCCAAGGAAAACAGAGGCTGATCACCAGCTCAGGTAACCAAAGCAAACCCAAGAGGTTCACTTGCAGCCAGAGTTCACGGTAGGATGTAGATTTTTGTGGAACTGATGGATGATCTCCTTCCTACTGACTAGACAGTCACACTCATCCTCATTACAATCCTGAATGTGGCCAGCCGAACACCACGGTCCTACTGACAAGGCAGAAGAGGGAACTTGGGGGAATGGCCTGTGGTCCTTGCCTTGCAGGAAGGATATGCTCCAAATGCAGGAATGGGCAACGGCTCCTCTGTGCCTGGCTCCTATTCTTGTACAATACCACATGCAAATTGCTCTTCAGCCCTACTTAATATGTATATTCATTCGCTACTGCCACATCTTTCACTCTTCCACTATGGAAGTCAGGTATCTAGATCTCTTTGAGAATATGGGTCTGGGTAAAGTGGTAACAACTACACAGACAAAAATGCTATTGATATGAAAACAAAACAAAATTATCTCTCTCCTTCTTCTCTTGCCACCAAGCACTTGGAAAAGAATATTTTTTTCTATCGATCTATCAAGTTGAATTCAAAACACTATACAACCACATAAGAAAAAGTGAAGCTTAGACAGAAACAGAGGGCCCTAGATTTCTTCCTCACACACAGAAAATATATATCACTAATTTAACATTATAAGCTCACTTAATTGTAAGATACATGCCTTTTCATGATTTTTTTAAACATGGCAATTCCTACCTTCAGTTGATTAGAAGAACTGTTCTAATTCTTCAGATCTTTATCCAAAGGTAAAATTATTCTAATATTAAATCATTTTTTAAAAACTAAAAACTCACGCACAATGTTAAGGACAGTTCAATGCTTGAGACAACATCGCCAAATTTGAAGGCAGTATATTTGTTATCATCTTTTCTAAACATGTAATAGAAAACCCAGAAAGTCAGAGTGAAACAAAGGAAATGGAAGTATGTTCCAGTATAAAGAATACCCGAAGAGCATTAACTTTATCCTATAGTGACACCATGAGGAAAAAATGAATAGACTACACTGATTTTTGAAGACGCATTAGGTGCACTGCAGTTTTCATTCTTGCACTTGTAATTATTGGATAATGATAGTTGCCAGGCTGCAGAATTAAGGGCTTGGGCATGTCCTAAGCAAAAATATCCTAATGTATATGAATGAGGCTAGCACTACTTATTTCTTGAGTTTATGATGTTGCAAAGAAGATTAATTTTTTTTTTTTCAAGTTACCTTTACTTACACTGTTATATAATGTCTGGAAGGTATCAGTGAGGGATTAGGTGAACAATTCTGTATAGGAATTGAGTGAACCTATTGAAACCTCCAAGTATTTGGGAATGTTGTGCATGAGTAGAGGTTAGTATTAAAAGATGTTAGATCATTCACAGTGACCATCTCTCTGTCACAGCCATTACGTTTCACTCAGCTATAATTATGTAAAGCTTCAGGAATTACATAAATCAAATACCACAAAAACCTAGAAAGTCAAACTGATTGCTAAAACAAATAAAGAATAGAGACTACTAAGGTGCCATCATTATCCCCGGCCCTGATGTGGCAGGAAAGCCCTTAGGTGAGACGTACCTGAGTGATTCCAGCTGGAGGTACACACAGCCCGGACTTGATACTACAGAAGGCAACAAGGAAAATTATCTCTGCAAATCTGACTTTGGAGAAACCTGCTTTTCGGCCAGAAGGCTAGTCATCACGTGATGCAGTCTGCAAGGAAACTACAGTAGGAAAACAAAAAGATTGCTATTTTGTTGCACCTGGAGGCACAGATCACCTATGTTCACTACTTCAGCCGATCATCTCAAAGGAAGGTGAAAAGATTTAAAGGTCAAATTATACAGTACAAGAGTGAAGTTCTTCCTGATCCACAAATGACCAACAAAAACTCTGAATCTCAGTATTTCATTAGAATCACTGTCCTAGCACAGACTGTGTGTACCTGAAGCAAGAAACATTATCAGAGGGTCTCTTAAGTTCCTTTCTGCACCTGTATTTAGGTGAGACATGCAAAGCAAGGGCATAAAGATCATAGCTTTAAGGTAACCCATAACATCTGATGCATATAGAACAGCTGGGAGCATTTAAGTAGAAATGGAATGTTTTTCTGATATGTTTGTTTACATCGGGGGTGTCAAACTCATTTTCACCGGGGGACCATATCAGCCTCGCCATTGCTTTCAAAGGGCAGAATGTAATCTTAGGTCTGCATAAATGTAACTACTCCTACATTCATTCAGTCTTAAGATTACATTCGGTCCTTTGAAGGCAATGGTGAGGCTGATGTGGCCTCCAGTGAAAATGAGTTTAACAGCCCTGGTTTAGGTGCAGTTTTGCATAGAGATGTAGAAATTAAGAACTAATTCCCTTGCTTTACATGGTTTTACAAGTTTGTTTTTCTTCTAGCCAATAGAACTTGTTATTCTATCTGACACCGCACTAACAGGTCATTTCCCAACCCTCTCTCCAGTTCAACAAAACAGATTCAACTCAAAATGTGCAGTGCAAGACTTTTGCCCAGTCCATGGATCACTTTCTGTGGTCCTCTTTTAAATTTTGGTTAAATGCATTTTTTGTCCCTGAAATACAGATAGGAAAGCTCCATGCACACTACTCCAGCGGGTGTCTTATTAATGAAGCACAAAATCATTACCTCTCTCCTTCTAAGATAGATTCTCTGCACATACCCACAGGGCCTGCTTACATACAACTGCAGACACTTTGAAGTTTGTATGAATGACACCATCCATTTTCATTCCACTTTCATTCCCACATCACCATTTTCAAGATGGTATCACTGGCATTCTTAAGCCCGCTGTGTATGACAAAGTTGTACTTTGTCCATAAGGTAACAACAACATACTGTTGGATGTTAAATGACAGACAAGCATCATCTTGTGATAGCTATTTATTCTTGCAATTCACTCTTTAGCCAATTTCTATTTATCAAAGGTTTTACAGATCATGAACAAAAACATTAAATAACATTTTACCAACAAATGTGACCAATATTTTAATCCATCTAATATGTTCTCTTCCAGTGCTGCAGAACAGAGGGTCTTTTAAATCAAAATGATGTGTGATAAGAAATCAAATTCCTTAAAGAAACCCAAAGGTCACGTATTGACACTGATGAGTTAAAAAACAAAAGGCACAAACAAAACCATTAGAAATCAGCCGGCAATGTCTGCTGAAACCACCCTCTCATAAAACCACAATGATCAGCAACACCTAGAAAAAATCGGTGATAGTCAAAGTAGACTCTTCCATATAACCCTAAATCTTCCATTCCACCATTTTACTCAGGACTGACTTCAGGTCAAAAGTTGCTTTGGTCATCTTTTTTAAAACACCAGAATTGCCATGATTCACAATCCTTTAATAATTTCTCATTTTTTCCATGGTGTGATGAATTTCACCAGGCATGAATCAAAGGACAGTTCACCTTATCCTTCTCAGATATTTGGCTATTTATTGGTTGGACTTGCTGATTCAAAATTTTTTAGTTTGAACAAATGTATCCTTGTAACCACCTGTTCTGTTAAGATTATAAACTTCCTATCCCTGTGATTAATATGTTCCAAATATTCTGCCTTTCTAACATTATATTTCACAACTGCATCACTGTGATCAATGGACTAAGCTGTTTTGTGTTTAGTACTAAATGACCTCTCATTTACTTTGCTTATGAATATTTCACTCATTGGTGCACAAACCCCTACCAGTTGCTCCTGTACTTTACTTTGTACCCTATAATATCACAAACATCTCCTAATACACTTATCTGTGTTTCACTGCAGCTTCTACCCCTCTTTTTAAAAAAGGGAAGTCATGTAAACCAGTATCTCATTCAGCTGTTTTTGTGGCGTGTTGCTTTGTTTTGTTTTCACGTCTATGGAACTGTGACCCCTTTCAATGATTCCAGCTCTAACATATCCTACATTACATCTATGCTCCCAGCTATGTGAAAAGTTGTTTTGCTGGAATGATTCCAAATCTGTACCTCCCTGACCGAGGTGACACCCTGTTATACAAGGAATATGCAAGCAGAGTATCATCAGTGACACCTGGCAAACTGCTAATTTTTACACCTTGGATTTGATTTCATAATTTGATTTCATAATGAAGATTTCATAAAGGTTTGCTTTTCAAGAATGTCTTCGTTGATCCAAAGCCAAGTGTGTGGGTGTTTTTCATCTTGCTATAGCTGATTAAACTTGTAAAAAGGAGACTTAACTTCCTCTCCATATTTTCTTTCAATTACATAAACATTCCTGTGAACAAGTCAGTAAGAATTTATGACAGATTTAGAGCTGCCTGGTGATAATTTATGAGTGCTTTATGTTGGCCTGATTACCAGAGTGTTTGTTATATGGTTTCACTTGTTTAACATAGCAAGAATCTGTCAGGAAAAAAAAACCCTGAAAGGGAAAGATAGATTAAGGTACCAAGTTTTCAAACTCTAATCAGTTCTTAAGGAAAAATGCCAGAATTATTTGAATATCCTATTCAAAATAGCCTCTCAAACTGGCTTAAAGAAAGAAAAGTCCAACAATCCACAAGAGCAAAGCTTGTACTTCAAAAGGAAAGCAAAAAGCGCTTAACTGTTGAAAATACTGTTTCTGTCTGTCATGATACAAACACCCCATTCTAATTACACCTTTTCCTTTAACCTGCTACTAGGTTATCCATGCTACTGGTCTCTGACTGCAGTCACTTAAATTTTCTCTTTACTTCTGGGAAAGAATTTTTGCACTCCTCCCATTTGGGCCAAGTCATTGGGTTACGATACCTAATTCAGCTCTTCTCACTTGGAAGTTTTGACTGAGTTTAGGAACTCCCAATTTTTCCTTCAAGGAACCTCAGTGGCCACAAATGGTCAGTCACCTTAAAAACAGCAAAAAATGTCCCAGTGCCATCATTTCAACAGGGAAAACCACTTTGTTAGAACTCAGTCATTGCACAAAACACATTCAAACTAGAAGGCACCCAAGACTCAAATCCCCTTATTACTTGCCATAGTTACCATTTCTTATTTAGACTCCCAAACTTTGCTTTTGTGAGAAAAGAGAATATATTGAGGAGCTCTTGTATGTGCTGCTGTCTGCTCAGAGTATTCACCATGATCAAATTCTCATTTTCCAAATAGGTTCTTGCTAAACAAAACAGACACATGGACAGACGTATTATTATCCTAAAACAATTTCTAACCCATGACAGAACTCAGATAAGGAGCAAAATAAGTAATGCAAAACGGAGGTACAAATTGCATGAGCTAGAGGCACTGTGGTTTAATTTTTGAAAAGAAGGATAATTAATTTGTATGCAAACCATAAATCAAACATATAGGCAGGATTATAATTTTTAAAGAAGGTAATCTTAATTATCTAGATTCATGTTTTACTAACAAAAGCATCATGATGTATAAAACACTTGTCTAGCTGCTTGTTAAAGATCTTCCAGATCATGTGTAGCTCAACTGAACTGTACCTGTCTCTGGCAAATATTCACTGTTACAATCTTATGGGGAAAAACAAACTATTCTTCCAGAGATTCAGTTTGGCCACTTACTGTTCTTCTCTTTGAATGAACATGTACCCAGAAGATCTCCCACAAACCCAGTGCTCCACACTATGAAAAACCAGCTGCTGAGTCAGAACAGTTGAACCCTGTAGAAAGAGAAGAGAATATCACCTGCTCTAAAATTTTTAGAGGGGACAAAGCCACAACTGTTTGGCTTTGGGAAACTGAGAGTGCAACATCTGCAAGATGTATAAAATACTTCTTTCAATAAGCTTTGAAAATTCAGACTCACTCAGGTGACCTTTTTTTGTGCTATTGTTAAACATATACTCAAATAGAGGTAAAATTTATCCAACATTTAATCTGTTCAAACTCTTTGAAACTCTTTTTCCTCACAGTTCCCAGTTCTGAAGTTTAAGTCACATATTGATTAGATTCCTTCCACATATTTCCTTCTATCTCTCATTTGTTCAGCTGGAAGTACAACATACATGTATAATGTATAATTGTGTATAATGTATGATCACTATGCTGTACTGAATATAAATAAACTCCACAGCACATTGTAAGAAATCATGCAAATGCTTTGAAAAACTTAGGAGCTACCAACTTGTATAAGTAAATCCTACATTACTGTCTAGAAACTGAGTGCTCAACCATCAAGACATGACTGTTGGCTTCAGATTGGATTCTTTAAATCAGAATGTTTGATCTGTATTTAGACACAGATTTCCACTGGCCTATGCCTATGTCTGCTCATTCATTTATTCTCTACTCAAATTAAACAAACAAGAAATCCCCCGAACCACACCACAAACCAAACACTGTTAAAAAGACAAAATTCTTGAGCATTTCCAAATCTCACATTAAAAATACATCATTCGTCTCATGCAGTACTGCAGTGCTGTAACACTGAAATTATATTCCTCAGTGGTTCCTTAATCTTTTTTTTCCTGTGCTACTTCTGCCAAGGGGCTTACAAACAACAGCCAATACTGGTCACAGCATTAAAGCTGAATTTAAATTGTTCTAACTGGGAAGCACATTGTCATTGTATCTCTGGGACTCGAAAACTTACTCTCAAAACATGACAAGACTAAGATTTCTTAGCACTGGAGTAAGTTTGAACCAGCAGGCTACAAAATCTTGGCACACATAAACCTGAATATTGAGTCTAGTGAGGAAGAGGAATATGGACCAGTTATTACCATCTTCGGAGAATACTAAAGAAAACTAATGTGACTTTTAGAACCACAGGAAATCCCTGGTCTCATTTGCTAGAAAGTACTGGTTATCTCTAGAAATTAAATTTGCTATACAACTAGTAGAGAACAATTAAAAGAGCTTTAGAAACACAACTAATGTAATGTAAAATACCATATTTTTAAGCTAATTTAAATATTAAGTATACTCTGTGTGCATTTATGCGTTAGAAATAGCACATGCTTTACCTAAATAGCATTGCATTTACTTTTACACAGCTGGATTGGATAAATTTATCTTTGCCTCATTTTGAGTAATTTTAAACATAGTTTTCAAAATTCATCTGAGTTTGTATGTTATTAGAGAAACTTGACAAAGCTAAAAAAAATTGCAGAAGGACACAAACTGAAAGAAATAAATAGAAGGAATGAAAAATACCACACATATAACCACACAGAATCTCATTGTGGCATCCTAAGTACATACTCAGGTGACCTCTCTGAGTATAGAACAAGAATCCTCTCTAGGCTGAAGGACTTAAGTCTAACTGTTCTTGGAGCACTTGTCATACATACAAAATATGGTTTGTTAAATGGAAACAATCATGGGAAACTAATTTGTTCTGTAAACAGTCAGGCCCCAAGAGAGAAACCGCCTATTGAAAGACATAATTCAGCTTTCTCATACTTCTGAATAAACACACACGTGCCACTTAAATAGTTCGAGTAGCCCAACAGTTGTGCTGTATCCCACAAGTGTAACTGTAGTAGATGACAGAGGAAGTGCTGAAGCTGTCAATAACACATGTAGATGGAAAAATCTTACTGCTTTATACTTGCTGGATCTTTTAGGATGCACCCTAACTGCCCAGCTTAGGCCTCTATTAAACCCAGTTGCAAGGTTTCTCACAAAAAGCCCCCTTAGAAGGTGTGCAGAAAGTTAATTTGGGAAAAATAACCAAACAAACCTCAAACCCCAAGAAAACTCAACACCCTTCCTCCAAACCCACCACTCCCCATCCTCCCACAAAAAACACACCAACATGCAAAGATGTGGATAGCAGCACTGCACAGCAGCTTTGGAAGTGCTGAAAAATATAGAATCATAAAACCATTTTGGTTCGAAAAGACCTTTAAGATCATTGAGTTTAACCAGTAACCTAATGCTGCCAAGTCTACCACTAAACCATGTCCCTAAGATCCTCAACTACACATCTTTCAAACACCTCCAGGGATGGTGACTCAACCACTTCCCTGGGCAGCCTGTTCCAACGCCTGACAACCCTTTTTGTGAAGACGTTTTCCCTAATATCCCATTTAAACCTTCCCTAGTGTAACTTGAGGCCATTTCCTCTTGTCCTATCACTTGCTACTTGAGAGAAGAGACCAACACCCTCCATGCTACAACCTCCTTTCAGGTAGCCATGGAGAGCAACAAGGTCTCCCCTCAGCCTCCTTTTCTCCAGGCTAAACAGCCCCAGTTCCCTCAGCTCCTCATAGGACTTGTGCTCCAGACCCTGTACCAGTTTAATTCCTCTTCTCTGATTGTCTCCAGCACCTCGATGTCTTCTAGTAAGTGGCCCAAAACTGAATATGATATTTCAGGACCAGCCTCACCACTGCCAAGTACAGGGGATGATCACTTCCCTAGTCCTGCTGGCCATATAGGTCAACCTACTACAGAGTTGATTCCACAGACAAGCCTAGCCTGAGCTTAACATCTTAATGCATATTGGCAGAGCCAGTGGTTTGTCCCATTCCTAGCCTATAAGAGCAAAGTGAAATCAAGCACAAAAAAAATCACACTGGAAGTGTTGAGTAGCTGGCACACTCCGTGTTCTCCAAGCAGTACGGTTCATTTGGCTTCTGCTCTTCTTGAAAACACAACAGAAATAAAGGTGTCCCAAGTCCACAGAGCTCTTGGGCATCATCACCTACACCTATGAGCCCAAATAAATTTGTGTCTTCATAATAGACAGAAGAACGAGGAAAACAAAAGGTAGACAAATACATCTGAGTTTGAGCTATCAGAGGGAAACACCAGGAAGCATCTCTCAGGCACACAGCTGACTTTTGCCCTCCTTGGCATTGCCACAGTCTCTGCACTATGGAGAGAGGGCAACTGAATGATCTGGTGAGGTGTTCATGTTCTACTAGCAACTGGAAGAACGTACCTGAATTCTCTGTGACCTACTGGTATTCTGGATTAACTGGCTTCTTGATAATGGGGCAGAGTGGCCTTCCTGCAGTGTTCCATTCCAGGAGGGCAAGCAGACATCACCCGAGTCAGGCTGCTTTCTCAGCCTGGCTTTCCCCTGAAACCTGCAAAGGCATCAGCTTCTGTAAAAGACCTCAGGAAAGCACAGATGAGGACACAGGCTCTGTCATAGCCAGAGACGACCTGGGAAGCTGGGTTCCATACAGAGACTTCACTAAATAAGAAACTGTGGGGAAAAAAAAACAACAACAAACTTGCACAGTGGTCTGTAATAAAGAGTTTAGCTGCATCAGTTTTTAGGGCAAGCAGAATAATTTTGGGGTGGAGGATGTTCCTCTACCGGCAACATGTTACCAGCTCCAGCTCTACCCACACCCTCCAGCACTAGAAGAGATCTATAAACCTTTACATGGGAAAACCTCAGGCAATAACTGCAAAGCTCCATTTCAAATGACTGCGGGGAGCAGGAGGAAAAGGGGAACACTGTAGTTAAAGGAACCGTACAACTCAAGGCAATATAAAGCATGCTCTTGAGCAGCTGTACTGCATGTTGCTACAATTCCTTGTGAATAAAGAGAAAACAGATTTGTGAAGGAGCTATAGGTCTAATTGCCACAGTGAAGAGACTCTTCACTCTTCATTAAGAGGAAGTGTACCTAAAAATTGTTTACACAAAAGCACATTGTAATTTCAGTTAGAGAACTAGATAAAATTGGCAATGCTCATTAGTTAAATTTGAATGCAGACTGATTCAATTTGGTCTGGCATTACAAGAGATAATGGAAGCGCTGTTGTTCAATCTACATAAAATTTGCTGGTGGCCAAACTTTCTTTTGTTTCTTTTAAAATGCATCTAACATCAAAGAGAACAGCTGAATCTGATGACCCAGCACGACTTTATTTTTTATTACAGTAAACTGCCTTAACTTCATTTAACATTTTAAACTAAAGACTTGCTGACTTGGTTGGCCCCTTTTTAAACAAATCTTCATTTACATTTTGTCATCCTCTTCAGACTTTCTCATCTGTATTTCTCTTCTTCCACCTCAGCTATGAAGACTTAGAGCCAACTCCACAGACGTACACGAGCACAACCATCCTGACTTTATTAACACCACCTTCTATAAAGCACGGCTTCCTCAGATCCAGCGACAAGTATAAAGCTGCTGTGTTGTCATTCTTGCAGAATAATTCAAGAATGCACTATTTATCTCACACTTCTTCAAGCTTCTGGGCTAGTTGATTCCTACTCACTTGAAAACTGAAATCATCCATGAACTCCTCTCATTCACAGGTCACTTCCTCCATTAAACCACGACCAGTTTTTCCTGACATCAGAGTTTCATTAGCATTGTGACAAAAATCAACTTTCTGCCCTGGTTCCTAATGCAAAATGTTTATCCTGTAACTTTTTACCTAGTTGGGTCTCTTAAGTTCAGACGAACACAAGCCTGTGGAACAAGGACAGCACGGTCCAAGCAATCAAGGGACACTGGCTGAGAGGACCTCCTTGTTTCCTGGATCTCACTCAGGCAGAGCACCAACGAGGTCTGTACAAACCACACAGTAGAAGCAACTCCATCCTGAACATTACAGGACGTGTTCCCAGACTTCGGTTTCCCTTTGTTCAATTTTCCCTCCATCCTCATATTTAATACTGTTGCTTTTGATGTAGTTTGTAAGGCAGCATTATTTTGAGATGGAAAGTAAAACCACAATAAAAGAGGCAGCACTCCCCCTCCCTCCTACCCTGTGAAAACAAAACAAAAACAACACCACACACACAAAACACACAACCACAAACAAAACAACCACTCCAGAATTCAAAGTCATTTGCAACTTTGGCCAATATTGCCTGGATTATCTTTATTGAATGTTGTACACACTTGGAATACAAAACATCACTTTTTTTCTACTGAATTTCTTCTCTTTACATTTCTGCCAGTAGTACTTTGATTATACTGACCCGTATTCAATAGTACCTTAGAAATGGTGGAATTTCAAGTTAAAAAAGAGGAAAAACTGGTGATTGTCAAAAACAGGGAAATATCAAGAAGGTATATATAAAGTCTTCTGAAATGCACACAAAAAATACTAAAAGTGAGAATTTCATTATTCAGTATCAGTTCAGACACTTCATAATGTACTTTTTACAATTAAGGACTTAGATGGTCCCAACTACGAGAATATGAAAATCATGTTATTAATGCTTGTGCAGTTCCTTGTAGCAGTTCAGAGGCAATTTATTAGAACAAGGCTTATCAGGTAGCCAAGAAAAATGGTCATCTAATTATTCACAAAAGATATGTCAAGTAAAATTAGTATAAAACATCAAAATCTCACCCTCGGATTAAATCTATAAATACATTGTAAAAAACATTCAGAAAACAAACAAGTTAAAAAATCAAACAGAAAATCACATATTACCAGGCAAGAGATCCCTGTGTGTAGAATCCCATGTAAACAAAGCTGATGACAACAAAATGTCTCTGTAGTATAAACTGAATGTTAATTCCAAAAAGTCAAAAAACCCCTAAAATTCACACCTCCTTATATTTTTCAATAAATAGCTTTAAATCTATTTCCATTCTCAGTTAGCTCTATTAATCCTTGATAGAAATGTGGCACAATCTCTTCCACTTCAATTGCAAATATCATTTCAGATCTCGCCTTGAGAAAACAAGACTCAAGATCTTCCCCTGAACAAGAACAGCTCACGTGTGGTAACAATGAACTTTATCTCCACGAGGTCAGAAACGCGAAGGTTCTTACCGTAAGCAGGAAGCACTGCTGCTTAAACCAAACAGCTACTTGATTTGTTTAGAACGTCAAGCACCAAGATAGCGAGTTTCATTTCTCAAATGAACGATGTCCCTGATTCTTTCCATTCTGTACTAAATGAAAATCCTTGCATCACAGTAAAATAATCTTTTTTTGCATGTTACGCAGTTGTGTTCATGGCTAGAGAACATTTAGCCACCAGCATTAGCACAAAATACAGTTTCAAAGTATTATATTCCTATTATTTCTTCACTGGTATTAATATTAATTTCAACTAATTTGAATAACTCTGAATATAATTTCTCTACACAATTGGAAGCAACACACTTAAGATGCAAATCAAGACTTAAAGATTATAATAATGCTTATTAAAAACAAAATTAAATGCAAGTTCATTTAAAAAAGATGCTTAATTGTAAATAAAAATACAAGAAAACACCATGAATACAACAATGAAATGTAATTCACAGCTTAACGAGCATCAGACAAATACTTAGCAGAATTTTGCTTCCAGCTCAAAAAAAACAGGAATAATCTTTACAGCGTTCAGCATATTAATCACAACTTCTGTAATACATAAAGAATACCAAGATTATCAACAGTCACATACACTCTGAAATCAGGGGACACATGTATTGACTTGAGGTTTGTTCCATTCGTGTAGAAGGTTTGTAAGGATTCTCCAGTAGTTACATTCCACCACTATAAAAAATAACACACTTTCAGTTAGTTGAAGCAAGCTTAAGACAAATTCTGTAAACAGGATTAGCATAGCAATCCCTGTTGACTGCTTACCCCGAAAAGGTAGAATTAGAAATAAAAATACAAGCAATCTTAAGTAGAAAATGTTTAGGACCAGTACCTAGAGGTATAAGACTTTCTGATGAAAAGAAACTTCAAAAAGACTGAAGCTGTGCAATTTCAGGAAAGAATACAAAATAATAAATTCAAGGACTGCCCCTACCCCATCACAAAATGCGATGGACAGACATAGACTGTAATGCATCAATAATTTAAAAGATTAGGTATTTTTCTATACACTCACGAATACACGAAACACATTGCCAGGAAACGTAAGTGAAACTATAGCTGGACTGAAAAACAGCTTGCCTCACATGAGGAACAATCATGTACCCATTTGAAACCCTTTCCCATTCTGCTAGAAGGACAGGTTTTTTTCAAGGAGGTTAGTTTTTTTGGGTTTTTTTTTTTTTTTTAGAATATACAGAAAGCACGAATAACAAAGATTCAGAGAAACCTTTGATCATCAGTTTACTCCATGACTGTAGACTGAAATTTCACATTTCTCAGAAAAACTGTAGACCAATGCAAAAGTGAACCAAACACAATCCAGCACAAAGCTGTTACTTGTTTGTTCCACCAAGAATTCTGCCCTCTATTCTTGTAACATTTGGATGCAGTAGCAGAATATCGAAACAGATCACCTTCAGCTTTGATAATCTATAAAAGCAGGTGGTATTACTACTTTTTAGCTTACTCATCTCATGACATATGTAAGATTACAGTTGTGTGCATAATACAGATTGGCAACTACACAGCTATAATGTTCCAATTAAAATCACTTTTCCTGAAGTGTCTGTTATTTGATGGAGACCCAGAAAAAAAAAAAAAAGGATCTTAATTAGCTCTTGAACCTTTGTTGATGGATAAATCATCAGGTGTTGGGCCAGTAGGTACCACTCACAAAGTAAGTTCAACACTACGTAGTTGGATGCACCTCATATACGAACAAGATGACTCATTTGTTTTAAGGTATCTTCCATGTAACTACAATACAACTCAGTCCAGTTTTTAGAGGTCCAAACTTCTGTAATGTTTTAGACTTTCACTGACTAGTATCTCCCTACAAAAAGGGTGCAAGTGTGTATGTTTTCATGCATATCATACACATCAATCTGTAGATCTTGAAAGAAAAGCAGAAGTTCAATACTTTGAGAAGACATTGGGATTGAATCTGGTCCAGATGACTGGAAAAAGGCAAATGCCATACTCATTTTCACGAATGGCAAAGAAGATGCTGGGAACTATAGGCCAATAATCTTTACTCCAGGTTTTGAGATTATTATAGAACAAGTTTTCTGGAAGATATTTCAAGTCACTTGAAGGACAAGAAGGTGACCATGAATCAAAGGTAAACCATGCTGAACCACCCAACTGACTTCTAGTAACAATACTGGTAGCTCTGTATCCACTGCAAGAGCAGTGGGTGTGATTAACCTTGACTTTAGCCAAGCCTTCAATGTAGTCTCCCAGGGTGTCCCTATATTCATACTGGATAGATAAAGATCGGATGAGTGGAAGACAAGGTAGGTGACAAACTGCGTGGACTGCTAGAGTCAAAAAGTAGTAATCAACAGTTTAGTCATGGTGTGTTGAGCCTCACCCTAGTACAAGGAAGACACTGACAAACTGGAGCAAATCCAGGAGCATGTGGTCATTGAGATGACTGGACACCTAGAACAGACATCATGGAAGAGAGAGCACTGAATTTGTTTAGCCTGCTGTCTTCAACTACCACGAACAGGGTTACAGACTTTCTTCTCAGGGCTCAAAGGTGCCCCTGTTGGATTTGGGGACAAAACCTGATGGAGCAAGGTCCTAAGCAACTTCACCTAGCTCTGCAAACTACTTCTAGCAAGAGGCAGAATTAGATGAGTTCCAGAAGTCCCTAACATCCTAAACCGTATGACTCTGAGAAGTATCATGACATCATGATATCATACTGTGTAACCACAAGACATATGGGAAGGAAGCTAGAAATAGGATGCATGTCTTGTCCTTTCAAATTAAATGAGCATCAGAAGATGTTTTAAATGCTAAATCATAAAATTCAATGGTCTTTGTTAAACGGTTACTGAGTTCAAAGAATTTAGTCTTGTAGCATGTCCAACAGCCAAACACTGACCAACAATCAACTAATCTCCAGCACTCTGAGATGAGAACTCCACGACCTGCCATTTCACATACACAGTTTCTACTAACAGGTATTTGCTATTGCATGAGGGAAAAGTAAACTCACGAGAAATTTACAATCACGAAGAACAAATTCACAAACTGAAAGAATGACCACATCTTCCCCTTCCCAAAAAAACATGCCCAGTATGTCTGAACCTATGAAAGACTGATGAAAAGACTGATTTCCTCAGTTTCACCATGCCCTCTTCCAAAGATTCCTTATAGAACGTATTTTAAGGCAGAAAATTATCATTCGCAATTCCTCCTGAATTTCTATTTATTAAAAAAGTTTAAACTCAGTATCTTTAAAAAAAATAAAAGCCTGACAGAGCATTTTTCTGCTCATTATAGAGAACACAATTGCTGCTGAAATTGAGGGGATATTAAGGCAGGCAAAAATTAATGGGATCTTTAATATTCAAGATGTCCATGAAGAAAGTTGCTAATAAAAATCTGAAGCTAATAAAACCAGGATATATGGAATTCAAAATCAAACTCCAAGTCTGAAGTCTGAATTCTTAAGAGACCTTCTCAAGTGGCTTTCAGATTTGAGAAGTGAAAAGTTCCACAAAGTCATGAATATGAAGCAATTTTGTGTTAACGTTTTACAGGTTTGTTTCTGTGAATTAGCTGGCATTTTCCTTTAAGATTATGAGAACATTGCCATTTAATTAGGTATGTTAGGATATTTCATTACTTCAAGGCTTACCTTCAGAAAGCCTCCAGATGACACAAGCATTTTACTGTCAGGAGAAAATGAGAGGTCTGTTACCCAACCACCATGGGTTGGTTCTTCATCTGCAGTAACTGGGGAGCAGAAGTGAAGCAATGCACCTGTTAAAATATTCCAAATCTAAAAGAGAGAGAAGATTATGTATATAAGTAAACTTCATGGGGAAAACAAGGGGAAAAAAAAGTAAGGAAAAGTCAGGAAAGTCGAAATGTATTTTTCTACACTAAAGGAAAAAAAACCCCTTGTAAATAAGCATTTTACTTGAAGTGACAGAATAATCAAAAAAAAGAATTCTCCTCTTAGAACTGTATCATATATTTGCAAGGTTTAATCAGACATGCAATTCACAGTAGAATTACTAGTAAATCATGTGAATCAGTTCCTCAGCATTCACAGAACATAAATCTATGAATATTGTGACAAGCTACTTTATCATGTGGCTAACGTTGCTATTTTCAACTCCCCAATGTTCACCACAACCCTAATGAATTCGACATGCAAGAATACAAACTACGAGAACCATTCTGTCTGTGAACTATCAACCAAATTATGAAATAAACAGCATGGTTAAAGCAGTACCCTTATTTCTCCTTTGTCATCTCCAGTGGCCAATAATTTGTTGTTAGGAGAGAAAGTGCAGCACCGCACACAGGCTTCATGACCTTTCAGCTCATGAAGAACAGATGAACTTTCAAAGCTCCATATCTAAACAGAAAACATTACAGAAAAGTGAAAAAGAAAAGTTCAAAAGCAATTATGACTTCTTTCTGAAAAGGCAATAGTACATAAGACTTTTTATAGATATGCATACATATGTGTGCATTTATATATGTATTATAGTGTAGTCTGTTTTTATCATCTGAATCACACAAGAATGCATTTGCTACAAATAACTAAACCAACTGTGAATGCATTTTTTTTTCCTTGGAATATACTCTTTAATGAAACTGATTCATCTACATGAAAGTTTAAAGCTCCTCATAGAAGAAGGATTCACCAATCCATTTAAAGCTATATTTTAAACATCTAATGGGACACTTCAAAATTCACATGGGACAGCCCTAGAATATTAAACAATCTGCTTCTTTTTGCACCTTCCTTTTGAACAGGAATATGAGGAACCATGGACAGCACTTTCACTGGAAGTTCCAGAAATTTTTCCTAACTTAGTTTTCCAAATTAAGAATGATAGGCTATTCACAAATCAATATAGAGAGCTAAACAAAGGGTTCTGCACAAACTTGTGCACTAAACTTGCATTGTATTTGTACAGAAATCACCAGGACAGTCTCAAGTTATATCCAAGATCAATTGTGAATGACTCTAAAAGCTTTAGAAACATGTTCACAGATACAGAAAATTTACTACTAGAAATACAACAGGGTAACTTAATCACTAGTTACCTCATAATAAAAAAAGATAGCATACATTTCAGGACAAATAAGGCATCATCTTTATCTTTGTACAGAAAGCAACCAACCTTTGCAGTTTTGTCAGCAGAAGTAGATGAAAATTTACTACCATCAGGTGAAACAGCACAGGAAAGAACAGCATCGCCATGGCAAGCAAAATCTTTTTCTGTGTTTCCAGTAGTGAGATTCCAAACCTACCAAATATACAGGAAAACCAGGTTACTTTTGTAACACTGTAAAAAGGTTAAAAAACCCTGCATCTGACACAACAATATGTATGAGATAAAACTCAGCTATATGGTTCTAATACGGCCAACATTTTGCTATACTTACTGGCACAGTTAAAAAACAACAGGAGTGTAAATCTTACTAGAAACAGAAAATGCAAAATTGTGTCTTAGAAGTCAGCTTACACTTTATGATCAATTAAATAAAATGTGGGTCAACACAAAGTGCGGGAAACACCAAATGTCAGATGAGACAGTAACATGTACTTTATGTGATTTGTCAGTACAGAACCTTTTATTTACCTTAACGGTTCCATCAAATGACCAAGAAAGAAGTTTTAAATTTTCCAGAAGTCTAAAATCTTTGACTGCTTCCTTGTGCCCTCTTAGAAACACACATCCGCTCGACTGCCAATTCCACACCTAATCATAGAGACGGAATACTTTTTTTTAAAAAAGATTAAATGACAAACATAAGTTAAGAAGAATGAACAAACTGACTGATTTTTTTAATGAAAAGTTCTTATGGAGGTGACAACTAATTAAAAGGTTAGATAATGAAGGTATCCATAGTAGAGATGCTGAAGATTGAGGGATGCCACTGCATTTAATGCACCTGTGAGAGACTTCCCCAAAATGCACAAATAATCTGATTTTCAAACTGAATTTGATGCTTAAAATTCACCTGTAATTTAAAAAGAAAGAGCAAAATAACAATTTTCTAGGCAACCCAGAAGTTTTGAGATTCAAACCTTTGATTATTGCAACAAATAGGCTTCTACCATCTGGCAGTCTTCAATTTATCTTTCTTTTACATTTTTAAAGCATATTTTAAAAGAAATGCCATTTTGGTTTGCATTTTTATAACGGAATGACTCTTCTAATTCAACTGTTCACTGAAAACTGAAGAAATGTAACATTATTTTACAGAAGCTATTAAGCATCAATTTATATGACAATGACTTAATAGTTTGCAAATTAACGTGTTTTCTGCATCAAAGAAAGAACAGAAAGCAGAGGTGTTCTGGTGACAATCCATGAGGCTTCACCAAGGCACCGTCCACTAGAGGGGGCTGAGGACCCAAAAGAAAAACGTTAGACCTGACAGAAGGATCCAAAAGCCAATTCACTGGTGAGCTGCCTGTACTGCTCAACCGACCACAGTGATGGCACTCCAGCTGGCTTCAGGTGGAAACAAGCACCGAAGGGGGATACTGCAGGGGTTACATGTGTATCAGGGAGCAGGTAGAACACAGAGAGTGGTGGAGCACTGCAACAGGCTCCCCAGGGAGGTGTCACGGCCCCAAGCCTGACAGTGTTCAAGAGACTGGACAACATCCTCAGACACATGGTGTGAACTGTGGGGTTGTCCTGTGCAGGGACAGGAGTTGGACTCAATATCCTTGTGGGTCCTTTCCAACTTGGTACGTTTTATGATTCTATACTCGTGTTGGAACAGATTTGGTGAGCAAAACAGAGCTGAGGACCAGCACTCACAGGTGTTCTGGAGATTTTACTTCAAACCAGCTCAATTTTGGTTGTGTGGACTGAATGCCCATTAGTAGCTGGAGCATGTGCTCTGGTTTAGGAACCCTGTCAGGACACCTGCA
This sequence comes from Patagioenas fasciata, assembly GCF_037038585.1. NCBI lineage: Eukaryota > Metazoa > Chordata > Aves > Columbiformes > Columbidae > Patagioenas > Patagioenas fasciata. Next base: position 171,486,288 of record NC_092520.1, on the reverse strand, counting down.
GCCCTCTGCAGGGCAAAATAAAGCACAGGAAGCATAAACGACCAGGACATTCACTTCAAAAGTGCATCCCTGAGGTGAGCTAAAATGCAATAGTAGTATGGACACCCTAGAACGCTTCTCCAGAGCCAATCTACCTTGCTGAGAGGCAGAGCTTATTAATTTGTGGCTACATCAATGGAGTCATTCTGTTTCTAGCTAGTATCTGTACTCAGCACTGTACTGGACTAGATGGACACACCAGCCCACTCAGAGACGGATCTTTTACCTCATTCCTTCAGATGGCGTAAGCAAACCCACTGACAGACCCACCATACATAGCCAGTTCCCTTCACTCAAACAATCAGAACCGTTGAGTTATCTTGCTTGAAAATTAATGCTTCTTTCACCCATCTTAAAGAAGTAGGTGCTTATCATCGGCAGCATTAAAAATAGATATTGTGTAATATTTGCTATCACATGAATAGAGGCTACAGTTTCTACAGTCCCTTTCCCCAAAATGAAGCAATAGAGAATACAGTAGTCATTTACTGAGCCTACATTTTCTATCATATAAAAGACCTTTTAAAATAAATTGTAAGTCAGTTATACCATAATATTTAAAGTATCTTCCAAACCTGTATAACGGAATCATGAGCACTTGAAATGAGAGTTCGACAATCAGATGTAAATCGACAATGTTGCACAGATGTCCTGTAGGCCTCCCGAAACTTCAGAACTTTCCCATCCAACAACTGTAATACCTTTAAAATGAAGAATGCCATAATTATATTTATTTTACATGCTTGAGGAAAAGGAAGAAAATAACATGCAAATCCTTTTTTAAGTAACATGAAATGTAAATACACTATTCTTAGTCAATGGACTGGAACAACCAAAAATTCATATTAGCTTAGTCCTCAGTAAAACAAAATTCAGAGCTATGTTATTAGCACTACCTTTAAATTACTGCCACTCAGGGACCGCTCACAAAAGTAAAAAACCTGAAGTCCTATGTTGAAGAAAATTATTGTACAAAGTCATTCAAATGACATTTCTTTAAAAAGAAAAAGCACCAAGAAGGGTGATTACATACTATTTTTAAAACCAGATTTAGGATTTGAATACCTTTATTGTTCCACTCTCCTGTCCAAAAGCTGCAAATTGAAGATCTTCACTTAAGCAACAGCAGGAAATTGGGGATTCTTGAGCTGCTGTCTGCATAATAACACTGTCTGTATTTCCATTGATAAGCTGCAAGATAGGAAGATAATTATTATGGTATTTTAAAATTTAGTATTTAAATAAATTACAATACAGAGCTAAGAATGCTAAATAGAACAGCATAACAAGTTTCAAACTTTGCGTTATAAAGAACAATTGCTTTCAGAAACCAATCCCACCGAAGGTCAGTGTAACTGTCTCCACTGAACACTCTCTGAATAGGACAAGTTTGCAGAAGGAAACACATCCCAGTATTAGAAAGCTTTTTAAAGTTTGTCTGACTACAGAAAACAGTAACTCTAAAAGCTACTCTCAAATTCAAAACCCACAGAGTGAGCTCCATGCTCAAATTCACCTTACCAGACAGATATTACAGCTCATGCCAAATGGAGTATAAAATACTTTAAGTTCATGCCCTAAGCATGACTTTAAACTTATTAGCACACATAATAAACAAAATCTCAACTCAGTACTGCTCTCAAATCAACCCCTCAGGAAAAAAATAATCTTTGGAATACAATGATTTTTAAACACAGTTTAAGTTTAGAAAACTACCAGTGTGGAGTGTTTAAAAATTAACATACTGCACATCAAAAGGTGACAAGGTGACTAGGGTGCCAATTCTGAGATACTACAAATTACAGAGGGTAAAACATGACAATTGCAAGAAAAACTACTTTTAGAGATATGATAGCAGAGATTTACTGTTAAATTACAGTACACATGCTTAACTGCAATTTGTCTTTTCAGTCAATTCCTATTGACTCCTGCAAGAGTGAAAAATCTATTATCTTTCTACAATGGAGTCTTCTCTCATGACTGCACCTCTACAGGATGTAACAATGTTGTATTTAAGGCAAAAAAACCTAAGCACTATCTTTCTCTAGGAAATGGTTCAAGTAAAGTTACAATAGAAATATACTAATTGTAAATAAATAGATCAGGTCTGCTAATTCAAATGAGAGCCAGACTACACCATTTCATAGTAACTGCTACAAATTTTACAGTTCAGGAAGATTCAGAAGTAATGATTATCCTAAACTGCTTCCCATACACAAACACGCATAACTCCATTTGCTGTGGTTTCTCCCATCTCTTCACTGCAACAGATGCAGATTCCCTTTTCCTCACATATTATTTGTTCACATCAATTTTAGTTTCACCATTGATCACTTTCTGTGGCCTCAAAGTCTGAAATCTTCGAATTTCCAAGGCCCCATTGACACTTCAGGTATTTGTACATCTATATTCTACAGCAGGCAAATATCAACACCATTCCACTTAAAGTTTTTTTAATAGGATTTTTCGGTAGAGTAAGAAATGGATAATTTATTGACAGGACAGACGGAAGAGGACAAAAAATAATCAGGAAGAGAGAAACAGGACGTACAGGGCAAACAAAAGTTTCTGCAAAGAAAGCCCTCATGCTAGTAGCAGCCTAGGAAAAGCTGAGCATCTCTTCAGGCTAGAAATAAAGGCAATGGTCATGCTGCTTAGCCAGGATTACACAGCTTACGTATTTGCCTTTGGCCAAGTTAGGAGAAAGGACATGACCCTGCACAAAAGGATTATCTGTACAGTATCCCTCAGTGCAGGGCGGCAGAATCTATTCCAGCACTCACCTACCTATGCATCTAGCAATAAGAATTCACTGCTTTCACAGGCCAGAACAAAGGTTCATTGCTATTCAGATGCTGGTTTAGGTTAAACACCTGAAATAGTCACCTCATGGACAGATTTGTGGGTCAACATGCAACTTGTTTGCCTAAGTAGCATTCTGTAATAAATATGAAAGTGCTTTTGCTTTTAAATAGTACAGTCAACTGACTTTATTTGATTAATTAGATGTGCATGCACTTGCTATCATGGAATAGAAAAAATGTATTTTGGATGTTGGTGTAATTACTACATGGTGGGTGGGTCCACAGTATTAAGACTGTATCCATTTTTATATTTTCTTTAGGACATAAGACACCATGGTCTCCTAAGGCAACAGGCAGACCTGGGCTCACGCCTTTCATTCCCCCAGTTTGAGACGATTCCTTCAGCTATGACACAGTAGCTCTGATGCACTACAATGCATTATGTGCTCTATAACACCTGATCTCTACCATATGCACACATCGCACATTGCTGTGCATTTCTCAGCCACTTGGAGGGCTCACAGCCTCCCCAGTTGTGAAGATAAACCAGTTTTGTTTGTCTGCATTCAGCTTCCATTTCAACATCGACGTGGAAATTTCCCCTCAAACTTCATTTTCTGCTTACTAAACTAAGCAGAGTTTATAGACATAAAAATGTTATCATACATTAAGAGTCACCTGCTACGGATTCACTGTTTGAAAGCCTTGAACAAGCAGTTTTTTTCAACGTTTCCTCAGTTTCCTACTGAGATTTACAAATAACATTCAAACGTACTAAAATATTGAGAAATACAGCTTACTTGTAAATGCTTCTGATTGTAAATTGCTAAAATCATCACTTCACCATTGTAAAATACAACATCTAGTTCACTTTTTAGAACAGCATCAGAAGACTTGCACACCTTCTTTGTTTCCCAAATCTGTTGAAGAACACGATATTTCATTAGTTTCATTAAAAGGACAAGATAGAAAACTTGCTGAGTACCTGTAAACCAAAGTCTTATAAACTTGCAACACTGATTTTTTGCATCAGGTAAAATTATGCTTCTACTGTTTTTATTTACCAGGCAAGGTTAAGCAACTACTGTAGTCATTCCAACAGATGAAACAGAACTAATTTTTCCCAGGCTGACTAACAGGCTCCACCGTGTTTAGAACCGTAAAGCCTACAATTTTCTAGACCAAAGAAGAGCATTAAAATCAAATTATGAAAACTACCAAGTAAAGATTTCCATGCTTCAAGTGCTTTCAAAATTCTAATAATACGAATGTTAACTTGGGAGAAAAGGAAAGGTTACTTTGGTAAACTATAGTTCTACTTCAACAGGTTCTAATTACAGAAGTCTATCCTAAATACTAACATGTAAATATATCTAACAATGAAAGCAATAACAAGTCCACTACAATCCTCAGAAAACTTCACAATTCCTGATTCAGATAAAATCTAAAACAAAAAAGGAGGTTACAAACAATTGCTCTTGAACAGCCACTGGACTTAAAAAATCATATAGTTGGACAGTTGTCTAATTGCCAGCCCAGTTTTAAACGGTGCCAACAGTAAATTTAGGTACACAGTAAATACAGCAAAAAAGATAGCTCATTTTACTGCACGTCTAAATAATTTTCTAATTTTACAACAAATATTTAAATTTATATTGGCTATAGGCATACATAAATGCTTAATATAGATCATATGTAATATAAACATTTAATTTAATAATAGACAATTCCTTAAATTAGTATTTTAATAATAGGTATATAAACATTTAAATATTTCAAAAACCAAAGATGTCATCTTACACGTATTGTCTGGTCATCAGATGATGTCAGAAATAAAGATCCATCTGGAGAAAATGTCACACAGTGAACCCAGCTCATGTGTCCCCTGCAGTATGCTACTTTTGATAAAGATCTAATATTCCATAACTACAACAAAAATGTGAAAGAAGAACTCAAATGGATTTAGATTACATTTCCAGGCAAACCAGTGCAAAACAAGTAGTATGCTTAATTACTCTTCTAGTATTTTCTTACTTCTCATTCTGAAATCAGGTGTAACAAGAATTGTGCCTGCTTATCACATTTTGATGGCCAGGTAAATTGAATGAACAGCCTCTTTGACTGCTATAATCTTAAAACGGTGGGGCAGGAAAAAAAAAAAGAAAATATTTTTTAAAAATCACATTATAAATAAACAGAAGTTCAACTAACCATGTAGATTGAAAAAAAACAAAAACAACACCAAAACCCCCAAACCAAAAAACAATATTAACAATGAAAAAACCCACAACCCCAAAACTGACACTTGTACAGGCTGACTCTGGCTGTGCTAGTCCCAAAGTCATTCTGTTTTATTCCTTTTTAGTAAGTTGTCACATTCTATAGCAGCACATAGAAAGAGAGGGGGCTTTGAGTTAAGCAATGGGAAGGCCTATACTGCTGAGAGTGACAACAGTAACTTTAAATAAATTTAGTAACTTAGCCTTTATATGTAAACGTAAGTTGTTGTCTGAAATGCACATATAACTTTAAAATGTTATTTCCCAATAGATATTTTACATTTCAAAAGCAAACAAAGATTAAAAGAATGACGCACATTTCAAGCCTGCTAAAATGGCTACATTTGTTTTATCCCTGCCTACAATAAACTTTTAAGACAAACATTTTATATTACAAATAGTCTTTCCTGGTGTACCGTAGCAAGGACAATCACTTACCTCAACAGAACAGTGAGACAAAGCAACTGCTACTAGCTCATCACCAGGACAAAAGTCACAGTATTGGATTGTACTGTGATGACTTTCGATGATTTGCGTTAACAAAACACATGTTTTAACATCAAAAAGCTGTGAACACATAATTACAACAGTTATCACCCAGTTTGTATGACTTCACTATAGACAAATAGCTTGTATGCTCAATAACGTGCATTCTTGAATTTAGAAGGTATTTCTCGCAGTTGATTGCCCACATATTTTTACTTTACATACAACTGAAACCACACACTTTATACCTGAAACATCTTAATGGCCTAGAATTTTATCTTTAATCATCATTTCTAACTTGATGACCTTTAAGGTCCCTTCCAATGCAAACCCTTCTATGATTCCATACTACCTCAAGAAAATTACTGAAGTGAGGTACTTACCAAAAGCTTATTTTTGGCTACCACCAAAATCATGTCACCATTTCCAGACCAAGAGCAACATTTTACTAAAACCTCCACATCATCTGGTTGCTCATCTGCATTTTTGAAGAAATCTTTTATCTCAATACTTTTCAGTTCATTTGCTGACCGTGTTTCCCAAAGCTGCAATGAAAAGTAAAGGAAATACACAAAACCTCTTATACTGATGTGGATACAGAATATTACAAGGAAGAGCTGATCCCCCATCACTTCTAGGGAAGAAGGGAGGCGGGGGGTAGAATACAAGAGTCTTTACTACTTTCCCTGATCAAGAAATAGTATTAGAAGCCCAGACAGCTTAGACCAGGGGAAAAAAAAAAAGGTGAAAAGTAAAGGATTCAAAATGAGACTCGCTAGGATTTAGGCATAACTACAGCCACCCAACTTTTTTTTTTTTCCCCGATACTGGACAGCCATTTCAAAATCTTGCATTAAAATTGGGACCAATAATCAGGATTTCATTCATTAAAGTTGACCATACAAGCTTTTCTTATACATAGTTTGCATTTTATACAAAACAAAAAAATCCACCATCAAAACAAACATTTGATTTAAAAATACACTCTGTACCTTTACTGTTCCATCTGTTGAACAGCTAGCGACATATTCATCATTTGGTGAAAATCTACAGTGGTTCACAGAACTTACATGACCCATCATCGTATTTCTACAATACTTTTTGTTCAAATCCCAAAGCTGCACGAGAAATAAACATATAAATATCATCATATCAATGACTTATTAAAAGACAGATTGTTCATGTTTTTCTCAAAATCAGGCACTAGCAACCAAAACCTCAATTTTTATTTTTTTCTTTAGTTTTTACCCACATGCTCATGGACTTCATGCTATGCCCTGGGCTACTCCACGATTTACCTCCATCTGCTAACTTCCATGAAAACTATTAACATCAGAATTATATAGAACTAGTTAAACTTTCTGTACAGTGTAGATAAGGCCCTTGAGCAGCATATAATTACTGAAAGTTTCCTCAGACTAAGGAAGAAGCTTCCTCTCATCTCTTTCTCTTTTACCTTTGAAGTTCAGAATTACGTAGCTTACACATAATAACAAAAATGTTAGTCTTGGACAGTCTGAATGTCATTCTTGCCATACCCATACTAACAAAGTTAAAAGAACATTCCATTTTTTTTTTAAATTTAGGGCTCCCCCTCCTCACCCCTCTCACACACACTGTTTTCCAAGCCTATAGGCCACATTTCCTTTCTCTGTTTCCAAACTTCTTCCTTTTCTCCTATATTAAAAAACCAAAAATCATGCATTTGAGCGTTCACGTGAGAGCTTAAAACAAGAACAGCCACTTGTACAGTGTTCTCTGAAAAAAAAAAAAATTAGACCCTTTTGATGATTGTGCATACTTCAGTTCTATTACTCACTACCCAGAAAAGTGTCAATCACTGTCTAAAGTCTTAACTGTATTTACAGGACAAAAGTGGTCATTTTAAACAAGTTCCTTCTAAATCTACTTGTTCCAAGATGTCAATCTCAGACAGGAATTTCCTGAGACATCCAGGAGGTCAGCATGAAAGACTCTTCCTTCCACTTTGACATCAGATCATAACAGTATTTCACCTCCAGTTTACACAAACATAAGCTCTGGCAAGAACTCTTCAGATGAGACTTCACATTACAATTAAAACACCTCACATCCTGCTAGCTAGAGCTTGAAGACACAGTTGTCCTCCCAACTAACAATCTCATCCTCACTACCTTCTCCGAACAGCTCTCTTGCACCAGAACTGGGCAACTGAGACACTACAGGGAATCAAACAATCAGAAAAACGATCCCACCAGAAGTTTTTGTCAATTTGGCTCCATGAACCAGACCACTGCAGAATAAGACAGCAAATGCACTGCAACAGAGGCAAGAATACACAGCCAAGGCAGTAGGACCATCATCTTCAGTGTCAGTTAACTATAAGATTTTCTTAGCTGTACTGTGCAACCGCACTCTTATTTACCACAGTCTAGGTCTGACTTGATCCTTCTGTTTTCCCCAGTCCCTCAGATGCAGACTTCAGTTGGCCAGTTTCTGCTCTTTCTGTGGGCACATACTGTCTCCCAGTCTGAACTGTGCCAGGCAGTTAACTTGACAAACCTCTTGTCTTGTTTACTGTTATTTTGTTGGCTTCCACCTTCAGTTCTTTACAATGCCAAATCAATTTAATCAAAAAATGTACCTGCTACACTTCCATACACTTTTCCCCCCAATCTTTCAGCATCCAGGTTTTTTCACATTTTCAATCCTAAATTTCTACCTTCATTTTTCTTACACTTTTTTAAATCAAGTATTTCATTCTCATACTCTCCCATTCCCATCTCACCTTCTAAAAGTCTTCCCTACCAATAGAGGACTGGCCCATTCTTCACTGAGCAGAAACACTCCTCTGTTCTGCCTTGTTGAAATCCAATTACAGAGCTTTAGTCACTACTCTCAATCTGTTGCCATCTCTCTTCTACCAGGCTCATTCAACAAAACAATTTATAGTGTTTAACTATATTTATACATCAATAATTAGCCTGTTATTATAAGCAGTGTGAGAATAATCTCAGCATTTTCCACTTACTTTGATGAAAGTGTCATTTGAGCAGGTGGCTAAAACATACTGACCACTTCTGTTATTGAACTGGCAGCAATTGACTTGCTCTGTGTGTTCTTCATATACACACCTACACTGTCCTGTTCTGGAATTCCAGATCTAGACAGAATTAAAGGATAAAAAAGACTTTTAAATATATTTAAAGTACTTCATTAAAAAAAAAAAAAGTTAACTATGCTGAGATACAGACGAAGCCCTAAAACATTAATAACACCTCAAAAATGTTTTGAAAATAAAGGCAAAGCTTATATATTTAATTTTAGAAACAAGTTATGAAGGGAAAGATCACAATTCAGATAAATACCAGAATTTCACCAAGGTTCTGTTAAAATACTGAGGAATTAAAAATTAAAAAAAATTCACATATAACAGAAAAACAAAACAAACAAACAAATATGAAAAAAAGAATTCTGGATATATCCATCTCATGTTATGGATAGGACTGGATTAATGCATTATGTTCTACTTAAGAAGAAACACCTGATAATACAAGTAAATTAAGTGACAATTCTTTAAGTATGATATTAACATTAAGTAGCTTTTATCTTACGTAAAAGTGGGGCTCTTCTGTTTGTTTGTTAAGTAGTGAATTATCCACATAAGATTTAAGACATTTTAAAAAACTTCTAGTCTTAAGAATCTGCTTGGCCTGAGCTGATTAAAACTGAAATTAGAATTATGAATTTGAAAAAAATTGTCTCTTCTCCATTTTCTTACCTTTACTTTTTTATCAGCTGAACAAGTTGCTACAAATTCACCATCTGCAGAGAAAGCGCAACAAAGTATTTCATCATCGTGGGCACTTATCTCCAGGAGTCTCTCTCCACTTTCTGTTTTAAACACCTAAAACAATAAATAATAAAATCTTATAACTCACATACAATTTTAAAACATTAATATAGGCTTGTTATCTCTCAAACAGCTCTCTTTGTATAAGCTGTTCATAAAACTGGTTTGCTTTTGAAAGCATTTAGAATTTCAGGGAACTTATAATAATTCTAAAAATATTTAATTTGAGCTTCAATTTTGTAAGGATGCTAGAAATTGTTAGGGAAGAAATAGGGGAAACTGATTTTAAAAAAACATTTCTGTATGAAATATGTGTTTCATTAATTACTTTTTCTACCCTCATTCTTTAAGCCTAAATCCATGTCCTTTCTCAGTATTTTTCCATAATAACTGCACAACACTGTTAACAAAATCTAAACTATTCTTCAAACTAAAAATTCCAAGTTTATATATATAAATCATATATATAAATCATGATATATAAAAATCATATTTATGTATAAGACATCCTTCTGTGGAAAGTAATCATTTCAGCAGCAGTTGATGATTTGGGAAACAAATAAGAGAAAACAAGTAGTGAAAAGTCCTACAAAATGACCCAAGTCTCAGTCTTGAGCTCCTCATTGGCAATAAAAGGTCAGTTGGGGAAAAGTGATAAATCAACCAACCTCCCAAAATTCTTGGATTTAACTTTACAATGGGGGAGAGGGGAATCAGGTCTCCCTTTCCTCTTCAGGTTACATATTCTTAATCATTAAAGCAAATCACAAGGTGTTCCTTACAGCAGCATTCAAGGTACTACAATTGTGAAGTCCCTGGTTTTCTCTTGAGTTTTTAATTGAATGGGTATATCAATGGCGATGAAATGGTTGGTATTTGTTCAAATAAGAACATAAATACTGAAGTAACAGGAAATCTTCATTTACAGTAAATTTTGCAGAATATTTTTGCAGAATTTTTTATCTAACAGAAATATCAGAAGTAGCTTTGAAAACTGAAAAGTTTAGACCACTATTAGAAAAAAAAACATTAATAAGTTTGAAGTTAAACAATGAAATAAGGATTATTGCTGATTTTCCTACTACTACTTTAACACAAGCTTAGTTTAAATGCAATCACAATCCACAAATTTTACTTTTCTGGTTAGAAAATGAAGCGAAAAAATAAGCAATTTGCCATCTCAATACTGAGGCCATTTAGTACAGAAGCCCAGCACAGTAACTTCAGCACAGCATAAAATGAGAACATCCACGAGGCATCTCCTTAAGTAGATGCCATGATCATAATATTGTAGAAGCCAGCAAATAAAACAACTAAAACCACAGTAACACCACATTAAGTAGCCAAATTAACAGCAACTAAACAGCACCAATATTATTACTTTTAGTACTCATCAAGCATCCAAAACAATACCAAAGGCTTGCAGAAAAGTTGTTCTTTTCCCTTACCTTTGGCTGTCTGGAATACGGACACCTTACCAGGTTATTGGCTGGCTGACTGCTAGTTTTCTTGAGAGCTGGCTGGCTCCCTCCAGGCAGACTGCTGGCAAATTTATATTAGTCACTTGCCTCTCTGTCTCCTCTAACCCACTTTCTAAGCACTTCTGGTCCATTTTCAATCTAATACTGTCCTCAGCTTCAGGGGTTCATTTTTCTCCCCAGATTTATTTATTTGCATAAGACAGTTTACTAATTAAGCGCCAGAGTAGCATAATGTCCACTACCATCCCACAGAAATACTGTTTTTCAGTGCTGTAGAAGGCCTACTGTGACTGGAAACAACATTTTTGCAAGTAAATATGAAACGTGCTGGGGTACATCGCTCAGGCTGTGAGCTTTTCTGTATCACTAAAAGGTATCTCATGTTCATGTATTACACATCGGTGACGGTATAAGCCCTGAAATCAGACAGTTTAGCTTTCAAACTAGAAGATAATGCTTTGTAGTCTAACCAGGCAACGTGTTGTTTATGTAACAATACATCCTTTTTAATCATATGTCTCCAATATGTTCTAGATCCCTAATATCTCCAGGTAGCAGCAAAAGAAAAGTGACAGGACTGTTAACAGATGTTATCAAAATGGTACACAGCATCTCTTTTCACTCATGCATAGGTATCTTACCTGAAGTGTTTTATCAGCTCCACAAGATGCTATTCTTTGTCTATCCTTAGAAAAGCAGGCATGGTAAACTGCATCTCTATGCGGACGAACAACCAGACGGTACAGGTTTTTCAAGGATTTTTTATTTCTACAGGGTAAGACAGTTGATTTTAGATCAGTAGAATTTCCTACTGCTTTTTTAATTATTCAAAATCCTCTATAAAAACACTTTTTCATGTATTTTGAGCAGCGAGCTTTATAAGAAACAAATCAATCAAGACACTGTAACTTACCTTTCAGCCTTTACACTGACATAAGAAGGGAAATACAAATTCTAACATTCACTCAGAGATTGTATTGCCTTCAATAGTCACAGCTTAGAGATCAAGAGAGGTAATATGTGCATAAGAAATTAACATGCTACTCTATAGACAAAGCTGTTTCACTGCGAGACACAGCCTTCCTAATGGCATTTTTACGATCTGACACGTGCTGTTTCCAAATATAAATTTCTTCCTGAGAATTCTTGATCTCCTGGAGGCTCCATTTCAAGCTTATTAAAAAACATTTATAAATTTGTTTAGATCTTAGATTTGCCTAATTTTCACAGCAACAACTCAACTCTTATCACTACAGAATCTAGTTCAGCTTAGATGACCCTTGCCTCACTTTAACAAGAACTTCAAATTAGTATCAATCAATCATCCTGCTTAACCACACCTTACTACAGAAAGCTATCACTGTAATAACGTGATTTTTGGTGACAAATAGATTGATATAAGATTTCTTCCTAGAGTCAAAATGAATCAATGTTCTTCAAGTTTTTTCATTACCAGTTTCAGTCTTCAGGCTTAGCATTTAAATAACGGGTAAAACATCTCAAAGTAGCTGTGCTTCAAAATGAAAGCAATTTCTCACTGCAAAATACTGAGTCATCCAAGCCAACACTGGGTTTTTTTTTACATGTTTTAATAAAGCTAAAATTGCTGGTCAAGAGAGCAGTGTATTCGCCTATACATCCTACAAACCATTTTTGGAACCTTTTCCTAGGATGGGATACAAACCCATCAGTCTCTGTTCTGTTAATTTTGGTCATGTTCTTCAGCATAAGTATCCAATACCCAAGCTGAAAGCTGTGACCTTGCTGGGATTGACTCTTCTGAACTGTGCAACTTTCAAGCATTTTTGTCAGCATTTTGTTACCTATGCAAAACTAAATAACCAGATATTCAAAGAGCAGACCTAAATTCAAATATGCCTGGAGCAACCTGCCTGATTATTACCATAATTACCTGACAGAGTCATTCTGGTTTGTAACCACCAAGTACTGCAGATATAAGAACAGAAACATCAAACAGAACAATCTAGCAGAGACAGTTACATGGTCAGATGACTACTGGACTATGCTGAAAAAATATTTAGATACATATACTTTTTCCTTGAACAACTTCCGAAAATATGAAAACAGCAAGAGATTATTTAAATAGGAGAAACTTCAAGATTGGATAGACATTGCAAAGCCTTTTAGTATTTCCCATCTCACTACTTTCAAAAACTTTGCAAGTTAACACAAACGTTCTCCTTTTTAAGGTATGCACTTTACTAGGAAACTTAAAAACTTGCTGTAACCTACTTAATACTTGCATTACAAATCTAACTTTAAAAAAATGTATTTAGAGAAGGTTAAAAGTATTTTATTTTCAACTTCGTATAGCTATTTAAAAGGAACAATCATTCAGTACAGAAGTAAATATAATCCTCTAGTTATTTCTATGTAATTATTACTAATTTGTAGCCTTACATATCAAGAGTTCTCCTCCTCCCACAAGTTCTTGAAAATTATTTCACTTTCTTTCCCCAGAAAAAACACACCGACTCTTAAAAATCTTCTCATATTAGCCATACACTGTATTTGGTCATTCATGAAATTGTTTTCTTGGATCAAGGGACGAGCATATCAGCAGATGGGACTGTAGCTACTTACATCCATTCCAAATAAAATGCTCCTGTTTGTCTTTGAGCATGTAATTTGGCTTGTTGATACACCTCTGATGTCTCTGGCTGGCAAAGACCCAGCTGTATAATGTCAGGAAATGGTTTCCGTCCAAGAAGGTGCCCATTTAAAGACAGAAATTCCTGGAAGTTCTCACGTACTGTGCTATCCTATGTACAGAGCAGAAAATATTTGATAACATAGAAAGCAGATTTATTTCCTAAGTGCCCTTTGCATTTTTTTTTCTATACAGCTAATATTCTTACAGAAGCACTTAGTTCTATTTTTCTATTATATTTAGGTCTATTAGCAAGTACATAGGATAGACTGAAAAAATTCATTATCTTATTCAGGAAAGCATATAATCCTTACTTTTCAAATAAAGGATATTGACAACAGTGATTTATTCAATAAGCACTCAATGTGAAGTATCAGAGAGACTATTCCAAGTGACCAACAAAATTCTACACCTCCTCAAAAACAGAGTACCATATGTACCCACCATTAAGTTATTGTTCTTCACCTCAGTTATTGAGTTCTATCTATCATCAATTATTTGTGCCTACACAGAAGTTACAACTAAAACTAAAAATTAAATTTTCTTCATTTTTCTCTTCTCCAAATTAAACTTAGCGCCATTTTTATGTTTCAGGTTTTTAAGCTTTCTAGATATCTCCCATATAGATATATACACATTCAACAAAATGCACTTAAACATGGAAAAATATATTTGGAACAGACCGATCATTTACCTTTTAGTATCATACCTTTTGATCCAGGACTGAACTATATTCTACGTATTCATGAATCAGATGAGCAGGCCCTACCAATTCTGTTTTAGCTTTAATCCAATCTAGAGAAAACATAAGATCACAGAGTTCCTACAAGAAACACAAATTCAAGTTCAGAGCATGAGTTCCACAACCAAATCTACTTGAGGGGAAAAAGAAAAGCACAGGAAATAAAATAGGTATTTAATACGCTTGGGTAGAATTGTCTCCAGTTAAAAATTTAGGTAATTTCCTGTTTCCTGCATCTTAAACAGGTACGAAAATTCTGGTATAGAAGGCTAAGCTTGTTATTTTAATGCAAAGACTGCTCTTTGATACAGCTAGTCAGAGAATGGATGGGGGTACAAAGCAAATCCTGAGTTCTGTAGCACACAAGACCTGGTTTAAGATACAACTCTGAAAAAGCTGCTTCTAGTCCAGTCTAGCAAAGACCACTCTGCTAATAGTGGTCTCTCTTGGTCTTCCTAACAGATTCTGAGTCTGAATGAAAGCAAAAAGGCTGTTACAGTTGCATATAACTTGAAAATCTGAAAGCTACTTAAGAGGCTGTCAGAAACAGCAAAAGGAATTATTAGAATAGACCATTTCAGTCAGAAGGGTCCTACAATGATTATCTAATCCAACTATCTCACCAATTCAGGGCTGACCAAGCTAAAGCATGTTATTAAGGGCACTATCAAAATGCCTCAAACACTGACTGGCTTGAGCTATCAACCACCTCTCTAGAAAGCCTGTTCCAGTGTTTGACCACTGTTACAGAAATGCTTCCTCATGTCCAGTCTGAACCTCTCCTGCCGCAGCTTTGCACTGTGCCCATGCATCCTGTCCCTGGATACCCTGGAGAAGAGATCAGCACCTGCCAGCACTTCCCCTCCCCAGGAAGCTGTAGAGAGAAATTAGGTCGTCACTCAGCCTCCTTTTCTCCAAACCAGACAAGCCCAAAGTCCTTAGTTGCTCCTTACAGGACATTCCTTCCAGCCTTTCCACCAGTTTTGTTACCCTTCTCTAGATGAATTCAAGTACTTTCACATCTTTGTTAAATTGCAAGGCACGGAATTGCACACAGTGCTCAAGGTGAGGCCACACCAGCACTGAATACAGCGGGATAATCACGTCTTTTGACTGGCTGGCTTTGCTGTGTTTGATGCCCCCCAGATGCGGGTTGCCCTCCTGGCTGCCAGGGCACACATACTGGTGACTGATACAGACCCTGCTGTCAACCAGCACCCCCAGATCCCTTTCTGCAGGGCTGCTCTCCAGTCACTGCTCTCCCAATTTCTACTTGTGCCCAGCATTACTCCATTCTAGATGCAGAAGCCAGCAATTGGACATGTTAAATTTCATCCCATTAGTCACTCCCCAATGTTCCAGTCTACCTAGATCCTACTGCAAGGCCTCTTGTCCCTCAAGACAGTCGACAGTACCACTCAGTTTGGTATCATCAGCAAACTTACTAATGGTGCACTCTATTCCTGCATCCAGATCATTGATAAATATATTGAACAGAACTGGCCCTAGAATTGATCCCCAAAGAACACTGCTGGTGACTGGTCACCAGCTGGACGTAGCCCCATTTATTACAACCCTTTAAGTCCTGCCCTTCAGCCAACTCTTCACCCAGTGCACACGTACCTGCTCATCTTGCAGTCAGACAACTTGTCCAGTAAAAGGATGTTGTGAGGGACAGCATCCAAAGCCTTACTAAAAACCAGAAAAACTACATCCACCGTTTTCCCTTCATCCACTAGGCAGGTGACCTTATCACAGAATGATACCAAATTAATTAAACAGGACTTTCCCTGTGTGAACTGTGCCAGGCGATAGCATCATTCTTTAAATGCCTTTCAACCCTACCCAGTATAATCTTCTCTACAATTTTTACAGGAACTGAGGTTAGGTTACCAGGTCTGTAGTTCCCTGGGTCTTCTTATAAACTGGAAAAACATGCAGTCAGCAGGGACCTCCTCAGACCCCCAAAACCTTTTGTAGATGATTGAGAGGAGTCCTGCCATAACACCCATTAGCTCCTTCAGTGCTCTGGGATGAATCTCATCAAGCCTCATGGACGTGTGAACATTCAGCTGATACGCCATGTCCCTTACAATTTCAGTGCTCACAAATGCAAAGCCTCTTTTCTCACACTCGTGGTCCTTCAGCTCAGGGGACTGGGCAGCCCAAGGTCTGTCAGTATTATTAAACACTGAGACAAAAAAAGCATTGACCGCCTCTGCTTTTTCTTCATCCCTATTAGTCAGATGGCCATCTCCAACAAATAACAGTCCAATAAAGTCTTTAGATTTCTCCTTGCTATTAATGTACTTAAGCCCTTCTTGTTAAAAAAAACATACTTGCTAGGATGAGAAAAACTGTTTAGAAACAACACTGCACAGGCTCAAAGTATATTCTAATTTAAAATCAGTAAATACCATAAGCATTAAAAGTTTATCACAGTTAAACAAAAAGTTTATCACGGTTAGCCTTCCAACAAAGGAAATCATGCCTTAATAATAAGAGTGTAAACTCTGGGAAGCATAGAGTCATACCAAGAAAGGCTAAAGAACTCTGAGAAGCTAATTCTACAAAATGTAGAAAAGCTAATAATAAAAACATTTTTCCAACACATTGAAATTAAAGACACTGAGATAATGAAATAAGAATGATTAAAAAAAACCCAAAACAACTAGACCTGTAGCCCACATTAATTCTGAACATTCCTATAGGTATACAAAGTATATTTTATATAAGCCAGATGAACCATCTCAAAAGAGGTTCAACTGAAAAGGTCTAAGTACATGCAAAAAATAAGGCAATTAGTAACCAGGACCAAATGCTATGCAAGGCAGAATTCTTAAGACATTATGTGAAAGTATTGAAATATTAATCTTGCTGCATAATTTGTGTCTTATCCTAGCTTGGAATCTAAAGAACAGTAGATGGCAAAAATTACAGCAATTTTTTTAAAGGCACCAAGACAATCCTGGGAACAAGAGGTTTGCCCATCTAACTCTTGCCAGATTCTTTGTGGTTGTTGAAAACCAGTAATAGAATGACCTTTTACACATAAATCAGTATGACATCAGAGGAAAAAACTAACAAGAATTACATAGAAAGAACTAATCCAACTGAATTGTCTGAAGAAATCAATTAACTTGCATTATCACACAATAAAGCAAGACTGAATTTTCAAAAAAGTTTAGAGTAGAATTCCTATCAAAGCTTCTCCAAATGGAAAATAAAACATGAGCTATTATGATACAAAACAAGAAATCTTCTCAAGAACTGGGTGAAAAGACAAGACACGAAGGGTAAAAATAAAGTAGCTTTCATAACAGACAAGTGATTCCCAGTTGCCTCCCCAAAGGACTCTATGTTGAATGCTTACCTATCAGCACAAAAGCCTGGGAGAAAAGATACTCAAGTGGGAAAAACCCTGGGGGGAAAGGCAGGGGTAAGGGTGGGCTGAGAAACAGAGGACACTACTCAGAACTCACCTTCTGCATGTTGGCACCGGCCATGTGATACGCTAGAAAGTTATACCAGTACATGCAATCCTCTTGAGAAGGAACAGGTGTATCAAGTTTATAATATTTCTTGTACTGATTTACTATGTTTTTATGTAGCTCCTGCAATATGAATTAAAACACGCTTTCAGTTAATACTATACCAAGTTATGGACTGGTTTCAGTATTAAGGAATTATGTTATTAAGACAGATAGATAGATAGATAGATAGATAGATAGATAGATAGATAGATAGATAGACAGACAGACAGACAGATAGATAGACAGATAGATAGACAGACAGATAGATAGACAGACAGATAGATAGACAGACAGACAGACAGATAGTACCAAGGATTATTACTATTATTCTTCAACTGTAATACATCAACAAATGAAATTAGAAAAGCTTATCTTCCAAAACTGTACACTTAACCTAATTTATTGCTCACAACTTCTCCAGAAACATTCTCTGGATATTAAAAGACAGAAGAGCAAGCTGTTAACCTTTCTTCTTAGGCTGAGAACAGCTACCAAGTTACTTTTTGCATTAAACGTGGGTAGCCAACAAAAAAAGACCCTTATGTATGTAGATCTAAAGCAAGCCTAAAAACTTGCCTTTTCTTCATATCTACTCATTTTGCCCTGTTGTTCAGAACTCATAAATTTATTTGGTCCAACTTATAGGTCCTTTCCCTCCAAGTATTGCCTTAAATGAAAAAAAGCATTTCCCTGTATTAAAGAAGAAACTTCCTATTCTGGTATGGTCTTGATGCTTTGGAATCTTTAGATGTAACATTCCATCTCCTGCTGGAAATGTCTTTGAGAAAGAAATAACAGAGTTTATTCTCTTAGCTCAAAATGGAACCATCATGAAATCCCTCCACAGCTTCAAGTTGAAAAATAAATGTTTTAATTAGTCGCCATTAAGTTTAACTGCATTCTACGAAGCTTCACTGGATACTATTCAACAAGGGAACATTTTCTGAAGAATGCCCAGCTACAGAGAGTAAAGTTAAAAGTAAGTAGATTAGTCAATATCCTACCTGAAGTTGGTTGCGATTCTTTTCTGTAAGAAAGTCAAGCTGAAGATCATGCAAGTAATAATGGAATGACTTCCCATTACGATCACAGAACAATAGTGATTTATTAACAAATTCCTGTAGTATATCTTCAACTTCTTCAGTTTCCATATCCCAAAGAATACAGAGCACCTAAAATAGATACATGAAGACAGAAAAGAATCAGAACTAAGGCGTATTATGACTTGTACGAATACTGTAAAAAGGCGACCAATTAACTGACAAAACACATACTAACAAATATAAAAACATTACAAATGGCAATAAATTAGCAAGTTAGCAAATCTTCCAACCTATAGGATGGATAACACAAGTTATCCCATCTTTTGCCTACTTGTGATGATTTATGGTGATCATCTTTTTCTTAATAGAGCCAAATTTCACATAACAGTTTTAAACCTCCAGAGAGCTCAGTTACAGTCTAATTAAAGAGCTATACATGGAATGCACATTAAACTAACATTATGAACACATTTATTCAGTTACGATTTTTTTAGTTTCACTACTGACAATGGAAGTCATGATACAAAAATGAACCTGACCTACCCAACCCAGCAATTACTATTAAGTTATAACCAACATAAGTTAGACACAACATTTATAAGTTTTATGAATTCTTCCGAGTTATTGCTTATATCTCACTAAAAGTGATCAGATTTCTGCAGTGCTGTCATTACCTTAGTAGGTACTCTAACATCTTTTGGGAGGATAGAGAGGTCTTTATAGTAGTCTTTATAATTGTCATTCAGTTGCTCAACACTTATGGACATTGCTTCATCAAGAGCTTCATAATCATAAGAAGAAGACTTTCTTATTCTTTTGAACTGCTTATTCTGCAGCTGTTTGAGATAGTAGTCCCAGCGACTAGGGAAGTCTCGTAATAATGCTCCTATCAAGGATATCACAAGAGGAGAACCTGAAAGAAAAGACTGATTTAATCTT
This sequence comes from Patagioenas fasciata, assembly GCF_037038585.1. Lineage (NCBI taxonomy): Eukaryota > Metazoa > Chordata > Aves > Columbiformes > Columbidae > Patagioenas > Patagioenas fasciata. The sequence goes on along the minus strand of NC_092520.1, from coordinate 171,466,439 downwards.
AGAGGTTTTCAAGGAACACAATCCAAGAGTTCAGTCAAGCAGTTGAATAAATCAAGTAATTTTCCTAATACATTCATTAAATTATTGAGGTGTGGAGAAAAGACAAAGAAAACATGTCATCCATGTACACATCTGCAAACTCACCAAATTTACGTTTAACAGGGGCGTGGAAGGGGAAGATACGTTGAAGAAAACTTTGAAATTCAACATGAGAAATTCTGTTTAGTTTTTTGGGGTTGGTTTGTTTGTTTGTTTTTTAAAAAAGAGCATTTAACAAACACCTGTGTTTTACTTAAGGTGTACAGTATTAAAGAACATTCCCTCCTCTATCTTTAAGTCAAAACCTCAAAGAAAAAAATACAATCAGTGGTAAACAGTATGCTAAAGAGTGACAAATATACCTTTGCATTCTCTTACAAGGCAGTTAGCTTGTTCTGGCAGTTCTGATATTTTCATATTCACAAATAGTGATAAAATCTCCAGTCCTTTCTCGTGTGCTAGTCCACTTTCCACATGAACCTCATATTTCTTGCCTAGACATAGAAACAGGGAAAAAAATTAAAAGAATGTAAAAAGTCCTATGGAAACAAAGAGTACTTTCCAAGCAAAATCTAGAGCAAAGGGTCTGGCTTACGATTTTTTGCATAGTGTTTTAGATGCTTTGTACTAAGGAGAGTATAAATTCTATAAGAATTCTTGTAAGAATCAAGTTTGCATTAGAGAGACAAAAAAAATTAGACTATAGTCTAATAAGTACAAATGCATTACAGACACATTGTACCCGTAACTGCTTAATAGCGTAGAGATAATCAGCCTAACAGCAGCAGCATCACTGAGGTTCCCTGTAGAGAATCATTGCACTCTTCAACGTAGACATATAACTTTCAAGTTAACATATAACATTTCATGAAGAGCATAAAGTCTGACAGAGAAGAATTCTAAAACTTTGCCACTTGTGCACAAGTTAGACACATTCTATCAGGTTCTTTTAAAAGTTCACAAGAACAATTTGCATAAATACACACAGTCTGCGCCATGGGAGAGAAAAATGTTCCTTACCAGCCACAGCATCTGTTACGCTCCTGTCCCTGCTGGTGATGAGAACCTGACATTGATTATCAAATGCTTTTAATACCCAGGAATCCCAAATGTCATCCAGGATCAAAAGAGATCTAGTGCAAGAAGAAATATTGCAGATTTCAGATCAACTGTTAGTGCTAAAATACAGTATTGCATTTTAACAATGAAAAACCATTTTCAGAATTTACAATGTATTGCTGCATAATTTTTTTAATATAAATATGTAAAATATCTGAAGAGGGCATTAAACAGCTGGCAAGAAAGCAGAATGCAAGTATCTCCAAAAACCAAAAGTTTTTACCCTTTATTGCTTTATAGCTACAACCGAAGCATAAACAATGAAGTTTCGAGAAATATTTCCATTAGTAGATGCCATGGAAAACAAATATTTACTCCGTTTTTCAAGTCATAAGATATCATAAATTAAGAAAAAAAGTTGTATAGGACTAGATAACAAGTCTGCTTGACACAGGCTAGCAAAAAGCTTTGCGGGAGAAACCATTTCAGTGTCTTTTTGACTCGTTCTACGTACCCAATGAGAACACTGGAAGTTAGAGCAATTCTTATTTCCAAGTGTTCGTTCTCAACCTTTGTTATTCAACAACTAATAATTTTTCAAGTGAATCCAGCTCCTGGACTGTTGGTTAACATATTTTGTTAGCAGAAGCCTTATTAGTCTACTAAACATATTCATATTCAGGACAAGCCTACAATGTGTCCCTTCAGTTATCCCATTAAAAAAAAAAAAACATCTAAACAGGGGCAGAGTTGTACTGTGTATGCTATATATCTTCCTCTAGCATTTATTTACCCTTCAGCTTTTGTACGCTTATCTGAACTTACTTATTCTTTTATCATATGCAAGTCAGTAATTTTGAAAACTTTAACTAGAACCCCCACACAAGAATTGAAATTTTAGAAGTATTGTTAGCTTCATCTTGAATAACACTTCCTAATTATCTACAGTAGAACAGAAAAAGGGAAAGCAGAAATTCAAAGAGTTAGGAAGTTGGGTTTTTAAAAAAAAAAAAGAAATACAAACTGTAGAGACATGTAACCACAAAAGACACCTCAAGATTAGACCAAAGTTACTCTGTGAAGTTTTATCAGCTAAAAGAACAGTGTTTCATTTTACTGACATCACCTGGCATATTTGCGTAGCATGAGCAATCGAAGACGATCTTTCGCCTCCTCAATGTTAAGTGGTGGCCTTTGTGAAAGAGTAGAGTCATGTTCTAATCTACTGCAGAGATTCTGAAGCTTTATTAGGAGCCCTGCTTTGTCCTGTTTTCCAACAGAGATCCAGTGAACTCCTCCTGGAAAGTAATCTAACAAAAAAAGCAATATTAATTATGCTATACATTTAAAATTTGAAATATTTAATAGAAGCTTTCAATAGCAACCAGTAATCCAATTTCAATTAAAATATAAAACTCTAAATTCTATTGTAAGCAAACCTTGCAAGTCTACCATTAACACAGAACGAACAGGCTCCGTAGGGTGAGTTCTCACAGACTGTTCACACTGCCACTGATGCTGCCATCTCTCTCTTCTAGAGGCCTTCCTGCCTGTCCCATGAAAACCTCTTCTCAGTCCATCTTCCTGCTGGTCTGACTTAGTATTTACTTTGTTCACCCTGTACTACTGCAGGAGTTCAGAGTCTGGGATATGAAAATTATCCCAAAACAGTGAACAAGAAGGCATCTAGAAGAGCCAGGTACAGCAAAGGATGCTGTAGTTTCCATCCCTACATCATGTTTTCTAATTTCGGAGTCCTACTTTCAACTCCAAGTGTCACATGCAAGGGAAACAAATTAAAATCATTAAATGGTTTAATTTATGATCTGCTTTAAGATAAAGTGATACTAGTGTAATCACCCCACAAACGCCTGCCATTATTAAAACGTATGCAAAAGTTAGAGCAGGGCTTTTTAAACTCACATAGCAAAAGGAAGAATCTGAGGACTTAACAAGAAACGCCCAAAAGGAATATAAACTAAATATGGCTATTTTGCACTAACAGAAATAACAATTTCAAGTTAATTAAGGATGTATCTAGTCTCCTAAACTAAAGCAGATTACAACGTGAAAAGCTACTCAGAATCTTTTCCCATACATTGGTAAAATATTAGTGGTCCTAGAGCACTAAATGGTCATGAACGCTGTAAGTTGCAAGCAACTATTTCTGAAGGGACCTAAGGAATTCAGAAAGCTACACGTTAAGTTACTTTCAAGATGACATCGGATACTTCACCATATGTGTCATATACCTGTAGTAATTTTTATAAAAACATAGATGTTTTTATAAAAGTACCTTTCAAGAGCTGATGATCCCGTAAAGCTTCTGCTGTTAAAACAGTCTTCCCACAACCTGCCATTCCATAAACTGTGACCCAACCTGGATCATTTCCCAAGCAGTACAATTTCTGTTTAATAGCATCTACCAGTTTTGGCCGAGTGACAAAGACAACTGGTCTCTGTGGTACACCTCCTTCGCAGAGAATCATCCTAACTAAAAACAAGAAACATGAAAATACAAAGTAATTTCTAAATGCGATGCCTCTTCAAACCAAACAACTCCCCACCCCAGATAACTAGTGGGCTCCCTTCTGAAACTTATGCCCCATAGAAATGCTCTAAAACCTACTGGACTCACAACATCAAATACTGAAAAAATACTGCTCTTTGGAAATGAATTAGTTAAATGGTAACTAGCTTCCCACCTAAAATAGCATCCAAATTAATAATTACATTTTCTGCAAAATAGTTACATCAATCCCTAGACGTGAAAAGATAATTAGCAGCTCCAGTAGAACCTGTGGCAAACACAGGAGCTCAACATTCCTATACCCAACTGTCAAGTAAGTTCGTAAGCCAGAAGTTACTGCCTCATGGATGCAGCAGAAAAGCAAACATGCTGTGTAAGGCTTTTCCTTTTCAGTTAACAGCACAGCATTGTGGCCTGAGCAAGACTTCTTTGATTTAAGCTAAGATAGTACAATTTGCAACAAAGCAGGTAAAGCAATGTGCACTTTATCAGTCCACTGCTGGCCACAAAGTGGCCATGTGCAATGTCAAATTATACTGGCAAGCTCTGGGAAATCTTACTCAGGTAATAAAACTTCCACATGCCTATGACACTTCTTAAAATGCAGAGTGGCAATAAGTATGACATTTCGTCATATGCAGTTAGAAGGTTATTCCCATTAGATACTATCGAATTATTTCATGTCAGTCAAAGATGATACTGATAACAACATAGGTAAAAGTTAGGAACTCATGTTGGGTAATTAAAAGCTCTGGTGGAGAGAATCAAGCAAGCTAATAATGAGATCAACTACCAGAATGCAGGCTGAGAGATTGCAGATTGCTCTTCAAGAGAAAAGTCAGAAGTTTGGAGGCTACAACTTCTTTTATGTTAGATTCAGCTTATTTAATATAAACAATTAAAAATCTTTTTTTCATATAGAACAAAAATGTTATAATTTAGAGAAAACTGAGTGAGCTTCAGGTTTGCTGTCTTCTCAAAAACACATTATTAAATACGAACATTTTCAAGATGACCTATGAAAGTCACAACTGTTTTAACTCTCCTGCCACATTAAACACATGACATATAGATATACTGACTACTACACTACCAAAACAAGTGAATGCACCATCTACTCCTTTTTCATTGGAACAAGTATTACAGATAGTCATTTAGCAAGGAATAAAAAATGCAACTTGACTTTGCCTACAAGCACAGAGATTGCTTTATTTATACTGACCATCTGAAGTCATTCCATCCATTGAAGTCTTCCCATTATCAGAGGAGATGGTGGGGATGCCGTCCTGAAGAAGCTCAGCAAGATCTCTGTACCCTTCATGAAGTAGTGCATTATAAAAGGATCTATATGAATTATTATCTTTTGTAAGAATAATGTTTATTAGCATAGCTGCTTGCTCCTTCTGTGTATTCTAGAAAAAAACATTAAAAGAGATGTTATACAAAACTAAGAGACCTTGGAAATCACCTAATCTATCACTCTGTCAGTTACAGACTGTTTATGGTTACAGAAATAGCCTTCAACTTGACCAAGCCCTTAACTTTATAAAGTGCAATAAAATCTGCACGTTACACATATACTAAAGAATCTGCTGAATCCAGGAATGAGATAGACAGAAATTACTATTTTCAAAAAGGATGATAAAACATGTGAGTAGACTAGGAAGATAAATAACAGTGAGAGATGATTCTACCTGTCGCTTCACTCTCTCCTCCTCCTCTAATGTTAGTACTTCATCAGAAATCATACAATCCATAATATAAGAGGTCTTGATGTCTTTTTCCAAGGCTTGGCGATTCTTAAGTAAATAATTTCTACTTTTGACATCCATCTTTCTTTAGTGTGAAAAAGAGGAGAGAAAAAAAAAAAAAAAACAAACAGCAAAGTTGGAACCAGAACGTAACTTAAAAGTACAAGGAAAAAATTTTAAAATAGCTTATGAATTTTGAAGTCAGAAAAAGCAGCAGAGCAGCTACATCACTGGAAAAATACAGTGAATCTTCAGGTAAATTCATAGCACAAACTGCAGAAAGCTAAAAAATTTAGTTTTTTTTTTTTTACTTTCTGTCTTTATAAAGAGACTTTCATACTACTGTTACAGGAATTTAAATATACTTTTTATGACTCACTAGTCTAGCTTAGCCGGACAGTACAGTAGCATCAAGAAAACACTGCAGAAACCTAACATCATCCCTTTTTAACATAGAAAAAATAGGCCTATTAACAGTTAAGTTGTAATAGATCACAAGCTACTGTGAATATGAATACTATTGTTGAAATATTACCCAGATGTCATATGCTATTATATTTAATAAAAACGCCCAGCTGAGCATTAATAATAATTAATCTGACTACAGTATTTTTGATTGCTCTACCTGGAGGAATATAAACAGCTATAAAAGAAATTCAATCTTTAATTATTAATTAGACTCACAGTAAAACTTCTGTGCTCACTACATGAGTGGAAGCTTTCATTAAAAAGAAGATACGTACTGCTAATTCTTAAAAAAAAAAAAAAAAAGAAAAATCTGAGTACTTTTTCACATTTCTATAAATTTATGTTTATGAACACTGGCAGAACTAAAGAAAAATATTCTGTGCAAGCTTCTCATACACTAGAAACTTGCTAAATGTCTCCATGAAAAGGTCTTCTCCCCACCCACTACATCACTCAAATTTTTTAAGTCCTTGGATCATGCAACTGGGATAACAGGATGAGAAAGAAGTCTGGTCTTGTGGCTGGCAGCACTGGGCAGAAACGTGACAGAAAATAAAATCCCTCTGTACCAAATCCCATGAGATTAACTTGATGCTGCCTTCCAGTTCAGGACTCTGTACAAGCACACTTGAATCTTGACACACGATGGAAGTTGGAGCACCCAACACTGCCAATGACTGAGAAATAGCTTCCCTTGTCAGCATCCAATACACAACTATACATTTGTATTCTTCCTCCACGTCATAAAATAAAACAATGCCTGAAGACAAAAGAAGGTGAAAGCTATTGTCTACCATCTAAAGGTTTTTCAATACCGATCAGCTGCTTCGGAGAGTCCCTACTGATGAAAACGATCTCTCCGATCACACTGTTGAAAAAACGACCAAACGTTTCATAGGCAATTGCAGGTTCCTCCACAGAGCAGGTGCCCAGAGAAGCGTTCAGCTTCTCCTTCGTTCCTTGAGGAGCATGTACAGCTGCCTTCGGATAAGCCAGCGATAGAGTGCTTCTTCCCCTGCACTGGCAGAATTTCCTATTTTCACTGAAAATTACGTGATTACGAAAGTATTCCACCCTGTCTTTATGCCACCGCACCACTTAAAAAGAGGGGCATGAAAGCTCCCCAGGGGAAAAGCGTCCAAGTTAAAAAATTATAACAATAATCAACCCACAGGTGGAGTAAACACAAGGAAGCACCCGACAAAAACAAGCCACAAACGCACAAAACAAAGGGTTACCTCACACCAGGCACGCCTCAGCGGAGCCGCCGTTACCAGCCGCAGGGAGGACGAAAGGGAAACCGGAGCGCTCGGACCAGTTACCCCACACCCCGCCGGGCCGGGGGCTCTGCCCGGCCACCTCCGCACCTTCCCCCAAGGCGGGGGGACAACAGCCTCCGCCGCAGACAGCTCCGGAGCCGCGGGCTGGGGGCAGCCTCAGGGGCGCTGCTCCCTCGTCCTGTCCCGCCGACCTCACTCAGTCGGTCTCCGCCACCGCCGCCGCCCAGCTGACGGGCGGCCCAGCGCCATCCGGAGCCGCCGGCAACGAGTTCTCACCTTCTCCGAGAAACAGACCCTACCCCGCACCGGGGAAGCAGCGCGCCCCGAGCGCTTCCTCCTTCCGGGCCCGCCGCCCTCCCCGGCAGCAGCCCGGCCCCCGCCCGCCCCGAGCGGAACAAAGCCCGGCGCTCCCGCGCCGGCGCAGAGCCCCGGCGGAATGTGGGAGTGCGCCTGACGTGGCGCAGAGGCGCAAACTGAGGGAGCAGCAGCGGGCGAGGCGCCGGCCCGGGCCGGAGGTGGGGCCGCGGGGCCTGCAGACGTGGTAACATCCTCCCTGCCCCCTCCGCCGTGCAGCTGGGGTCGGAGGAAGCGCTTGAGGGTACGGAGGGTGCCGCGGCGGAGCGTGGCAGCGGGCGGAGGGGGTGCCGCGCTGCCGAGGGAGGGAGAAAGGCGGCCGCACTGTGCTGGGGGGCGTCGGTGGGGCGGTGGGAGGTCGGCGGGGCTGGGTGGTGCGCGCAGGCCCATTCCCGGGGTGGAAGGGGGGTGTCCTGGGAGCCCCCAGGGAATACGGAAGTGCCCTGGAGGGGTTCGGGGCAGTCGGTCACTTTCGGTGCCCCGGGCCGAGGGCAGGTTGGGCTGGGTCGGACAGGGGGCGAGGAAGGTGTGGGAGACGCGGGAGTCTCTGTGTGAGCTGTGACTCGTTCCCTGTGGGGCAGGGGGTTCGCTCTGAGGCTGTCCTTGTTGAAACTGAGTTGTTGTGCCTCTATTAAACCGTTTCCCTAACTACCATTCTGATCTCTTTTCCTTTTTTAACTTCATAATACCCGCTCTCAATCCTAAAATTGTTTTAAAAGTTGCAAAATAGCGTTTCTGCTATTTTTGGGGGAGAGCAAGAGATGTTTTTTTCCTGCATACTTCAAACTCTGAGCATGCTTTCTAGTACTGTGACTCACCAACAGCTCTAAGCTTCATACTCTTGTGGCAGATTTAGATTTTAAACAGTGCTTTTTACATATGTCTGTGAGTAAATAACTGTTTCTGATATTTAAATAGTTATCTTTTGACATGCAGTTAAGCTGCAATACTGCAAGGTGATCCAGAAAGAGCATATTCTTTTTTCAAACTGTGCTAAACCAAATCCACAAAGGATCTAGTCTGTTCGAGCAGTACACTGGAAGATTTTTAGGCCTAAAAATTCCACTCTGTACTTCCACTTGCTTAGAAAAGGGGCTTTTGTGCTCTTTGAAACTGGAGGTTCATATTGCCTGAATCTATTCCAACCTTAATTTTAGCGAAGAGGAAATTAGAGCTCTTCTTTTATTTGGATGTGTTATTTAATTAGTATTGTGTGTTTTTCTGTTAACTGATGTCTATGGTTTTAGAGATGACATGAAATTATCACAGCAGAACTATTTCTAAGTTAAATCTTGATTTGCAATCTCATTTTTAAAATTTAGAAAAGTAATTTTCCCCTTTAGTGCGGAGTTGGTAATAATTTTTAAAATAATACATGAGTAAAACAGGATAGTAAAATCGCTGATGAAATAATCACAGTAATCAACTATAAAAAGAAATATGGTTTCAGTCCTTGTAATTTTAAATATAACTTCAAAACGGCTTATTGTACAATAGTTGAAATATTTCTAGAAAACTGAAATTTGCTAAAGTTTGAAAAGTCAGTTCAATTTGAGAAAACAGGAAAGAAATGCTTTATAGTACTGAACACAAATTTTCACACACTCTTATGAAAGTATTGTAACATTTTACAGAAGTTTACATAACTAGAAAACATTTAGTAAATATTTCATAAACATTAGTAAATACTAAAATAAACTCTTTGGGGCATATATTTGTGTAGCTAAAGGGCAAAAGGTTGTATTTGGAAACACTTGGAAGTAACTAGTACCTTTTGGGGTTTTTGTTTTGTTTTCCCTAGCTCTCTTTTTTGCTTCTGCTTTTCAAAACACAAAATGTCTGAAGTTAAGCAGAGGAAAAAAGGTATTTCTTCACCCAAGACCAATGAAGATCCACAAAAGGTTGAGAAGCACAATAAGTGTGGGAAGCTGGCAAGCCCCAGGATCAGAAGTAACTGGAGTTCCTTTTGGATGGACTCACGCACAACCTTGAGCATGATTTCCCTTGCTGGTTGCCTGGTGCTGACCTGGTAGGTAACCCTCTAAAATGGATTTTAATAACTTCTTTTGTATTCTATACTGTATTCAGTCATGAGCTATGTGATTAGTTACTTTTTAATGTAGTGTTTGTGTTAAGTGACTGTAGAAACATTAAAGCTCGAAGGGTCAAGAAAAGAATAATAGCATTCACAAGTGTGGAAACGTTGGATTACAGAGGCTTGAGCTGTTCTATCATGTTGGAAGTTTAAAAGGTGCCTTGCTCATGAATTCTGAATACCTGCTTTGGAGACTACATCTAACCGTGAAGAGCAACTTAATCCAGCAATAAGTTGAACAGGGCTCATTTGGCAGGTAATGAATAAATCAACAGTAGAAGTGGTGTTTTCTGTAAATAATTTGCTCAGCAGTGTAGTAAATTGTTTGTCAGGTAGATTCTTCAAGTAAAGGTCAAATATCTTTGTAGAAGTTGTTTTAGAATATCTTAGCAGCATCAGTACCTTAGTTCCATCAAAAACTGAGCTTCTTGCAGAAGTGATATGATGAAATTCTTAGAATTCTAGTGCAAGAAATTGGTCCAGATTATTACAGTCTAGACATCAACCTGAAAATTGAGGTAAAATTTGTTCTTATTTTGTCATCACCCTGTTTCCGTTATCTTAATATTTGAGAAATGTAGAATAAAATGATTACTGATGCTTCTGCTTACTGTTTCATGTATATCTGTCTGTTTTGCTTGTATCTATCTATAGTTTGCATTTTAGCTTTTATTAGCCTATACAGATTAAGTTAGGCATTGTAGATCTTTTGAAACTTCTGAATGCTACACAATGTACTGATAAATACCAATTTATGAAAGCACAAGTATTTTAAATAAACTCTGTTGTTCTGGATAAAATTGTTCTGCCACTGAGACAACCCCTTCATAGTCTACAATAAAGCTTGTTATGGGATTAATAAACATCCAGCAAAATTCAGGGCTCTTGTGTAGTTGTTTCATTTCCTTTGTAGCTGTATAAAGTGCTTACAGTTCAGAAAGCTCTCAAGTTCACAGTAAATGAATCTAGAATGTATATAAAGTACAGAATTGAGATCTCTAGTGTCTGTTCAAAGTTAGCATCATCATGACTGTAGCTGTACAACCTTTGTCACAATGCACCATGTATTCTTGTATGGCTATAATCTAACAATGTTAAACAGCCTTTCTGAATCCAGAGGCTTCTGTGCATGATTTTGTGATGCTTTGCAAGAAAGTACAAATAATTTTTTGGTGTGTCTTATTGTCACTGGTTAAATAATACTTGAGCAATAAAATCTATTGTGAGGCAATGCCTCACAAGCATGTAATGGCCTCCATGTTAGTAGTCTTATTGGACATTTTTCCTGTTTGAATGGCATACTATGTAAAAACAAAGCACGTCTATGGATGTTTCCTTATTTTTCTACCTCTATTAGAAGACAACAGCAGCATGAAGACAGATCAACTTCATTTAAATGCACTTTTTTTTTCCTCTCCTTTATTGATCCGGCAAATGCTATGAACACAAATCCCTGCAGTAACAGTTTGCTGTGAATCAGGTCCTGAAATACTTAATATATGATAATTATGTAGTTATATTTACTATTTATTTGTTTGCAATTGGCAGGTTCCTATTTCAGCAGTCAAATCAATTTGCTAATATGGAGAAAAAGTATAATTTTTTACAGCAAGAAGCTGAAAAATTCCTGGATGTGGAAAATAAAGTTAACTTAATTTCTGAAAAGGTAATAATTAACATCTTAATTGGATAATCTATGGTGAACATTTGCTATTGTTTTACTTGGTTGTCATTTAGTTAATTCATTTTAAACCAGTCAGTTTGATTTTTCATAATGTGTCTATTTGCCTGTGAATAGGCCTTTGGGGAATATTTCATGTGACTAAATGTGTCAATCGATGCCATTGTTCAAACATGTGAATATAGTGGTTGTATCTTAGTATTATTTTTTATACATTGAACTATTTTTAAAAACTTAGATTTATGCACATAATTCATTCTATTGGTACTGTTCTCTGTATAATTCTAATACACATTGATTAGAAGAAAGTTTACAGGCATTTTTATGTAGTAGACCTGTTCTAAAAATATGAAAGTCATAATGAAGTGGTAGTAATATTTTTTCATTGCTATTTTATTTTATTTTCCATGTGTGACATTATCAAGTAGAAAGCTTGGGATGGCTGCCAAATTACCTCCTGTATCTTACAGATAATGATGGGAGTATGGCACGGTTTATGCCAGTAATGTTGGTTTAGCACTGATCTCGTGATGATGTAATTTATACATGATGTAATTTGGATATTTATATACCACACTTCAGATTGCAAAATGTTGCATTGGATTTAGGTAGTGTGATATATTTTACCAAAAAAAAAAAAAAGGATTGACAACAAAGAAAATGGTGTGTATTCTATAGAAATTCAACAGCAAACATACCCTTTTCTGTGACTTTTTCATGATGGGTTAACTATTTTAAAGACGAAATATGAAAATAATTCATATAGGAGCTTTGTAACAAGTAAAGTGGCTTCTAAGGAACTTCATTGTCTGTTAAATAAATGCAAGTGGTTTTCTATTTTGTTAAGTAGACATGGACGTTGTTTTGTGTTATAAACACAGCTAGAATCTTCTGAAAGTATCCTACAAGAAGCTGCCTCATCCATATCAGTGATGCCTGAGTTTGAGCAGGAAGTATCTTCTCTTCATAACATCATAAATGATATTCAGAACAATGAACAGACTCTCGCTATAAAGATGCAGAGCATTAATGAGAAGTTCCAAAATGTTACAAATTCCTGGAGAAGAAGCTTAGATGAAATGAACACAAACACTACTGTTCTAAAATCTGAAGCAAAGTTCATACATACAGAAGTTACTTCCCAAATTAATGATGTTGACCAAAGAATTAAATCCCTTTCAGAAAGAGTAAGAGATCTGGAAGACAGTACAGCCAGAAATATTAAAACACTGAAAAGGCAAGAAGACGACGAATTCTCTAGAGTTGAACAAAAGTTGGACTTGCATGCAAGGGCAGTTCAAAAACTAGAAGAACAACAGAATAGTCTGGTAGCCAAGGACACAGACCTGAATCAGAAACTTGCGAACTATGAACCTAAAATTGAGGAGTGCAAGACACATTTGCCAACAATTGAAAATGCTATTCACTCTATTCTTAGATTATCAAGTGAATTGCTAAGCATGGAGAAGAAGATAGAGGATGTGACAACACAGCTATATACTGTGGAAAATGATATGTTGAAAACTGTTTCTGATACAATGGCCTTGCAAAAGATTCTTGAAGGCATACAACACAATGACAGCATATTGAAAGCGCAAAATGAAACAGTAGTTTTAGAAGTAGTGAATGACATAAAAGTATCTTCAAAAGCCAAAGAAAGCACTTTAGAAAGCTATAGTTTAGAAAATGACCAGAATGAGGATAAGTGAATTTGGACTTGGAGTTTTCATTTATGAAAGAGCACTGTAATTTATTACAAATGTTACTCCAAATATATTAAGGATAGCTGAAATATTGTCATTAATTTAAATAGCATTGGATCAGAATGAAAGGCAAATTTATTATAAAGAGGTTAGAGATCAAGAAATACTGTATTGAAGGAGGAGTGTTTTCTTAAATTAAGGATAATTTTTAGCTTATTTGTTAAGTTTTTTATTAAAAAGGAATTTGAAGAAAAGTGCTTAGATTTAAGGAAAAAAGTCAAAAACAGAGACAGAGTACAATTGATATTTAATTTTCAATAGTTTTTTTATGTTGTTACTTTTTGTGTTAACATTCAGTTGTAGCACAATGAACAATTACATTCTTCTCTCTAGGCAAATATATACATATACCTCACTTTTAAGGTATTATATACAACAATATTTTTTGTGCTTCTGGTACAGACTTCTCAATAAGCACATTTTTAACATCTGAAGTTTTAGATACAACAGCATTACAGAAAAGAATAGTAAAGTACCTCTTACTGAGAACCTTGTCTTGTACTGGTATTTATAAGCAAGGTGTTACATAGGAGCTGTGTTACCTTTTATTTGTTTGACCCCCTGCAAATAGCCTCCTTAGACCTCATTTCCAGCCTTTTCAAACTTCCTAAAATCACTGGCATGGTTTTGTTCTGCCATTGAAGTTGTTTGACTACATATGGACTGAAGCTCTTATTAACAGGTATTCCTGTTAGATCATCTTCCATAATTTAATTTGCAAGTCTGGTGTGATCAGACACTGGATTGGTTTGGGAGGATGGGGAGTTGTAGGTTGGTTTGTTTTGGTGCTGTTAGAAACAAGTTTTAACCTTTTATTCTGAAGAATGTTCTCTGTTAGGCATTACATGGCATGTCTGGTATTGCTTTGCATTTCAAAGGGGAAAAAAAAAAGTGTCAGGTTGTTTCCCAAAGTTTGGTGAAGCAAGAGATGCAAAAGCAATTAAAGCCATGAAGCCTGTACGTGGGGGTAGGGAATATCTAATTTATCCATAGATCTACTTACGCAGGATGTAGTTCTGTAGCTGTTCATTGAAATTTTGGGTCTTGGGACCACCATAATTTTGTGTTTACAGACATACGTATTGAAAATTTCCTGAACTCAGGAAAGGAGATTGCTTAATAGACAGTATGAACCCACAGCATTTATGACTTAATTGGGTTTAAGTTAAATTATTCTGGTTTTGTACATTCATTTATCTAGAATGCCACTGAAATATTCACTGAACAGTTAATGCTGCCTACTCGAGACACTATCAAACCAGCGTTTCTCAATGTTCACTAGTTTCATATATTTATTACTTTTGTATAGATTTGTATCCATTTACAGTTTTATTCAATAAAAATATATTGTAGTAGATTGCCCTGTCCTGGTAGAAATTCTAAGTCAAAATAAATTGCTTGTCCAGAATGAGTATGGAATAAATATTTCAGTGTTCCATTAAGAAATACTATCCTATATGGAAATGCTTTAAAAATACTTTTCACAAGTGTGTTCCAGTGAGTTTCTAGTTCATATATTTTTGGGGGAGGGTGGCTAAATGACCAGTGATACTCTCCTCAGTTCAGTGTCTTTCATCAAACTCAACCATATTGAAACCTGAATGTACATGAGATCGAACAGGAAATCCTCATTCTTTGAGGGCATCGACTGGGAAACCAGCATAACTCTCCACAACCTAGATTTTAGTGTTTTGTTTTTAAACAGTTCTGTGTTAGTGAGGAATGACCAATGCTATCAGAAAGTTATAAATATTTACTTGGTGGTATTTTTACTACTCATGTCAAGAAAAGGATTAATATGAAACTAATTACGGCCTCTTAGCATGTGTTTCAGCTTGCCCCTTTGGTGTGTTTTTTCTCTCCAAAGTTCTACACTGATTTATTGGGGAATAAAGAGGATAGTATCACTCAGATATTTTCCTTTCATCCTCTCAAATTTGAAAACCAAGAACCAATTGTTTTTTTTAAAAAAAAAGTTAACTAGTAAATTAGAATATTCAGCCAAAAATCCAACAGTAGCGTGAGTGTTCTCTTGTTAATGTAACTTTTATGGGGACAGGCTGTTTAAGTGATGTTTTTCCTGTGAAGTATTTTGGTGGCTATTTAAACAAAAGGGAACCATGCCTAATTCTTTTGGCTTTTTCTGCCGTGAATGCCTCGTCCAAAATACCTATTGTGATTACCAAAATAAAACCACATCAGTTAATTATGGTCTATGATTTTTGGATAAGGGAATTTTAAAGTGGGCATCTTTCTAAAATGTTTCTGAATTCCTTTCTACACATGTCTTCCTGGATCATGCAGGTTACGGGCTCAATACGAAAGTTTTCGTAAATCAGAAGATTGCATTTGTTGACGTGCATTTTCAGAGGTCATGCTAGAAAGTCATATGCACCTCCTTGTAATTTTTGTTATCATAGAAAAAGTAGTAGCATTTGAATTTTTTATGTGTACTGAAAAGAAAAAAAAATGGTTGTGTTGCAGTAGTTTATTTTGTAAAGACAGGGTTTGTGCTCAATTTCAATGTCAGGATAGTAAGGTATTCCTATTAGAGAGGAGCTTTAACTGTTATGTGAGTTTTTAAGCTAGAAATCGTGTCAAATATTTGTATTTGTATCCCTCTAGTGTGAAAAGACTTGGAACTTAATGGAACAGCTGGAAGACCTTAAAATAATTTCTTACATTAAACATCTGCAAGAAGATACTTCTACAATGAAAACATGGTCTAGCAGCATAGTTAAGAAACAAGAAGAACTGCAGAAGAATTTAACATCCCTTTTTAATGCAGTTTCAGGTGTTGAACAGAATGCAGCTTCTGCAGCAAAAAACATAACTTTGACAATTGTGACCGTAAAAACTGACATAAGGCGCATTTCGGGCCTAGTCTCAGATATGACTGCACTGACAGATTCTTTGCAAACGCTAGAAGATAAAGTAGAAAAAGGTGAGAAGAAGACAGTAAAAAGTATAGGTGACCTGCTTACCAGTAGCATTGACCGAAGTACAGAGCTACAAAGCTTGGCGTCCAGTAACGCAAGAAAAATTGAGCAAATTAAGACAACATTATCCGAGTTAAGGAGTGATTTTAACAAGCATGCGGATAGACTTTTGGATCTTGAAGGTGACAGAGCAAAGGTTCTGAAGACAGTTACATTTGCAAATGATTTAAAACCCAAGATGTACAAACTTAAAAAGGATTTTGCCATCTTGGAGCCATTAATAAGTGACCTAACACTGAGAATAGGAAGATTAGTGGAGGATGTTTTACGACGGGAGAAGGAAATTGCTTTACTGAATGAGAAACTGACCAATCTAACAAGAGTTCAGACTCAGATCAAAGATATAAAAGATGAAATAACCCAGATTTCAGAGATGAATTGATCACTGTGAAATGACTTTGCCTAAAGAGTAGCTGTACTTGAGAAGTACGAACTCCATGTGTAGTTTTAAGAAGACGGGCAGTATTTAAAGGCTTCACTTAGAAGCAACCCAAAACTTTGACTAGAGATTTGTCCTCTTGCTTCAAAAAGGACAGAAAAAAGCCATACTGATTCCAAGGGACATGCTATAATGTGAGCAAAAAACATGTCTCTCTGCATGTATTTGTCCTTCTGAAGGATGACAGATGCTATATTTAATAAATTGCTTGTTTTGTACAATGAAACAGTGTTAAAGCATAAAATGTTGTTCTTACCTTTGAAGTTCGCTTTCATTAGGAAAGCAGGACCCAAGATGGCCAGATCTTCAGCTTTACTTTCCTGCTTCAAAGGAAAAAATAAAATTGTGGTTTCTAAGACAGAGTTAAACAAGAGTTAGTCAAACTGCTGTAGCAATTTAATATCTGTCTCAATATATTCACTCTATGATTTTTGTAAACCATAGCACTTTTAAAAATCAATATTTAAGTAGGTAAATGCAGTGAAGCAAGCAATGCCTAGAAATATTGCTGATGCCTTGCAAAAAGTTTGTCACGCATTTATATGGAATATTATGTATAAGGTTTTCTGTGAGGCTTTATTAAGTTTTTCTGTAAATTATAATTACTGTGCAGCACTGTTAGGTCTTTAAAACACAGAACTCTGTATGGGAACAGTGCTTTGAAAGACATACTGACCCCACTGATGGCTTTCTCACATTGTCACTGTATCTGTTAAGAAATCCTGTTATTCTGTTTCTTAACCTATAAAATACTGTAGTAAGCAGCAGAATTAGCAAAGAGAAGCTACTGAGGTCCCAAAAGGTCAGACTGATGTGAGCCACTGGCAGTATTTCCGTGGTCAAGAACAAGACTTTAAGAGATATGAGACATCTGAAAACGCAGTAGGCGGTAGACTGGTAACATAATAATGGGAATGGCTTTAGCAGACAAAAGGGGGGAAAGCGTATTAAATAGGAATAAAAATTACTATACCCATTAGGAGAGACACAGCGATTTAGAAAATCCCTGTAAATGAAATGATACCAAGAAGCATCTCAGTTGTTGAGTTGGTCACACCTGAACATCTTGCATGTGAGCGTAATGAAGATATAATAGACCTATTCCTCTCCCTCACTATTCCTTGTTCAGCATTCGGTATCTTTCAGCCTGCTTCACGTTGCTGGTCTTCCATACCTTGCTTGCTTCATTGCCTTCACCCTCACATGCCTTCTTTCATCAAGTTTTCCTTTTTTTGGTACAGGTTCATTCCTACCTCCCAGTTTTCATTTACCCCTTTCCAGCCCACCTGACAAACCACAAGGATAAACCTGTCAAAACAAAAGATTTTCTAGAAATCATCCACAGATACTATTTACCTACCAGTGTCCTTTTGCTCTTCCGCAAAATTCTTGAGCAAGCTCCTGAAAATAACCAAATGGCATTTGAAGGAGACAAAAACATTAAATAACATCCAGAATGATCAGCCATGCTAAAGCATGTGTTGCGCATCATACCTGAAAAAAAACCCAATATATATACATGCACATACATATGAGAGCTTGGGGTTTACATAATAAATATATCTCATTTGTGTATTAAAGCCTGATACTCACCGAATCCACCAATCCTGGGTGGGGTTTTTTGTGTGCAAGCTCATGCTAGTCCCATCAAAAACACTTGGCAGAATAGATATGGCTACCAAAAGGACATTGAGACAGCAGGGTGAGACATCTGTGCGTCTTTCACTGCGGCCCATATGATGCAGTTGCTATCAGTGGATTAATTGTATCATGGGCTATAGTAATTTTATTTATTTTGCTTTCAACTTTAAGGATTACTCATTTGTGGTCAGTACCCAGTAAAAATCTGGAGAGGAGGAACTGGAGAACTAGCAGAGTGCTGTCTACACAAATGAAGTGGAAAATATGCTCCAGCAGCACTGTGAGTCAGAGGAGTCTTGACACAGCAAAAAGGTCTTTTGGGATTAAAAGGGCACACTCTCTCTTTGGAACAGGAATGCACTGGTTTTGGCTGGAATAGTTAATTTTCTTCATAGTGGCTCATGTGGGGCTGTGGTTTGGAATTGTGCTGGAAAACAGTGCTGATAACACAGGGACATTGGAGTTGTTTTGGAAGACCTACTAACCCTACTGATGGCTTTCTCCCAGTGTCACTGTATCTGTTGAGGAACCCTAACAGTGTTACTCTTTGTTTTTTCCTCTGTGTAAGCACTGCCCAGCAGTAACTCACTGAACTCACTCAGCTATCCAAGGTACTCGTATTTGCTATAAAAAAGCAGGATGTTTATTGTTTTCACTGTGAACTACATCATTTCTATGTAGAAATGTAAATGAATTACAACTATTTTTATTATTACAGCCCATTTTAAAATGATATGCAACAAGCATTTCAGCAAGTATCAGCACATTCAGTCTGTAGTACAACCTGATACACAGGGTGTGAATGGAGTTGTTATCCCAAATTTATATAGACAGCACGCTTTAAACCAGAAAGCTGATTTCAGCTCCAGTAATAGCAAGAAAGGGTGTTTTCTCTTCCATAAAACAATATACACAAGCAGCATATACATAATCCATGTTTTACAAAGCACTTTTGGGTTCAGTGACTGCTCTGCAGTTATCTGTTACACTTGGTTCAAAAGGGAGTGCTCCTATAAAGTGCAGTTATCAATGACAAAGTTGACTTTTTAAATGTATTTTAATACTAGTTTCCCCACTAAAGCTTATTTAAAGTATCAGTGGGTGACCTTTCAATAGCATTTCTTACGTTAAACCCCTTAATCTCCAGCATCCAAACGAGCCTATGGCTGAATGTCAACGAAGCCAGCAGCTGCAAGGCAATTTTCTCCCTGTTTCAGGTTTTCCACTGAACTACAACACTAAAGTAGCACTAATTGTTTCCCCTTTCTCAGTTACAGAAGGAGAACAGCAGCTGCCTCTCACAGTCTCATCTCGGATTAACCTTGATAAAATGTAACTGAGCATCTTTAAAAATATAGTTTCAGGCCTACCCTTGAGCAATGAGAAAATGGATTTAAGATTTTCATAATACTGTACATATTTCAAATAGCTGCACAAAGGTGACCCAACTCTAGAGAAAAGTTGCATTATTTTGCTCCACACAGAATGACAAGAAAAGTCTTGAGAAATTTAGCTTATCATTAAATTACTTGACAATCAAACTACCTCACTACATGAGCCAAATTTCTCTCTCTCTCTGCCAGCCTTAAAAGTTGACAGAAGCACTTTACTGTCCCAGGATTAGAAGGAACTTGAGATGTTTTCTAGCAGTCTGCTGAGTTAAAACATGCTTCTGAAGAACTATGGTATTCAGTACACAAAAGTGTTTCCTAACAAGTTGAACCACATACAAAAGTTAACTTCAAAAGCTGATTTAGCATCAATGGTCTGGATACAAGATCAAGTCATGGTTATTGCTCTTCTCCAAGGAAACTCTTTAGGAGCATTTAATGATTTGTTAAATAATTTCAAAGCTTCCCACTCACAATGGGGCAACAAGATACACATACTTATACCATGAAATATATTTAATCCAACACCAAAACACTTGTACACATTTTATTTAGATTTATGGAATTTGACTTAACCACTCTAAGAATGTATTTACTGTCATGGTGAGAGGGAAATAGAGCAGTTTCAGATTTTACCCCACATTTTGAAAGGCAGCAATTCAAAACACGGCTCAACTGGCTTGTTTAGCATTAACCATCTGAAATCCTGGAAGCTGGAGGGTTTTTCCAGGGAGTGAGAAACTCAACAGCATGTAAAATGGCGGCAGGAACATCAGACTCCAATAAGATGTGGTGGCCAAGGTTACTTATGCTACTTCAATGTCACCTGCTCTAATTCCTTTGACTCTGAAGGACACAAGTACAGAGGAAGTAGCAGCACAACATACATGAATGCCAAGTTCACTATCAGCTCACATGCTGAAAGGCAGCATATTTAAACAGTTTTGCACAAGACACTTAAGCTCCAGCTCTACTAAGTGAACAAAGTAGTACTGGATATAGTCAACCCTTTAGTATTAGGCATTTTCTGGATTTATCTCAATGTGATTATGAACCGTGGGTTCTTGAACAGGCAAAAGGCAACATGCTAATCTTTCTGTAAAAGACTACATGTAAAGAACAAATTCATTGCCTTAACAAAACATTACACATCTCCTCCTGCATGCCTAGGAGCCTAGATTTCTTCCCATCAACTAAGTTCCCAAAAAATTGGTATGGCTTCTTGCACTGCAGCAGTGCATGGTTCAACCAAAACTCAGCATTACAGTTAATCTAACTAATCCAGACAAATAAAAAAACACAGGAGTATCAAGTCTAGGGAAAAGCTGGCAAGTTTGTCAAACTCCACAATAAGAAGCAAGCCATTTTTATTTTATTGCAAAGCTGTAGTAAGCTTTTAGTGGTCAGATCTCTTTAAGAAATCTTTATTAACATCAGCTTTTATTTTGTTAAGGTAGCAGCTACTGTTTAATTCTACAGTACAACCAAAAGGACCGAGTTCTTTGGTGTGGTTCAAAGCCAACAGAAGCAGAAATTAGTCAAGTAAGCAAAAGTTAGTTATGTCGGGATGACCACTCCAAAGCAGAAACAGCTCTGTTATGTAGTTTCCTTCTCTCTCTATGGAGAACACTGATGTTATGACCAGGATGCCCTGCCAGGCTGCAGTCTCATCTCAGCCATTCCAGAGTTCAGCTATTCTACAGTAACAGCTTATTACAGTCAAATTAAACAGTGGACTCAGTGCAGAGAACTGCTGATGGGTTCTGCGAGGATAGGTTCTTGGCACTTCTCTAGAAACAGTGAAATTCTACTTTTGTCAAAATTGTTTCACAATTACCTACTTCCTGAAGTGTAGAATAGGTAATTTTTTGTCAAATTTTTGGACGGGGGGATTATTTGAGGTATTTGCTGCTATGAAATGAAGCTTACATACACAGTAGTAAAGACACTAAGCACTCTGTTTCTCTTTTATTTCAGGCAATGATAGTGGTAAAATTTAAGCCCTCGTGTGGGATGAGGGCACAGCCAATATTGACATCATATAGAGTTTGTTTTCTACATAGTCAAATATATAAAAGTTTCATGAAACTCATCACTGGGACAGCCAGCATAGTCAGTCCATGAGTTGTCTATTCAGTTAGACCAAGCTTCTTCTTCAGAGATTCTGGCATTTCAGGTGGAGGTGGACGAGGAAGTCTGAAATAAACCTTCACAGAATCATAGATGAACCACTGTAGTGCAGTCAGGGTACCAATCATAATGATACGAGCAAACAGACCTTTCCATACACCTGCAGAGCAAAACATAAACCATGAGTAGCATAAGAAGCCAGGAAAAAAAGAAATCCTCCCCAAAACATCACAAACACTTGATCCAAAATACATGAAAAGAGAGATGTACCTTTGAATCCAAGCCTCATAAGAACCTGTGAAGCAGAACTGCCCTTTTCTTTGTTCAACACAGACACCACGGAGTCAGCAGGATGGGAAACAATTGCACAGAACACACCAGCTGAAAGAGTAATTCAACATTAGTTTTGTGGCACTTTAGCTGTACCATTACTGTGTACACTAGATACAACTAACTGAAACAGCACCTTCTAATTTCACAGAAGTTATGCCAAGCCTCCTGGTATCCCAAAAGGACAGTAGGTCCCTCCTTGTAATGTCACGTGAATATTAGAAAACACCTTGCTTCTGCTCTTGCAGTACCTCTTCTGCTAAAACAAAAACTCCTTCCAAATCTTTGGATGCTGATAATCCCCCTTCCATCCTGATTTATCTCCCCTTCCTTCAACCTTCCCCAGCCTAGCAAAGATATAAGTTGTTTTCACTCAAATCAGCTGCTGTTTCTAAACCTGGACATCAATATCGGTAATAACAATTAAGAGTGTTGTCCTACTACAGACCCATTTTCCACTTACAGAATGAATATAGGGTTTTTTTCCCCTGTACATTTTAAAGTTACATGTAAATTCTCCCATTCTAGTTACATCTATTTGACATCCTGAAAAGGAACAGGCTTCTTGAGTTGTGGTAGTACATTAACAAAGTGTAAGTCTTAAATATTCCTTACCAATATAGCCTGCAACAAATGTGACTACCAGCTGTTCTCCTTTTGTACATTCACTTCGTGGCTTGGGAACAACGTACTTGTAGAGAGCTTCAACAGTACGTTCAAAGCAGGCAAATTTCATCATTGTGTATGGAATCTGTCTCATCCATAGTGGAGCAACACCTTTGTAGAAACTTAACCAGAGAAGAGACAAACTCAGGTTCTTTTCCTCCAGTATTTAACACATGTTTTTAACTTGAAAAAAAAGTTAGTTAGCCTGTTGCTTCTATCGGGAATACAGCTTCTAAATAATGACACTGTAACACTCAATACCTACAGAACAGAAATTTACCTGGATTCCTATGCTGCACAGATCTTTTTTGTTGTCACTTTTCAGATTACAGTGCATTGCAGTAATGCAGTACTGATACTACAAGTGCAGTAAGGCTCATGTCTGCACACCAGCCAAGTCCCGATAGCGATACATGACCTGTATATTTACAGCCACTTCTACCGGAACAGAAAGCTAACATGCAGTTGTATTACTCTTACATGCCAATGACTCAAGCATCTTTGACTGTACAACCAAAAAGTTGCTGAATATCTCTGACTGGAACTGCTAGAAACCAAAGTTATCCAGCAGAACTCAGCACAAAGATACTCACAAAGATGGATCTAAGGAGCATGTGGGATTAACAGCCAGTTCAGCAGAGATTCCTTAAAGTACACTGTCTTGAAATACAAAGATCAAAAAGTATTACAACTAATGCCACAACAGTTTTAGCAACACTCATTAGGAAGAAATATTCAACATCAAGAACCTGAATAAAAATTAAAATCAAGAGACACTTACGCCCAGATGCCTTCTTCTCCAAACATTTTAGGTACAGCCTCCCGCAGAGTGTTTGCATATCCAGGCTGTGTCTGAATACGAACTTTAGCAGCTTCCATTGGAGCCAGGGCAATGTCAGCAAAAAACTCCGCACTGGCAGATGCGGCTAAATACAGTGAAGTACGCCACAAATATGCATTTTCCTGAAGTGAATTGAAATACACATTTTAATTAATGAATCATGGTTTTGCAATTACTGTGTTATTAATACTATGATGTTGCAGATATATAGCCTGATGTAAACCACTTAAGGCTTACCTCTCCCAGCATGTTGCCATATAGGATTTTGAAAACTTCATAGAAACCAAATTTACAAAGTCCCTGCATGGAATATCCAATAAAGGTTGGAGCCCATCCCTTAGCCAAGCCACGAACACCATCTTCATTGATTGTCACTGAAAATCCATTGAAGATACTCTTGTATTTTTGTGGATCAACCTAAACAGAATAGGCAGTTAGTTGCTTGATATAACTAACTATGTCCTTTCTCCTCATCCCCCATGTGAAATATAAAATCCTTTTAATGCCTTGTACAGCTGGCTTCCTGAGGTTCTCTGGACAGATGATGTACTCACCACAAGGTTAGCTAAC
Source organism: Patagioenas fasciata (assembly GCF_037038585.1). Taxonomy (NCBI): domain Eukaryota; kingdom Metazoa; phylum Chordata; class Aves; order Columbiformes; family Columbidae; genus Patagioenas; species Patagioenas fasciata. Next base: position 171,442,412 of record NC_092520.1, on the reverse strand, counting down.
GTAACTGCAATGATTACTTGCTAGTCTCAAACCCTGACTTATTTTAACTGCCGATGTGTTCCTCAATACTTGCAAACCACCAAACTGCCTGAATTTCGCTTTATATTTGTTCTCCAGAACAACACCATGACTTTCTGTATCGAAAAGATTTACTGAAATAATTATTTTAACACTATCAGTAATATACTAGTATAACATTTAGATCGGATTCTTCAAAAATTTGACAGCTTTTTTCAGCAATCTCATCCACTCTACACCTATGTACACTCAGCTGTCAACACAAACCAAGCCTGATGATTCACCTGATTCCTAACTGGAAAAAGTTATTTGTCCACTGTTAGTTTGATCCCTCCACACAGTCAGACTAAGCCAGATGGAGCAAAGCAGATCAAAGAGTACTCAAGAACTTCTACACTTATACTTTGACTTCACAGTAAAGGCTACATACAAAATATTTCCTGCACATAAAATTTCGCATGAGATTTCATTTATAACTTATCAGAAATTCTAAAAAGACCAACTTGAATAATTTTGTGTGAAATGAAATCTTTTAACAGAAATTCTTAACAGGGCCGTTCTGACCAATTTTAAGTAACATCACACTGTTACTTTTCATAATTGACATAATCCAACACCTCCTCAAAGGGATAAGAAGGAAGATATAAAATTAGCAGTCAACCAAAGCTTTCTGAGAGAGCTATGGGACACACATGGCAACCTGCAATGAATGACATTTTGTCTTGCAGTCTGACAACAACCTACTTGAGAATTAGTTCAACTAAACACGTCAATTTTAAGACTCGGAATTTCAGAAAAATCAGGTATTTAATCAGGCACTGTAAAATGAGACTATGTTCATGACAAAAATCATGCTTAATTATCATCTACGTAAAAGGTGACTTCTTAAAAAGACAAGAGAGGGCAGGCAGCATGTTTCTTCCCGGAGTATCTAGAAAGGATTAGTAACATGCTCTGTACTGGATCTGTAAAGAGAGAAATGCTGACAAGCTTTGCAAGGTCACACCTGGAATCCACATGAAACCCTCCTCTTGCACCTTCCTGTAAGTGCTGGAGAAGGAAGTATCACCAACCTCATCACGTAGGAAGCCTAGGACCGGTAGCCCAAGCCAAACATACCTATGCCCAACAGATGAAGCCTGGGAACCATGAGGCCTTGCTCTCAGTTGTATATGCACCACTGTATGGCTCTCAGGCCTTCTACCCACTAACCCAGTTTATAGTCAGATTAAGAACTGTTTGAGATGCTACATCAAGTTCCTTCTTCTCAGGAAACTCAACGTGGGTAGTCAAGCTGCCGATCTTGGATTTTGAAGACCATAACAACAGAAGAGCACATCTAAGCTACATTTTGAGAAATACAACACATGCTCAGCTACAGCTATTCCCTACCATTAGAAGTAGGAAATTCCTACACAGTTAGCTTAGTCTCAATGCAAATTTCACAGAAAGCAGCACATTACCCCCATTTGATGCACTCTACATTCATCCAATGTGTTACAGAATTAGTAGTTTGAGAGTAGAATTTCAGGTGTTTCCAAGTACACAGAGAAGCCTCTCTTCTGAAGAACAGTAAATAAAGGCCTTCCAGAAGAACACAATTTCAAAGAGTATGACATACAGTATTCCTAATGTGATTACCAGGTCTGACTAATTAATTAGACCTCCTGAAATTAAGAACATCATTACAAAATCACCACTTTTGTAATCAGTGTCAGACAGGGAAATCACTAACGACTGTATTTCCAGAAATTTAGAAGTGTGCTTCAATTTGCTTCATTCTTGAGACACAGATTTACCTGAAGAAATCCATTAGTATGTTTTTATCCATGACTGTTCGCTGGATGATCTTAATGCAGAAGCTGGTATTGCAAATTAAGTGCAATGTGATGACACTCCCTTCTGTTCAATCAAGAACCACTTCAAGGAAACCAGCTGCAAGCACTGATGGCCTTACCGATACCATACCAAGTTTTACTCACTCTGTTCAAAGTAGCATCATTAGAAAGTATCCAATCCATAAGCCATGCAGTGATATCCACAACGTTAATAGATCAAATTCTACATGCATGTCACTCCAGGCTATAAACCATATATCTTCACTAAAGATACCATTCCCTTCCTCAAAAGCACATAAATAGTTCTAGATATCCTATCAGGGAGCAAAGAGTGACATTTTGGATGCCTTTTAGCAAATGTAGCCAGCTAAATGCACCTTAAATGTAGTAAAACGTATTTAATCCAAATTATCCTAAATGCCTGTTTCTCTTTAAAGTGGTATTTTGTTAAGTCTCACAGCAGTAGACTTGATAAAGCAGCATTTGAGTTTACTTAATTCCTGTCATTCGGAAAAGATGGTGTCCCTACTGTAAACTCTTAATATGCTGGTTACATAGAGAAAAAGTTTAAGAAATGTTTAAGTAAATACAAACCTGCATACGACATTTCACTAAATCCAGAGGTACAACAGCAGTGTGTGTCAGGCCACAACTTAGGACCCCACCAACGCCACAGAGTGCATAAAACTTGAGCGAGCCATATTCACAACTGTATTCTGCAGCAAAAAATAAAGACACACCATGCTTTTACATAAACTCCATGCACTGTTGGACAATGATGTCCAAGGGATAGTTTGTGTTTCCAATTCATTAGTGAATTAATTATACCACACTAAACATGCTTTGTCAATGTTACCACATACCAACATGCAGAACAAACCTGCATTCTGCATTTAACCAGGTCTAGAGGAACCAATGCTGTATGTGTTGTTCCACAGCTAATGATCCCACCAAGGCCACAAAGTACAAAGAATCTGCCCGAGCCATATGCACAGCTGTATTCTAGTTAATTGAGAAAAAAAAATAACATGTATATGATTGATCATAATGGTAACAAAGACCAGAAAATAAACAAAATTGGCTGAGTGCTACCTTTTCAAAAATATTAAACTGAAATAATCTCTCATGCAATATTATTCAATTACCGTGTTATACTAAAAAATAATTCCCTTTTGAAATGACAAAATTTGATTCTAGGCCTTCCAAATTGGGTCTGTTCCTTTAAAGAAAGTAATGGAAGAGTTTTAGCTCACAGCACATTTAAAACATAGAAACGAATCCCAGAAGCACCTAGTAGAAATTATGACTTAGAAGTTGTAATATCTAACGTTTTCTTACATCAAGGAATTACACAAGAACAGTGTTTCTCTAGCAGTCTGGAGACAAAGCTTCTTTGGTTAAATATTATGCGATAGTCCAACTTCTGTATTTAGCAGACACCACACAGATCTCCAAGATCAGTGTTCGATTTTTCTTTGTGCCGATATATTTTCAGGTATTTTTCAGATTTTTTAAAACAGATTTTAAAAATTTTCTTTCCAATGCAGGATCTCAGCTTTATACAGCTTCTGTTTAATTAAATTGCAGAAATTTTTTAAGTTAATCGTCACATTCAATGCTCATAAACAAGGTTCATTAAAGAATCTTTCAAATCACATTTAATTGAGGGATATTTCTTTGTACTGTGTATAAAACCACTTAGCCTTCAAAGACCAAGTTATTTTCACAAATTGCAATAGACCAAAGTTACTGGAGCTGAAAAACAAGAATTAGTTTCCCCTGTTCAGTTTTTTAAGAAGATTCAGAGCGTATGATTATGTGTAACCAGAAAACACTCAAGTTTACAACTAACAGTACAAAATAAGCATAAGGTAGCAGCACAGTTCTGCTACTACGCTTAGCATTTGAAGTATATACACAAAACTAATATACCAAATAAGCACACAGAAAACAGTACACTATGTAGAAAATATTCCCCAGAGTAGAAAGGGAGAATCTAGGTTCTTTTGCTATTACATCTAGTGGTGTTACTCCATTATAATAGAATAGACTTTAAAGTGTTACACCAACTTAATAAGAACTATCTCCAGAGAAACACTAATGAAAATTAAAAGACAGCTAAAACCTAACTTATTCAGAGCTCATTTGCCCTTTTGCTTCTGAAATAAATTTCTTTATGAACATCAACAAAAATTTATGCTTACATTCAACAGCATCAACAGAGCACCAATTCACAGTAGCAGGCTTATCCAGCTCATAACTTCGCTATAAGGGAACTTTTGCCCCCAAACATTCCAGATTTTACATTACATTTTACATTATTTCTCACCTTATTCTTCAAAATTAATCACCAGGACAAAAAAAAAAAAAAAATCATTTTTTTCTTTATCCTAAAACAGCAAATACCAAATAACAGACACCACATTAAGCCTGAACTTAAAGAGAGGAATAAATTAAGAGTCAGAATAATGCATAATCTATGAGATTTTTTTTTAACTGAGATACTACTCAAGATTATAAATATGCTGGCCCAGGATTTACACATACCTCTAAAATAGCTTGGTTATGCTATCAGATTTGCAGACAGCGGTAACATTCTGTTTACAACTTGCCAAAATGACTGATTAAGCAAACACAAACAAGGCTTTCTATGCAGGTGTAATCACAGAACAGACTCTGAGCCTGTATTACGGGGCAGCTCTGTCTAGCTGTATCTTTGGTCTGCAGCATACCAGTACTGCAGTAGTTACCATGCTGCCCAGGTACCACAAGTATTTGTTCAAGCTCCCCTTTTCACAACAATTTAATTAGAAGTCATACTCAACTGACAGACATTTGTACAAGCCACAGAAAAGTAGAGCTTGACATCTGCTTTATTACAATGCTATTCAGACTGACCTGTCAACTAGGTGTTCAAAACCAGTAATTAAGAAAAGCAAGCCAGTATCAATTAGGCTCAACCTCTTTACAGGTATCTAAGGTCATAGTGGTATTGCAGTATTAGAAAAAACAGAGTAGATCCCAGACTTTCTATATCAGAAGTAGAGTCAGATTTCCTAAAAACAGTTACCTGAAAAGAGAACCAGCTGAACACGTAGGACAGAGGGCAAGAAAATTATTCTAGCATACCTAAAGGCTGATTTAACACAAACACTCTAAAGCTACTAAAATATAAACATGCAGTATAAAACCACATATACACTATTAAGACAGCTACATCATAACTATTTCATTTCTTTGCGTCTGATCTGACACGTTAACAAGGACAAATTCCAAGAGCTGATCATAAAACACTTTATTTCTGAGCTGCGTTATGGGTGATGACCTGAGCTGAACTCACAAGGTCTTATGGTTTGTACTGACTTTGTATGACCTTGCATGTGTTCAGATATCCTCTGCAACACGTTACTCTCCCAACACAAAAGCCAGAGAGCCAACTGGTACGTGAAATAACAAATGCAGCAGAAAAGACTCCAAAGGCTAAGAACTCTGGTCACCTTTGACTGCATGTGTCTACAAACAGGATGAAGACTAAGCACAGTGCTTTTAAGAACTAAGTGCATCTACTGAATATTTTTAGCATAGGAAAGAGTGATTTAGGGCTTTAGCTAGCTAACAACAAAATTACTACACTCAAAGCTTAAAATCTTAATAAAATCCAACACAGAGTTCTGCCTTCTTTTTACATATTACATGAATAATCATGCAAGAGCACTAACATACTCCAGTAATCATAGTGGTTCAGAAAAGGTAAAGGCAGAAAGATGATGCTAAATTATTATCAGCTTTAAAGAACTATAATTTAAACATCTACCTCTGCTATTAGAAATATCATCACGGTATGACCTTTGGAAGTCACAAGAGTGATGAGGAAACATACAGGAAGCACTAGCGCTTAAATTTAAAATGCAGCACTGTATCTCACACAGCAAAACTATCTGACATATGCCCCACAAGAGCAAAACCAAAACAAAACCCCACAGAACAGCTGCAGGCACTCCTAATGTGTCTGGTTGTTCAGATGTTCAGCTGTAAATAAACAAGGAAAAAAATGAGATGCAAAGGAAAACGTGGATGGGAGACATGATCTTTCAAACCCATCCAGATTCACACGATGCTCTTCTCCATGGAAGAAGTATGGGCCGGCAGCCTCAGTCCCCGAGGCTGCAGGCCCAGCGGAGCGAGAAAAATCCCTGTTATTCCCTAGACAGATCCCATCGGGGTTCTCTAATTCCCCTAAGCTAGCCCCATCCCGTGTCCTCTCCCAGTACCTCCAGACCCCGCTGCCACCCGGCACACTCCGCGCGGGAGCGGAAGAGGCGCCAGCGCCTCCCCCGCCCGTGCCCTTCCTCGTCCTCCAAGCGGGCGCGTAGGCCCAGCGCCGGCTCCTCCCCGGCCCGGCCGGGCCCCGCGAAGCGCTGAACCCCCCTTCGCCACCCCCGCGGGCACCGGCCCGCGCCAGCGGAAGTTCCACGGGTACCGGCGCCTCCACCGCCCGCAGCCCGGACCCCCGCCGCGCCCCCTCCCTGCTCCTCTCACCTTCAGCGGCGGATGCGGCCGCCAAGCTCCGCCGTGAGGTCGGCGCCTCCGCTGGCTCCGTACGCTTCCTCACCCCATCCTGGGCCAGCTGGAAGTGCGGCGCGTAGAAGGGGTTGAGCCGGGCAAGAGGCGCGACAGACGAGAACATGGCGACCTGAGGCAAACGAGAAGAGCAGAGCGACGTGGGACGGTGCAGGCCCGCCACAGGCCCCACGGGCTGGCCTGGCCCCGCACCCGCGCGGCGGCCTGTGGTCCCGGAGCGAGCAGCGGCCTCACCGGCCGGGCACCCAGCACCGTCCCCACTCACCTCCTAAGATGGCGGCAGCGCGCGAACCCGCTGCTCGGGCAGCAGCTCGGCAGAGGCTGACCGCGCGCCCGGCGCACTCACTTTGTCCTTCGCCGACGCAAGGGGCGGAGCCAGAGCCCAAGAAGCCGCAGGGCGATTGGCGGAGGCGCACGCCGAACCGGTACCACGGCGCGCGCGCAGCCGAGGCCAACGCCCTCCTCCCCACGCCTGCGCACTGCGCCACCGCGCTGGGGAAAAGGGCGGACACCGCCTGGGCCGCGACCCGGGGATGGGAACGGTATGAGGGCGCTCACGGCGGCTGCCCTTGCAGAGGGCAAGTCGAGCGCTGCAACTGCGACAGGCTAGAGAAGCGCACTGGCTCCCGGCGGAAGGAGTTTCTTCTTGGCTAGTCAGGTGTACCGGTGCACCCTCCCTGCGTTAAACCCTGTGCCTGCACTTCTGATCCCTCTTCACTACTGCCTGTGTCTGTGTGCTTGCCAAATAGTCCACGTGCTTCCCACAGCCTCAGGCAGCTGTGACAGCCCAGGGCAATATTAAACTAGAGACACTCCCAAATCCCCGTGTGGCAGCAGCAGGCCAGCCCTGATTCATGCTCTGTTGCAGGTGTACTGGGAAGGGCACGCAGTTTTGAAGATCAGTTTAAAGGTGGCCTCAGGCTTGCCCTGAACTCCAGTTCTGTTCACTAGCACCTAATAGTATTTTCTAATCACAGTCTGCTAAAGCTACAAGCTGCAGCTCTCTTGCCAAAAGGCTCACCCCCCCTCACCAGGCTCCCACCACAGTGGGGTTTAAGACCAAGCACAGTCAGGAAGCAGGCCCCCAAACTGGCTGCAACCTCTGCAGCTGCATTTCACCTTTAGAGGTCACACTTGCAGGGCATGGCCTACACTACAACAGCTGCAGCCACTTAGATAAGAATTGCCAGTTACTAGTTTGTTTAAAGCAGAATTTTATTTAACACAGCACCCATGCTTGGCCTTAAACTATGCCTCTTATAATACAGTGTGATTTCACTCATTTTAGTGGGTTTACATAGTAAAAAATTAGCACAGCACAGTTCAGCTCTCCAGTTCCTCAAGAGATAAGAACTCCAAGCCTTCACCATCTTGATCATATCCTTTCCATCACAGGGGTCAGTAACAACATAACCTCAGAAGACAGCAAAGCAGGAGGCACATCCTGAGTACCCCAGCTATTACTTCTGGGCACAGAACCATCATGTACCTGCACTACCGCAGTGAAGAACCACCCCTTCAGTCAGTGCAGTGGCTCCTGTCAAACTTCCCTGGAAGATGACCCGCTACATCAACTGCAGGACTTGGCTCTACTTGCTGTATTTCACAAGGTTGATTCAGGCAGACTGTCCCACACAGGCAAAAGTGACACATGCCTAATAGCACTGTCACAGAAGTCCAGGTTGGCTAAGTGCCTCTTGAGTAAACCAGACTCCAGCTGCCGAATAGGAAAAGGGTCAGCTGAAACTTGCATTCTTCAAATACTTTCACTTACCAACCAGGGGAGAGCCTGAAGTGCTCTGCCACTGGCAGCAAGGAAAATGGGTCAGAATTATTCATTTTGCCAGTACTTGTTCTGCTCTAATCACTTGCAGCTAAAAAAAAATGTTGGTGACAGTTTGGTAAACACTGATACTTAATTAGCTAATAACCTCTAAATATGACTGAGACTTGAACTCTTTTCTTAAACTTACATATAAATGATTAAAATTCTTGCAGACTTATGGATTTTTAAAATATAAAAAACATCTGCTCCTACCAATTATGAAGGATGAGCATGTGACTGTATTTATATACATCTAGTGGCAACTTGTGTGCATAACTAGTACTGACTTTGTAGAACAATGAGGGTTTTTTTTGTTTTATCTGAAAATTAACTTCAGCTGTACTATTAACAAGTACTAATAAATAGCAGAGTCTAACATATTTCCATGAAAATACAGGGATAATACATGTTCCTGCTGAATGCAGATTATTATACATAGAATCTCTTCAACTTATTCCAGATGTAAAAGAATAAAAAAGCATTAAATAAAGTGTCATTCAAACCATGTAGATTAATCTGATTTCTGACACACAATAAAGGTAGTAACAGATGAAGACTTTAAAGATATTACCTTTTGGTGTCTACCTCTGTCAGATTTGCAGTAAGAAGAGCTATTGTAAATTAAATCCATCTTTTTATTGGTTGCTTTTCAATTTTTGGGAGTTTATGAAAATGTGTTTGGCAACTCAGAAGTTTTCCTAAGTATATCTCTCTTCCTGTTATTAACACCCACCACACACCCCCTGTTCTCCCCCACACCCCAAGCAGCATACAATCAAGAAATTGTAGACTAGAGCCTGTTTTGGAATAACTTCTCAGAGTTCTAACATTTTGGTGAAGCCTGTAAGTAAAATCAAAGCTCTTATAAGCTTGTTCTCCAGATGACTTACTGTTTTCAAAAATATATGAGGCAGTAGAAAAAAAATAACCACGCATACCTTTGATAATCAGGTTAACACAAGTAGCATCTGCTCCTGCTGTAAGCATATGTTTTACATACTCATCCACTGTATCAACACCAGAACTACTAAACTGTGACTCCACTGAATCAGCAACAGATCAGTTCAAGCTGTATGTAGGTTTCACAGCCCCAGGGAAGCCTTAACACTGCAGCATCTTCTTCAACAGGGTCCAAACTAGTCAAGTTGAACGACAGCAGTCGCATCCTCTGAAAGCAGTGAAACCTCTACTGTTCTTATTCATCACTGCCTTAGATGTCCTCGTCTGATAATCTCTTCCAGTCTAAATTATCTCCAGACATTCCATGGTTTTCCTCCATGAAATTTAACTTTTTTTCCCTAAATAATAAATAAAGGCAGCAATGCAGATACACTTTTAAACCACAACCAACCAATGCTGACAAAGAATTTCAAAGTGATGTGGGACAGAAAATTAGAGGAATTATTCTTTTAACTATCAATAGGTACATAGTAGTAAGTATATATGCCACCTTAGGACTATTTTACAAGTTAAATTAACCTGTAGACCCTATGCTGTATGAACATGTGCATGTATGCATACATCTGTCATAGCTTGCTGTTGTATTGGTGCAAAGCAGCCTGGTATACTTCCTAAGGAAAAAGAAAAGCAAAAGTCATAGGAAAGTTTTAGACAAACATACGTAGATTTACCAAACGTACAGCAAAAGCTATACTAACAGACAATGAAGGATAGCTGAAATGCCCAAGTTTGTAAACATGGGATTTAAAAGTATACATCAAAACTCACCCTGTATCTATTTTGATCAGTCAGATGAAGTTTAAAAAATTTTTTAAAAGCTTTCAGCCCAATATGTAACTTCTGCCATATCAAAGCAAGCCAAATATACCACAGATGAGACATGCCACACAATTTACAAGCTTAATTTGCAATTATTTTTTCTTTCTGCTGAAGAGTCTCCTTTTGAAGCTCCATTCTTTAAAGGCATACTTTTTGTATGCAGCTTCTCTGATTTAACACTTATTTTTAAAGATATTTTGTTAACCAAACTGTCCAAAGAGGTAATTAGCAGGAACTGAGGACTTTAAGACCATGAATATTCAGTTGTGTCACAAGAAACAAACCAAAACACACACAGGTCAGGCCTAAGAGGGACTTGAAAGGATTCCATAAGGCAGTACAGAGCATACTACCACCAAGTAAACTTGGAGAAGAAAAAGTTCCTTCACACTGTTTCCTACTTAAACACAAACCAAAGTTTCAAAACACACACTATTTAAATTTAAGTTCTTCCTCAGGAGTTTGTGTCAGACACTAAGTAAGATCTCAAAGCCTTCCCATGGATCAAGTGCCATAAAATTATCTCATCACTGCAAGTGATACCCTCTACTGATTTGCAGACTGATACCAGAGTCCTGAAACTGGGTACACATTAGATCACCACACAATTTAAAGGGAAAAGCACAACCTGTGGGCTAGAAAGCTTTAATTCAGACAGGTAAATCAAAATCTGCCATGTTTTCAGCACAGTATTCCAAGCAGTATGCCCAGTAAGAACAAATCCTACCAAAACACAGCCAGGCCTATTAACTTACACAGGCCTTTTTCCAGAATTCTTGTAGCCCTTACCCTAAAAAGGGACTAGAGCATTATTTACTATGTCAGAACTCAACTAATTTTTGCAACTGGGATTTGGATAGTACTACTAGTCCATAAAACTGCTCTATTTTGTGATCGCTTCTGAAAGTTTAATCTGGCTACGTCTTGAGGCCAATATAAACTATTAGAACAAAAGTGATATTATCAAAAAAGCAACAACCACCAAACCGCAACACAAATGCCAGTTCATATTGCTTCAGTACTTTGATACAAAGACTGTAGTATACTTCAGCGTAACTTATAGCAGCAGTATTTAGAAGGCTTTAAGCACATCCAACTATTCAGCTAGTAGCACTACTACTACATGTGTTACTCTTAGAATAACATCAATAGCTTTAGAAATGCTGGTAAATCCATATGTGGGACTAGGGGAGGAAGAGAGAGAATAAAGAAAGAAGAGATTACTCTCAGGGCTCACACCAGTAAATGCCTCAAATATAAGCTCATTCGTTTCTTGAAGATGCACTGTCTTGCAACTACAACTGAACTACACATAGGTTATTTTGAAGACTTATATAGAAAAGTCTTTACCTTCCATGAAGTAATACTGAAGTTGAGAGGATTCTCCAAAACAGTGCATAAATGAAAGAATGGTGACATTTAATTGCATTGCAGTTCAGGGTTGGTTTTTATGATGCTAATAGTATCCCTGAAGGAGGTCAACTGAAAGTATTTCATGTAACTAGAAGAAAAAGATATATTTTATGTTAAAATATATAGCAAGGTGGTGTGAAAAATCAAGTGAAAAGGAAGTTCCTTAAGCACTGAAAAGCAAATGAAGACTAGCTTCTCCCCCATCCAAATTAAAGGCCTAACAGCCTAAAGGATTACAGTGTAAAAATATTGCTATAGTACAAGTATGATGAATATTCCTCCCACCAAGTGTTGACATGAACTTCGCTAGTTTTACTATCAGATTTTTTTTAACATGTGTAGCTGCACAAAAAAACACCACTGCTATATCAGTTGTCTTGGTTTTGCTGCTTTTCAGCAACCCATTTATTTTGATAAGGAAAAATCCACACACATTAAAATCATTTTTATTTTTCTGCATTTTGACACCAAAAGTGAATGTCTTATGTTACAATTTTCTATAGGATGGACACAAGTTTAGCTATCTGGATTACTCAAAGAAGCAGATTAAAAGGAAAAAAAACCATTAACCTTAACAGAAAAAACCCCTATTGCTTTGCTACAAATTACCATGTTTGTCCCAAAGTTCACAGAAAGTAAAGATTCCCCATAGCTAGTCTACACAATAGTTGTACCTAGAGTAAAAAGATACTGACTACTAATTAACGTTCTCAGCTTTTTGTAAGTAGCACTTTAAGAATATGTAGTATGATTTATTGCAATTTTGTACTAAGCAATAAGACTGAACATCTGTATACTGCAGATTTAAGCACGCCAAAATGTATACATTCACTTTAAAAAATTGTTGCTTATCACTCTTCATTGGTAGTAGTGAAGTCAGCTGCCTGCTCAACTAAGTTACAGAATAGTGTTTCAGCGTGCTTCCACTGAGAAAAATATTCAACTGCATGGAAGTAGTAAATCTCACCTTAGAAGATGAAACTGTAGCAGAAAATGCAGCAATGCCCTCTTCATACAAGAATAAAACTTCATATGGAATTTTCACACTTTGACAATACTTCTCTACATGAATATTCAAAGATAATCTGATAAAGCTGTGTTGGAAAGACCTTGCTTTTAAAAAAAAAGAAAAGACCACTGCTGAAGTCAGAATTTAGACTACTTCAGATAACAACCTTGACCCAAAAAAGTATTTTAGTAGCAAATTATATTGATGCAATTTTTATTTTCCACACATATTACTAATAAATAAGTTCATCTAAGACATCTCTTGCCAATTAGATTTGTATTCAGCTTCTACAACACTGTAAGCACTAAAATGAAGAGATACATTTAAATGATGTTACGCTTAAATGGAGTTACTAATATCATACTAAGACTTTTACAGAAATGCAAACAGGTTTACAGTTACATTTACTAAAAAGTTACAGTAATCTACAGAAAAGGTTGTCCTTGTACTCTCCCTACCCACTAAAAAAAATGTTACATTGTTACTGAAAAAATGCATACAAAAATGCATTTCCCTGTATCACCTGTGTTAAAATCCTCCTCCACAACAAGCTATAGAGACAAAAGTACAACTTCTTTTCTGTACAAAGCAAAAGCTTTAAAAACACAGCTTCACATTTTACTACATTTTTGCCCTTCTCAGCTTCCAAGTTTTTGCAAAAACAAATATACAGTTTCTCAAAAATGAATTTAAAGGATGTCCACATTAAAAAAATAAAGCCTACAAAAAGTTCAAAGATCTAAAAAAAAAAATGTTACTCCTATGGCAAAGTGATCTCCTACTAGTCCAAAGTCCAGAAAGTTGATGTCCATTTAATATTATCTTGCATCATTTATCCAATTTATCAGGTTCCAAACACATTATTTGTGAGAAGTCCTTGAGCCGATGAGAGGGCAGAAGAGTTCAATAGTTAAAAAACAGGAGATCAAATTGGGTGTGCCTTTCAGAAAGATACTCATTTGGCACTGCCCGAAGAGCTCATACGCATATATTTAGAGAAAGGGTTTCCTTGATTAGTCTCCATAGACTGATAAACCAAAAACAAGAAGACTGAAACAATGACAAAGAGAAGAATTTTTATCCACAGAGGAATGGAGCGTTCCTTTTTTGTTGGTGGTTTCTCTGACTTGCTGTCAGTTGAGATGCCATATTTTGGAACATACTTAGAGAAACTTTCCTCCATTCTGAAGTCACTGTGCTCTATAGGCCGGCTAGCAGCTCCTTTGATTGGTCTACGGCAGCTAGCACTGTTAATTAAAAAAAAAAAGCATATTTAAAAGAGCAACCTAAAGGTGTATACAGGAAAATTTCAGTAAAAATTATTTTTAGTGAATGCAATACCTGAAATATTGCTCTCAAACTCTAGCATGGTGATGATTAGTATTTTCAATCATTTAGCATTCAAGTAAACACCCCTTAAAGAAAACTCAAATACTTCTTTACTTCACTCTATCCACATAATCAATGGATTGTAACTGGCAATAGAACTCTAGGAAGTGTCCCTCCCTGTCTGGATTTCTAAACCTAAGACTGTTCCTGGTCATTGAAATATCTACTGATGGCTAAGCCAATACCCAGAAGTAGAAGATAAAGCAGGAAGGGTTAAGAAACCCACACACAATGCCAAGTCCTTATATACAAAGAGTACATGTGCATGATTTTTATTTTAAGAAGTGGCATAGACTGACAGACCCCAAAACAAAAGAGAACAGAGCTGAGTAGTGAGCAGATACACCACAGTAGTAGTAAGTGGTACTGCATATTCTCCTCATGGTAAGACTTCGTGCAATTCCAGTTTAAATTGAAATTAAATTGTGGAAGCACAGGAGTTGATTTCACACCTAAATACAGGGAAGCTTGCTCATACTCTCTAAACAGGACAAAGTTCTGTGAATTGCTTAATTATCCAGATGGTTGCTTTAATTTGTTTAAATACAAAGCCGTAAAGAGAAATACAATAGCCCTTCCTAGATCACATCCTTGTTCACCTCAAGAGTAACCTTTGACTACATTGGGACTACTATTTAAAGGAAATAATAGGATATTTGAAAATTTTTGCTTCTGAAAAACCCCCACACCCTTAAATCTACACTGGCAGATCTTTCCTTAATTTAACAGCCGACCTAAAGCAGCTTTATCTAGCCAAAAACTTAAATATTGTGAGCCATTACCACAGAGAAGCCCTTACATTTAACTTCCAGCATCCAGAAGTTTCACTTATTCATGCCTACTACAGTACTATCCTGTCCTCTTACTCTTAAAGAGAGAGACTGTTTTGGCTAACAGAACTATATGCATAAACCAAAGAACTAGGTGGTCATCTCAACTGTCATTGAGCCAGAGTGCAAAAACTGTTCCTCAGAAATCCTGCAATATAATGACAAGATACTTCTCATCTTAAACAGGTTTACAAAACTAAGAAACAAGCCCCCATAAACCTTAATAATACCTAATTCCTGTAGGTGTTGATACTTCGTGAGGGAACATTTCCTTAAGAATATCCCTTTCCCCTCTTCGTTCTTCTGTAGGATTTCTCTCCAGCACCTAGAAAACCAAAAACAGTTACAGACCTAACAGACTGCATAACAAGAAGTTCCTGCATTGCCATCTCAGTGACCACAACCATGTGCAATTTCTAAGAATGAAACAGTCACCCAGTGACATTCAAGAAGTTTACTTCTTGGGTTTTAGAAGTTAAATTAACCTTTGTTAGTGGCAGCTGTCTGGTCAGTTTTGGTGTCTTAAAGCATTTGGTGCTCTCCTCAGTTTCCTTTAAGATAAAGAATACACTGTATAAATATAATACACCTGCCAGCCACTGACATAGATGATAAAAAAACCCAAAAACTTAGCCATCACCTCTATCATGGCTGTGTTGAGCAGATCACAGGATTGTTTGTGGCCAACATGATTAAA
Source organism: Patagioenas fasciata (assembly GCF_037038585.1). Taxonomy (NCBI): domain Eukaryota; kingdom Metazoa; phylum Chordata; class Aves; order Columbiformes; family Columbidae; genus Patagioenas; species Patagioenas fasciata. Next base: position 171,427,033 of record NC_092520.1, on the reverse strand, counting down.
AAAGCATTGACGTGGGTAAACTGTCTCTTCTTGCTGTAATAAACAATGTCACAGTACAGTAAAATATTAAATGAAAAACACTCATGTGGTCTGAAATAGAATATCAAGTTTTCCCACAACCTTCTATTTGACAACTAAGTCTACACTGCAGTCACATTATAAACAAATAAAGCAGCCCATTCCATAAATCTCAGACCCACTAGCAGAGCAGGCTTCACAAGTGTTAATGCAAGTTTTATCTACAGTAACTACATGAAGCAATGAACTCCATTTAAATTCAGCCAAGCATTATCTTGTAATGTAAATTTCCACAATATTACAGTACTGCATTACTTAGACTTGCAAGTGCTTTAGACAGTTCTCCAAGAGTATATAATTTTGATAGCTTGAACAGGTTAACAGTAAAATAATTACTTTCTTGATAACTGACAGGAATCTACAGATGCTTTTTAAGTTCAGGTTTTTGGTCTAAAGTAACCCAAATCTTTGATACCTATAACTGAGACACACAGTGTTTTTTCAGGATAGGCTGATTTACAGGATCAAAGGTAGGTAACCCAATTTTGTTCTGTCTTCAACTTATTCAAAAAATTTAAAAGAAAATAAAATAATCTACATTTTGTCTGGAAAAATAGCAGCACAAGGAAAAATGACAAACCAAAACATACTTGGCTTGGGAAAAAGAAAAGTATGATCTCCACACACATACACACACCCCTTCACCCCCAAATCTGAAAGGGGAAGACAAAAATAAATTTATATTTTCTCTTTTATGCTAGTCTACTTTGACTAGTGCCACCTGGGCAGTGATGTCCTCCATCTCTTCTGTACTTATGAGTAAGCACATACACACAAGAATCTTGTTCACAGAGAATAAGCAATAGCAATCTAAGTTTTAATTTATTTACTTCAGCTGTCATCAGTGGTTTCTTTGGTGTTCTTCCAGGCATGTCTGAGAGTTCACTGATTGACAGTGTAGGAGCTGCATGCTTGAAATTTCCAGGCACCCTATTGACAACCTGCCAAGATTCAGAATTGTTCAAACTCAGAATCAAACAAAAGAAAAAAAAAAAGGGAGAAGGGGGCAGAACCAAACAACAAAACCTTTATGTGCATTGCATATATACATGAGTTAACTCAAGAAGGTTATGTAACAGATACTTCTAACTAAGCACAGGAAACATATTGCTTATCATTCCAAGTAGTTTCTTTTAAGCCATTTAGAAACAAATTCTATTTAGTTCATGAGAAAAGACAAACTTAAAAGCAGATATTCTGCATGTACTTAAATAAAGATCTGGGCTTTTAAAGTGGTTCTTCTCAACCCTCCCCCCAAAAAGACATTAGAGTGGGCCTATGTGTCTACCTAGTCCCATCTCATAGTAAACAGCATTAAGTACTAATAGAGATACTGAAAACAAGTTTTCAAAGACTACTGAATAGAAGACTGTTAAAAAAAGTAAGACTATCTGTTGAAAACAGAATGATTCTGTCAGTAAAGATTATTACAGAAGAATACCACTCGCATGATTTATTAAACATATTTACTAAGCATATTTACTAGGGTCTCGTTGCTTGCAGTCAATATAGTTTCAGCTATGGGAGTACTCTCTGTTATTACAGCATCATCTACAGGCAACTGTGCTGTAGCTTCCACCTGTTTGTTTAAAACAAACAAGAGAAAACAATTGAATAAAACAGTCACTGGGACCCTTAACAGAGAAAAAAAAGCTTGTCTATTATAATAAGCCTCTCATCACCCTTTTCCTTGGTGTTCTTCTTGACACTCTTGTCGACTCCCTAGAAAATGCCTGCAGAGGTCCACTTTTTGAAGATCCACTTCTCCAGACAGTCTCAGTAACTTCATCTTGAGAATAGGTCTATTCAAGCATCAAACACATGATCAAATACATGAAAGCCAGCTCTCAATATTGGATACCCACAACCAAAAGCCAGAATATCATGCATACTCCAGAAGCAGTGTGTCTACAATCCAAAAAAGAATTTGAACCCCAGTACATTCAATAATTAATAGCTAGCTAGATTAGTAGTGTTGACCACAATACTTACGTTAGAGCAAATTATTTTTCAAATACTGAACTGACTAGGTAACGCCAAAATGTAAAAACTGATGATCTTGCTGCAATAGTATGAAATAACTAATGCTACAAGTAGTTACATCAAGTCATGGACAACAGACAGACCAACATTCAGGCCCATTACTTTACTTGCCTACACAAAAAAATTAATTCATGAGCACAAGCCAAAAGCATCACCTTGTTCCCTACCCAGACAGGTGTCTGTTCTCTCAAGCAGAGATGGGAATGGTTTAGGTACAGCCACCTACACTTCAACAGGAACTACTCTCCAGCCACAAAGGGCAGGGGAAAATGTTTCATAATCTTTAAAGTTTCTGTGTACAGAGATGAAACTCTCAAATTTTCGTATAACAGTGGGTTTAAACAATGAAGCCTAACATAGAACTTTACACACCTAAGTAACAAAAGAAAGTAACAAAAAAAAAAAAACCTCCTCAAACTAATTCCAAGCATAGACCTGGAGGAAAAGGGAAATGAGAGCCTGCTTCTTCTAGATTATATACAAGACCTTCCTTTTTATTTAGTTAAATTTAGAAAGAAACCCCCAAATTATTACTTTGTTAATACAAAAATCTTTGCACATTAACATCTCGTGCATTGTTGTATTACCAAGTTTTTGGTAACTGGTGCTGATGGAAGTCGTACAGACTGGTGCAACTGTCAATTAGAGGTTTAACAGCAGAAATAACTTAACTGGAACAGTATTAGCCCCAAAACAATGTGTTAAGAGAGCAGGCTGGAAAGTATTTATCAAGGGGGAGGGGGCAGAAGTCTAACAGTGCCCTTATTCACTTCCCACTTGTATCTATGAAGTTAGCACAGTGAAACCAGAAGCTGAGCAGCTTTATGATTCTTCGCCTAGGTTCCGTGGTTCTGTATTACTGCTGCTACATACCCAGAAGAGGGAGCACAAGAGTTTTGCTTCACTCCAAAGTCACTGAAATACTTAGAAAAAAATTATATTTCATATGGAATGGTAGATTTTGGTCTAATTCTCAAATATTTTCAATTTAAATAGACTTCTGATGAAAGATCTCCCAGTCCCTCTTATCTTTATCAAACACTGGCTTCTTGTCCCTATTAAAAGCTTAACTTGTAACCTTCAATGATGGCTTCCCGCCTCATCCCCATACACTTTTTGAAAGACAATGTTCTTTAAAAGCTTAGAGAAAACCACTAATTTTTAAGTGTTTCCACTCAAACACATTCCACTCAAGAAAGCAGTAAGGCAATTTCCAACTAATGGAGAGCTCCCCTCCCTCAGATTGTTTGATCAGGAACTTATTTTCTTCTAATGAAAAGTTAGAAGCACTTCAGTAAATAACCACTCCTCTCCTTAGTTCTTCATATGCTTGCCAGCCATGTATTAAAGTACCAAGTTAAGTTTTTTCTTGCATTAAAAGTATAGGGAAAAAACCAACCAAACAAAACCCACAAAAAAAACCCAACCAAACAAAACCCACAAAAAAACCCCAACCAAACAAAACCCACAAAAAAAAACCAAAACAAAAACAAACAAAAAAAAAACCACCAACAAATCTCCTGCTTAAGACCCACCCAGACTTTAGCAGAGCATATTCAGACACAAAAAAGTTGTTGTCTACAGTTATAGTTATCCTGTCAGTTGACCTCTCCTTGTCTGCCTACCCCACAAATACCTGAACCAAATAAACCCTACTAGAACGTAATACCACCACCCTGTACATAGCCAGGGAAAGTTACAGTGGTATGATACTCAAGTATTATGCAGCATGTGCTTTTAGCTGTCATATTACTCACAAGCACGGAAGCTATAGATTATGAGTTCAGCTCAGCTATGACAAGTTGTTTAGCCCACCCCTTTCTGTCCAGTGTCATTTATTACAAGGCTTTAGGCTCAGTTTTGAACTCTATATTCACCTAGATGATTGGAAGTAGGCATTCGAATTAGGGTTCTCTTCCAAATTTTCTAGTTCACTATGAAAAAGCAATTAAACACAAACAGCTGAGCTCAAATTAATCTAGCCCTCTCCTGTGAACTGACTGATAAGACCCATAAGCCTGCTCAACCTCCCCACCCAGTATCTTTTGCACCAACCTGCTCAAAGACTATCTAATTGCACTGTTTTCTTGAGAAAGGCAACATTCATCTGTGCCAAATGACAATCCTTTCAGCTGTGTACATCTGGACTAAGACTAATGTTGCACAGGACTTAGAAGGGACTAACAAGTCTGCTCATACCACACTACTAACCAGTTAAGCTCCACCACTCTTCAGAGTCTCATAATATTTAAGCCAATGCCACACAGTGTATGACAGTTGCATATAATTCTGCAGAATGTGTGTGATTACTGGACACATCAGCTGCAGACTTAAGATTCAATTTCACAGGAAAAGAGAAAGGAAAAGATAAAATCTTCCCCATTTTCCACTTTTATTCTCAGTAAAATATGACTACACACATTCGCTAGCCAAAAAAATATAATTGTTCTTGGCTCCAAGTAGCTGTAAATTTTTGTTGGTACATGGGGTTTTGCTTGCTTTCTTATGCACAGCAGTCAGGAGTTGAAAGGTAAAAGGTTTAACAAGCTAGAGAGTTCCTGAAGAATTTGTCATCATTTTGAAATTAATCCAAAAAATGACCTAATCAAGTGATTAAAATATGCAAGTTGCAAAATATTGCATCTATACTGCACATACAAGAGAACACAAGACAAAACACAGTAATGACCTAATGATATTAGTGAAATTGGATGACAAAAAATTGAGTAACACTCGTCACTTGAAAATGCCACAAAAACACATCACTGTATCTCTTCCCTTTTATTCTGTAGGTGGGTTCCTGAAGACTAGGAAGCTTTGTTGAGAGCTGAATTAAATACCTCTATTACACTGAGGCTCGCAGGGATTTCTGGGTAAATAGCAATTTAGAGAAAAGTAATTCTTAAAATACAAGAACCTTAAGATTTAAATTACCATTATAAAGACCATCACAAACAGAAATTGCCTGAATAAATTAGTGTTAAGAGACCAGGCTGGAAGATGTATAATAGCGTTTTAGGTTACACTTCCCCATTCCAATACTTGTTAAACTATGTGTTTCTTCTAAATCTGTAGAAGTGAAATCTGTTGAGTTTGTACCCTAAGAAGTCAATGAAAAAATAAGCAGAACTAGTTATATATCTCCATAACTGTGTTGTATTACCCAGGCTCACACAGCAGTGTGTTACCTGCTTTAGAAGGCATCCATAGCAAAGCATATTTATACATACATACACACCATCTGTCATTTAACATAACAAAGTAGTGAGAAAAGTGACTGATCTGCCAAGATATGTCAAAATATTAAAAGGCTGTATTTTGAGTCACTGAACATTTTCTGTACAAGCACTTTACTGTAGCACAACTCCAGTACTTGTTGGTCAGATGAATAACACTGTAAAGAACCTAAGTAACCTAAGCTGGGGAACAGGGTATTTACTGACACTGTTACATCACGAGGACAGATCAGCCACCAACTACTGAATTCAGTATTCAGTCAGCAGTCAAAAAACCTGAGTTGCTTCTGTAAAAAAATCCCTCTCTCACCAAGACAACAGAACTAACATTATTTATAAGTAAAGGACAAGCGGTACATACAGTTAGATTTAAACTTATTTTTCCCTCTTAGGATAAACTTTCCAACAAATTAACTTCCACTCTATTGCTGCAACAAGCATAGTTGAGGAAAATATATTATATAGATTGCTAATGCATGTGTACACACACACATTTATTAGATATATAAATAGGCATATACAGAAGTACATTACTTCATGTATTATATTTGAATCGGTCATTGAACCTATGTATTTAAAATGCACACATATTTATAGATATCAAACTACATAGATGGAAATATGGTGTATGTATTTGTATTTTAAAACATTTTTAAAAAGAAACCAAACAAAACCAAAATACCATAGTTTTACCTTTTTTTTTTTCTTGAGAAACTGCTTCTTCTATTGAATCAAGTTGTTTACAAACATCCAACAGGATGACATCAGCCCATCTGACTTAAACTTGTCATATTTCCAAAACTAAACATGTTAAGGTCGGTTGCCTGTTATTTTTTTTCTAATAGGTGCTACAGCAGCTGGCAAGTCAGATGAACAGCTTTTAGCAGACCGTAGTTTTCAATGTTAGACAGGCTAAAAACAGCAGCTATAGTTCATTCACAAGACTTTCATGCTCTGTTAGAACAGGCTTTCCAAAAGAACTTCTAAAAAAACAGCATACCTCAGTCAAATGTGATAATGTTAAAAGTAGTAACACGTTCAGTAAACACATCACCTGCAGTTAGTAGCCATTTCAGAAGCTACTAAATTAAACATACCTGGTTTTGTTCAACAACTCTTCTTTGTTTGAGTGTGACTGGTGTCTTCATCCTGGCTTTCAATGGTTCTCTCTTCTCAAGCCTTAGCTCAGTCTTCAGATCTGTAACCAGTTTTAATATAACTAGTTTCTCTAATACTACTGGATGCTGTACTAGCTTAAAACCAATTGTATTTTAATTAACAAAAAATTAAGTGGCAACATATCTCCGAGTTACCATTTCCTTTAAAAGTTCAGAGACACAGGAAAGTTTCTCCATCGAAAGCAGAAGAACAAAGTCTTGAAGAATAACTGCAAAAATTATTTTAGAACACTGACCCTACCTTTTTGATAAACTTGAAATAATCCAGCAGTGCCATTCAGAAACTGGTGTCACGTTGCAATAACAGTAACCAAAATACCATTACACTATTGATTGCAGTAAGGGTATTAAACCTTTTCAATATTATTTAGTTTCATTTCCTTTAAAATAAGTCCTAACATATTAAACTCCTTTTTGATGCAGAAGGGTGAATGGTTGGCAGTCATCTTACCAGTAAGAGAATGTACCATTTCCAACACCTTTCTAAAACTTTAACAGCATTACAACATATTTAGAGTTTTGGTGAGTTTTTTGGGGGGGCAGGGGAAATGTTTGGTTTTATCCCCTTAGTGTTTGACCAGTTTGGTAACTAGAAGCACAGGTAAGTATAAGGAGATGGCTGTCAGTTGTGACTGGGTTCTTGGCTGTCCTATAAATAAATAAATATCTAACTTCTCCCCCAGCCCCATAAGTGTAAGAGACTGAAGTTCAAAACAAACCCAAATACACAGGATGATTGATTAAGTTACTAGTTGTATTTCAACCCTTTCTGTTCCTATTAAAACAAAACCAAAATCTCACACACCCCCAAAACCAAACCACACAAAACCACCACCTTCTAACATTTAACTCCAGACACTCTTTAAAGCCTACACAGTTTTTACTTTTTCTAAGATGTATAATAGCGTTTTAGGTTCCCCTTCCCCCATTCCTATACTTCTTTTATAAAATGGATATTAAAACTGCAAAAACCATGTCTGAGAACTACCAATCAACCCACCCCAAACTAAGCCCATGAGGAACACAGCATAAAAGAAATTGAGTCATACATGAAAGACATGAAACAACATGAAAAAGTACAGAATTTTAATAAACATTCATATGCTATCTCATAGTAAAGATAGCTATTGTAAGCATCATAAGACAAAACTGCACTTGCACTTAAACATGAGGTGCAAAGAACACTGGAACACTTCATACACAGTCCTCCTACCTATCAGACTTACAGTGTCCAATCTGGGGAAAATGGACAAAAGGGAATAGTTTATTACCAAAAAGTTTCCTTCCTCAGAACAGGTACCTGGATCACTGAGCTAGTACTGCATGATCAAGTCCATGACTTGCATGGTCTACAGCAGTATCTTTAAGCTTCATGTAACAGAAAGATCATGCCCCTCTTTAGACCTTTCTTCTGCTACAAGTATTACCAATGTATAATTTGAATAGTTCATAGGCAGGTTTCACCTAAGTCTTACCTTCTTCATTGTCACTGTACTGGTCAGAATCATTATTTCCATTCTGTGTGTTGTTCTCAGCAGTTGGAGAAACTGCTGCTAGAGGCACAGGTGCATTCAGTTCTGGACCTTGCTCGATCAGTTTCAACAGTTTTTTCTCATAAAGTTTCCTAGTAGTAGCTGTAACAAGGAAGAATACATGATACAGAGTTTCCATCTTTCCTGACATGATTGCTAGAACTTGGCTGTTATATATTCCTTGGGAAACTCTGATCAAAAATACAAAAAAAAGTTCAGTTCATATAGCCTGAAGCATATACCTCTAGGTGTATAACTACCTTCAAGGCTTTTAACTTTTTGGTTTAAGAAAATTTTTGACACAAACTTAGACATGTTAGCACAGTGAAAATGAAAAGCATTTATCTACAGAAAGGGAACTTACCTGCCTCTTTGACATTTTGTTCCATATAGAATCATAGAAACATTCTCGTTGGAAGAGACCCTCAAGATCATAAAGTCCAACCATCAACCTAACTCTGGCACTAAACCATGTGACTGGTGCCTGAGCTGTTAGCCATAGAAAAGTCCAACCTTCAAGATTTCAGATAAGAGGACACGCTCCCTTAAGAAGAAGTGGCAGACTCTCACAAGAAACAGAATTCATACCCTGTAAGAACTACAGCTTTTATTTAGACCAGATTGGAACATCTTTCCAGTGGACTGCATAGATATTTGAATTTTTCAGAAGACTTGAGTGCCAGACACAAGGAATAGGTTGAATGGGAAGACATATAGGAACAGCTAACAAAAACTATTATGCATAAGACTTTGAATACACTCAGGAGTCCAGGCTCCATCACTTGCACTTCTATCCACACAGGATTTCAAGAACATGCCACAGAAGGCTCAGCACGCTACATGCAACCTCTTTTTTTTTTTAAAGAGTTGTGAAATCAAAGTACCTTGCCATCAGGTTAGTGCACAATCTGTAAGTCAAGGAGCTTTGATCCCACATTACAGCTGAGTGCCCAAGGAAGGAGATAAAGCTAGGGTCAGGACTTCTGACTTAGGTTAGTTTGCAGGACAGAACACTAGGTTCAAGGGGCCATAAAAAAAGTTAAAGGAAAAAGCTACTGCACAATGCTGTGAGTAGGAAAGGGGAAGTACCATGTTCTCATTCTGCTCTCAGTGCTCTTAGCTTACTATGTAAGATGCATTTTCTATTTAAGCAGGCCCCAAACCTCAACCTTTCTATCAGAAGACCTAATTACCCCAGTGCTGAACTTTATTAGTTACACAGCTTCAGAACAGAAGCTGGAACAACTCCAGCTAACCCAGAACACAAGAGGAACAAACTGTGGACTTGCCTAAGCTGCAATGCTTCAAATCTACTCAATGTAAATAGTTTGTTGAACACATCTTATGTGGGAAGTAGGATTACAACAGCATTGGTACTAAAACTCAAAAGCAACTGTATCAAAGAAGCTTAGAGTACTCAAAACTGAGTTTTAGTGAGAAATATGTTGAACGGATAAATATTTGCAAGTTCAGTTGACCCACCTACAATTGGGCCAGGATTTAGTCCATACTTCACAAGTTGCTCTTGAAGATCTTCATTACTCATCTCTGTTATATCTAGGTCATCCTTCTCCTCTGGCCTTGGTTTGTCAGTCTTCTTCGTGGCTTTCTGCGAGTGAGGAAGGAAGAAACAAGACAGTGTTTCCAGTTCATACAGAACAGTATTTTTCTTCTAAGGGAACCGGGAGATAACACAGTCCTAAACATAGAGAACCAGAAAAAAAACCATACATTCTCCCCCATCACCACCACTAAAGGCTTTATGAAACACTTCAAACATTTACACCTACTAAACAAACATGCATGAGTTTCCCACTTAAAGAAATACCCATTTCAAGCCTCCTCTATAGGGGGAAAGAAAAAATCTTACTATTCTGATCCTGTGTTTTAATTTGAAGTTCAAGTACACAACAGAAGAGGATTTCTTTCCTATGACTGGAGAGTTAAGCTTCTAGTTGTTTCACCATCACTACTCTAAGGTACAAATATTTATGTTCCACTGGCATTTCTTAACATTATTCTTCAACCTAGTAGGTCAACACTTCTTCCTCTAATGATATGCAACAAGTTCTTCAGCATGTACACCCTCTCAACTGAGTTCCAAAAATCCCCATTCCCACTTATATCAGTGGTTCCCAAGATTATATGATGTTATAAAGCAGGTGCAGGAAAGGCAAAGCCAGAAACACCTTCAGATTTTCAAAATCCTGCCTGTCTGCTTAGGCTACTGCTATTGTAGCTCTAACAAATCCTAAACTCAACTCTGGCAACACTGCTTGAACAGTTGGCAACACATCACCATCACATACAGATGGTTATCAAAATAATCTGCCAAGATGCTATTCCTAAATGAGCAGTTTCCACTATATCAAAAAAAGAGCGATCATCACATTTGTTCAACTTTGGAAGCCTTTGTTACTACAATAGGCCTTTCAATCTCCAAGATCTGAAAGAGAATAAAGAGGTAAGACAGAAAGAGATATGCTTAGGATCTGCTTCCTCTCAATTAAGAAAGATCTTGATACAAATATGCCTTATTTCAAAGCAGTATCTCAAAGTTGGAGAAGTTGTATCTATTTATATCCTACACTTCACATGTTTCTCAGCTTGCTTGCCCAGAAGATCAATCTGGGCTTTCTGATACTTACCAAAGATTAAAATTCCAAACAGTCAAAAGTAGCATTTTTTTTCTTGTTGTATTTAGTAAAATACCACTAAAAGACAATAAGATGACTGACATGAGTCAACAGCAGTTAGCCATTAATGCCAGTTCAATATTGGTTTGCATGCCACCTCGGTCTTGCCTCAATTGTCTTCATATTTAAAAGCAATAGAGGGACTTCTGAGGACTTCTCAAACATAACCGACTCAAAACAGCTTTTCCTCTAACTCCTGAATTGTTAAAATCCCAGCATGGTAAACTTAAAATCAGTTGTTAAAAAACAACAGAATCTCCAAGATGAGCGCTCATGATTTTTCTTAACCCTAAGAAACAAACTCCAAGCAGCCTGAGGAAAGGATAGGATCACTGAAGTGGCAAATTTGACTAATGACAAATTTACCACCCACTTTATCAATCATTTAATTCCTTTACCACATAAAAAGCTAATTAAGTTTTTGAAACAACAGAGCCTACTTATCTACTACACAAAAAAAAAAAAATAACCAACCTGTAGCCATAGGAGACTTGTATTTACTTTTGAATGTTTTGGTCATAATGCTATTCTAAATTAAGTATTACATTAACAATAATTTCACATTCAGTGCAGTTTTTTTTCTGGACTACTGAACTGTTGAAACAGTGGAAGAGACTTCCAAAACACATGCTGGGTTTTCTTGTTGGGATTTGTTTGGACTATTGACAGCTCTGGTGTTCACACACATCACCAGGCAGATTCACTAAGAAGCTACTTCCATATTTCAAAAGAAAACAACTACCACGATGCAGAAATCAACATCCCGATGGCACTTAAAAGAAACTTGAAACCTGATGTAATGTGTATCTGCCTATGTATCAGTTAGGGGCCACAGGAGAGGCTATAACAATATACACCAGAAGAACTTCTCTGGCATTCTACTAGACATTTCACAGAAATCTTAACTACCAGAAATCTAACTGCAACTAATGACTACTACAGTCCTCTAACAGAAGTAAACTCACATCTCATAGTATCCACAGTATTTTTTTTTCTTTCAAGTACCATTTCACTTTTTTCCTGTAGTATTACCCCACATTGAAACCATCAGAATAGTCAGTTTCAGCAAATGGCAGAGAGGGGATGAAAAGCTAATTTGTGTTCTTCAATAATATGGCCACATGCTTTGATTACCTTGTATTCTGTGAGGTCTTCAACTTTTACTTTTGAACACCTATTCTCCTTAAAGCAGATCCAAATGACTTCACTTGTACACACAGAAACCTGCCATTTAACCACCCACTAGACTGTAAGATCAGTCCCTGGAAGCTTAAGGCAGGAAAGAAGAATTTCTCTGATACCTTGGCTGTGGTATGACAGCATTAATCTCAGCAACAACCTTGGCTTTAATTACCACTACTATTATAGTATAAAGCACCAATACACTTACTACGCATCATCACAACTTATCCATGGGACTACACCATGAAACGGATCAAAAGAGCTAGCTTTAAAATTTTTTGCAAACAAAAAACCATCCCCATTTCCTGCTCTGGTGATCATTAGCAAAATTGAAGTTGTCTTACTGTGGTGCAGAGGTAAAGCACTTAAAATGAAGTTGTGGCAAACACCAGGATTTGCCAAAGTAAGGTGGTGCAGCTGACCACTCTGCACATAAATATTCTTGTAACTGTACACCCAGATCAATAAATCCTTATCTAAAGATCTTCTACTTCCATCTAGAGCTAGCAGGAGTTTAAAAATATTTCTAGTCATTGCTATTTTCTAGAAAACAGAAGAGGGAAGATGATTTGCATACCTCACTTCAGAGAGATTTGTTCACATCAAAGAGGTGGAAATTTGGTAGTGCTATCTGCCAGGTTCAGATTAACTAGGCCCCAACCCTCCAAACAATTCTACACATGGGGCTACCACACAGCATTCTCAGTTCCAGGGCCACAGCAAAACAAGAGCATAAAAAGTTCATCTTGTCAGAGTGTCATCTCTCCATGGCAAAGAGCTTTCACTAATGAGAAGAACAGAAAATGCAAGTGATAAGAATTCAGACCTGGAAGCTGTCCCTCACCTCATCTTTGGCATGCCTGCTGAACAGAAATCCAACAGCCACAGTAAAGTTTATCAGACAAACTTTACAGCTACCCTTTACTAATTCTAGCACTATTCCACCAAACACATATGACTACTATGCAACATCGCCAGAAGAGGTGTTTTCAAATGCCGAGTTAAATGGCACCTACATTAGGATATTCAAGGACTTTAATCCCAAACAGGTGCAGCTTCATCACCAGAAACAGAAAGGCTCAGGGCTTCTTTACTCTTTCTCTGAATGAGGTTAAGACAGGCTAAGAAAGCCCAAATCATGCCAACAGAATGCTCTTTAATTCTCCCATTTGTACAGTGTCCTCTCTGGTTTAAAAAACAAAAAAAATCCCACACAACACCACCACCACCCACAAAACAAAACCAAACCAACAAACAAAAAAACCCCCAAACCTGTATTTCTCTCAGGGGAAGGGAAGGAACTGTACACGCCAAGTCTCAGTAACAGACATACTGTGAAATACAGAGGTTTCTACTCCCCTTGTACTTTTTATGCAATCATACACAAACATTTCCTACAGTAGAATTTTTTTAAAAAAAACCAAGTCCTACTGAACTTTTTAACCTCAAACGCCTCAAGACAATATTTGCCAAAAGCTACAGTGCAGACAAAATAAATAATGGAAAGGAAATTATGCAGGAGTAATTCAGAGATACTGATACACTAAACTTCAAGAATTCTCTACGTTTTAACCTTAATAAATGCCAGACTTAGAATTTCCAAGCCTATATATGGTAACAGTCCTAAATTATAAGAACAGGGACTACTTTAACCCTTCCATCCCCTCCTCCTCCCCCCACCCCACTAAATTCCATGTTACCCAGTTGAAGTAATGTACCCACTCTGAAAATAGATGAATGCTGCACAATGAAGAGTTGTTTCCAGAGAATGTAAGTGAAAGAATAAAAATTCACAACATCAAGAAACCAAACTAACAGATGGTCGGTCTCACGGCTCAAACTCAATGCTGACCTGGAGATCTGGCTTGTTTATGTGTCCCTGCTGAACAACAGACATACACTGCTAGACAAAAATTACTTCAACAAGATTATTTAAATATAATCACTGTTATTATACCAGCACTTTAACAAGTATGTCTCTCTAGTTCATGAGTCTAGAACCACAGAAAGTCTGGAGGTGCAGAACAGCAAAACACAACTTCCCACTGCAGCAGAAATTGCTCAGTCAGCTCACCCCTACTGCTCACAGCTGTCAGTCAGATCACAGATGAGTGCCATTTAAAAGGCCACAAAGGTGTTAATCTGTATTCTGGGTCACATTTGTACAGCACACAGTTATTAACAGATACAGCCACACAGGAAACACTGAATAGATTCTCTGCCTTCAACAGGTAACACGTGTGTGTAAACACACATACACACATTCTCTCAGCTATCCAAGTGTGCGGTTTCACCTTCCACACTCCCAATCTTCATAAACTACCAGTATTATTACTACCTTCCCTTTTCCAATAGAGATAGGGTTGAAATCATACAGTTACCGCAGCTACAGGTATTATCACTACCACACGACTCTGACCACAAAGAGCTGAAGCTAGTTCTGGAACTTATTTGGCTACCTGACTAAAACAATCAATCTTACCCAATATGTCTCTTTTACAAACTTCCGAACAGGCCTTTTGGGTTCAGATGCTCTCATCATACCTTCATTAACAGAAGTGAGGACAAGACATTTGACTGATATTTTTCAAATTACCACTTTAAAGGTCAAAAATATCACTCAGTGTTTTAGAAGAGATTACTCCAGGATACAAATTGCACCAATAAGCTAAGTCAAAAAAACCTACATATTCTGAGCTGTGAACAGCTCCTGTTTAGCAATACTGTCAAGATGATATTTTTAGTATGTGCTTTAAAACAATGCTCCTAAAGAAATAAAAATGCCATATCATAGTTATTTTTCCTTTGAGCTATCTGTCCTGATATTCAGCCCATAACTAACCAGGATCAGGAACATCCAGATGCAGATGGTTCCCATCCCGCAGCAAAAAGGTGTCTCGCATACCAACCACTGTCCTCAAATACCACTATGCTAAATAGGCTTTGAAAAATAAAGTTGCTCAAAAACATCAGGAGAGCTGGAGAAGCTGGCTCTTACAGACAGTATTATCAGACTGAGGCCCAAACAAGCACTATTTTAAAAGCTTTTCCTCTCCTGGTATGAGTATTTAGCCAAAGTGAGCCCTTCCCTTCCTGCTCCAAAAAAATAAAATAAGTGTTACATCTAGAGAAATGGCTGTATTTGAAATGATACTTTCAAATACTTCACAGGAAAGCTCTTTAAAAATGTTTGGGCTAACATTTAATTTTACTTGGATTTCGTGATTTTTATGTATTTGACAGCATTTGAAGTTATCTTCTACAAAGCGAACTGCACTTTGTGCAATAGGAGGGGGGTTTACTGCATCACATTACAAAGCATAAAAATGCTGTCCAAGTTTCACTGAGGGGAAGATCTTCCTACAGTAAAGTAATTTAATTTTTGAATTCAAGTGCCAAAAAAAAATGTTAACTGCCTAAAGAGTTTGCTGCTCCAAAGCATGATGGTTTCAGTGCTTGAAAACAGAGTCAGAACAAAACCCCTATAAGCTTTGATCTGCTCATATAGGCATGTTAATCATCTGTATGTTCATCAGAATAAAAAACAGGTAAAAATAAACGTGTATTAATATAAGTGAAAGAGCAGCAGCATCACTATGGATGCATGCCACTTGCCTACAATACATAAACTTTACATCACTCATGCATTAAGGTTATTATTTGTTCTCACAGAGGTATAGGTTGGGTGTAGTATTGACAGAGCTGTACTGGAAGAGTGATGGATTTAAAAGACAATTTATAGTAGAATTAAAACTACGGAATCTTGTCTCATTGCTGCACAGCTTTTATCAATAGAAAATGTGCACCTAAAAGCATTGTCAAATGCCCAGAACTTAGAAAAAAAGAACACTAAAGTGACAGTGTAGACAGTTTAAAACTACTAATGACCACAGCAATGTCAAAACATTAACTGTCAGTATCAAGAGACCTGGTTTAGCTTTGCTGTCTTTACACTGACTGCAGCATGGATATTTTTACTACTTCAAAATTGTTTCTCATATTCATTTTAAGAAAAACACTGTTCTCCCTCCCTTCAGTATCTGTAAGTCAGCTGACAGATCAAGTAAGGTATTGATTCAAACATAACAGGAATACCTGCTCCTTCCCCCTCGAAAAGGGCCCTGCAGCCTTACCCCCTACACTCCAAGGGTGCCGAGGCAGTAAAGCCTTCGAGGGGTGGCCAGCCCAGCCATACCCACCAGCATCCCAGGCAGCCCTGCCCCACCTCACACCCCAACTTTGGCCCTGCTTTGGGCTGACAGTGGGGCTGTATCTGCTCTCCCATGCAGCTCTAAGTCCTAACCACCTCTACACAAAGACACAAGCACTGTTAATTCAACTGGTTGCAGGCTCAGAAAAGGTTATAACTCCTTGCACTTATTGAAGGGAAGTGTGAGCGGATGCAGAGCAGGATGGGGGAAGACTCAGCAACCAGTAAATCCCTCCAGTGACTAAGTTAGGACCACTCTTACTCAGGCCAATATAGAATCTTGATTACAATCAAATTTTCACACTAAAAACCATATTAATCTATTTTGTACATCCTTGATAGTGTATGCCCATAAAGTAAGCACAGACTGTTTTTTGACTGTGACCCCAATCGTTTCAGAAAGGATTGCTCACTCAAGGCATTCGGACTTCAGCAGGCAGGCACACAAAAGTTCAGTACTCACAACTGTTGCATTGGTATTACTACTGAATAAGCACAAGATTAAGAAGTAAAATATTGACTCTCGCTTATATTGCTCTTCTCTATCCAAAAGTATCCATTTCTTCACTCCAAGAGTGATTCTGACCCTTTTCTACCTCTCCCTCAATGCATCCAAGGTGCACTCATGCATCCCACCAGTGGGAGTAAGCCTTCACTCCAAAATAAGTTTGTTTGGTTTTCTTGATTGTCTTTTCTTTTAAGTATTGGATAATATTAAGCTATATCCAAAGAAACACCAGAAAATAAGGAACAGCAGAGAGCACAGTGGGACAGAAGCCTCCAAAATGCAAATCTATTTAAGTACTCATTCAAATGTTTTTACAAGTTGATACTGGCCTTAACTGAGTCATCTGGACTGAACAGACTTCTGCACCTTTCAAGTTAAGCAGTATTCAAATTTTTAGAGCGAGAATAGAGTCGTCCAATTTTTTTAACCTCATAAAGGATATCTCTGTAACACAGGAAAGTATTTTTGTGTTCTAGAAAAATATTAAGTAGTTGGTTACTTAAAAGTTTGAAACTGCTGGTTTACATCCCCCTCCAATGTACACAGACCAGTACTACAACTTCTAAGACTTGCAATATATATAAAAATGGAACTAATAAAGCATTGCAATTTTGTTACTCAGATCTCCACCCAGCAAAAGAGCCATATTATACCAGTACATGTTAGAAAGTACTTTTATGCACCCAGTGCAAATTGTTTTCTGGTCCTTTAAAACATACACCTAAATGCCTACAGATAAAACAATGGAAGTTACACAGAGAAGTGAAAGACAGATGTTGTTGAATTCACCTTTGTTTCCAGAGCCTACAAAGTGACTCACATGAAATATGGGATTCTTTTATTTCATTCTTCCTTTCCGTAAAGCCTTGCAGTCCCAGCTTCCTCCCTCTGCCGGTTATTTCTAGTTTCTTCTCTTTCAGAGGTTTGAGTGCTTTCTCTCCTGTTCTCTCTTAATCTTACCTAGATATTTTGCTTTGTTTCCATAGCAGAGTCCCACTACCCCGGATGTCAGCCTTCCCTCACTTTGCCGCTCTCTCTTCCAACTGTTTTGAGGGCAAGTCAGTCTGAAGTCCTCCAGGTTACTCTTTTGGAAGGGCAGCAGATCAAAAGCAGCAGCCTTATGCCACAAAGCATTAACAGGGACAACAGCTACTCAAGCTACAAGCAGTTTCACAACTACCTAACTTGTACTAAGCAGACAACCAGCATATATCAACCAAGCTTGTTTTTTTTTTTAAGAGAGGGGTGGTGAGGAAGTGCAACAAACCCCAATCCAAACTGTCACTAGACACTACTCTAATATTATTACACTACACTAGCAGAAACAGCAAGACAAACAGAAACAGCACACAGCCTTCCAGACATTGTTAACAAAGTATATGAGTACCACCCATTCTGTAAACATCAAAAAAGTAACTCAGAATTGTTTAAACTTCAGCACCGGGGAAGGGAAAATCAGATCTAGGAACTTCAGCAGTTATGAGACTTTCCTTCTCCTACAACCAAGTCAGATTGAAGCTCATCCTATTACTCAAAAGCACCTAACAAGCGAAACAGGCAGACCACTATAAGTCCAAGAACTGTCTAGTTCACTGTAAAGTTTCTGCAGTGAATACCAGTTAGGTACTTCAATTAGATAGACGTTAAAAAGAGGTAAGTAATTTGGTGAGAAATCCCATCCTCTTTTAGTTGCAGTTTTCAGTTTCCTAATTCAAGGACTCTTTGTTGGCTTTTTTAAAAAATTGAAGTATAAAAGACCTTCGAAAGAGTCAGTTTCCCTTCACTCTCTTTACAAATAAGCTTTGAAAGTTACTTCAGATACTACAATTAAATACTTGTAATAACACACACATTACAACTCCAATAGCTGGTATTCTTTATACATGCATTTACACAAGGCCAGATGTCTTTTCTTTCGTACTTCTGAGTTATGTAAATTTACAGACCACTTATTAAAAGTTAAAAAGGAAATAACATCTTCCAAAAGGGAAAAATTCCAATTAGCTCCCTCCCTTTTTCCTTGCATGATAAAACAAGGTATGTCTAGGAAGGCAAGTAACAGTGGATCGACTGAAGACACAGAAGTACTCTGCTACAAAACGTATGCTTAGATGTATGAGAGACAGCTACATTAAGCAGACCCTCTTTACACTAAACAGTCCACTTCATTAAATAAAACAAACAAGCTGTTCCTTCACAGCTTCATCCTTTCATCTGGAGTAAATTACACAGAGTAGCGTTGCTTCAATACAACTGAGACAGCTGGTGGGTGTCTTCTTTCCGAAGTAAGTTGCTGCCTCGTAACGAGTTTCTCTTACTTTACTCCTCCAACAACCCAAGCATTTTACTTAATAGATCGCCCGCCAAACCAAAGTAAAAGCTACCCAGACTACAGTCGGGGGCTCGTCTGACGCTCCACGTGCGATCGCGCTGCCCCTCCCTGGCCAGAACGGCCTCCACCAGCCGTTCCGAAGCCAACACCGCCGAGAACCGCAACACGCAGGACGCGACCCAGAGGCAAAGCCGGCGGCTGCCCAGCACCGACCCCGCGGATTACGGTTCGCCTCCCGGGGCGGCCACTTGGCAGCGCGCCCCTGCCCCTCCACCCTAGGCGATAGGGACCGTCCCCACCGGACACGATCGCGCCCTCAGCCGAGCGGCACCTTAAAAAAGACGAGGCGGAGCCGTCTCCGGCCTCACGCGGGAGGACACGCGGGGAGCCGCGGCGCTTCACGCCGGTCTCCAAGCCACGGGCAGACGGATCCATTCGAGCGGGAAAGCGGGCCCGAGACCGCCGGGAAGCCCAAGGAAGGCGGGCGGAGCCAGGATCTCGGCGTGGGAGAAAAGCGGCGGTACTCACCCGCCCGGCGGCAGCGCCGCGGTTCCTGACGCCGAGCGGCGTGTGCTCCCGCTCCTCGTCGCTGGAGAAGTCGGGCTGCGCGGCGGCGGCGGGCGGGTTGCGGGCGGTGAGGTGCTGCAGGTAGAGCTGCACATACACGTCCTTGCGCTGCTCGCCGCCCGGCAGGCTCACATTGTTAGCGATCAGCTCGCTCTTCAGCTTCTCCTTGGTCAGCACCGACGGATCCGCCAGAAACTCGGGCATCGCCGCCGGCCGCCGCCCTCCCGGGAGAGGCACCGACAAAGCGCGGAGAGAAGGGGCGGGGGAGGGAGGAGGAGGAGGAGGAGAAGGACTCGCCTGCCCCGCGCCAGGGACCCAGCTCCACAGCGGGCGGGCGCGCACACCGACCGCTGCTCCCAGCCAGCAATAAACCGCACCCCGATTGGCGGAGACGAGAACGAAGCGGCCCTACTATTGGCTGCCGGGCGGAAAAGAGGAGAGGCGCGCGGGACCCACTAGCGTTAGTGCCTTGCGCGAGGGATAGTAACGCAGTTTAAATTCGGCTCAGGCGGGAGAGGCGCGAGGGGTGGTGCTGGCGCGCGGGGGTGGGGAGGGCGGGCTGGCTGGCAGCGCGCGCTGCCCCAGCGCCCTGACCCCGCCCGCTCAGACGGGCCCCTAGCAACAGGGCTTGTCCCTTTAACGCTACCGGCAGGGTCTTCTCGGGGCCTCCGCGCCGCCCGTTCGAGCGATTAAGGCTGTTTTCCCCCACCGGGTGAAGGGGTGGGAGCGCTCCGCTGGAGTGGCGGTTCAGGTCCGGGCGTCGCGCCTGTCGTGAGGTGGGGGTTGAGGAGCTCCCTCTAACCTGCCGTGATCCCTGTGACCTGCTGTGACATCTGCCGCCGGCTTCTCAGTCTCCGGCTTCCCTGGGGCGATCGGCTGGCAGAGCTTCAGTTTGCTGAAGGGGCCGCCTCGCAAACACACAGTTTTCTCCCAGGGCAGCCGAACTGCTGCTGCCGCCAGCCGAGCGCTGAACTTCATGTAACTCGTTACCCGGCTTGAGCAGAAACCCAATCGGGAAATTGGTGGCTATTCTGTTAGTGTAACTGCTGCCGCTGCGATGACCTACATGCTAAAAAGAAAAAAAATTTTTAAAAAATTAAAAAAAAAAAATCTGTCGTATTGCAAAATCTGAAGGGCACATAAGTCGTTTTATTGAGCTGACTTCAAAAGTCCCACAAGCCCGACCCTTCTGGGGAAGGACGGCTGAGTATAAGACTGCACGAGTCTTTAAATAAGTGAGTTAAATATCTCTGTATTTACATGATGCTTGCTGGGAACATACAGTGCTGTAAGTTTTCCTGTATTTTATCATGGGAACAGTTTAATATTTAGATCTGACCATTTATCCTATGCTTTTGAGAACTGTATTGCAGTATCAGAGATAAGAACCAAAACTGAGAATTTCATTTGCTGATCGATCATGCACATGAAACAGGATTGTTAGTGCTTGCTCCCACTCCTCTTTATGTTCCAAAAAGAGTTTTAACTTGCAGTTGATGAAAAGTATTTCCTGTGTTTTGATTTGCTCCATCTCTGAATATGGTGGCTGTCATTCCTGTTTACCTAGTTGTTGCCACAGTGTCAGCTAGATGAAGATGCTGAGGGTTATTTATGTGGAAGGTAATTTCGAGGCAAATCTAGGACCCACCCACAACAAGCCTTATGCTTCCAGCTGAGGAATTGGTGTGGTTAAAGAAAGTAATGAATACAAAGGAGAAGCTTAGCTTGAGGAATTTAATTTACCTTGTAGTGCAAGCAGTGATATGAGGTGGCCATCATCTGCAGTTCTTTATATCTGCAAGTATTGATGTTGTATATACTTCATCTCTTCAGTTTGCTAGACAATGAAGCTGAACAGTGGGTAGAAACGTCTTCCTTCCATTGACAGCATATGCATACAAAGCAAATATTCATATAACAACGTCGATTGACTATTATCACTTGCTTTTAAGCCTGAATAGAACAAATTAGATGGTTCTATTTATTTCCAGCATATCTTACACAAAGTCTTTCCTGGAACATAGGGATCACATGACAAATGTTCTAGAAATGCTTGAAGGAAATTAAATTCTTCTCCAAATTTGACAGTAATAATTTAAAGTGTGGATAGTGTGTTTCACTTTGAAAAGCCTCTAGGTGCCTTGGAAAACAGATCCTTCCCCCCCAACCTTAAGAATTTGCATCATATTCAGATATAAAACCAGTTGCAGACTGACACAGCATACTTGAAAAGGGCAGCAGCAGAGAGATTCTTCAGATATCGTAGTAATGTAAAAAATAACAAGCTTGATTCATATAGAGTAAAAAATGTTTTAAAACAGTATAATGGGGAACTGAGTCCAGGAAATATTAATCAAGGTTAGAAGTGGAAAAACAATCTAAAAAAATTATGCAGACACCATCTAACATCCTCACGGACAATACTGATACTACAGGCCTGTTCAGATTGTTTTCTGACACCGCATCTTAGAGGACTGCAGCTGCCATTTGTAACTCATCCTACTGTTTGGAATAGGCAATACAGCTGGTGCTTGCTTTTCTTGTGAGTGACCCTTAGGAGTGAAAGGAGTGACAACTGTTGAGTTTGAGTCAGTTTACACCTTTCGGTCTAAATATGTTGATGGTAAGTCTGGGTTTAATGTATTAAATGTAGCACAAAAAAATGCAACATCAATATAGTATGAAGTAGTAAATCACTACAAAGTTACACTCCCAGTTCAGCTTTGGTCATAATAAATGGATGGCTTGACTGGCTTTATCTTGGATCTGTATTTTTTTGTCTTTTTCTGTCAGATAAAACTGGCATAGAAGCATAAAGAGAGAAGACACTAAGCATCTTATGTTTTGGCTATTTTATTCAAAATCCAGTACAGTTGTGGAGCCACAGCCTCAGATTAACATTACTTACAATTCATATTTACAGTCCACTTATGTTTAGAAAGTTATTTCCCCAGCTATAGAAATATAATCTTGTGTGAATGATTTTCTCAGTTACGTTGTTACACACACATTGTTACACTCTTATTGGCTCACCTTTAGCTGCTTCCAAAGTGACAAAAGCAATAAATAACATGTTAGCGTGACCCTATTTCAAAGCATCCTATTTCTCTGGGAAGCCAAGTCTATAAAAATCCTTGGCACAAAACTGCCCTTTATTCGCTGGTTCTATACTTTCTATCATCACTCCCTAGGAGCAATAGGCATTCTCCAGTAAAGGTATAAACAGGGAAAGTAATATGACAAAGTGCCAAAATGAGCACATACATAATGATTAACTCTGGAACTTGCAAGTATCATCACAGTCAGACCTCAATACAGCTAAGGATCTCACCTTTATTGTTTGTTTGGTTTGAAGGAAAGGAATCTTACATTTTGTAGCCTAACACAGCAATCAAAGGGGATAAGAGAAAGAGTTTGTTATGAATGAGCTCAAAAGAGCTTTCTAATGTTTTTACAGGAAAAACAAACAACAGCAAAAAAGAACAACCAACAACAAAAAACCTGATGAGGTGGGCCTATTAGATGATTTGCGCCTTAAAGGTTGGAGTTGTTTTACCATGGCTTCTGTGAAGCATTCCAGTACTTAAATGTTTATCCCTAACAGCAAGTTCTAGTTTTCAAAGACCAGAATACCTGACTCTACCTGAGAAACAGGTAGAAAAAGAAAAACAGTTGCATTTTAACTCTTCTCAGTATAAATGCTGACAAAAGGCAAGTTTAGCAAAAAAAAGTGCAAATGGTGTGAGACTACGGCCATTTTCAGTGGTTGAAAAACTGCTGAAAACTTGCCTAAAATGTAAAAGATGCTGAAAGTAGAAGCCAAAAATCCTTCTTTTGTAGGACTCTCCCAAATGTCTGGAATTTTTAGCTTTCCTTAAGCATGAGAAACAGTCATACAGTCTTATCTGACATGAAAACACCGAATGCCTTCTAAATTATCTCAGATGTCTGGCTCTGAGTTTCCCCAAGTTTATGATTCCAAACTTCTAATTCCATCCATACAAATGAGACAGGCAGTTTATGTTGCACTACACTGGAAAAAAGTATTCTAAATTCAGTGGAGGGTTTAATCTATAATGAAGTCTAGATGTATAATTTGCATTCATGTGTAACATTTGCCTCATAATACACAATAAAATCGCAAAGGCTATAAACCTTTTCATGGCAAAGGCACTTAAGGTAGTGCTACAGACATGCCGTTGTCTTACACTAAGCTGATACAGAAATCTTAGCTAAAGAAAATGTAAAAAACTTAGATGAAGTATTAATTCAGTCTTGGTGCACAGTGAGTTTCACAATGAAAATAATATTCCCTCTGAGAAAAGCAACAGAAACTGGAAAGTATTACTATAAATAAAATAAGCAGTTGCCTAATCATTATGGTGCAGCGTAACTGTACTTTCTAATATCATTCATTTATTTACAATCTTGATTAAATTAGAAAAATTAGATGGCTTTTTAATAACTCTAGCTTTCTTATCAGAAATGTCTTTTTAAAGTATAATCCAAAGGGATTAAAAAAAAAAAAAGCATGCCTTACTATAATGGGCATATAACTTCTGGGGCAATTCTGTTGTAGAAGTTGTTATATCTGCTGAATTTGCCACTGGACACAGTTTTAGCAGGGGGACAGGCTGCTCGCTGGCACGTGCTGGGGAGCACAGACCGCTGTACCTGCACTGCCTGACGTGGTAAACAGATGGGTGGTCACCCTTGCTGTGAATACAGGGGCACCCAGCGCTGGGGTGCTCCGTACAAAGGTCCCCAGGCAGGGAGAGAAATGTGTACAAATGAGAGGTGTAACTGTTCTTACTGCTGATATTGAGATAGGTGTAGGCCAGTAGCAATGAGGAGTGAAAACAAAAGTATCTGTTCCTACTTAAGTACACTGATGGAAACAAAGTGAAAAGGAAAATTTACAGGGAAGTTTCCCACAATTAATAATTTCCAAATAACTATTCGGATATCTATTTTTATCATATACAGGCAGAGATAGTGCAGAAGCTGTATTTACCATATTTAAGCTATTAGTTCAGCTCCAAGACTTTTGAACCTCATGTGGATTTAAGTTACTACCTGTCTTTAGCTACTGTCCTGGTTTTGTTAAAAACAAGACCGGTTCTCTTTTAATGATTTTTCTTTCAGCTAAGTTCTTCTAGGTGGCTGCACTTTTCTGAGTTTTAGCCTGCATATTTTTCCTAGGAGGCTGTACTCCGTGCTGATAAGAGACCAACGGAATGCTGAAGAAGCTCATGTTTAGATTTATTACTATGGTAGTTAAGAAAGACTGATAAGCTTTCCCATGTTCCGTTGTGAGAGGGGTGTGTTTGAGGAGGAGTGGATGGAAAAGGTGACTAGAACTGACCAACAGAAGTATTCTATCCCATAATCATCATACCCCCTATATAAGAGGGTGATCACAAGGGTCAAGCACTCGTCGACCATGGCCGGCATCTAGAGAGGACCCTGCCCGTCTGCCTGTGATCTACAGGCCTCAGGCCCTGCATCCCTGCAAACAGGTTCTGGTTTGCTGTGAAGTCCAGCCCATGACTTCTGGGGGCCTGAGCTGCACCTGCTGGAGCCGCCAGCTCCGCACACCCAGCTCCGCTGCTGCTGGAGTGACGCCAACTCCACATCAAGCACTTGAGATTGGTTTTGTATATTTTGTATATATTCTCTATTTATTAGTAGCATTAGTAAAACCCTTTAAAA
Organism: Patagioenas fasciata; assembly: GCF_037038585.1. NCBI lineage: Eukaryota > Metazoa > Chordata > Aves > Columbiformes > Columbidae > Patagioenas > Patagioenas fasciata. The sequence continues at coordinate 171,401,759 of NC_092520.1, read as the reverse complement.
CTCTCCAACTTGAAGTCTAAGTCTCTCTTCCTTTCCCCTTATCTTTCTCATCATCTTTCTGATCTAATGGAAGGGGTGGCAGAAGGTAAAGGGGATAAAAGAGAGCATCTGCCATGGTTTATTGCTGCCTTGCCTTAAACCTTGACAGCTACTAATAACTTAATAAGAAAAAAAGTCTGTGTTAAGAGAAGTATTCAGAAGTTAGAAAGGGATAAAAGCACGGAAGCACATGTACTGTAGAAATACTGATGAGAAACAAACACCAGCATACTTGAGTGCCTTGGAATTAAAGGAGTCAACTTGACAAAACAGCTGTGAGAATAAAGAGAATGATTACCCCCATTTTACTGGTAGGAAATCGAGAGGGACATAGCTAAGGCACAGTTAATGATTTCATTTAATTTTTAAACATCACTAGATTGTATTGACTTAGGGACAGTGGGCTCTTTCTCCAATGAACAACCAACAAAAAAATGTAACCAAACCATTGGTACTTGTGGTTGTTGTTGAAAGGCAGGATCCTGCTTTCTCTCCTGCCTCAGGCCATGTGCTTCTGTCACCTTCCTTGTATTGGAGGTAGTAGTTGTGCCACCAGGTCTGCATGCGGAGCCAGCAGCTGCTGCTGCTGCGTGATTGCAAGACATGATCCAAGTGGAACAAGGGGAACACGCAGGCAGGGATGGACAGGGCAGAGTGAGACTGACCGTTTTGTGACAACCTGCACTCCCACTGCGTTAGGTTTGGTGTGAAACCATATCTGGAAAACTTCATAGAATTATAGAATAGTTTGGGTTGGAAGGGACCTTCAAAGGTCATCTAGTCCAACTCCCTGCAATGGGCAGGGACATCTTCAACTAGATCAGGGTGCTCAGAGCCCTATCCAGGCTGGCCTTGAATGTCTCCAGGGATGGGGCATCTACCACTTCTCTGGGTAACCTGTGTCAGTATTCTTCAGTATTATTAGATGAAGCCGTTATTGCAAGCCAGAGATATTGTCTGGAAACAACCTTAGAACAGCGCACCTGCTTTGGCAGCAGTACAGGAATGCAAGCAGGTTGCAAACACCCATTACCTCCAGCTCTCTGAAGGATGGTAAGGTAGAGACAGAAGATATTTTTGTGGGACCAGGGAAACATCCAACAGATTATGCATCCAAAATGAAAAGGACTAACCACATAAATGGAAGTCCAGTCAGCACAGCATGTGAGGCAGTTCTCTTCAGACCTGGAAAAATCTGAGTCAGCTGAAATACTTTGACTAGTTCTGGGCACTTAAAAATGCAATTTATTTGGAAGGACTCCAGAGGCAAGTGATACAAATGATCAGAGGCCCAGCAAACACGATCTATTACTCTAGAACAGCTATGGAGAGGCATAACGAATTTCAAATATGTAAGAGGTAGCTATAAAAAGGAATATACTGTTCTCTGGTGTGATAGCATGAGTACTGGATTTAAGTTACATCAAAGGAGACATCAGGGTTAAACTACACATAATCACTTCATAACAGTCCTTACTGCAAAGCAAAGTCCTTATAGCAAAGCACTGGAATGAAGCATTTGAGGAAGATGCAACATTTCTGTGTTTGAAAGGTTTTAAAGGTATATGGCACAAATATCAGCCCATAAAACCAGCAGTATTTATCTTAAAAAAACCCACCACATAATTTGATGACTCTGCTGACTCTGATTTCTAAGACTTTTGTATTCTCCTCATTTTCTGCCATGGTTCACAACACTAATAATCAATCCTTACAAACTTAGAATCTTATCTCTGGTATGTTTCTCTCTGTCCTTCAAATTCAGGCTCTTGACAAACTATTCTGTTTCCCTCTTTATGAAATTTCAAAAGGTGTCAAACTTTCCAGTCCATATAAGTCATCAAAGTATTACTTCTAGGACTTGCTATCTTATAGCTAGATGAAAATTAAGTATTTTCTGTGCCTTTCTGCCTCTGGCACCTCAGCTTGTGGAAATGGCTACTCTGAGAAACCTCTTGTTTCACAGCCTAAACCCATCACCCTCTGACGCACCTCCCGTGGCACCCCGCTTCCCCCTCTTTCCTCCTCAGGGTCCCCTCTCCCTCCTCCTGAGGGTTTTTTTCCGCCATCAGGGTTCTTAACAGAGCATCTACAGCTCTCGGCTTCCCTGGACCACTTGCTTCCCTTGCCTCTCGATCCTTTTCGTGTGAACTTATAATAGTCAACACAGGGTCTCCCTGTCATTTCTTCTGGCCTCTGTCCTATTTAAAATTTAAAGCGACTCTTTCTATACATCTTTCTGACTTTTTCTTCATTATTTCCACACAGCGGGTTGTCTTTGTAAAACTTCAAATGGATCTTCGACGCGTTCTTGCCTTCTGTATTTAAGCGTGATATTGGGAAGCCCTGCATACACAAACATCCTATACAAAGCCATGTCTATTTTATCCAATGGGATCTTTACTATTGCATTGCTGGAGCAGTAACCCTGCGCCGTGACTCCCATATACGTCCGCGCACGCTCGTTTCCCGCCCCAGCCTCCGGGTAGGCCCGCCGCTCCCGCCGTGGTGCGCTGCCGCCAGCTGCGGCCCCAACCGGGGGTTAAGGAAGCGGTGTCCTCGTTTCTTTCCCACTTCATGACACCTTTTTGTCCCAGCACTTCCCACAAACCGCTGCTGTTGAAATCTGAACGGCAGATGCTTTCCAAACACCTGTTTCTGGCGTTTCTCTGCCCAGGCTGCCCCGTCGGTGCCGCTCTTCAGACGGCCCGCGTTTTGTATTGTATTTTTGCTTTCGTTTTCAGGCTCAAGCAAAAAGCGCGGCCCATAAGCTTTAGGAAAAAAAAGAAACAAAAAGAGAGAGTTCACGTTCCTCCGTTTCCTCCGAGATGAAGTCAATAACGGGCGGCGGAGGAAACAAAGGAAGGCAAACAAAAGCAAGTGACCCCGACGTGATTCGAACACGCAGCCTTCTGATCTGGAGTCAGACGCGCTACCGTTGCGCCACGAGGTCCTGCTGAGCATCAGCTTTCAGCGTGTTACAACTCGCCCACAAAGGCCGCCGGCCGCACAGCCCCAGCCACTTCGGACAAGGCCGGGGGGCCGACGTAGCTGAGGACCCTTCTTGCCCGCTGAGGCAACCGCACCGACTAAAACCGCAGGAGCCGCGCACACCGGCCGCTCTCCGGCGCCACTGCTTCGTCTCCCGCCGTTTCGCGCAAATGCGTTAACTCCTCCCGTCCACACGCCCACTACCAGCCTCCAGCAGCAAGAGCCTCCTGCTCTCCCGAGCTCGTCTCCCGCGGCACTGCCGCCGTACGCAGGCTCACGGGTCCCTGTTCCCGCCGCCTGGAGATAGCCCCTCCCGCTGCAAGTCCTCTCTGGCACTATCACACAACAGGGCTCTCTGTGCATTGATGCATAAAGGCAGCCCCGCAAAACCGATTATCATGGCAGCTCCTCGTTAGTATAGTGGTGAGTATCCCCGCCTGTCACGCGGGAGACCGGGGTTCGATTCCCCGACGGGGAGGCCGTACGAAGATTTTTATCCCCGCCGCTCCCAAGCGGAAGGGCGTGGCGCCCTGGAGTGGCGCCTTTTGCCGCCCGGGGGAGGGGGGGGGGGGCAACGGCTGGGTCTGGTGCAGTTCCTGCTGAGGGGGGCGGCAGGAAAACAAAGCTGACGCGGGGAGGCAACAAAAAGCGCGCGCTCGCACTTCTCCCCGTCGGGGAATCGAACCCCGGTCTCCCGCGTGACAGGCGGGGATACTCACCACTATACTAACGAGGAGCCGGGGGGCGCCGCGGCCCCCGCGCAGCCGCTGCCCGGGAAGGGGCCTCTGCCGCCGATCTGGGCCGCCCCTACGCTCCCCTGAGCCCCGGGGAGGCTACAGGGGTTCCCCAGTCCCCCACACCGCCGCTCCTTCCCTCTCCCTGGCCTCGGGAAGGCTGCGGATACGCAGCGGCACACGGGGCGAGCCCAGCGCACGATGTGCAGAAGCCTCACGCCGTGCGTTGTGTGCTGCAGGCGCGGAAAAGGGAAGGGGCTGTGCTGGGCGCTGCTGGCGTACCGCAGCTTTTTGTCCAGCACTGGGAGCCGGTGGGAAGAGGGCGGAGGGAGGAGAACGACTTCCATACGGCTCGTGTTTTTCCGCGTCCTTCCGGACTTTGTGTGCTGCCGTGGGGAGTGAGCGATATCGCGGGCCCCTCCCGTCGCTCCTGTCCGCCCTCCCGCCCCACAGCGCAGCGATCTGGGGAGGTGCGTGCTCAGATCCCTGAAAGCTGCAGGGCGAGGGAGCTGCCCTGCTCGAGACGGTGAGGAGCAGAGCAGCACCTCGGATGTCTTTGTATTTTTTCATCTCGTTCACGCAGACAGTTTCTTTTTACGGGAACCTGAGAAGCCCTGGAGTCAGCAGTCCTTGGGGTGAAGGGATTCGAGCACCTGCTTCTTACCTACCTAAAAAGGGAACCAGAGAAATGGAAACCATGTACTTTGAGATTTGAGAGTAAAAGGCAGAAGGACACATACTGACCATATGGCTTGATACTGACCCGGTCAGCAGTAACATGGTTGTAAGTTTGCATCACGGTGACATTAAACAGGAAACTATATTTAATTTACTAGCTTGTTAGATGAAGAATTAACACCAAACATAAGTGGGTGATTGAAACAACTGGTGTTCTCTTTTGAGATATTTCTTTGGATAAAAGGACCCCAGCTTAGCTTTTTCAGACAAGCCTGGCTAAAGAACAAACAGCAATCTACATGTAGACATCCAAATATAAGTGACCTGTAAATGAAACTTTTCTAAAAATCATCCCAGCATTTTAATGTAACTGTGTTTCTCAGTGGATGCAACAGATACAAATTTTATCCTGACAAGTGAAAAATAAAAAAATCTCATAATAATTTAATTCCTTTAAAGGTAGTTTAATGAGATGAACTGGTAGGGCTGTGATCAGGTGATAGGCTGTAAATCTCGTGGAGCAGGGTCAAAAACAGTGTTGCTAGGCTGGTCCAAACTTGCTGTGCAGGTTCAAATGTTATTCAAAAGATGTTCATGATTAACTTTAAGATGGGAGATTTTCTGGTGGATCAAACTTGCCTGTTTGCCTTTTGTGGGACCCCTCACACTTCGCTAGTTTAGAGATTTTGCCAGTCACTTCTCAGTTCCTTCTGTTCCTTGATCTCTGTGGTCAGGTAGCCGAGATGTGATGGCTTGTGTGGTGCTTGCTGCAGTCAAACCTTCCTTTGCTGCTGCTCTTTGCCTCAGAGCTGGTTTTGTCTCGGGTTCCTGCACAGACCTCTCCTTGGGCTGTCTTCTCTTGGAACAGGATTTCTACTATCTCCATAATGTCTCTTGGAAATTTATGACATTGCTAAGCATTTTCAGAATACCAGAGCCAGGCTCACAACAAGTTGTTTAGATGTTTTACTGAGTTCTTCACTTTGTCCACGAGGGCAAAAGCAGATCTGTCTGGGAGTTCTGGACCTGCTGAAGACATGGGGAAAGCCTATTGGAGTGCTGCACACTTGAAACACCATTTTCAATAGCTCAGTGGATGTTTTTGGGGTGTTTTTGTCAGAAAAAAGTAACTTTAGCAACAAGAGTCCTTTGTCATGCCTTAACTCACTGCTCTGCTGCCCACCCATTCCCATTTTGGGGACAGCTACTTCTGATGGCATCAAGCATCTTGTACATTCTCCACACCTTCTTCCAAACAAGACAACCCTGAACCAAAAGTGCCAGTCAACATGCCGGCTCATGCTCTTGCACAACCTCCTCCCACCACCCATTTGGCAGGGAGAGCAAGTGTATCTACCAAAAATACCTGCTGTGACATGAGCTGGTGATGGTGATTCTTTAACACCCCTAAAGAAGGATTAACCAACTGTCCTGCTGTGGTGAAAACAATTACCACCTTTGTTTTCTCAGTGGGGCCTACATGCACTTCTGAAGTACGTCTTTCAAAGACATCCTTGTGTACTCCAACCAAGAATATGACTTATTCAAAACTGTCTAAGAAGGGAAACAAGAAGAGATGTTGAGGTACGAGTCAGCACAGCAAAGGTGCTGGTTTGAAGTGGGTGGGCTATTACAAGGCTGCAGTGACTTCCAGTTACAGAGCAAATGCATTCCCTGTTGATTTGGCAGAAAGACATGTAAGCACAAAGCAGAACAGGTACTAGGGACTAACATCAGTGTTCCAAAGTCTGTGAAGCATCTGCCTTCTTCTTGGGATTTGCATACAGCTATTCCATGTGTCCAGTTCTGACAACCTTGTTCCATGGTTTCCTCATCATTGCACCAACTTTATACTCAGCATCCACTAGGGACACACTCCCTGGAGCAACAGCCATCTGCAGGAGGCCCTTTATGCCCATAAGCAGGAGTAGGGCTGGGATCTACTGCGTCATTGTAACTGGATGCTGGTTACCTCTCCTTCACCTTGCTTAGCTGAAGCTGAACTTGCAGCTTGTCCAGCTGAGTTTTGAATGTCGTCACGGATGGGAGATTCCACAAAACAGAATACAACCGGCTGTCCATGCTCACTGTGAATAAATTGTTTTCCTTATATTTACTTGGAATTTGCTATATTGCAACATGATCAGTTGCCTCTTGTCATTTTGTTGTGCACCTCCAAAGAGAGTCTGGCTCCATCTTCTCTATTCCCTCCTGCTGAGTAGCTGAAGACACAATTAGATCATCTAGTAGCCTTCTTCAGGCTGAACCAACCCAGCTCTCTCAGTGTTTCCTTCTTTGTAATGTGCTCCAGCTTCCTGCTCTTTTGCTGACCTTCTGTTGAGCTCATAAATGCATTTTGTCCATATCGTTACTGTGTGGCAGTGCCCCAGACTGTGCACAGTCCTCCACAGGCAGTCTCACAAGTACTAGATCTGCTGGCTATGCTGTTACTAGTGCAGCCTAGTATATAATTAGCTTCCTTTGCCACAAGAGAAATCGCTCACTCTTGTCCATCCTTGTTGTCCACTGGGACATCCAGGACTTTTTCTGCAAAGCTGCTGTTGACCTAGTCAGCTCCTAGCTGTTGTATGGGGCTATTCTATCCGAGGTGCCAAACTTTACATTTGCCTTTGTTGAATCGGAAGACACGTATGTTGGCCCATTTCTCCAGTCTGTCAAAGTCCTGCAGAATGAAAACCCTACCCTTGAGTGTATCAGTCACACCCCTCAATTTGATATCATCCCTATGTGTCAGTTGCTGATATTTATTTGCCTTGACAAGGAACATACTATGCCATTGTCCATGGCATGTTGAGTTTCAGCACAGCTGATACCATCCTTGGCAGTGTGCTCTGGGATGGACCATGCTGTTGTAACAGCCTGTACTTCTGCCACACAGAACTGTCCCTGCTTCTGGCACTGTGGTTGTCCAGGTGTGACACTGAGACTCATTTTCCTTTTACAGATCTGAGACACAAACTGTGAAGTGCAGTGCGGCCGTGCTGCCAGCCCCAAGTCCAGCAGCAGTGGTTTTGGCACGGTGCAGTGCAGTGACGGTGGAATGAAGTCAAGGTGCTGTCTCTAATTTGAAGTAATCACTTAAAATTTAACCATACAATGGTGTCTTGAACTAGATCGAGCCTCTTAATACCAGGGCATCTCTCAGCCTAAGCTTTTTGAACCACACTCTGAAAATGATACCTGATTAAATACGTCAAGCTTTCTTTTTCACATAAATAACTTACAGAGGTGCTTTCTGTATAGTTGTTTTTTTTTTTTCCTTATACAGTTTCTGTCCATTGTAGTGGATTTGTTGTCCCATCTGTGTGACTTAGTAACCTCTTTCTGTGCTAATGTATTTTGATCAAGCTAAAATGAAGTTTTAGAAGTTATTGGAAAAATCAGTTTACATCACTTAAAGGAATGAGTGGTCAGACATCCTGTGTAAAGTAATTCAAGGTAAAGTGGACAGTGACAATGTGTGTCAGTGCCTGCTGGATTTCTTGGAGGAGGGACTTAAGGGGCTTTCCCCTATTAGCATGCTCAGTATAGTTTATACAGTACTAAATGCAGCCTCACAGCTGGGCAGCTTCCTCTCCCTGTTGCATCATGTGAACTGTCCAATAAATGGAACCTTTTAAAAACCCATTGGAGGGATCTCAGGGCTTGAAAATTTATGTCCTAAGAATTGTGAAATAAAATAAGACAAGGAGTGCCCATGCAGAACTGCCTTTTCTGTTTAGGTAAAAAGCACTCTAAAAGAAAAGGTCAATAGTTGAATCTAGCCATTTATATTCCTATAGCGTGGTTGAAATCCAATGGATACTCCCAATAAGAATAAACTCCTTCTCAGAGGTAATTGGCATTCTGATCACTTTTCCCCTCTGAAGGGATTGCCAAGCAAATGTATTAAAGAGATACTGTAAAAAACTGGAAAACTCAAACAAAAAAAAAGTGGAAGCTGGCTGGTTTTAATGAGTAGTTTCAATTTAGAATAGCAGAAATCTGAGAGATGTCCTGTTTAGAAATCAGAGGATAGGACTCAGGAGGGAGAAGGTTGATCAATTTGTGTGCAGAATACGTCTCTTTGGCTTATGAGATGTGTAGTTTCAAAGTAATCTCAAAAGAGTTTTACGCAGCAAAGCTGTAAAAGACATATCAAGATACTGCAAAAAATGAATAGATTGTGGATTAATGTTAGTATTACTGTGTAATGCAGTTCTGGATGCTAGAGCATGCCTACCATATAACTACAAGAATAGTCATAATGTTCTAGCTGTGATGAAAGACTGCAACGGATCCACACAATTTCACCATTGGTGTGACTTGGTCTGAAAGACATGATTTCTTAGAATCTTAAAATTGTCAATAATTTGCTTCAAAGTAGACCAATCATGTAGTACTTAGAAGGAAAATTCTAGAGACAAATGTGAAAAAAAGAATCAAGTTCTATCATACAGGCCATAATATAACTATCAGGTCTGACTCTCACATCATATCGCTTCTAGGATTCATTTTAAAAAAAATGAATCATGAATCTAATAGAGCAAAATGAAGTGTACAGAAAGGAAAAAAAACATGGGATAGCAAAACTTACATAAAGTAACAATAAAAAGCACCATAGACTGAAGTTAGGTACCTAAACCAAAGATGTCATAAGACAGAGGCATCACACAAAGAAATGAATTATACTGTAAAGAGAATGGGGAGACATTGTTTTTACAAAACTATGGATGATGAAATAGGCAATGAGTTTTAGAAAGCTGATAATCAGAAATTTCTTTCATGTGTTCCAGTGCTCACTGGATACAGACATCACGGATAGATGCAGGCCAGGTAATTAAAGTGAGGAAAACCGAACATCTAAACCAAAGTGAGCATAGGGAGGAGGTGCTATTGAAACCAAAACCTCTGTGCTTGCTTAAGGTATAAAATTAGGAACACACAAAAGATCCTGTAGAAGACTTGAAAAAAAAAATGTATCCTCCCATGTCAGAACTTACTAATGCCACTGACCAGAATAATGCTCGCTGTTCTCAGTTTCACAGATTGTACTACTGTAGTACCGAAAAATCAGCAGTTAAAAAAAAGTCAGCATGCTGAGCCCAGAATGAATAGGTGTCAGTTTAGTTTTTATCTAGTAGGTAACACAAGGGAGACTGACTTCACCTTGAAAACTCTATCAGGATGTTTCATGGAAGTATAAAGGGAAATTTATGTCTGTTTTGCTGCTTTTATGAAGATTTTGAGAAGTTTCAGCACGACAGGCAGATACGCATCACTGAAAAATTGATTGACTCATGAAATCCAGAGTTTAGAAAACACTGTAGCTGAGATAGAAAGCAGCATTGTAAGCAGATAATGAAACATCATAGTGCATCATCAAGGTGCATTTTGGCTGTGAAAGCATTTGGTATTAAGTAGAAAGCATAACAAATGGCAGTTTGGAATCTTCTGAATGCCATCAAAGTTAATGGACCTTATATGAACAATATAATGTCTGTTTGCAATCTTTCTCAAAGATTTCAATTATGGAGGACCTTCAGAGCTTGATGAATGTTTTGGGAAAAAAAAAAAGATAAATGTTAAAAAAAAAAAAAAGCTAAGAAGAGCCTCAGCAAAATACAGAGTTGACAACTCATTTATTTTAACAACCAAGCACTGGATCAAAGCTATCAGCACTCTAGCAATTTATTGTAGTGCTGGCTCCACTGTGTATTCCTGGTCCTGCAGTTGCCACCCTTTACTACTTCAATGTGTTGTGCACTTCTGTGGGGAACAGAAAAGTAGCCCCCTTTCTAGACAAAACTATGGCTTGATGGGGTGTCAGTTTCCTTCCTTCTCCTTTCCTTAGGATACAAGGACCACATGTCATGGAAACCACATTCTTCTTTTCCTTATTCAGGGGTGTACTCCAATGATTGCCATAATTCATGTGCACAGGGAAACCTTGAGAAATCCCAGGTGGTCCTCATAACTAACAGAAACCAGTAAGGTTTAATTCCCGTTTCAAGCAGTTGGGTTTTATCCCTGCTGTGCATTGTACTATTACTCTTACTTCTGGCTTCTCCACTCTGCAGTCTTCACTGTTTTGTCTTCCTTTTCACTATTCTTCCCCCCATTCCCCTGTTTTTGTTTTCCTCCCCTGTTTTGTTTCTCCTTAAGAAAAAATTGTATTCCCCATGTCTTGTCCAAGTCATGGGGGTGCAAAAAAGCAATTTAGAGGCTGGAGGAAACTGCTGGTCCTGTTCAGCCAGGCCAGGAGAAGATCCTGGCCTTGGCTTCTTTTGCTTCTGACACAATTTTCAGTGTGTGTGAGAGCAATAGAAGGGAAGTGGATAGGTTTTTAGATTTTAGCAGATGGAGGAAGGAAGATGGTATAAAATAAAACATTAAAAAGCCCTTACAGAAATTAATTGCCATTTCCAATGTTATTCATGATAGAGAAAAGCAAATGTGCACATTCACCACAGAGTGTTCAAGATGTGATGGATGGTTAAACATCTCGCTCAATTGTAAAAGCCTGACACTTAAAGAAAGTGCAGAAATGAATCACAGTGCACTTTAAATTTGAAACAAGAGATGAATATTTAAAGTCAGTTGAACAGCCAAGACCACAAATGAGGAACTGTTGAGAATTATGTGCTTAGAGCACAGCTGCTTGAAGTAAGAGCTTAGCACTGCTATGTATCTGCAATACATCGCCTGACAATCACCAAATTACTCTTAATTCTAATAACACCGAAGAAGAAGCAGCAGGAGAAAAAATGTCAGATGCGTGGCTAGGTAGAGTCAGGTTCAGAGAACACAGGACATTTTACAGCTTTCTCGTGGCTGATGAGAGATGGCGATCTGCAATCACTGGTTTGGACATGTCAGTTTAAAGCATGAAGGGACACATTCTCAAGGTTACAATAAACAATTAAAATAAGAGGTTATTAAAGTGTACTGCAAGGCAAAATAATGCATCTGTTTCTGGGGAAAAAATATAAACAAGGCTTTTTTTTTGTCATTGACATTGGTGTTCCTCATTATGTGTGATTGGAATGTGGAGGGTTTTACTTCAGAAGTCACAAACACCGTGTTTCAGAAGAATAATCTATTTTTCTTTGCTGTTTGCTATTTTTCAGGATAATGTTTTGTTTCGTTTTGGTCCCTCCCCCCCGCCGCCCTCCGCAAAGAACTACAGTTTCAAGTATGCAATTGTACTGGCTCCCTCTGGTGGCATTCAGAAATGCTCTACTTTTTGGTCCGCTAAAGCTACTGTTTCAAAATTAGATTGATAGCAGAAATTGATGTTCCTAGTTTATGTAATTGTTGTATTAAAACTAGGAGAAACAAATAATCATACATCTTAAATCGAATTAGTCTTACACAAAACCAACTCTTAAAATTTCCTCAAATTAAATTCTAGCAATCTGGGTCAAAATGGCTGTAGAAAACATCACTTGTTTCCCCTTTCTCACATGCTCTTAACTGAATTCCCGGATAGCATTTTGCTATTTTGAGTTTGGAAAGGAGAAGAGTTACAACAATGTCTTAACTATGGGACTGGCCTGTTTCACTTGGCAGCAAAAATCAATCAGTCTCTTACAGAAAGTTTTAATAGGAGAATATCCATTTTGAAATTAAAGTGCTTGGCAGCTCTTGCCACTTGCACCCTGAGAGTTCTTGCCAGAGCTGAGCCAGATGTGCAGTTAATGCCTGGTTTTTGTCCATTTGTTTTTAATAATGAATACAGAAACGAGAAGACAGAAGGGAGAAAGAGGAGCAGGAAATGGGGAAGCAGTTAGATAATTTTCCCTATTTATGCATGTGGGAAGGACTCACATTTTGAGGATTTTGCAAAAGATGAAACTAACCCTTCTGCGTAAAGTTGGGTAACTCTGCAGTTGCTCATTCTCAGTGTAGCAAGACTGATCAAGAGGAAGAAAATTATTAAAGTTGCATCAGCACTGCATCTCAGTCCCCTATCTGTGCAGCAAAAGCCCTCATTACCAAACATGGTGGGTTTCCCAAATTAATGAATGCTCCTGCCCCTTCTTTTGCTTAACAATAACTGAGAGTTCAAGGACTGTTTTCTGGAACCAGAGAGGGAGAATATTTTTTGGTCAGTTTGTCTCTGCTGTATGAACATTCTCAGGTTAATACACTGATCTACTTTTAATTACATCACTTCAGAAACTATGAAAAGAGGAAGACAGGAGAAGGTCAAGTTTTTATGTAGATTAACTACTCACATTGGAAGAAATAGTGTAGGCTCTTCTGTTTAAATGGATGACGGAGGCACAATCTTTTCTGACATAGTTTAAGAAAAGTAAAGAAGGAAATGATAAAGGTATTTTTTAGAACCGTTGTTTTCTAAAGAACATGAAAACTAAGCTTTTTGAAAGGACTTCAGTGCTAAATACCAATAATATTTTGCACTTCTAACAAAATTCAACTGAAGATATAAAATTTTTGCCAAGTCTTACATGAACAAAATCCTGATCCTACAAACTCTTCCACCCAAGCAAAATAACTTAAAAAAACTTTTAAGATAACTTTTAAATGAACTTATTGGGCTACTGAATCTGAAATGTCAGCTTTTCGGAATTATTTCAGACAGGTAAATTCAGGTTTTCAAAAACTCTCAACCAACAACACTACGAGTAAGAATGGTGCACCTGTGAATAATATATTTATATTTGTCTACCGCAGAATGAAAAATTCTCTCTGATTCACTTACTAGTGTATTTAAGCACAATAGTTTTGCATTCTTAAGGCCTGTTTACATAATTCTGCACACCTGCAAGTTCTTAGAACATTTCTTTAACCTGTAAGGCACCATCAGATAAGTCACATATTGTGTGTGTCAGCATATTATTCTAAAACATTTAGGATGAACTTTAGTATTTCTAAATGTTATTCTTCATATGAGGAAGTCCTCTGTTATTCATCAAGTTATTTACCTGACATTTTCACAATATGTGTTTGTTCTACATCTACAAAACCTACTAGTTTTGGGCAATGCCTTTTTTGTTTTTAAAATCAATTGAACCAGTAATAAGTTACCAATTTTTAAATAAAACTAGCTTTTAAGCCAAGAAAGGATATAATAAATTTCAGGTGTGTTTAAAAGGCAAAAATGATTGTACTGTTCATTAAGAATGGAAAGTCATTCATAACTCTACATCATATGATTAAAAGCTGAGCTTGACTATTTATAGCTAAGCACTGTTGAGAGTAATAGGTGTTGATGAGAGAACCTGACTGCTAGTACATTCCTAGATTAATGTGTGTTAATGAGACCTGTACAGTGCAAGAAAAGGGATGAAGAGTGAAGGTAATATTTAGAAGCCAGAAATCATGTTTAAATTGCTTAGATACACACGATTGTAAAACTGGAGGTGAAAGGAACTAAAGTAGAAAAAAGGTTCACTTTCTATTTGTAAAGCACCTCTGCTTCCTGTAGAGACTTAAAAATATAGACTCATAATGCTTTAAATATTTACTTCTAACACATAATTATACGAGTATTTTTAATAATACTTTATTACTACTAACAAATACACCCTCTGCATTAAATCAATAATTATGAATACATCAAGTGTGTATTTGCCTGAAGGCCTTTTTTTAAACAAAGGAGAAAAAGCAAACACTTTGCAAAGGGGCTCTGTTCCAATACAATACTGAAACCAACCTTTTTAGGAGTGTGTCAGTCTTTAAACCTGGGTACGGAATTGCTTTTACAGTACCCATCATCTAGTACAATTCCCTAGAAGATTTCAAAGTTGATGAGATGCAGCTTTGCGAGACTATTTAGATCAGTCTGGGAATCTGGCCAAAAGATGTATATTCAAGACAGAAGATATATCAGAAGATAGGTGGTTGGATTAACCAATCAGTCTTCTGGTCATCACTTTTATTGAGAAAAAATCTTAAGATGCCGAAGCTTCCTAAATTCTAACTGTCCCTGTAGAATAACATTGTATTTTCATAGGATGAAAGATTAAAGCACCAAAATGATACAGGTTTTTTTAGGTAAATGGGTTGCGGATTTTTGGAGCGATAAAGGACTCGGCATTCCAATTCAGTGTGAATCACGCAAAGCCATTTATTACAGAAACAAGCCTCCTTATATACGCAACTATTCTCTAATCATGCGTCCACGCTCCAAGCATGGATTCGCTAAATGAGTATCACGGGTAGTCCATACGCTGGAGCCCCACCGATGATAGGTCTGACGACTCACGCCATGCTGAGGCCCTGTTAATGAAGAAACGCCCCTCTTTCTCACAGCAGATTATGTTCTCAGCTTCTCAAAGTGGCCTTGAGATTCCTTTGGGCCTGACTAATTCAACAATGTATCTCCATCTAATGAAACCCCTCCACAGTGGATATCCAATTACAACATGCATTCTTATCATAGACTGCTTCCTGTAACTGCAGAGTGTAGCAATCTGTTTTCCTTGTATTTGAAAGAGAAAGAACAACTGCACTCAAAAAAGGGCACTATAGGGCCAATTAATAATATCACTGTTCTCTTACCTAGCGACATGCTTGTGTGAAGTCTAGACCTAGATCCGAGTTTGCTTACAATTTAGGGAGGAACAGAAGAGCACTGCAGTTCTGTAGACCGGATGCAGAACTTCAGTTGAGATATTTGGGAGAAGGATGTTTTGGATAGGTACATATCTCAGATTCTAATACCTTTGTGTTTCAGGATGCATTCAGAATTTGGGTGTTGCCTTCTGCTAGTTTCCTATTTAAACTTCCTCTGTGGTAAAACAATGACTTTGAGATTTTGGTGACTGAGGATTTGTGGCTTTTAAAAGGACAAGGTAGTGAAAGTTATGTTTATAGGGAGGAAAATATGCACAGAACTCATGGAATTTGAAACATATGAAACTTGGAAAGCTGCGACTACAGTTCCTGCAGCCCATAAACCACATTTCCTTCAGGTGTTCAAATTATGCAGCCAAGAGGTGGCCATTGAGCAGCGCACTCTCTCCCTGCACCAGGGTACTTTCTGAAAAGAAAAGCCGCATGAAGTTATGTGTCAAGAACAGCTGTTTCATGGCTAGTCCTAAATGGTTGGGTATGGTACAAAGAAAGGGTGAGCATGTGCGATGGTGTCAGGGCAGTCCAACGGCAGCAGGCACATTGTCAAAATTGTCTGGCCAGAGCTCTGAGCAGCTTGGCAGGCTCTTATGTGTACCGTCATCTTCTCACTTTATGTGCACATAGCAGCGATGCCCAAATTGTGGTCGTTTATCTCCTAGCTCCTATCGGCAACACTAATGAGCACACTGTGAACATTCCCTCCCTAGGCAGTCAGTAAAGAAACAAGGACAGAATTCCAGTGTTAGGCCATTAGAGTGTTATTCCGGACTGCCCACACAGTCCAAAGTCAGGTGGGATAAAGGTAAGCTTGTTTCAATAGGAAATCGTTATTCCTGCTTGTTTCATATACCCCTCCTTGTCTCAAGAAGTTTCTTCCTAAAGTTTTCTCTTAATTTCAGAAATACTGAAATATTATCTACCCTGACCCGTTTTCCTTCATTAAGTTTGTCTACAGGAATATGGTCATACACAAAAGCTTTAACTCATATTCTTGCAACTTTATTACTAAAAAGATAGTTACACTGGGACTGAAGACTGTTTTAGATTGAAATGTGTTTCATTAGGTAATTTAATTGATAGGTTTGGTGCCACCACGAATCAACTCCCAAGAAAAGGGAATATTTTAATTTTATATACTATGTGTAAGCACCTTCCAAGCCTGTATGATAATTACTCATCATTATGTCTGAAGCAATGATCTTTTGGCAGAAACTTAATGACTGTTATTCCATTGGGCAAGCAAAGGCTCTGATGTTCACTTACTGAGTTATTAATTCTTTGTGTCTGAATGATCACAGATAACATTATTAATAAGAGACTGGAAATGAAGGATAGGAGGGTCTATAAATCAAAGTCCTTATCCAAAGGACATATGAACTCTGACTTGCTGAACGGATTGTTTTATGCAAGTGATAGTGTCATTTGTACAGCAAATGCCTAACAGCAGCTGCTGAGGAGTCACTGAACTACATCGTTCTCAGAAAGATGTATGCATCTTACTGTCTTTGAAAACTGTAAAAATAAATTTATAGAGTACAAATACATTTTTGTAGATGAGGCTGCTTTTTATAGATGAAACTGCTTTCAAGCAACTAAAGATGTGATATGATTTAATTTCATTAAATGACTATCTATTCCTTGCTTTCTAAATACAGATAAACTGGAGTAGAGAAAAAGTTTGTAGCAGAAGCTAACATAAGAAGACAGACCCTGAAATGACTTAGAAATACTTGTATTATGAAGAATTTTTCTATAATGCATTTAGTTGACATAGATATGGTTCCTAGACTTTTCTGAAGAGGGGAGATTTTTCATTGTCTTTTGAAATGACTTAAAATAGTTGACCTTTTATATAACCACTATTTGTTTTTCTACAGCCTGCAATGGGAGGGGATTTTTTTGTTGTTCTGCAAACAGCATCATTTTCTCCCAGACATAGCCATTTATGAGGAACTCACAGGAGGAGTATATCTTAGAGGATGAGGGGTTTGGAGACGGTATGGAAAAGTCAGAGAGCTGCCATGCTGCAAGATTACCCTACTTACAACATTTCTTTAAGTTGTCCTGTAAACCATTTCTCATTTTCCTGGAGACCCAATGTGTTAAACTCCATTTTGGGGTGGAATGGGATACGCAAGGCGGAAGGGATGAAGAGCTCAGGGATGTAAACACATGCCATGGGCCATGTACTGGGTGCGCTGGTCATTTTACGGAGGAAGAGCTGAGGTGCTGTATTTGCCAGTGTTTGTCAGGGCCTCATTTCAATGCAGGAACAAGAAATCTAAGAGTTAAAATGCAAAACTTGCTTGTTTGTTTGTTTGTTTGCTTGTTTGTTTTTTCCCCAGGACCTCAGGCCTGAAATACAGCTCATATAGAGATCACCAAGGAACCACATTTGCCTACGTGACTGCAGAGGGTGAGAGAATTTGTAGTGCTGTGTTGCAGTGAAATCCAGGCACTAAGGTCTACCAAATAAGCAAACCTCACAATAACATGTAGCAGTTCTACAATTCAGTTTTAAGAGCCTTTAGTTTTAAAAGCCCCTCATGTTATTAGCTTGCACAGAGTGCGTCAAACCCTGGGACTGAACTCAGTCTCGTGAAACCAGCAGCGAGGAGGAGAACCAGTAAAGCATTATTTGCTAACAGCAGATCAGAGCACTGTGGTGGGACTGAGATCACCAGTGGTGTTGGATTTACAGCAGCATGTAGCATGAGCAGCAGTTGACTTTGTACTTGGAGATGACAGTGGATAATTATGATGACACTAAATGCATTTTACTGGCATTCGTAGTATTTGCAGTGGCTGAGGACATGTATGCTTCCATTGAACCTGAAACTTCCATCAAATGCGAAATTTGTATCTCAAAACTTAATGTACAGAGGAACAGGAACTCAGTCAATAAGCCAGACTGTGGATTCCCTGGGAAAACCATCCCTGCAATATAGATCAGCAGCTGTATTTGAATGGATATAGATATATAGATAAGAAGCTGTATTTGACTGGTTATTGTCCTTTCTCCACAGGGACAGGTGGCTCTCCGAGGCTGGCGGTTGGGCAGCTGGCAGGGCCTGTCCCACTGTCCCAGCCCACAGCAGGGCAGCTGGGGGCACCAGAGCAGCCCCAGCCCCAAGCACTGGGCACCTCTGTGGGGACAGGAATGGGCTAAGGCCAGGCTGGCGCATCAGCCAACAGATGTGGGTCAGGATCAGGCTTGGTGAGGAGCTCTGGGATGGCCGGCCAGGGCCTCTCCCCATGGACACCGGCAGGAAGGGGCTGCACTGGCTCTGCCTTGGCCCTGACCCCCACTGCCAGATCCCCAGGACCTTTAGAGATGTATTCAACAAAGGCACTACAAAACAAGTGGGGAAATATAGCGTCAGCAGCAAACACAGAGTTTATCACAGGATTTATGATTGACACACAGGAACCATACTCTATGGCAGGGTCATGAGACTGTATAAGAGCTGTAGGGCAGGTGAGGAGACCTTATGAGCTGGGTCCATTGCTTCCACGTCATGAGCATGTCTCTGTAACACGTCTCTCCCTCTCTGCAGCTAAGACATCTGAAATGGAAAGTTTCTGCAAGCCCTGTTTCATCCCCTGAAGGAGAAAACACCCAGACTGAAAAGAAGCAACATCATTACATCTGCTGAAACTAGTACAGGGTTAGTCAATGGCTAATAGAGGGCAAAAAGTTCAGAGAAACCAAGGAAGTCAGGACAGGGTCTAACATACACCGCTAGTCAAAATATTGAGCCGGTCCCTTTGAGTGAATACTGCTGGGTCTGAATGATTATGTGATTTTCTGATGTTGATTCCTGGTCTTCAAGTATAACTGCTGACATTCTTTTCATAGGAGAGAGGCAGATTAAGAAAGGAGGGATTTAAGAACATGACAGTAAGCTTCAATTATTTCTAAGCAGTGTTATTGCAGAATTTTAACTTGAAACAGAGACTGAGGAGATCTGAGGCTCGAGTGTCAAAAGTCAAATATGTGAAAGAAATACACTCAACTTTCCATTAAATATAAATATCTCCATCAGACAACAACAGGGGGTCTTCTGCCAGCACCATTTCAGACCAAAAGAAAGGCTTACATTGCCTGAAAATATCTCAATTTTTTCCAGCTATATGAATTGCAAAAATAAAAGATGTTATCTCTCATTACAAACCACGATACCCTGAGGTTACGTAAGAAAATTCTCCATGACTGAAAGACTGGTTAAGTACATTTTGTGAAATTTATTCAGTTGCTAGCCATTGATTTTTAATTGTATTGCCACAGTATTTCTGAAATGAAAACATTAGGGAGGTAGTTCTCTGCAAATATGAATTACAGCTCCCCAAATATTCTGCATCATCTTCCTGACATATGTGGAAGAGGCTAAGCTGATCGCTAATGAGAAGAAAGAGGTATGTGAAGCAGAGTATTGGCAAAAATAATTGACAAATGGGCTCTAGTCAGAGCTCCTGAGGGGTGACTGCAAAGTTGAAATGTTAGTCTGTGATACTGAAATAAACATCACAAGATTGAATTGAACAGAAAATACAAAGTCTTGCTTCTTTCCTTAACAACGAGCTCAGTGTCTTCTCAAGTCATTTTACTGATTTCTTGAGACAAAGTAGTTGTTGGCGCAGGACTCCACCCACTTATAATGATATAAATCTGCAGAAAAGCATAGCAATGTATATCAATCCTCAGGAAAACAGTAGCATCATCCTGCTGTGCCCCTTTGTACACATAACCATTAGGAATCCCAAAGGTAACAATTAGATATTAATATCTCCAAGTATAAAATCTTCTCTCACTTCCATGGCTTTTCTTCACACCTTTCCCAGCACTGTCCTCCCATATTATTTTACCAGCTATGTCCTTAGATTGTGTTTCTAGGGTTGTGGAGGGGACAGACAGCATCCTCATCAGGTTTGCAGATCACACCATATCAAGGAGGCTGTTTGATACAGTTCAGGGCAGGGCTGCTGTTCTGACAGGCTGGAGAGATGGACAAAGAGGAACCTTATGAACCTCAACAAGTGCAAAGTCCTACACTTAAGAAGGACAAATCACTGGCAATGATACAAGCTAGGGGCTTACAGGCTGGGAGGAGCTCTGTGCAGAAGGACCTGAAGGTACTGGCTGTCAGAAAGCTGTGCAGCGAGCACAGCTTGCAGACTGAAGAAAGTGTTTATCTCCCTTTAACAGCATTTGTTAGATCACACCTAGATAGTACATGTTTTGGGCTCCTCAAAACAAAAGACATCAACAAACTGGAACGAGTTCAGCAAAAGTCCAGCATGGCAGTCAGGCTGGAGGACCTTCTCTGTGAGTGGAAGCTGAAGGAATGGGGCCTGTTCAGCCTGGAGAAGGGTTTGGGGGACCTAAGAGCAGCCTTCCCATACCTAGAAGGAGGCGATCAAGGAGGTGCAGCCAGGATCTTGATAGCAGTGGATGGTGGGAAGCCAGGAGATAAGGGATATAAATTGAAATAAGAGAGGTTCAAACTGGATGTAAGGAAAGCCATTTTCCCGTGAAAGCAGCCAAGAAGTAGGACAGGAGCCCAGAGAGACTGTGCAGTTACTATCCTTGGAGGTTTTCAAGATCTGACTGAATAAGCCCCTGAGCAACCTGGTCTGATCTAATAACTGCCTCTTGTTTCATCAGGAGATTGGACTAGAGAGCTCCTGAAGGTCCCTTCCAACCTATGTTTACCCTCTGATCCTATTAAATTATTTCTGAAAATGTTCTTCTCCCCTCCTCTTCTTGGGTCACTTCAAGAGGGTTTAAGGGTGGTGGGAAGAGAGGTATGGCAGAGGAAGAAACAGATGTTTTATTTCAGTAAATTACATTAAAATCTTATTATTAGGAAAAGGGAGGTGTAAGTAGCAGAAACCACAGGAAGAAAAACCATGAGGCAAACTATTTTGGAACAGAGGCTGTAAACTGTTATTAATGTGAGCAAGGACTGATAGACAGCCCTGATTAGTGTACAATTGTAATGGAACTTCATGCTTTACAAGATCAAAATAGTAAAGTGCTCCATTATGGCAATTATCTATCAAAGGGTGAAAGCACAATAGCTGAAGCTGCTAAAATACTTCAGTGTTGATTAGCCTCATTATGTTGCAAATGTGTTATAGGGCACATTATGCTAATGTTGTACCTGACAAACAGAAAATGTTAATAGAAATGACAGAAAGACAAATTATAAGAAAGCCAATCCATGTTCAGTCATTACAAATCCAAGTGCATGATCAGCATACAGATACTGTTTGGTGGTTCTGTGGTCAACTTCCAAAACCCTTTAATCTGATCCAAGGGAACTGAGGTCATTCAGATCTTTCTCATGATATGATAGATCAATAATATTCTATTCAAAGCCAAGATTGAACAGTTTTGATTTTTAATTTAGGGAAACAGACAGCTCTTCATTTGATGCTGAAGTTTGTTTGAAGGCAAATAAACTATCAAGCATTTTCAGGCATTCTTGGAAGAAAAGCTTTTTGTAATCAAGATTTGTAAACTGAAAGACCCAAATAGCTTGGATTGAACTAAACTGCAGAGTTTTAAGAAGGAAACTTAATAATATCACCTGTGTACAGGGATGTGGGTACCTACTTTCTGTCATAAATGTCTTAAGGTTTCACATTTAATTATTTTTATATATTAATACTTCTTCTCTCTCTTTTGTATATATATAACATTAAAGTAATTACTTTTGGTTCTGATTAGGAAAAAGCCTTTAACTCATCAGCTGCCAGTGGATTCAGACAGCTTTTAAGAATTTCACCATTCTCCTGTGTGGCTGAGTCAGGTTTTCAATATTCACTCATTAATCTGGGGAGAACAGAAGGTACATATAGACCTTTACCAGCATTGAATACATTCTCTCCATGGTGCTACTAGTTAATAAGCTACAGGGAGGAAGGACTATTCCCTAGCTCTTTCCCAAATCCTTCCAGGCAACTCCCTCCAAAGCTCTAGAGTCCTTCAATACTTACATTCAGAAGATATAAATGTTCTAATTATAACCAGTTCTTCACCACTGACATGGATGATGGGAAGGAGAAAATGAGATCTCAATGTGTTTCTTCTGTTTTTTATTCACCTGCAGTGAGCACCAGAGAGATAACTGGCTTTTATTGATTGCATATGGCACTACCGTCTCGGGATACTA
The DNA here is from genome assembly GCF_037038585.1 of Patagioenas fasciata. Lineage (NCBI taxonomy): Eukaryota > Metazoa > Chordata > Aves > Columbiformes > Columbidae > Patagioenas > Patagioenas fasciata. Next base: position 171,379,534 of record NC_092520.1, on the reverse strand, counting down.
GGAAAAAGTTACATGAACGGCTGATTTGTGTAAGTGATTTGTTCTAAATTTGATGCTTGTTTCTAGATTAAAGCCTCAGAACACACAGCTGCATGTACAAACTCTCTGGAGTTATTACATTTATGTCAAGAATTAAGCCTGTGTAATGCTTTTGCTTAGGAAAAAATACACAGTAGCTGGAGAGGAATAAAAACACAACATAAATGCATAATAACAGGAGAAAAATGAAGACGTAAAAAGGAATCGGTTGGTTGTGAGATTAGGGGAGTGGGGCTCCATAACTAAACCCAGCTGGCCTGGCGTAAGACAAAAATAGGATAGACAAAAATATGTAGGAAAGACACACTGGCAATTAAGTTTTAATATGATTTGAGCAAGAAAGTAGCAATGTTTATTAAGAATCTCATTAAACTTGAGTGTATTAACTGGCAGGGGCAAAATTACATAAGGATGAAGTTCTAAAACAGGTAGCATATGTATTTTCTGTTCTCAACAATGTATTTTCTCCAAGGAGAATTTCAAAATGTGACACTGTAATTCCAATAGTCCTCCCCTTTCCTGGACTAGATTTTCTTCTCTTTTTGGAATCTCTGCGTGCTTTAATAGCTTCAAAAATGTTGCAGAGGGATAGTTAAATTGTTCAGTAGCTACACTTGCAGACAGTACTTAGGAGAGATTTGCAAGCTGGGAGGAAGAAAACCAAACAGCTCTGAATAAATAGAGAAAAAATAGCAACAGAGATCGAAGTATGCTTCAGGGTGAACTGCTCTTTATGACTGCAGCAGGTGTAGCAAGCGATGTAGCTTTGCTGTGCAATAAGGATACTCTGCACAGTCCCAAAGGGCCTTGGCATATGACCGTCACCTAAGCAGCATGCACTACCTTGACATAGCTTACTGGGATTGGAAGATGACAGTCTTGTGACAAACTTGAGAATGATGGGAGCCAGAGGTGCTTATTGAATTCCCTTGATAATTTTCTAAAGGAAAAATGTCACCGAAGTGACTACTCCAGCCTCTAGAACAGTGTGGCTTCCATGGGTAGGCTGAACTGCAGGATGCTCTAGGACAGAAAACTTCTCCTTCTGTCCTTTGCTGAGTGTTCAGCTGGGGAATGGCTTATTAGTGAGCACTGACACTGACTTGAGCTCCCAAAGTTCTCATAATTCACATCCTCTGTCCAGAATGTCCAAATATGATTTTTGAGCTTTGTGCAGCTCATGAGCAACTGAAGTGAAGCTGCTCTGCTGCTGCTGCATCATGTGGTGAATTATGGGGTAGCACTGGCAATGAGTCTGTGCAGTGATCTGAACCTTCAGCCACTGGAGCAATGTGGTGGGACAGACAATCCTGAGCCACAGAAGGATTCAGCTGTCCATCTAGCCCAGCCTCAACTGGGAGGAGGAGGCAGTGGGACATTGTGGATCTCCTGTAACCATCTGTCTGTGGACCAGTGCTGGATGTCCCCTCTCGGTCATGTGGGTTGTTCTTTGCAGTATGGAGATTCTGGTATGCTGCTTGTAGGTTCTGGAAGATTACACACATTGAATAATGTATATGTATATATAATGCTTACAATTTCTTTTAGAAAAACTTGTCTGATATTGCTAAATTAAATTTTAATGGCGATTATTTTGACATAAAAAACAGTTGAAAGTGTTGGATGATTAGGATGCACTTTGTAGAACAGACTTTTGCATATTATCCAAACAGAAAATGCCAGCATTTGCACATGTAGCCAGTCAGTTTAGCTGCATGACTCACAGTTATGGGATGAGAGCAGTTCACAGAAATATTTGAGAGTTTATAAATCTATATTCCAACCACTGCCCTAGTAGCACTGTCATTATAGAATCATAGAATCACGGTATCCTGTTGGTTGGAATAGAACCTCAATATCATTGAATCCAACCATAACCTAACTGGCACTAAACCATGTCCCTAAGAACCTCATCTTTATGTCTTTTAAACACTTCCAGGGACGGTGACTCAACCACTTCCCTGGGCAGCCTCTTCCAGTGCTTCGCAGCCCTTTCCATGAATTAATTTTTCTGAACTTCCCATGGCACAAGTTGAAGCCCTTTCCTCTCATCCTATCACTTGTTACTTGGGAGATGTGACCAACACCCTCCACGCTACAACCTCCTTTCAGGCAGTTGTAGAGAGTGATAAGGTCTCCCCTCAGCCTCCTTTTCTCCAGGCTAAACAGCCCCAGTTCCCTCAAGCACTCCTCATAGGACTCGTTCTTCAGATCCCTCACCAGCTTTGTTGCCCTTCTCTGAACTCACTCCAGCACCTCAATGTCTTTCTTGTTTTGAGGGGCCCAAAACTGAATGCAGTATTCAAGATGCAGCCTCAACAGTGCCAAGTACAGGGGGACAATCACTTCCCTGATCCTGCTGGGCACACTATTCTTGATACAAGCCAGGATGCTGTTGGCCTTTTTAGTCACGTGGGCACACTGCTCACGTTCAGCCGGATGTTAATCAATATCCCCAGATCCTTTTCCATCAGGCAGCTTGGATTGTTTGGACTTCATTTTGTTTCCCATCCCATTCTTCCAGCCCAGTGGGCTCTGTACCTGAAGCACAACTGGTTTTACTATTAAAGACTGAGGCAAACAAGGCATTTAGTACCTCAGCCTTTCCTTCATCCTCCGTCACTATGTTCCCCCCCCGCCACATCCACCAGAAGGTGAAGATTCTCCTTGGCCCTCCTTTTGTTGCTGATGTATTTCTAGAAACATATTTGCTCCCTTTTACAGCAGTAGCCAGGCTCAGTTCTAGTTGGGCTTTGGCCCTTCTAGTTTATGCAGAGAGAAACTTCACAGCATTCTTGTAGTCCTCTTGAGTAGCCTGCCCTTTCTTCTAAAGGTTATAAATTCTCCTTTTTATTATGTTCACAGTCATAAGACCATATACGCCAAACCTATGCTTTTTGACGCAATATGATACCAGAGCAGTTTCATATACTCTCAGCATTGGTGTCTGTTGGAGCCAAGGGCTGCAGTGGCTTTAACTGTGCTACTTGCTCTGTGCAGGGCTGCTTAAAACTGGGGGAGTCAGGATCAGATATTCAGTTGCTCTTCATTTATTTTCCCCACCATACATTTGTCACGTTAAGAATAGAATCCACATGGTGGTCATGTGGCATGAAGTTTAAAACTTCCAGGTGTCCTTTTAACTATTTCTAAGACAAATAGCTTGTCAGTGTTGCCCATGTGACACTATATGGCATGAAAACTGCTCAAAGAAGTCACGCAAAGAAACCATTTTACTTGAAACGGGACAGGAAGATAACTTTGAATTTCGTAGTTCACTTTTAGGGATCAAAATAGTATTTAGCTTGTAATTTGTGAAGTGAACCGGAGCTGAAGTGGATTCTTTGGGAAACAAGACAAAACATCATTCTAGCTTATTACTCAGGACAGATTGCGGAATGTTTTTCATGTGACTGTAACAGATTTCTTGTCATTAGTAGACACATGTACAGTGTACAAACACTTCAACCTGGAAAATAAGTAAGAGGAGCAGAAAACATGACCAAAAACTGGTCCCTCTCTGCTGTATTGTATCATACCTTCTGGGAGGCATAAGATGCAGTAATATCAACAGGTGCTAAGGTAGGGCTTAATCTCAAGCCTCAGGCTCTGCCAGCTTCTGCATTGCTCTATAAATCATCCTTTGTTCTTAGCAGAACTTGGTTGGGTATTAAGGATGTGTTTAGATCTAAGCTTCAAGCTCAGCATTCACTGATACAATTAACTAATCTACATCTCTCAAAGCTGAAGCTAGTTGTTTATTTTTAGGCAGAACTCTTTTTCATCTGAAAGTGCTGATTTATCAAAACCGATGCATTTTGTGGGAAGATGTTTTAGCAAAAATTGAATAGAGCTATCTGCTGAGGAGGCATGTGTGAGAACTTGCCAGTTTGACTAAGCAAGAGGCAACGGCAAGCTGAGAGCATGCAGCACTGGAGCCAGGCATGTGGCTCCTTTCAAGCTTAGCTACTCTGATCCCAGTTTTTGAGTATCATCGCACCTCAGGGATGCCTGGAGCCAGAAATGGGGAAATCCTCAGTGTTCAGCCCTGAGCTGCCCAGACACCCCACATGTTAATATAGCTAGGCTTGTGGAACATGAAGGAACTTTGTGGAAAGGTAAAAACACAAAGAGATCTGGACTTTTGAACATCATGATGTCAGAGTTCCTTTGCTGTGACAACTTGAGTTTTAAGTCTGAAAGGGAAGAGGCTTTCCTACATTTTCTCAGCAGGAAAATTTCCTGTCTTTAGACAATAATATCTGTAAAGGATTGTATACATCATTAGCTTCCCATTTCCTAAGCTATCTCCACAGGGCTTCTTAAACCCTACCTGCTTCAAACATGGAAATATTGGTTCTGAGACACACAGCAGCAGGCACCAAGGGAAAATGCTAAGACAGCAGCATGGTATGAACTAGACAAATAGAAATCTCACCTTGCAGTTACACTGCTTTCTGAAAGAAGTCAAAGAAAGCATGCATTAGTAGATGACATTCTCAGGAATTTTGGGGTACCTGTCTCACTCCCTCCAGCTCTGGGTTGCTGCATTTAAGACTTGCAGTTTCACCTTGTTGTATTTGCCTTTGGACAAAGCACAAACAGAGCATCTGTTCTCCTCCCCTGAACACTGACTCTAAAGATCTAGGGTCAGAAGCTGTGAAATAACTACTCTCAATTCCCTCAACAAGCTTGCTATTGAACTGACTCCTTTGTTCTTACCCAGGGAGAGTACTCATCTCTCTAATTCGCTTGGCAGCCAAACCACAGCCTCCTGCTATTCAACATACTCTGAAACTGTAAAGCATTGGTTTGAATAGTGTTTTATATTGAGGAATTATATAAAAGAAGAGAGACACCGACAAAAGCAACCCGAATGCTTGTCTACATAATTGCACTAGTATAATTATAACTGCTAAGATAATACTTGTGTAACTCACACAGGATGAGTGTCTTTCCCTCCCCTGCCCCCCTGCAGCTCTATACCTCTTTTAAAGAAACATGATGATGTTAGTCCTGGCTAGATGACAGCAGTGTGTTTTCTAGAACTTGAAACTTCCAGTATTTAGGTTCTGTGATCAGTAAAGAATGAAAATTTCATTGATACAGGACAGATGAGTGGCACCTCTCAGACTTATCTTCCTGTCTCTACAAGCAACTTTCCATAGTGTTCAGCCCAGTCTGCTGTCTTGATGTCTATATTCAAGATACTTCAGGACCTGGCATCAGTTTATCTAAAACATCCTACAAAGTACCAGAAGAAAGACTGGAATGGGTAACCTCAGGACAGGAGCTGCAAGTATCAGGACGGGGCTGCTCACTTTCCTGAGGCTGCTGGCCATTGGTTTGCTTTAACCTCATATGGCTTTCCGAGTTGTAATGAAAAGCCTGTTGTGATTATCAGCCCTTCCTTGAAGTATGCTGGGAAACAACACAAATTTTCATACTTGATTGGCCAAAATATGCTGGTTTGTACAGTGGCAAATTGAGAAAGAATGTTAGAAAAGTGCATGTGAAGAACTGTAGTTCCCCAAACCTGCTCCTGGCTTCTGATAATCTGGAGTTTCTGAATTTCTAAAGACAGAGTTTGTATGGTATTTGTGTTTAAAATGAGCAGTATTCCTATATTTTTATGAATTTAGAAGCCTGCTTGGAGAAGCGGAAGAATATATAGGAGTTCTTTGCTTTTGGTCTAGATTTTGCTTCTTTAATAGGAATAAAAAATCCTGTGGTCCATGTCAGGCCATGAGGTTCTTCTCTCAACCAGGATTTTGGAAAGCACTTATTCAGGAAATACCTTACGGTCCTTAAAGTTCAGTTATATATGGAATTTAATACTGGCATAGTGTGAAGGGATTTTGTTAGAAGGAGATATGTTGTTGAATTAGTCAGGCCCAAAGGAATCTCAAGGCCACTTCGAGAAGCTGAGAACAGAATCTGCTGTGAGAAAGAGGGGCGTTTCTTCATTAACAGGGCCTCAGCATGGCGTGAGTCGTCGGACCTATCATCGGTGGGGCTCCAGCGTTTGGACTACCCGTGATACTCATTTAGCGAATCCATGCTTGGAGCGTGGATTCGTGATTAGAGAATAGTTGCGTATATAAGGAGACATGTTTCTGTAATAAATGGCTTTTGTGTGATTCACATTGAATCGGAGTGCTGAGTCCTTTATCGTTCCAACAGCATAGCAGGACCTTGAATGAACACCTTAAAGTTCAAAGGTGAATTTTAGATTTTATAACTTCCCTTTCTATCTTTCTAGCAATGAAATTATTCATTTTCATGTTGCCCATGATACTCTTATCTCTATGTAAGTGTTGTCACTACTGGGTTTTTAGAGCTAAAATATTGTCACTTGTATTCGAATTTGTGTTTAAATTTGGGATAATGAAGCCACATTTCTGCGTTTTCCTTAGTCGTGAAAGATATTTGATTCACAAATTATAAAACATTTGAGAATATTTTACTATTTTAGTATCACCTATCTTCCCCTTTCAATCCTTGAATGCAAATAAGTTTTTTAAAGAAAGCCAACGCTGTGAATGTTAAGTGATGACACATGAACTTTGCACTGGAGCTAAATCTAATGTGGTGGCACTTCCATAGCTGTGGGAGAATAATCTAAAAAGGTTAGGCAGAACTACCTTTTTTTTTGTTTGTTTTGTTTTGTTTTGTTGTTTTTTTTTTTTTTTTTTTTTTTTGTTTTTGTTTTTGTTTTGTTTTGTTTGTTTGAATACATAAAGTGGATCAGTTCTCAGTCAGTGGATGTCATTCATTTTGGGCTTGGACTCACTGGACCATGTCCAAAAATAACTGATGTACTTTCCTCCACCTACCTGCATCTGCCTGCGGGGACAGAAGGGTCTGGTTGCTGAGTAGAGAATCCAAACAGTGTTAAAATTTGAATTTAAAACAGATGGCGGCCTACGTTGAGACTGACCTTTGGCATGCTCTAATTACTTTTCTCGTCACCCTTATTGGGTGTTTGTGATATGACTCAATGTACAGAACGGTTGTGTTTCTTTCTTTCGTGTTATCCCTGCTGTGTGTCACGTGTTGTCTCTGGTCTTATACTGAAATTTTCATCTCTCTGGCTAGGGCTGGTGCTGTCAGTCAGCGTGGAGGAATGGGAAGGGAGATGGCCTGCATACCAACCTCCTCAGCAAACTCCGAGTATGAAAGGAAATCAGAGTTAATTAATAACATGGCTAACATTTTGCCAAAATATTTGTACTGCAAATACACTATTTGCTCTCTGTTTATTACTTTTAGGATGAAGTCTTTCTTTTATCCAAATAGATGTTCAGAGCCATGTAGCACTGTTTAAGCGAGTGACAGCACATGAGATACACTTGGTCCCGGCAACTAAGCCTGCAACCTGCCAGCTAGGGACTCCTCGTGTTTTCAGCATGTGAAAACCCAAATTGGACCACAGTAGGAAAAAAAAAAAAAAAATCATCACAAAGTTTAAACTGAAGAGTTACCTAGCCCGAAGACAATTTTGAGAGCTCCCCGCATCGGCGTGAAAGCCCCTTTCAGGCTGCAGTTTTGGCGCGGCGATGCAGGGCTTGTGTTGGGCTAGGGAGGACATCTTGTGGTCACTGTGGAGAACTCGCCTTCTCCCAGCAGTCTGGGGGCCCTCGGCCTCCTCCGGGGAAAGAGACACTCCCTGGGCGCCGCCTGGCAATTTCGAACCCCAAAAATGTGCTCAGCTGCATTTGACAGAGAGGAGCGGCCTCTCCTGACCTGGCACAGGTCTCCACTTGGTGAAGCGAGGCCGGCAGGGAAGCGAGCTGGGAATCCTCGTTCCCAGCTTAGGCTGGGGAGCTTGTGGGTGCCCAAGGCTCCTGAAAATCATTCCCGGGGATTTATTCTTTCCTTAACATATGACTGGGAGCCACAGCCATTTTATTAGGGATGGGACTGTCATGTGTCTGCCTGGGCTGTCCTCTGCAGAAAGAGGTTTGGAGGTCCTGTTGCTGCTCATGTCAGACATGCTGAACATGTGCTGCACGGACATTGCACAGGGACTGACGCGATACACTCCTACTCTGGGAAATTACCAAGATTTCTGTTCACAGATTTCCCTTAGGACCACATGCAACAGTGTGCCACCAATTCTGTCTACCCAGACACATGGAAATCCCAAACAAATACAGCAAATCATCAAAACCCACCATGGAAACATGTCCAGAGGGAAAAAGAGAACCTGGGGAAAACCAGGTGTCTGTCAGGGCTACAGGAAGACAGAGGAAAGGAACAAAATGAAAGGACAACAGTGAAAAGCATGCTGGGTTTTTCTGGGCACAGAGCCCTGCTCTGTGCTTTAAAAGTTATCAGCTAAACCTGTACTTAACTGTCTGTATGCTTTCACCCCATTCTGCATATGCCCTTTTGAGTCAAAGAGTATCATCTGCACGGTGTGCAAATTCTACCACAGCGAGGCTGATTTTTACCTGTTTTATGTCTATTTCTAAAAACAGGTTAAGAATGATCAGCTGCCATATTTTGACATGCTAGTGTAGAAAGATGGGGTCAGCCACGTGAAGGAAATGCTGGCTGAACTTTGTAAAGCCTGCTTTTTATGAATCTGACTAAAACACAGAAACAATCTAGAGTGTTGTGTTTCATCTCAGTTTAATTCTGCATATGGGATAAGCAAATGCACACTTAACTGTTTCAATCACTGCAGTCAAACATTAATTTTTCATATGTCGTCTTACTGTAATAGAGAGAAATCTGTTGGGATCATGCTATGTTACATCCTTTTTTGTCCACGGGTATTTCATTTAAACTTCTACCTCACAATCCTGTCTTAAATACTTTGATGCAAATCTCAAGATTGGGCAAACATCTGCTGTGCTGTGCACACCTTTTATTTCCGCGAATGCTACCATCTAACCATGTCCTTATACTCCTGTGCCAGCACCTGTATTAACATAATGTAAATACCTGCTCATCTAACTTTCATATTTTATGCAATACTTATCAAAATGAGGTCCTGAGGCAACAGGCACTACCACAGCAGGGCAGAAGTAATTACAGTAACACCAGTATCATACTTAGTGGCTGTGAAATTTGCTGACATGATGTACCCTTAGCAGCACATCCAGCTCCTGCTGCATTGTGCAGCTGAGAATGGTGGGCAGAAATCAGAAGCCAGTCTTTTGATGGAGTTTTCTGCTGCCTAAGAGACCACCTTGAAATCTTCATCCTTGCAGCTTAAAATAACTTGAACGTTTGCTTAGAACTCTGTACAGATGTAGCTCAGCTGGTGAATGAATAGGAGTTGTTATTAAACTGTCTCAAAAATATGTACAATAATACCAATGAAAAGAAGATTTCTGATCAGCCCACTTCCATCCAGGATTCTGTTTCAGTAAATAGCACTAGCTTAAAGGAGACAAAACAAAATTTGGTAAGCATACAGGAACACAGGCAATCTTGGTTTATGACTGCATTTTCTTCTATTTCCTGTTCCAATTATTTTTTTCTATCGTGACTATTGTCTACCTTTAGAACTCCTCATGACACTGAAATGTAACGTCTTCTTGTTTTGTCTTTGATCTTTGAATATTGCGTTTTGAATTGGGTTTTTAATATTAGAATCCTTTTGCTTATTTTGCAGGTGGAAAGACAATCCCACCAAAAAGCCCTTTGTCCTTGTTTCAGTTCTGGTCCTCTATGTTTATTATTCAGTAGGCTCCCCAAAACCACTTGTGTTTTTCTCCATGATCAGAAACATTTTAAACTCCAGGACTGTTTTTGGTTTCTTCTTCTGGTGTCTGGATTTTAAACCATTTTATTTCAGCCTGCACAGTTTACTTCTAGAGCAGATTGTATACACCTCTCAGAGTGAGATATTTTGTATTTCATTTTGAGACAAAATAAGAGTAATCCACAGGTGATCTTTTGCCAAGGCAAGAAGGGCAAACCATAGGAGCTAGAAAAGCAAATAGGAAAACAGACCAAACTGCAATGAATTAAAAATTCTTCCAGCTGCAGAGAACAGTAGTTTCTCTGAGAGTCTGTTATTGCCCAACTTATTAACATATAGAGCATGTCTATCAATATCCACATATTTAACACATATCTGATCACATTTGCAACAGAAAATAGACTTATTTTGCACAGTCATGGCCCAAGTGTATCTTTAGGTACATCTGATATCCCAGTAAGTTCTGAAATGGCTTTGTATCTTCCACACTTGTGCTAAAAGGAATGTGTGAAATTTGACAGTACTGTCACAAGTATTGTATCATGGATTCTGTGCATACTGCAATATATTTGGCCTAAGAATCAAAACTAGGTAACACTCAAATGCCTGTATGTAGTCTGAGTCTATGTGCTTTCATGGGAAAAATGGCACTTCATACTTACTATACTGCTACCCCCCCTGCCGGCAGGGAAATAACTACACTAATTTAGCTCACCTTTAGTCTAACTTCTCTCATATCCACCCCGTGGCTTTTGCCACCCCTCACCACCACAACAGCACAGGAGTCTGAAGCACAAATTGATACCTATTCCATGGTAGATATCGCTGCTGTGGTTATTTCCGAAGCATCGCCTGGGGCTGTTGCCTGGTCCATCCAGCGTGGGGGCTGCCATACCCATGGTATGATTGGGCGTGGTGTAGCTGAGGATATGGTATGTTATGGCTTCCCAGATAACATGGTTCACCTCCTAATACATCAGTTTGCACAGTTTTAGTGAAAAGATGGGAATAGTTTAAGCCGCTGTACAAGAGTCTGAAGTGCAGTGGCTGAGAGCCAGCTTGCAGCTGCCTCTGGTGCCTCACCCGTGGGCAAGAATTTCCCAGAAAGTTGTGGGACAGAGATCTGTGAGACTGAAACTCGCCATACATTGTGAATCAGAGACCTTTGGCATCTTTGAACCTGCACAAGGATTTTTCAGATAATGTTTGCCATCGCTGCTGGTCCCAGAGTACTGCCTGTATGGGTACTGGTGGCCAGAGTGGACCACTGACCAGGCTTTTCTCATCTGTTGGTGTTGTTAATGATATGTCATCAGAATTGTCTTAGGCTGTTTTGTAACAAGCCACTGCACTTTAATGAATTTGTTTTATTTCTCTGTATAAAAAATTGATTTTTGAAATCAAAGCTTGCAGCTGATTACCCCATAATGTAAATTAATCACTTTGGTATTCCTTTTTAGATGAATCTAGCAGTTGTGATAATGACATTTTTGAAAGTGGCCACTGCCTAATGCTGTGTAATTATTTTTAATAACGATTGATCCATAAAATAAAATTCATACCATTCTTAATACACATTCTAACTAGAAGCAGTGATGGTGTGTGTGCAGAGCATACATATCAAGAAGTGTCTGAGTCGTTGTTTCGTGGGGTATATCAAGCCCCTGGGTGGTGCAAAAATGGTATTCTCCTTTGGCTGCACTGGAATTTCAATTGCTATCAGCTGCAGAGAATTCAGTCTATGATCCAAACGAGTCAGACTCCAAAGCATGCTATAGAAAATTAAAAGTAGAACAATATTATGTGTGGATATTTTACTGTCTATCCTAGACAGTGAAAGAAAGGAAGTTGTGAGGATTGAAGATAGAATTGGAAATCCCCTGCTTATATCAGGGATGTTCTCTGTGATAAAGTAAAATGCAGTTCTGGATAGTTTTTCACTTGTAGGATCTAAGGCTAGCGTAACACAGCCTAAAATGACTAAATTGTGGCACATTTTGTAAATGAAGGGAAACATATGCATAACTTTTTATTTATAAATTGTCTTCATAAAATTAATACTCTTCCCACTTGGTCAAACACACTTGGTTCCAGTGCTCATGTACTGGACATGCCTGAAGGCAGCTATTATTAAAGACAACGCAAAGTGGTTAGGATGGGTCAGAAGAAGAAAAAAGCTTCTCTCTAGTCTTGAGTGAGCGTAGTTCAAATGTAATAAGTTCCTAACTAAGCAGTATCTTTTTTTGCTATGGGGTGGAGAAAGAGAACATCACTTTCAGTACTGTGAAATACTCATGTCCTCTGCTATGACACAGTACCTACATTTTATTAAGCAGCATCACTTGGCCACTGGGACAGTAATCCAGGCTGATTCCTGCCTTTTACTGTAGTATTATTCAAGCTGTGTCTTTTCACAAAATGCAAGAATATACTTTCTCTGCTGTCACTCTTCAATGGAAGCTCCATTCTCCTAGAATCCAAAGATCTGCTGTTTACAGGTGCTGGTATAGTTTTTAATTTGTGCATCTGCTGGTTCATGCCCTTTTAAAAAGCATTGTACATTAGCTCTAATTTGTTATCTACAGGTCTTAACAACAGTTGTATTTTAAAAGCAACCTGTTCTACTCATGAGTACAATAAAGTGTGCATTCAAGACCTGATTGGTGCATTGGGTTACAAAGACTTTCCTGATCTACGACATTCTCTTGCATTAGTGTGTGAACTGCTTCCAGAAGGCTGCCAGTTAAAAGGGTTCAGTTCAGCTGTGGCCTATCGAGCATGCAGGGGACCCAGCCCTTTGTTTGCAGCAAATCCTAGTATCTGAAAGACTAAAGACATTGCGGGACATTACCAGCAGAAGAAAGAAGGTGTGTTTTGTTTTTTCTTTTTATTTCCTGTTAGGGGTACAATGGAAGGAAACTAATATGGTGATAGAAAGTGCTACATCTCTAACGTTACTGGTATTTCTTCTCCACATGTGTCTGGGGGGGTCTTCCTTAGCCAGGGACCCTAATCCTGGAGATCTCTGCTCCAGCCTTGGTCCTGCTTTGCTGGGCCATTTGCTAACCAGCAGGGTCTCTGCAGGTAAAACCGGTAATTGGTGGCTTTGTACCAGCTGGAGAAAGCAGCGTGAGTGGAGAAACTCAGGAGCTAAAGTCAACAAAGTGCTGTTGATTAGAAGTAAATGCAGAAGATGATAATAAGGTGAAATCAAGCGCAAAATGGCCAATACCTGGCAAGACAGCAGAGTTGAAGAGCAAGGTCTGTGGCTTATACTGGATCACAGACTGAAACAAAATCAGTCAGTGAGTTATTGTTGCATAGGAAACCAATGTCTCTCTGGGATGTATTAGCAAGAATGTCACTGAACTGAGCAGAATTTACTCTGTGCAGTGCTGATGTGACATCATTTGGAGAGGTCAAAGCACCACATGTTAAAAAGAAGACATTCCCCCAAAGAGCAATGAGAATAGTCAAAGGCGTTTAAAAAACATTATATGTGAAAAATGAAAGAGGAAAAGTTTTGTTGCTTTCAGAAAAGAGATAACTGTGAGTGGGGAGAGGTAATGCTGATAACCTTTCAACCCTAAAAAATTTAAAATATGATTATAAAGAGGACAGTGATCAATCATTCTCTCTGCTCATCAGCACAAACCAAGGAAAATAGCAGCTGAAGTTTCAGCAAACACTACTTCAGCTAAATATTAGGAAAAAAATCCAGCTATCAAGATGTTAATATTCTGAAACAGGCTATTGAGGGTTGTTACGTCTTCAACCAACATTTTTCAGAGTAGGCTATATAAATGCATGCTTCTTCATAACAGGAGGCTGTACTGAATGTCATCAGACCCTCTCCAAGCCTTCAATAGGCATGCCAGTAAGAACTTCAGTGTTACCTCTTCGACAAAAGCCTCTTCAAACTGTGAAGCTGCATCAGTGCATGGTGTTATCAGGTCTTCATCTTGGTGTGGGCCAGAGGTCACTGCACCGTATGCAGGAATACCTTCAGGTTATGAAATTTTAATATCCTTGGCAGTTGTAAAGGTTTTGCAAGCTACCAGGTCAGTTCCCATGATAAGCACAAGCTGCAAAGAGGTGCCTGCCTGACACCCCACTTCTGTTCAAGGCACAATACCCACTTGTGTCCTTTTTCATAAGATCAGGACATGGACTTGCAGGATTTGGAACAAACCTGTGAAGATTGGGACTGTCAGTGAATGTAACCATTGTTTCCCCTGTGTGTCTGCACCCCAACTCCTTTTTGAAAATCTACATCTATTTTCTTACCTCCTGGGCTGTGTCTGAAGTAAATAGAGATGAGCCGAAGGACTTAGTGCTGGCAGCCTGGAAGGCAAATAATTCTGTGCCTGGGACTGTAACCAGGCAGCAAGCCAATATCAACTACAGTAAATCAGTAACACTCAGTGCTCTCAGCAAAAATCACTTCTTTCTCTAAAAGAGCACATTCTTGGAAATCTACACTCAAAAACCCACTTAGGAACTTTCCAGACAATTAATTTACAGTTCTTTGGCTTTTAACCCCCTCCACAATTGGTTACAAAATTTGGGCTGCTCAAAAGACTTCTGTAGCAATCTCAGCATGAAAATTCAACAGCACTAGAAATCTGCAGATAGCTGTTTTTGAATTAAAATAATACTTTTTATTTATTTATTTATTTTTTATTTTTAAGCTGGAGATGGAAGAATATGCAGTAATGTTTTGGTGGAACATAATGTATATGGGAATAATTTCTATGTAATGACAAAGAGGCTCTCAAATCTCTTATTACTCCTGTTTCTTTGTCAGGCATAAAAGCGTGCAGGGTACTGTACAAGCAAGGAAGAGGTTTCAGAAGAATATTCTAAATGGTGCGTTGGAAACAACAGGAAGGTCTTGGTGCTGCAGGGGCTCAGTGCAGGTGAAAGCCGACTTTTTAAAAAGTGCTTGACCACACTTCTGTCACCTGGGGATCCCAGGCTGAACAAACTCTATAATCTTTGACTGACTCTTCAAAAGATATCACTAGAAACTGAAACACACCATTTCATGCAAGAAAGATTTCCTGCATTTTGGATTTAGAGAGACTGATTGCTGAAATACTGCTTTCATTCAGCCTTCTCTTCTAAAAATTGGTTTTCCCCAAATGATCCCAAACTTTCTGAAATAACCTGACAAATCCTAATTCCTGCAGAACTTTTTTCTCATTTTTGGTGTTATCATTGGTAAACATACCTCTCGGCTGGTATTAAGTGGCAAACTTTTGACGTAATTCTAATAACTTTAGAACTTGCTTTTTTTTCCACAGCAGAGTAAATCCCACTGAAAAATATTTATAGTGATCATCATTTCAGATGCCTTTACAGTAAGTCCAGGGGACTTAAGAAAGAGTGTTGATCTTTTCTGTGGACCTCCATAACTGCAGTGAGTCTGACTGCAATAAGTCACAGCTCCCAAAGGGGCTTTGATGATGTAGATTCAAATGCAGAGAGAGCGAAGATAAGCCAGGAGCTAAAAAGCACTGAATCCTGCCTTAAAATTAACAATCACAAAAGCTGTGTCTATTTAGACCTTTGATTTGACTAAGTCCCTCAAAGCACAGATCAATCATAGGCACGGTAGCGAAGCCAATCACCATAATGTCTAAGTGAGGCTGGTTATCCCTGTCTCATTGTTACCTGCATTAGTCTAGAGTTACGACAGGATCAAGCTCTCTTGCTAGATTCTCAGCCGTTCCTCCCTTTGTATCTACAAATGACAGCATGGGTCAGAAACAGGTATGTCTTGCAGTCCACAACAGCATATCGATGTCCCAATCTGCAGAGCAGACAACAGGGGTCACCTTGCAGATGGATTAGTGTGCCAGCACTCTGTTGCAGCTAGGTAATACAATGAGTTGCATAAAAGTTAATTAGCAAAGCAAAGAAAGCAGAGAGCCTAGAAAGACTCTGATGATTTGTTTAAATACTATAATCCTCTGGTGTTCTGGAGATTTACAGTGAGACTCCTGGATTCCTCTTTTTTATGGCAGAATGTAGGGGATGGGTTTTGTTTGGTGAATTTGATTCTTTAGATGTGTAGCTGAATAATCTATAAGGCACACTTATAAGACAGGGTAATGCTTCATGAATCAGTCTCAGAGCTACATGTTATTTAGTGTCCTTTTGATTTATTCCATGAAGATAATGTTTATTTAACGTGCCATATACAGGTCAGCCTGATACCACAGACAGAGCAAATGTCAAGACCTCAAAGGCCTTGTGTCCTTTGGAATGTGTACCATCCAGTCCAAATGCTGCAACTCTGCAGAGCTGAGGAACAAGCTTTAGTTTTATGCCACAAGGGCTGCTTTACAGCTTGGTGAGATGATGGCTGTACTTCTGGGCATCAGTTTCCCTTAATGGGGATCAGGACTTTGTTGTCATGGGATTCCAGACATGGCAATGTGATCACTGTGTAGGATGGGAAAACAGATCTACACAACCTGATGGAGATCAGATGAATGTGGCAATAAGAAGAAAATAGAACCAGGTGTTTTATGGACCTGGGAGAGGAGTAGAGTTTCTTAATTTCTACCAAGTGTGGGCCATGACTCAAAGGAACTGAGTCATAATAATAACAGCTAATACAACCATTCTCAATCTAATTTCCCATGGATTAGCACTTCCATTTTAAAGATGCAACTACTGATGTTTTTTATTAACAACCAGCATCATTCTCTATGGAAATTAAGCACTTGGTTTAATTTCTGCACCTGTGCCTCTAACACCTCCTGGCCATCTGAAAATCCCGGTGTAGCTCCACACAGAGACAGGGGACCTATCAGAGACAAAGACCAAACATGGTCCCTCCAGATCAATGCTGAGTGTGGGTGACGAAGTGGTGGAAGTGAAGTCACTATCTGCTCATTCTCTAGATGTCCTTTGGTAAAGCAGAAGCGTTAGTTCCTGGGGGCATCATGTGGAGCTTTCAGAAGTTTCACTCCCCTATAAGAGAGAAAAATCAGTGTTGAAGCTTCCAGGAAGGAGGAAACTCCAGGGAACTGCAGGCACAGGAGTGGCAGGATGGGATAAAGGGGACTAAGCAATGACTTTGAGCTAGAAAAATGATGTTTCATTGTAATTTCAGGATCTGGGCTGCATGGCTTTTGTCCAGCCACTTCACTCCTTTGGGCTTTCACCCTTCCATTGCAAACCCCTCTTCTGAGGGATACACCATAGATGCAGAAGTGATTTTTTTTTTTTTTTCTGAGACCTAAATGTCAGTACAATACATTGCTATAAGAAATGAGTATTTACTTCAAAAGCATACAACTTAAAAGAATTGGAGATCCTCCGTATTTGAACTTTCTGTCCAGAATTGTGGTGCTAATACAGAGACGCCTGTGATTTCATAAGCCAGAAGAGGAGGAATGCCATAACCTGTAACGTTTTTCTTTTTCGCGAATGTTTTTTGGTAGGGTTGGCAATTGTACAAGCAGCCACTGGATGGCAATGTTTCACACACAATTTCAGTCTCGACAGTTTAATAAGACTTGGAGTGCAGGTGCTCATCTGATTAAAACTTTCATCCAAATCCTGGTCTAGCACTTATTTCAATTCCATGTTTATGTCGCTGACAAAAATTGAACTGACAGTTGTATTATGGAGAGGCTACTGGCTCTGCATAGCTAAGGTCGAAACTTGTTTTCCAGTACAAATTCAATCTTGGCCTCACCTCTGAAATTCTCAGTAAAGACCATTCCTCTTTCACGTATTGGGCCCACAATGAGTAGCAAAGAGAGATGTTTTATTCACATTTCAGATAAGTCAGGCAAGGTATACATTTGGTTCAGGTCTATGGACACCTGGGTGTTAAAATGTGTTTTAACTGTTTCTTCTTTATTTGCCCCCCACCCCCCATCCACCGCCCCGACTTCGCAATGACTCTTCTGTGAAACTTCCTATGAAATTCAAGACCCCAAGGATATCGTGTGCTGGGGCTGAAAAGCTCACCAGGTAAAATGGGAAATGAGTTCCTGCAGCTGAATTCGCCCTTCTTTCCTTATGCTGCCAACAGTAGAAAATCACCTAACCAAGTATTCTTGAACATTTTCAGGAGATGAAAACCTAGTGAAAAGTAACACAGTGACAGGTGCAGGTATTCTCAGGAAGCAATTTTTTACACTCATCTGTCAGTATTCGTGCTGGCAGCACTCACACCTGGATTCAGCTAGGAAACAAACACAGTGCAGACTGGGTGCCTTGGCTGGCAAATTACAGCTGACCAACATGGCTCAAAAAGAAAATGCTGAATGTGAGAACTAAGGTGGCATCTATCCACATTTTTTTTTCCTCTTAAAAAAAAATCTAACATTTTGGGAGACAATTTGAGGTAAGAAAGTTGGAGAATCCTGATCATTAGAAGTATTTATTGTGAAAAAGCAAAACACTAAAAATCACTGATGATGTTATTTATTTTGCTTCACTTACCATGTTACAAAAGCCTCCTCTCTCCCTATACACACACTCTTGTTATCTATTGCTGACCAGCACATACCTGACAGGTATGACATATGCCAGGCAAGAAAGCAGAAAATCACTGTTCAAAGGAAATTATTCACAAATCTTTGTTTCTTGTTTCAGTGCAGGTTTCAGTAGTAATTATGAGAATCATGTTTGCAGTAAATTCCTTCCTTTCTGGGACAATTTAATATGGTTTTTACTGGATATAAGGAAACCGATTTCTTTGGAGGAGAATTGTCTCTCGAGATAGTTCTTGATGCTGCGATCATCCAGGAGTGGAAACCCTTTCTACTCTGCCACTGATTTAGAGCAGCGAACTTTTCATAACTGCGCTCAGAAAATTCGGAATTCCTCTATATAGGAAAAACGCAATCTCATCCCTATATTGGCACAGCCTTTGAAACCTCTGCTTTACTTTTAAAGGTCACAGAGAATGCTCCTAGCAGATTTTGCCTGATGGATAAAAAAGTACACAGAGGGAGAGACTGAAAGGCTGACATTGTTGTGGAAGAGAGCTGAGGTTAGAACTACACCTGAAGATCATTTCCACTTTCAAGTGTTCTCACTTTAGTCTTACAGTGTATTCCCTAACTTTGCAATGGCTCTCTTAGAGAATTAAAGTGCTCTTGTATTTTACTTCTCTGATCCTGACAGGCACTCTCACATTGTACACAAGCTGGTGTCTAGGAAATACATTACTTCTTTTGCTTTGCTGCTTTGTAGAGCTAAATTCAGAAGGTGAATCTGTATTTGATCAAACCATTTCAAACTTGGCATCTCCGCCGTTTTTGATCATGAATGATGACATGCCACAAAAGTACATAAACTGTTATAACACAAAACTGAGGTACAGCCAGGCAGTAAGGCAGAAAATAAATTAGACTTGCATTGCCTAGACTTCACTGAGAAAATGATGTAACCTAGTCCTAGCAGTAGCACTGTGATACCATTTGCGTCACTGAAATTAATTTATAAGGTCAGCATTTCTCTAAGGAACTATTGCTTCAGGTGTTAATAATCTGAGTGTGAATATTTGTTTTGACAGGACTTTCATCACTTTGCATATATTTAACTCAATTATTTAAAAAGGGAAATCTTTAAAAAATAATTAGAAGTGTTCATCCAATTAAAGCAGATTTTTAAAACACTGAACACACAAACCAAATACATTTTACAGAGTATATCATGAAAGAGTTTTTGTTAACGAGCATCTGTTGATGGCCTAGGAGCTCAGGTTCTTGGCTGATGCGGTAGGTCAGTCATACAGAAAGGCCAAGTCTCAACAGCACTCAACAGCCGTTTTCATAACCTACTCAAAATACCCAGGGCCTGACTTTTTTTAAGTGTATGGTTTTATTGAAATGAGGGAGTTCAGGCCATAGGTCTAATATGCAGCTGCAGCTTTGCATGCAAATTCGGCCCCGGGAATTCACATTACACATTCTGTATGTGACGAACATGCAAAAAAGTGATCATCTATTAACATTTTAGTCTAAGTGCCCTGTGCAAAATCAGATGTGACCTCATTGGCAGGGACAGGGGAATTCTCACTGCTATTGAAATAGCAACAGATTTAAGTAAGTTTTTTTCTTTTTTCAAAAACATTAAAGTTTTCCTCTCTGGATCAAACCAGAGTATTTTGTATTGGGACCTTAAATAATGACAGGCTGCATATTGACACACATAAGTATGAATCATAGTGAAATTTCTCCCTGTGTATCCCTTCAAGTATTAAATAGTTGCTGAATTAACTATACATATGCTTGAAGCTAATAATGTAGATTTAAGTCTTCAGCATCAAGCTTATATCACAGAATCACAGAATCGCGGAATGTTAGGGATTGGAAGGGCCTCAAAAGATCATCTAGACCAATCCCCCTGCCAGAGCAGGAACACCTAGATGAGGTTACACAGGAACACCTGGATGAGGTTACGCAGGAAGGTGTCCAGGCAGATTTTGAATGTCTCCAGAGCAGGAGACTCCACAACTCCCCTAGGCAGCCTGTTCCAGTGTTCCGATACCTTCACTGAGAAGTCTCTTCTCAAATTTAATGGAACCTCTTGTGTTCCAGTTTGAACCCATTACTCCTTGTCCTGTCATTGGTTGTCACCGAGAAGAACCTGGCTCCATCCTCATGACACTCATCCTTTATATACTTGCAAACATTAATGAGGTCACCCCTCAGTCTCCTCTTCTCCAAGCTAAAAAGCCCCAGCTCCCTCAGCCTTTCCTCATAAGGGAGATGCTCCACTCTCTTGATCATTTTTGTTGCCCTGCGCTGGACTCTCTCCAGCAGTTCCCTGTCCTTCTTGAACTGAGGGGCCCAGAACTGGACACAATATTCCAGATGTGGTCTCACCAGGGCAGACTAGAGGGGAAAGAGAACCTCTCTCAACCTATTAACCACCCCCCTTCTAATACACCCAAGGATGCCATTGGCCTTCCCGGCCACAAGGGCACAGTGCTGGCTCATGGTCATCCTGCTGTCCACCAGGACCCTCAGGTCCCTTTTCACTATGCTGCTCTCTAAGAGGTCATTCCCCAACTTCTACTGGAACCTGGGGTTGTTCCTGCCCAGATGCAATGTCAACACTGGAGTTCTTTGAGTACATTGTGGTGGACTCAGATTAGACAGATTTCCAAAATATAGTACCTTCGATTTTTGCAAACCTCTGGCTGAAGTCATCAGGACTTTTCCTGAATAGAGTGTAAGATTTTCCTTGCTATTTGTGGTAAGGCGAACAAACCAGTAATTTTCTCCTGTCATCAAAGAATATATTTCTAAAATACCCTCCCTGCAGAAGCACATAATCAGCTCTCAGCAAGAAAATGAAATTAAGGAAACACAGTGACCAATGAAGATCAATATTTTCACAAGTAAAACTTGGGGTAAAGTTAGGACAGAAAGGAGGGCACTTAAAC
The DNA here is from genome assembly GCF_037038585.1 of Patagioenas fasciata. Classification (NCBI taxonomy): domain Eukaryota; kingdom Metazoa; phylum Chordata; class Aves; order Columbiformes; family Columbidae; genus Patagioenas; species Patagioenas fasciata. The sequence goes on along the minus strand of NC_092520.1, from coordinate 171,358,352 downwards.
ATTCTGTAGTACATCATTGCCCAACACAGAAGTGGTCCAGAGATGCAGTGAAACAGTATTGAAATGAGACTGGAATTTTTCTGTGTGGTAACTTTTATTGTGCTGTGAAGTCAACTAGATATGAGGGAGACAGACTAATTTGAAAATGCAGTGAAATCATAATATGAATTGTCACTATTAATATTTTTTGCCAATATTGATGACATTGAAGTGACTTCAGAGATTGTATTTATTAGCTATTGAATATGACATCTCCTGATGCTTCCTCCACATTGGATTCCTTAATTGTCTGTGTACTGACATCTGTTTAGAGGCAATGGTAGTCAAATCCAAGAGCTCATCAAATAATGGCAAAAGGAGAAGGAAGAACAAGACTGCATGGGAAGACACATAAAACCTAGCATATTGTTTAGTACTGTGTGCCTGTAGAGCCGGGTGGACAGAAGAACTGCCAGGATGGAGACTCAACCATTCCAGGACCTGACAGCTACTTCATGCCTGAGTCTTTGAGGGAAGCTTCAAGAAATCAGTGAACGATTGACCTTTTAGACAAATGTCTTCATCAGCTATTGGCTGGTGAGCTCTGAACAAAGATTGAGATTAGAAGACAGTTATCTTCTGTAATGCAGGACTGGTGTTGGCCCTCCAGGTTACTTTAGGAAAATGATGCTTCTCTCCTCAAAGTGTGACACCTCTGGGTGTCAGGGATGTTGGCACCAGTGTCTTCTACAAAGACCTTTTAATACAAGAGCCGACTGGAAAGAAGTGTCACTAGTGAAGGCCATCCCAGCTCCCTTGCTTTGAGGCTGAGCAAGGGCTGGAAGGTGCCAGCAGGACTCCAGACCTGTGGTCCTTCAAAGCTGGGCAGCTGTAGCTCCTCTGCTGGCCCTCCTGGCCTGCCTCACGCCTTCATCCCACATGTGATTCCACCCACCATGACGCACCCTGTCCCATCCACCAGTGTCAAACTGATGCAGACAGACAAGTGTTTCTGCAGCTTTTCTTCTCTTTGAGCAGAAAGTGAGCTCTAGACAATGAGGGCATGTCAGAAATATGTCCCTTCCCTGCCTTTTGACAGCTGTGAGAGGAACAAGAAGACTACCTCACAAGGAGATGGGGAAGGCAAAAATCCTTTTGAACAGAGAAGCAAAAAAGGTGGAATGTGAAACCTGGTGCCCACAGGTCAGAGGCAAACTTCCCATGAAATCCCATGAGGCCAGTCCTTCTACACCAAGAACGGGAGGCAGAAAGATCCAGGTACTTGAAAATGTTTGAAAGGAAGCTGGCTTTTTGTTTTCGTAGTTGTACTGCAGATTAAACATGGGAAATATCAAATATTTTATGCCTTGGCAGAAACTTGTTTTTCCTCATGGGAAAGAAAATAAAAGAAGAACTAAGGACTTCTCAGAAAACTTCCAAAATGGAGAGGATGTTTTGGGGTTTTTTAAGTCAAAGACCAAATGTCTTGATGCCAAAAGGGAATATTTGTGGATTTGGTTATTTTCTCAGCAGCAACTATGTGTTGTACTAGAAAGCAAAAGCCTTCACCACTATTTTAGGCAGCTTCGTTTGCTAGCAATATGTTTTCATCCATTTATTTCGCATCCTCACAACAGTTTCCATTAAACTCTGCTTTATTTTGCCATTTCCTGCTTTCATTATTTTGGTCCACATACAATTTTGCAAAATGGACCTACAGAAATGTTATTTTTTTTGACACAGAACCCTTGTCAGATTTAGGAAGAGAAGGTGACTCAAGCAGTTTACCTCTAAAGTGTCACAGAATCAAATGCTAAGTGGTTGTGTCCCCTCTCTCACTGCTGCTTTCTTGCTTATACCTGTGATTTTGGATTTGCATCCAGTTTTCAGAGTAGGCAAAATTTTTGGTTGCTGTTTTAGTTTGCTATAGTATATATCCAGGAGGGGCGTAATCTCTAGCTGTGGTACCACTTAGCAGTTCAGATATTTAAAACAATCCCTTAAATTTTAATCCAGTAAATAACTTCTTGTAAACACCCAGTGGAATCATACTGTTTCTTAGTTTTGTTTGACATCTTGAAAAAGCTTTTAGTTGTAAGTATATAAAGAAAGCCTAATTTCAACCTTAATTTCAGACTCAATAAAGAGAAAACTGTATACTTGTTTTACTAATATCTGGGAGAGACTTGAAGAAGGTAACTATTGCAGAGATGGATCCTGCAGCCTCAGCAACTTTGAAAGTAGAAGGTTTAAAATCACCAGCTTCAGCATTTTCAGAAACTAAAAAATGGTTGCAAAAGTGAAAAATATCTTTCAGTCTGGAGCTACAGGGAGCAGCATCTGTTACATTATGACTTATGAATGATGATAAGAGAAGAAAGAATAACCAAAGAGGTTAATATATTTAGGAAGGCTTTATTTTGGATCTGAGGAACTATTTCTCATGTAAAAGAAGGGGAAATTACTATATCATGTCCAAGAAGTGTGTTTGTTATGATACTCCTAGTTATTTTAAATAATGGAATAGTCAGGTTTTGTTTGCTTGTTTTTGTGCTTGTTTGGTTTGTTTTGTGGTTTGTTTTTTTTTTTTTTTTTTTTAAATCTAAGAGGCTACACTCTTTGGAGAACCTATTGTTAGACATACTCAGTGTACACAATCACAGCCTGGTTTTGGATGCTTAAGTGGCAAAAGAGTTTGAATTTATGCCCTGGGAGAGCCAGAGGATAGTGCTCTGGCGGTTCCTGAAAGCTCCATCAGCAGGAATCTCAATCTTTTGATTCTGTTTTTCTCTTCTGTGAGGTGCCACATGCCTGTTTTGCTGCATAAACAAACAAAACGGCTTCACTGATCGGGACAGTGAGAGGTAAAAACGCATGTTGATAATATTGAAATGCTACGATGAGTTTTCTTTTGCATTACCAGCATTAGCCTGTTTGAGCAGTGGTCTGAGGCAAAGCATCAAGAGGCAAAAGCTTCTATTGATTAGTCCTACTGTGGGTAGGGAATTTTCATTTTGGTTTTTGATAGCAATTTAATATTTTTTTACAAAATTATGCTGATCATGGATTTGCCAACTGGTCTGTTGAAGCCATTGGGGATTCACTGTATAACTCTCTAGGGCAGCTTTGGTAGTTGTACTTATGGAGTAATGGGATTGTTAGGGAAATATAATTTAAAAGTAATGCTTTAAAGATGTGATTACTCTAGGCAGGAAAAAGACAGTCTTGTTCAGTGAGTCCAGACCTTTACTACGTCTCGATTTTCCTTTTACTATATGTCTGAGTTTTCCATCCGAAATACATTGTTTATTGCCACCATTACTTTTAGTATGTATTTACTTTATTTGTGTGCTGGAAACTGAGAAGGGGGATCAGTGGGTGTCTTATTGCCTCACTGAAATGTCGCCTTTATATCAGCTTGTTGGGAATTTGGTGGATCTGGGGAAGGCTGATCACACATTTGCACTTCTCGTTAACAGTTCTGTAAGAGCCTCACAGGAGAGAGAAACAGTTTTAAGGTATTTCTCATGAGAAAATTAACAGATCCCTGTGACTATGGTCACAGCTAAGGCGCTCCAAAGGCGACTCGCTCCTCAGACCAGCATGTGGTCCATACTGGCTTTTAGTCTGGAATGGAGCAAACACTTGATGCCTGTAATTAGTAGCTATCTTTTCCAGTGAAAGGTTGAAGTGACGTTGAGAGAGGATGGGTGAAAACTACTTATAGACAGCACCTTCTCCTTTGAGCAACTTTTTTTTTTTCATTCAAAGCTACCAGCCGAATTGCAGCCGTACACTCTGGAGCCGATTACGTTGCTTTGCCAAGGGACACTCTTGTTTGCATAATGGGACCAGCTGGTCATGGCAGGTTATGTGATACTGGCAGCTGCTGCTTTTCAAACAGCTTTAGTGGCTCCCAGCCCCTGCCAATTGCAAGGGTGAGACACAGGGTCCTCTGGGAGCTCAGTCTTTATTAAGCAACCTGGTGAAACCCTGTTGTTTTAAAAATCTGAGGGAAATTAGAAGGGTGATTAACTACTTCATGGCTGGCTTTACCAGCGTTTCTGTTAATTCAAGGAAAGATCAGTGAACAAAAGGGAGTAAATGGGTTCTACTTCTCATATGTTTTTAATAGTCAAGAATTTATTCCCAAAATCTTATCTGCATTGGACTCGCTCACAAAGAGGTGTTGCAAACATTTACCACTTTCCAGCCTGGTGTTAACTGTGTAAGTTGCATTTGTGGTTTCCACTCCCTGACTAAGCAAGTTAGGTAATCAAGCATGTCAATGAAAAATACAACAATCCAACTTAAATGTGTTTTCTTTTTTGTTTGTTTGTTTTCTGAATATCTCAGCATTCAAAGGCGAAAATCAGTGTTTTGAACATTAGTGAAAGTGAAGCTTGACTACATGAATATTTACTGACAGCAAAGATGTTAAATTGGCAAATCATATGAATCAAATTTGGTTTTGCTTGTTATTATTGTTAATAATAACTGGTTGTGTGACAGCTTTACTTAGTATTCTTTCAGTGTTCAAAACATAGTGAAAGCATACAACTAAGTGATAGTCTGTATTTCAAAGAAGTTACAATATAAGCATAAAACACAGGGGGTTTACTGGCTTTGGAACAAATGTTTGCAGAATTTCCCTCTTTTCTCCCCGTCTCCCATCTCTCTCATACACAAATACACTCTTTTCCCAATTATAAGAACCACTCTGAAAAAAATGGTTTCATGTCACCACTATAGAATCCCCAAGATAGGGCTGCATAAAGCTTTTAGTTTCTTTAACTTCTACAAATGTGTTTTTTTTTTTTTTTTTAGACAGAGGGGAATCAAATCACATAAATTACATTTCTGTGATGTCAAACGATTTGATTACATTTCTGATATGCTTTTATAATTCATTCTGCAGAGGGATGTACTGCCAAAAAATGTCCTCTCTCTTAGAGCCAGCATGGAAATCTGTCATCTCTAGCAGTGGTTTTGGTACTTTATATATTAATAGCTAAGAGCACTGGGTAAATATCCCTAAAACTTTTCTATATACATCATCAACCTTACTATTTGACTCTTTAGACTCTGTTTAAAACCTTCCAGCCGGAATAATAATTCAAAATTGAAACTTCGGCCACTGAACTTTCTGGCAAGCTTGCTTGTTGAGGGCTCATATTTTAAGTAAATTTTCATAAACTGACTAATAAATTCATGAGTAACAACCCCTTGTATTTAAAAAATGTAAGCTTTAAAAGCTGGAATACTAGTCTAAAAGTTCTAATATGTAATCAGGGCATAAAAACATGCCAAGAAAACTATATGCTCAATCCGAAGAGTTGGAACGTGACATCACTTAGAGTTACAACAGTGAATGCCTTCTATGGATTACTCAAACACAAACTGGAGATGGAATTATTTTTGAGGAAGTCTTCAGTATAGTGTTTGAAATAATGCACACATTCAATAAAACTGTAGTCAAATAATAACAAGGGGAAAAATTGTATATACTCCACTTGAAAGAGTAATTTGGAACTCAGAGGCAGGATCAGCCTTGGAATTACCAGCAAAGTGAAAGAAAGCTTCAACAGCCTTTGCTAGCAGTGGCTAACAAAATGCACTCTCAAAGATTACCTGATGTGATTGCAATATCCTCCATTTAAGACAGGGTTGTTTCCATCCATGCAAGGATCATTTAATTTTTTTATTTTTTTTTTTAACCTAGTAGTTGAAGACCTTCACAACACAGGCATGCACTAACTGCAAAGTCAGGAAAGAGTGAAGTTCATAACCTCTAGGAAGATTACAGTAATAAAAGTATGAAATCAGAGTGAGAAGAGACAGGTGACATGGAGCCTGGTCAAAAAACATAGGAAATCAATGGCAGATCATCTGCAGGTTTCAGTGGGGTGGGATTGAAACCAGGACATCTAATGTCAAACCTGATCCTCACTTTGTCTGTAAATTTGGGCAAGTTATTTCTACTTTACAGCCTTAGTTTCTTTCTGGAATGGTTGTGAGGCTTTGGTTAATGTTTCAGAAGAGTGTCAAAGCCTTAAATGAAAATATGAACAGTTCCAGAAATACGAATCTATATCAACAACACAAAAATATGGGCTTTTTGTCTTAATTGAAAGCAAGTAGCAGCAAGATGATGAGATGTATAAAGTCTACTGTAAGTGCACTTAAACTTCTGACATATAGATTCAATTAGAGAGATACTGCAGGAGTATAGATGAAATATGTAAGAGTGCTGAAGAAAAGCAATAAAACATCCAAACTGCCCAAATGCCTGCCATATGAAAACTTACCCCAACATACACAGAAAACCCGCAAGTACTGAATATATTGGCAAAACAAAGGGAGAAGCATATTTCAAAGCAAGCAGGTGCTTGTAAAAATAAAACCATTCAGGGAATCTCAATGAATAATAATATGACTACTTAGCACTTGCATAATGAAGGAAACATTTTTGCCAAGGGCTCAATACTGGTGCAACTTAGAAAAATTGTGACTGAAGAAAAAGGAGCATTGTCAATGTTCATATCAAAAGGTTATTGGATTTCATATTAGAGTATTAAAAACTTCCCTGAGTCTAAATCATCCATATTTCTGGCTCCACAAAAGTGCTCTACTAACAGCTAATTAATCCTTCCAGTTGTTACATATATATAAATATATATATATATAACTGTACCTTTTTGCATAATTTTAGCCTTACCATTTTTGCAAATGAGAAATTATTTACTCAGAGGGATTAAGCCAAAAGGACATTTTCATTGAATTGGGATGATTCTTAAAACTGTATTTTACAGTCACAATGACATTGGGCAAATCATTGCTCTGCACCTAGAGGAAATTCTATGTTATTGAGTACTTATATCCTGAAATAACATTTTTCTTTAAGTTTTTCTGTGTTCCTGAACCATCCCTTTTCAGGTGTGTTTTTGGGTGCTTTCACTGTCTTTTGTTTGATACATGCAAAATATTGTTGGGCTAGTAAGTGCATTTTTCAGAAATGTGTTTTTACCAAGTATTTCCATGCAGGCACAAGTGCATATCATTTTGTCCACTATCTGCTTTACTGCAAAGTTATTTTTATACAGATCAATTCTGCCTATATATTAAAAATGGATATTTTAAAAATTGTTTTTAAAATACAATTTTTATATATAAACAAAGGTATAATGTGAGATAGGTCTATTAAGCTACACTGATATGAACTAAAGCCACTGTGGTACTTTACTAACATTCTTGGACAGCTACATAATGAATAGTGTGTAAGATAATAACATTTAATTGTTTAAAAGGGTGGAATTTTCTATATGTTAACGAACTCCTGAAAAATGTGACTGATTTATTTGAATTTCGCACTAAGAGGGGTTGACTTATCCATGATAACATTGTATAACCCAAAAGGATCCCTTCTGACAGCTGTTGAATAGCATATGTAAAAGATGGAATGTGGGAGCAGACAAGTCCATTATAACCTATATTGATGCCCCCCTTTGGCGATTTTACTATAGAAATCAAGACTTAGTGTGCCTGAAAATAATTACCTTCTCCTCACTAGAGATAGTCCTTCTGTACTGGGATAATGCTATGTGGACAATGGCTATGGGACTGCTTTTGTCGTGCTCCTCATGCAATCTGTGTTTGACTGACAAACAAAGAATTTCAAGGGCAAAAGTTCATTTTTTCACAAGTGCTAGTTGTAAACCCACAAGGTAAAATCCTCTTCTCATATGTGTCAAGATACTCTGTTCTCCCTCATGTATGAGCCGCCTCAGAAGGTGGGTAGCAGAGAATAATGACTACGAGAGCAGTGATGTGGCTTTGAGATGAGACTTTTGCTGTGAGAACACTCAGTTCATTTAAACAGAAAAGGACTCATTATCCTGCTGCCTGTGACAAAAATTTAAAGGCTAATTTCATTTCAGTCCTTTTGTCTGCCTGTGGAAAACTAACCGTTCTAATTCCTGTTTGCTTTCATTTGCCTGAACAGGGTAATTTCAGGCTCTCTGTTTCCTGATTTTAACAACAATTAGACCTTTGGGCATTGCTGAAGTGGCTTGTATTTTTACAGCTAACCCTTCATGCTCAAAGGGTTGCAGAAGCCTGCAAAAATAAAAACTACCTAGCATCTTCCCCCATGTGGCGGATTGCTTAGCTTACTGCTGTTAAAACACTCCCTGCCCTGGTGCACATATTCTAGGTCTGCTTTTTGTTCTGAAAGGCCAGGGTGTGAAAGGGAGTTTATCAGGAAAACTTAGGTCTCAAAAGCCTAGGACGTGGTTGGAAGTTGCCTGCAGTCACGCATGGCTGGGTTCTTTTTCTCCCCTATGCACGCTAAACTTTCTCCAATTCTCTATAACAAAGCAGTAGAAAGACAAGAAACCTCAGAAGCTGTTTTTTTTGCCCCAGGAAGGGAGTAGTGACATCAGCGCTGTCTTGTATTTTCCCAAACATGAGGAGTTTGGTAAGCAAGAATGTCTCAATGGTCCTGAAAAGAGGTCTGTCCCCAGCAGTACCAAGGGAAGTGAAAAAAAAAAAAAAGCTGTGTTTTATCTCTGCTCCAGTTTGTCTCTTCATGATTTCAGACTGACACACTCCTCTGATCTTTTCAAATGGTGAAATACTTTGGTGATCTCACCTGGCTCCCAATAGGCACAACAACTGCACGTCTTAGCAGTCAGACTCAGGACTGAGCGAGTGAAGACAGTGAATGGAGCTCTCACTGGGGAGAGGTGCGGGCGTTGGAGCTCATGTCATGTTCCTGCTGGAGTGTGGGAGTGAGATCAGGTACAAGTTATGCTCACTTAGCCTCTCTCTGGCCTCAATTCCTATTCAGTAGGATCATATTTTCAGAAATGCTTGGCACCTATCACTGGGATCTGGTTTTTAGATGTGCTTCCAGCTGAGCACTGAAATAAGCAGATAGATTCTTGGGCTGAATTCTTCTGAAATTCTGGCTGCATTCATGGATGATGAGTATTTGCAGATCTTGCTCTGAGAGCTTTTGAAAAGTGACTCAGACTCTTGCTGTAGAATAAGAATTACAGCTGAATTTCATTTTTCCACATCTAAGGATGTCTTGACTCAAAAGTAATATGAAAGTTGGTCTACCTGTAGCTTATTTCATCTATTAAAGCAGGGCAGATCTAAGATGGTCTGCTCAGATGTGATCTGAGCCGTTAGCTTAAAGCCTCTTGGGAACTTATGTGCCATTTTTATTCTGTTCTGTAAACACATGCATGAGAAAGCTCCTGGAGGAGTAACTTGTTAGCTACACATGAATTGTCATTTTGGTCTTGTCTAGGTCAATAAAAAACTTCTGAGAGATCTGCTAATATGCTGTAAAACCTGTTAGTTGAAGATAGTAATTCTGGAGTGTCCCCTCTGGGTACTCTTCTGGTTCCTGGAAAGAAGGGAATCATTCACACAGGAAGATATTAACAAAAATGAGAGACCAATAAATGCACCTGTCACTGTTCAGCAACAGCTAAAATTAATTCACAAATCCAAACAATCTGCAGAAAACTGAACACAATTATATAAGAAATTAAGTTATACAGTTGCCGTGACCTTTAATCAATCATTCCAGCTGTTAATGTTAATTTTGTGATCTGAAAATCATAGTTCTATTTGCATTTTAATGGCTGTTAAATGAGAGTCATCAGGAAGAAATAGTGGCAGCTTGGCCTTTTGCTACCAAGTTCTTCCTCCCTAATGTGATTTGGAAGATTTGGAATTCCTGATCACAAGAGGTTTTGTTTCAAACTGCAGCAGGCGTAGGGAGCCAATTTTGCAGAGCTAGAACAGGCAATTCAAAGCAAAATCCCTTTTTAATCCAATTGTAGCTGTGAATAAATAATAAAAAACAGGTGAAAAAGTTATAATAGCAACTTTGTTACCCTCATACTAACAAAAGCTGTACCTCCTTTTAAAATCTTTTTCACAGACGTATGCTATTTTAATATTTTTTCCAACAGCAAGGTCTTTGTACTTAACTAACAGACTTTTTTTGGCAAATGGAAGATGAAGTTAAACCCAGCAAATGCAATAAAAACACTAAATAATGAGGAATTTTAGGTTTAGTTCAATCAGCTTATTTTATATCGACCTGGCCAAAGTGTTGCATACAGGATTATTTTATAAATACTACTCGTTATCATATTTGGCAGATAATGACTTTAGTGATATCACATTAGATTAAAACTCTATTTAAGTCAGATTCCCACTCTGGAATAACTGTCGACTTGTTGATTGCTTTAATTTTTAATAAGATCTAAATGTCTGCCAGCCTCTTGTGCTAGTATTTTCCATTTTAACTTTAATATATTTTCTTATTAATAGAAAGACCTTCATTATTACATGACAATTTATTTGTATGCGAAATGCACAGATCTGATTAAAATGTGATGTTCTACTTAAATCTTCATCTAAATCTCCTAGGAGACAGTACCCAGGTGAATCTTCTTTGGATAAAAAAGAAGGTCTTGGAACTACATGTTCGGAAAGGAAAGCAGCGAGCTGCAGACAGATTTCAGCAATTGGAAACCGAAGTCAGCGTTAACAAAGAAAGAAGAAAATGGCTTAGCTCTGTCCAAAGTCCTTTTTATTTCAAACAGGTAAATTGTCAGAGGAAGAAAGTTTCAGCAGATGTTTTCAGGCTGGGTTTCATAATGGACTGAATAGCAATAGGAAAGAGGAACATTGATAAATGCCCTGCCTTTTATCACACACAAGTAGGACTCCTGTCCATAAAGGCAGTCTAATTTGAATGCATTGAGCAGCACACCCTCTTCTTTCCCCAAGCAGAGAATCTATGCATTTTCTGCTTCTACATTACTTCTACAAATAAAAAAGTGTACAGGCGGTATGCATGCTAATGGGGCTGATCCCTCAAGTCACAGCACCGCCTGATGAGGGAAACTGTCACGGGGCAGAAGGACCCTGTCCCTGCTGCGACAGGCCCTGCCCTGGGCTCTTACACAGACATGCTGCTGCCTTTCAGCTTCCCATTTTGAAAGCTAACCAGGAAACAAGGTGGCTCCTAGCTTTGGCTGAAACACAAATCAAAAGCAGTGGTTTCAGGATGCCAATATCCTGGGGTTTTTACTGGACTTCTGAAATTTGCTGCTTTAGAAACCCAAGGATTTTGCCATCTGGCCAGTGATGTTCCAATCCATAGTATGGCTTGGTACAAAGTCATTTGTGTGCCTGTGCATGTATGTATGTGGGTAAATGTAAGTGTAAATATAAGTAAGCAGCAGTGTGCTGTACATAAATGGTGATACAGATCCCTAGCCTGAAACTCTGGCTCCAGAGGAGTTGCCGAGAGCTTTGCCACTATTGTTGGTGGAACCAGACAGTCACCCTGCAGTCCAAAGTCCTTTAAAAGTGCAGGGATCTCAGGGCTTCTCCATACTGGACAGACTTAATGCTTGGTGTGAAATGTCTTCCCATTGCAGGTCTTGTCATATTTAAATAGGAACAGACAAATCTCCAGAGTATTGAGGGTTTATTTGGCCAGGTGTTCAGAAGGTCTATGGATAATCCTAATTCTAATCCTAATCCTAAATCCACAGATCTCCTGTGTAAAAGGTGTCTCACAGCATTCCTAGAGCATTCCTAGTAATTACAATTCTGATCAGGTTAGAAATAAGAACCTTTTTACCTTCCCTATGTGCCACCCCACTGCCATCACTCACACATCAAGTAAATGGATATTAAACATTCTTCAAGAAGAATGGCACATGGAAAAGATTTCACCATTTTTTGCTAAAGAACCAAGCTTCTCCTTTTTTACAAAATCATACACATCTGTAGTGAATTTCCATTGCTGGATTAAAGGCATTAAAGAAATCCCAGGAGAGTGATAGCTTAATTTATTTTCCACCTGTTGATAATCCTTGGCATTTAAAATGTCGCTATTTTATTTCTGAGACAGAGCTTTCTCAGGAAACCCTCTATGTGGTGTTTATCATGCAATACATATCATGTTCCTCAACAAACTTCAGGAACCAAGCCAGCAGATTAGCTCCAGGAGAACAAACAAATCTCAAAGGTATCTTTATAGCTATATTGCAGGTCAGAAGCTCAATGCAAATGGGATCCATTTTGTTGCTCACAAATTGCTGAATTGCAGGAAATGTCTACATTAATATCCTAAACAAATACATTCTTCCTGTTATTCTTCATCATATCTTATCTGTATTGCCTTTAAAAATCTAGATAACTTAGTGTTAAACTGAAATGGTTTTAACAAATCAGACCCTGGGGTATCATAGAGGTTTTTTTGTGTGTGTGTGTTTTAATTGACTTGTTCTCTTATTTCACTCTTTCTTCTGCACCCATCAGAATTGTTACCTGCCCGTTTCTGACATATTAAAATTCAGGAAAACCAAATATTTGTCAAGATTTTTTTCTTGATTTAAGACATTTATAACACTTGTTAGTGAGGTGAGTGTTTGTTTTTTTTTTGGTTTTTTTTGAGGTGATGTAGCCTGGGGACTAATGCATGATGCTAGTTGAAAAATCTTTATGGAAAACAAGCCCATTTTCAATTTCCTTTCTGAAAGCATACCAGAAACAATGATAGATGGTGCACCATCTGGGTGTCATGTACCTTCCTCCTCTTTATGAATATGCTATTTTTTCTTCAGAAAACTTCAACCAACCTTGTTCCATCTGATTGCAGATGTGTTTTTAGAAGCCTTACATCATTAAAAAGCACTGGTAGGAGTTCTGAAAAGGAGTTTCTGTTCAGTTCTGCACATGGTTGGCAGTAGTGCTAAAATACACACAAAGGCCATCTGACCCATAGAAGATAGTTTCCGTACAAACAGATTTATGCTGAAAGATTTATGTATGCAAAGATAAGTAAGAAGATTGTTGAGCCTAAAGGAGAAGATTCTTCTTGGTAAAATACTGACTACTGGAGGCTTTATTGTGACAGCAGAATGGAGTTTCCTCATATCCCCTTTGGGAAGACAGGCTGGTTGCAGTCTTGATTCCTTGGTGTTGTCCTAGAGGGAAAAGAGGAGAGATTTGGGGATGTGTGTCTTCCTGGTCAGGCAGGAACTGGAGAATGGTGATCAGAGAGATTGAACAAAGCCTCCCACTTGCACTCTTGCAGTGGAGAGCAGAATTGTGGTCAAACCTGAGGGCAGCATTGTTGTGACAGCTGAGCCAATATCCAGAAGTCAGAAAGAAGAACTGGCCTTTTGGCTGATGGGCAGCTGCCCCCAAAACTGGTATGGGAAAGTTCTGTTGCAGGATTCATTAGTCCTCAACCTCTCATCCTCCTCACTTTGCCCAGGAAGCCCTTTTGGGCTCCCAGCAGTGATTATTTTAAAAGTTGGTAACCTCACCTGTTATGGTGATTATGAAAAATGGGTAAATGGCAGATGTTTAACCTGGACCATGCTGCCAGATTCCTCAAAGTGGAGGTGACCATTTCCTTAGCCACTCGGGAGAAGAGCTTTTCACATCTTGTTCAAGTGATAACTTTGGAATGGCTCTTGGTGTCCTGATCGAATGACCTTCCAGACAATAGGATTTCTCATTTGCCTCAGGAATGAGTCTTTGAAGATGGGTTGGAGTGCTAGGCTTTGCAGACTTAATGGTAATAGAAAAAACTGGAAAACAGTGTAATAAAGCGAATGAACAACAAAGTAAATGACAGTCAAATAAGTGAAATAAATCTCTGAAGAGAAATGATGTCTCAGCAGAGAACCAAAGTTAACGGAGAAAATAAATCTATCGGGAATTTAAACAGGATCTGCAGGAAGGAAGGTTAAAGTGAACTAATCAATAAACATTTAGAAAGTTGCCATTTCCCCAGGTCTCCTAACACTCACAAAGTCCTAATCCCAGCTTCTTAAGCTGTATAGCAGAGCTGAGGTTGCAGGACAAGATAGTATATCTGGTCTTGTGTTGGAAGACTTATACAGAGTTCCCCATATTTTCTTCATCCTTGGGACCTATAAGTGGGCTAAGCTGATTTACCAGAGCTAAACTTCTGACAGAATAGTCCCAGAGGCTATAAAACAAAGTTGGACTTAGCATTGTTATTCAGAAAACTGCACTTAATAGTTTAGAACACAGATGATTTCATCTAGGGATATATTTTAAATGGCTTTCCTGATTTTAGTTTTAGACTAATGGATAGGAGTGTATCACAAAATCATAATAAATATAACTCTACATTACATGAAGCACTATTAATAAGTTATTTCTAGTGTCAGTGTTATTGCTCCTTATATGTGAGAACACACTGTAGGTGTTACAGGAATTGAAGAAAATGTTAGCCTGATAGGATTATTGTTTTGGATGGGAAAAATCAGAAATAGTCTCTCTTCCAAATCCTATATGACTGATCATAAAGTGATTAACAGAAGTTCTCCATCACTGCAGAAATACTTACAGTGAGGTGCAGTTTTATCAGCACAAGAATAAGTATTTGAAACGAAGCTAACATACAGCACTATGTAAGTGAGTATTCCAGCGTTGTAAACTTTTGCAGTATGATTACTCTTCTGTTACACAATCTGGAACATAAATTGACAGCATTAGGAGGAGCTTTTCATTCATTGGCATAATGGTTCTGCGTGTTATGGAAATAACTTAGATTCATTAATATTCAAGGGCTTTGGAAGGACTTTTCTGTAGAATGGTGCTCAAATGCAAATTTCCAACATATCCAAATTCACTTGACATATTTTTCTCTTAAAATGAATTATCAAACAGTAGGGTAATATTATGGGGGAAAATGCATGTTTTAACCAGCAGCAGTCATCTTATTGTGGAGCGGTATTCACATACATCCTATTACTGTGAAAATGTCAGAAGTTTTCTGTATTTATTTTGCATATACCCTAGGATATGCATGTGTTTTGTTGTACATTCATTATTTAAAGCTTTAGTCCTGCAGCAGGGCGGTAACAAACAGATCCACACTTAAATCTGAGAGAAGCCTGTTAACAGGCAACTTCTGAAAGTTATTTGAAATCCAAATGCTTATCCGGGCCATCCTGAGAGCTTCTGCATCTTGGGAGGATGTGGGGCAGAATTCGGCATCCAGACCAGAAGTCATAAACAATTTGCTTTAGTGGAAGATGAGTAGATGCTAATTAACATGTCCTTTGAAGTGTCTTTATTATTGCCATTATCTGATGATCAGAAAAGGAGGGTTTCCAGCTATGAAGTCGCTCAGATCAACCTATCCAGGCTGTTGTCAGATGTAAAAATTAAGTGTAATGTTGATGCTGACCCCTAAGCTTCACCCCAGCTCTCGATCTCTATTGATACAAAACCATGCTTTCATTCATTCAGAAATCTTAGGAGACATTAACTGCTGAAGTCCTCTTGGTTATTCCAAGTCAGAGACTACAGAAAACAACAAAAAGCTGTCTGTAGAGAAGGCTAGGGCCTTCATTTGTTTGACTGGGAAGCTTTCAACAAGTATCGACACGTGCACCAAATGAAGATATCTTCTTTTCATAATAACAAGCTTCTGGTTAACCAGAATGTCAGAAACTAAAACCATCATAGGATACAAAACAATTTGATGGTAGGCTGGAGAATTTACTACACCACTGATTGTAGTGTGTTCATCCATCAGTCTTAAATCCACAGTTTGCATTATCCAAATTGGCCTCTTTGCTCACTTCTCTTGGCGATTTCTCAGGGGTTACTAGATATCATTGCTTCTGTACATTCACAGAAGACTCCAGTATTTCTGTGAAGGTAATGAAAGGCAAATGAAGCTCTTTTTAAAGAAGCAAAAAGTAAATCTGAAGTTGTGGAGCTGCTTCAGTCAAGTGACCACAGAGAAGAGGGGAGGGAAATATAATAAGGCTCTGAAAATTCCACTGCGGAAGAGCTGACTTACAGCCAGGACAGAGGAAATGAATGCTGAAATATTTTCAATGTGAGTCTAAAATAAACCTTTAAACTAAACTTTAAAATACCACTGAATAGTTCAAGGCAGTTTCTGTGAATATAATAGACCATATTGAGGATCTAAAGTGTCAAATTCAATTCAAGAGTGTACTGCCATCACTACAGCTCGAACAGTAATGTCCCTCAGGCACTGGCTGTGTCTTGGTCATACCCTACCTGTGGAGTACCAGCTACCAAAAGCCAAGATATAGATGGCCAAAGAAACAGACATGGGTATCACTTTGAAGAATTGACTTTTTTGCGGGCATGATAGCCTACCCAGGAGAAAACACCATTTTCTGGGAATCTCAGAAGGACTCAGATTCTTAGGGTGCCGAATAGACCCTGTTTACCCCAGCAGCACAGAAGCTGCATGTAGGGCCACCAAGTTGTCTCCTGCCATGTTTTTTTCTTGCTCTGCTTTTGCTGCTCAGGCTAAATGTCACTTCATTTTTTGGAATCCACAAGCTGCAAGATTGAATTCCCGTAGGTTTGATGATGTACCTCTGCTGCAGAGGCAGCATTTCTGCTCTCTTTTGTGCAAGGAGCAGCAGGGATGGCAAAGAGGGGAGGAAAGGAAAGCCCTTTTCTCCCAAAAGGGGGCTGATTGACTGAATTCCATAGTCTTCCCCAGAGGTCTGTCCCACCATCTTTCCCTTCTCATGATTAGTCCCTGATCCCTCTCTACACAGCTGCCTTGAGGCTCCCTACAAGCTCCCCTGTCACCTTCTTATGCAGGATATAAGCATTACACACTTCCCACTGTTTCTCAGGGGACCCCTATAGCCACAAGAGGTTTATAGTTGAATGTATATTTGCAAATTGATAATTTTGCATCGTGCTGCAAGAAGCTGCTTAGCCCTGGGCAGTGCTGTATTAGGAATGGCATTAATTCCCCCGTGGTCTCCCGAGCAGAACTACAAAGACTGGAAGTAGAGCAGAGAGCTGGTGTCAGCGGTCTCAGAGGGAGCTGCTGACAGCCCGGAGTGGCAGAGCAGGACTCAGGGTTCTGAGGCACGATGGACGAGCTGCTGCAGCTGACTGACATGCTCCTTTTCTTCCCATGCACTACCTAACAAAAGGAAGAGTCTGACCTCTGCGATTGGAGCCTCTCCTGGGGATCCAGATAACCACACTGTACCCTCACAGCTTTAATCTCAGTGGAGCGGCCCAGCACGCCAATTTTGCTGTCAAGTAACCTCCCCGAACTTGCAAGTGGGTACATGGGCAACTCTTCACTGCCAGCTACAGAGCTGCTCTCCTGCAGCAGCTATTGTGCTTCAGGGCTGCAGTACCGCTTTCCCCACAGGACAAGGAAATACTGCAAGAAAGCAGAAAGGGATAGTCTAATCAGGGAAGCAACTAGGAGGGTGTGAAAGAAGAAGTACACTAGGAAGCAAAATGTAGTTCAGTCTCAGGAAGTCACATTCGTGTTGAACAGTGCTGGAGCTGGCTAAGAAGGGAAGGCATTGAATAGTTAATGCGTTAATACTAGATGAACAGTTATTGTGCAAAAGGGCTTGGAAATTCTTGTTGATGGGAGGAGGTCTGATGTAACTGTCATTGCAGAGTGTTAACAGGGTGATTCATGTGAGCGAAATCTTTGAAATCAGGGTGTAGTTCTTGTAGGAAGGACAGAGGAGAAGGGATGGTACCCTGCACTACCCCCTTTGAAGTGCTCTGTAGCTGGAGGAGTGTGAAAATATGCAAACGATAAACCCCAGAGAGGATGTTGGGTGAGTGAAGGGGAATGAAGAGATGATGTCTGCTACAAAACACTGAATCAAACCACAAAGTAGGATAAATTACTCCTAAAGCATCTGTCTGCATTATAGAGTGAAAATTGCATTATTACAGGGAATTTAAGTTTGGAAGATCTCATGCATCTGGTAGTAAAACATCATGAGTTTCAGAGATTCATTTTTTTTTTTTTCCTTTTTAATTTTTCTCTTCACAAAAGGAGACTGCACTTTACAGCTCTCTATTTGGAGACTCATTCTAACAGATGATAATAGATTAATTCTAGGACAAGTTGTTGATTGCCTAAGGCTTATAGGGTCAGGTTACATTCATTGTGAACAAACGAAGGACATTCCTAACTAGTAATATTTATATTCGGAGGTTCACAGAACTGAACTTCTCATCATTCAGGAATTTTAAGAGCATTTGACCAGAGGGTGGATACAAGGCAGAAAAAAATGCCTGAAAGTAAGGAGCTGTTTAACAAGTTTGCTAGATGGGCAAAAAGCCACGGCCTAGAGTCAAGAACAAGGACAACTTTGGCAGAAAGCTCAGGATGGTTGAGAGAGGAAGCCCATGAAACAGGTTTCTTAAGCACAAAGGGCTATAAAGGGGCAGTGAACGGTTGCAGGGAGACAACCACAGCATATGGCTTCTAGCACAGCACACAGATGTCCTTGGATATTGGCAACTTTTCTATAGCCCGTCAGGCCTTTTGGAGGGATCTGCTGCAGAAGTCCATCCTCTAGGAGGATGACCCTGGCTGAATGACAAAGGTAACCATGCAGCAGTAACTTGGGGCTGGCCTCAAAAAAGTTAAGAGTTGCCTTCAACCTGGCATCTAGATTCTTACACTGGCAAAACCAAATATCTTCTTTGGTGTCCCCTGAGAAACTATGCTTTCCTCTTTGTGAATGGTGATCCTGTATTTGAAACAAAAACAATTTTAACAGGAGGAGGAAAGGAACTTTAATTTAAGGGAAAAAAACTCCAACAGGAACAGCAGCAGCAGCAGCAGCAGCAAATCAATGTTTCAGCTCTATAAATAACATGAGAAACATCTGCCTACACAGTAACCTCCAGTAGTCTTTCATCTCCCTCTTCCCAGCTGCCTGATTGACCAACAAATGACTGCCCTTTCACAGCCCACTTTCCTCCCACACTTTGCTTTTTGATACTCCACTCTCAATCTGGCTTCATTAGCTGACAAAGTCCAGCATCCGGAGTCAGGCAGGCTCATGTTTGGCCCTGAGGAGAAACGGTGGTGTGTTTCTGTGACAGGGTTCTTACACTATTTGCCCCTGAATGATGATTTTCTAGGTGACTTTACCACAGAAGCTCTCCTCTGCCAGTCTGGTCTGGTCCTGCACACCAACTGTTGCCTGTAGCAATAGGGATTGCAATACTCTTTATAGAGGTTAAAAAAGGGGCAGACACAATAGTTCTGCAGAGCTATACTGCCTTCTGCAGCTTCATGGCCCTCATCAGCCCTGACTCTGTTCCCGTCCCAGCTCCAGAGGTGGGATGAGCTGCTCAGGACTCAATGTGATCAGGTTATTAGGTTGCAGGATGGGATTGCGGTTTCCCCAGACTGTCTCCACGCTGTTTGAAAAGACTCTGCTTATTTAAAATTGCCTTCCGCTCTGGCAAACATGCAAACCAGGTTAGTTATTAAATCACCTTTTGGAGTCATGTTTGTGATGTCCATATGAGGTTCTCATTCAGAAAAGATCGATGGGGGACTGTGCACAGCTGGCAGTTGAAAACCCATTGATTACCACAAACTGTAACCAGCAATGCCAGCAAAACTACAAAGGCTAAAGAAGCCAAAACAATTTCATAGAATCACAGAATAGTTTGGGTTGGAAGGGAATTTCGAAGATCATCTAGTCCCTCCCCCCTGCAATGAACAGGGACAACTTCAACTAGATCAGGTTGCTCAGAGCCCCATCCAGCCTCACCTGGAATGTCTCCAGGGATGGGGCATCTACCACCTCTCTGGGCAACCTGTGCCAGCGTTTCATCATCCTCGTAGCAAAAAATTTCTCCCTCATCTGTAGAATTTATTTCTGTGCAGTAGAAGACCAGAGGAGCTGAGAAACCTCCGCTGAAGCTGTCGGAGCTCATCCGTGCTCACACCTTCCGCGAGTAAGAGGCGTTTGTAAGGAAAGCAGGAATGGGGTTTGACGCTGCCCGGAACGCTGCGGTGCCGGGTGCGGCGGGGCCGCTCGGACACTAGGGGGCGCTGCACCCCCGGCCGCGCTGCCGCGCCCGCCCCGCAGCGGCCCGGGCTGAGCGGCGTCGTCGGGATGCCTTCGGAAAGGGACAAAAACACGAAGCAAAACCCCTACGTAACTGAGACATCCCGCTAATGTCATGCGACAGACCTCACTCCTGGGAAAGCCAGTTGCCCTCCTCCCCTCGCCCTCGCACTCAGCCCATTCCTGGCTTTCTCCCTCCGAAGCTGGGGAGACGTACGGGGTGAGGTGCAGGGTGTTCGGTGTGGGATTTAGAAATTGGAGCTTTTATGGTACTGTTCTGCGAGGTTTCGCTTCGCATCAGGTTGTACTTGTATCAGTTTCTCTCATGCGATTACTGCTGAGCTGGGTTGAAACTTCACAAACATGCTGGTTCACTGGGATTTCAGCTACGGCCTGACCAAAACCAGAATTCCGTTCTTGTTTAAGGTTTGATCAGGCATTTAGGACACAGGGGCTCTTCACACTTGACTGTCCTATTGGTTGAAAACTACTGGGTCTGATTTATGTGAACTTCTTTATACTCAGTAATAATTCCCCTTATGAATACTCTTCCTTAAATTGTTGAAAGGGAAATTGTTCTTCTCCACACAGAGACTGTTTTGGGGGACATTAAATTGGGAATTCTGAAACCTTATGAATGTGTACACTAATGTAAGTGGATTTTTATTTCAGTAGAGGTGAAAAATTCAGCAAATTTCATTAGTATGTTTCAGATGTGCTTGCTCTCTTTTTATTTTTTTTGTTTGAATACTCTGTGATTTATATTAGCTAGCAAGACTGATAGGTGAAACAAATGACATTTTGAATAATTACAAGAGAATTCTTATAAAAAGTAATTTTGGAATTAAAAAGCATCAGCGTAGGCATTGGAGAACTCTTACTACAAGAATGTCATCTAATCAGGGAACAGAAAACTATCATCTGATGCGAACTATCAATCAATATTAACCAATACAGCTCAACAAAGAATGTTGAATGCTGCTGTAAACTATAAATCAGGAATATATTCTTATATTATATGACAAATATATTCTAGCAGTGAATTACACTGAGGTGAAAAACTTCTATGCTGTTTGCCAACAATTCACAAAACAAGAGATAAAGTCATGTAATCACTGTGAAAAATAAACCCAATTCTAATTTTTTGTAAATAGTTTTGCAATTGCAATTACATTTTCTGGAACATAGTATCCATTTTGTAGATAAGTAATTTTGATTCAATGAGATTCAAGCTAAAAGCCCTCTATTCTTTAAAAAATGATTGCTGTGTGCATGGTAATGTTTCAGAACTCAGATAACTGCCTTGTTGAATGCGTATTTCATGGATATTAATCTAACAATATATACTGATGGTCACGTGAGCCTACAAATTATCACCTTCTCATATAGACAGGAAAAATGAAATACAAAAATGTCAACCAGCGTTTACTGAAGCTGGGAAAACCGTGAGAATGGACATAATGTTGACAAGCTTTCAAAATGCTATAAGGAGTGCTTCTGGTGCCAAAAGGTGTGCTTGAGGTTCACAGTCTTGTTCCTCATCACCTTGTAGCATCCTCAGCATCTGTCAGACTGCCCATACAGTTCATGCATAGAAGTGCTTGCTCCAAGATGGTGTCCAATCTGCTGCTCTGTTGTGAGAAGATGAAGACAGGCAACAGCAAACCCTAACAAATAGTGCATGTCTAAATCCTGCTTCTCCCTTGGACTTGAGCATTCAGGAAGGCTCTTCCTTTCTGGAGAGAGACAGTTGAGTCTCCCTTGTTCGTGAAAGCCACATTCAAGCTTCTGAATAGCAGGGTGCTATGGGTAGCTTGCTCCCAAGCTCTTCTTCGATGCTGTCTATTAAATACTTCATAACTGGCTGGGACTTCTGAAGCACACAAAGAGGGCATCAAGTGCTGCGTTTCCCATTTCCAACAAGCATTTGAGTAGTCCATACAGAGCAGAAATTGCCCAGAGCAGAGTTAGTCCAAACCCAGTCTGAGGAGACAGTCCAAACCGCCTGTGGTTAGGGCAGCCTTGGGTTTGTCATGAAGTGCAATGGGATAATCACTTCCGGTACATATGACAGCAACATTACAGCCAAATCCCTGAAATGGGGTGCATCTCGTGGAACGTTCACTGTGGCAAGCCCTGCAGGAAAGCACAGCCCTTAGTTTGGGAGTCCCAACTGAGTCCATGTCTGAGATGGAGTTGAGCCACTCTCTGGGGCTGGGAGAGAGACTTCTCTGGGATGAAAGACTCAGATACTGGACTATGCTCAAACCATAAAGTAAAGGGAACAGGGCTTACAAAGACCTGAGTTTTGGAAGCAACATTTCAATGCTTGTGTGGATCTAGTCCTCTGCTTTCTGCAAAATAAAATGATTATTTTGTTTGAATGCAGGGGTATCTTAAAGGAAAGATGACCTTGATCTTACAACGAAAAACAAAGGGAAGAAGAAAGTGTTTGATGGTTAGGAGTCCCACTCCCATTGAGGACAAATGTTTCCAGACCTCAGGCAAGACAAGAAAAGTGCACAGAGAAAAACCTAAACTCTTCTTATGGCCACTAAGTGAAAATGTTTAACAGAGGGAGCCAGTTTAAGTACATAAAGTTCCTTGTGCAGTCAAGGTGTCCTAGTTTTATTCCCACAAAAGAAGTCTACGTATCAGTCAGAGACAACCTGTCCTCCCCCACCCCACTTTGGCTGAACTAAATTGCTTTAGGCTATATTGATGCTGTTGTTCATGGTAGCTCTGCTGCGGGTGCGGGTGCTTGCCATTAATAAATACACTAATAAACACCTCAAGCTCTAAGGTTTCCTTAGCTAAATGAAACAACTTTTCACAGAAGAAAGCTTCTTCTAAGGTTATCTTAATGATACTAGATCAGAGCCTGTTGAAAGGTGTTTCAAAACCAGAAACAGTAATTTAAAAGTGGTTTTGAGATACCATATTAAATGTTTTTTCCTGCATGAGTGCTTTAATTGGCATACAAATAGTGATGGGACTGGCCCTTAATATTTTAGACAATAAATGTTAATATTATAATTAATTGAAATTTTGGCCTGAGCAAGTTGAGGAAAAAAACCCATAAAAAGAAAAAAAGAATAAATTTTAGCTTATACTGAGGAAGAAAAAGGGTATCTCTTCCTCTGTTGTGTGGGCCCTTCATACCAGGGCATCTCTTCCTCTATGGGTTCCTCATATCACCGTCTGGAGGAGGGAGGTTGGTCACCTTGCTCATCTGGGCTCTGCACAGGGGCTGGGAAGAGAAAGGGATTTGCTCCATATTGTTGCCACACCGTGGCTGTCCCTGCTGGTCTGGTGAAGGAAATCCTCTTCACTGCTTCCAGGACTGGCTTAGGGTCTCTCTGCTTGAAGGAAAAGACAAAGAGGGAACTGAAGTGAGGTTATCTGGCTCACAAAATGACCCCAAGGCTATTCCATGTACCTGAGTTGTTAGGGTTTCAGTGCCCTCAGAGGCAGGTAAATTCTCACCCTTCAGGCTCCAGATAGTGTGGATATATCCAAAATTGCAAGGATTTTATAAAACGTAAATATAGGAGGTTAAATACAGCAGATAAAAGTAGAACCATAGGTACCTGACTGAGCCAATCTGTTTTTCTGTACACACACATGGCAAATGCATGGTTAACATATGGCTAAAATGAGTGTTTTCAATGTGTTTTAAGTAGATTTGTACAAGAAGACATTTGCTGTTAAGACAACTCAGGAAAGCTCAGTTGCTAGACACTGCCCTTCACTTAATGAAGATATTATGACAGTTTCAATTCTGAAACAAAATTAACAAAATTCTCCCGATTCTAAAAGAGCTTTTTAAAAAAAAGAATGACAGCCCTAACAGCGAGCAGCTATTAACTCCTGAGGCAAGGGTTTCAACACTGGTGATGTTTTATCTTTGCAACTGAAAACAACATGGACGAGTGCCAACTGTGTGTTGGTATGCACATCCTTTTCTCCTTGGCCTTCTCCACAGCCACTAAAAGAAGGAGCAATTAAGTTTGCAAGACCCTGGCAGTGTCCACCATGATATCTGAGTGAACCTCAGATGGTGCCACTTCTTTTTAGGCATGGCAGCTTTCCTCATGGGAGTCATCTCTGCAGTCATCCACTGCTCTTCTGTCATTAGACACCATCATCAGGATGGGACAGTCTCCTGCACGACTGCTAGTGGATTTGCATTAGACTTGTTAGACATACGGGTCCCCTGTGTGATTATTCAGATGAGCAATCAGGTGATTCATTTCCTGTTTTAAGCATCTCAATACAGAGCAGAGCATCCGGACTATTGCTGTTATTTGTATTTGCAGCTGCTTGTAATGGCCTCACTCATTACTGCTCATACAGTGCCATTTGTAGGTAGAGCATATTACTGACACAAAGCCACACTTGCCCTGAGGAGCCTACAGTCAAAAGCAGACACCAGGATAGTGAAGGCTACAAATATTCAAAAAATGCAAGAATGAGAGCTGTAACACTGAAAGATTATGAGATATGCTTGTTATGTTCACCTCTTGCTAGCACCTTGTTTTTTCAGTCTATGCTGACACCTAACCCGAATGATCTTGTGAAAGAGTCATGTTCTGAATTCATATAGCTTCTTGTGATAAGCTGTTGATGTGCTAGTGGTATTTTTAAGACACAGAGGAGACATGGCAGAGAAACAGGAGCCCGATTGCACTGCAGATAGAATATTCTAATCAGCGAGCAGCTTATCAGCACACTTACGGGCAGCAAATGCTTCACAAATCCCCGGGAATGCCAGCTGAAAATCCCCATCATTACTGACATAACTTTCTCGATAAGCCTCCTCAACAATATGAGCTATTGTTTATACTGAGAAGCACAGCTGATGTTCAGTGGAAAGGTGTGCGGAACTTTTTCCCCCAAACGAATGAAGCACTCGATTCATGGGTGAGAAGCAGACCTGCTGGCATTCACAGCTCTTATTCTATTCAATGGTCACAGCAAATGACACCCTTTCATTTTCCCTTCCTGCACTTCATAGTACAAAAGAAAAACTTAAACCTAAACCAGCTATTTTTATTTTTGATTAAATCTTTCTTTCTCCTCTCCAGATGGTACATGCAGAGGCATGACATTAACCCGAAACAAAAATGAGCAACCAGAAGCAAGTGTGCCATTAGCTCAGCTCAGCGTCTGATGTGTTTATTTTCAGTGGATCTGTGAAGCAGGCTGACAAGCAGAATCTTTTGCTTCACATATCACTTACAGAGCTTCAGTGAGCAGGCACCATATGAAACAGCCAGTGAAAAAAGCTTCAGCAAGGCATGACCACATTTTTTGTCTTTTTAGGCACAGATAGAGTCGATCAAAGCCTCAATTGACGAAAGAGACTCATCAGAGACAAAATTAAGGTAATTGCATTGTAACTACAAACTGTCGTAAAAGACGTTTTATGACACCATTTAGCTGAATTAGATACTATTGACCTCAGAGTGGTTTATCAAGACAGGAGAAATAAATTGAAACAGATATGAGTATTCTGCATACACATGGTGAGCTATATTTTCTGACTTATTTTCAACTTCTTTCAACTTTTCAGCAAGATCAGGTAGGATGCTTTGATTTACAGTCACCAAAAGGAGAAGTTCAGACTTTCAAGCTGCTGCCATAGATGAGCACAGCAGAGCCAGAAATTTCACAAAGTGAAATTATATGGCTTTGTCTATGTCAGTGGACCGGGCCAGGGCACGGGTCTGCATGTTGGCCTGGGATCATCCATCCTGGAAGTTGCATAGCAAGGTCCCTGACATGGTTTTGGGCAATTAGCATCCCTCCCAGGTTTCAAACACAGCCCAAGGCGTAGCACAAGCTAAAGGCCTTCCTGACTGCAGGCCAAATGTGGCCTCCCTGTTTTGAAAAGTTCAGCCATACGGCTGAGAGTGATGCTCTGCCAGTGGACCTCAGAGCCAGAGAATGATCCCTATTTACTAATATGGATGCACCTTGCAATATCAGACAGAGAAATGGCAACAAACTATCTTCTGTGCTGAAACCAACATTCCAGAAAATAACATTTGTAACTGGACTTTCTGGCTATTTAACTGTGGCTATGTTAGAGTGCTCCACTCTAGTAAAGCATCTCATCAGGTGTGGGTAATTTGGAAATAGCAGCTTCCTTTGGGATATTTCCTAAACTGGATGTGCCGAAGGATGTGCTGTACAGAGGGATGCAAGCTTGTCAGATGAGAGCTAGGTAGATGTAGGTACAGCATGGTGCTGCAGCTCACGAGAACAACCTTAGCTAGTAAATATGACAGCATCCCTGTCTGGAGGTTTTGGCTTGGGTCTCTCTTAGCTGGGGGAAATGTCCATGTGGCGCAGCGCCCCACCAGCACCTTCTTTCCCAGGCTGGGAGGTGTCAGCTGGGAGGTGACTTTTCATATGCATTTGCACACTGGAGAGCACTGGGGTGAGAGGGGACTGACCAAAGGCCTTAGCTGCTATTGGAGCACCAGTAATAGATAACAGGAGTCACTAACAATGAAAATAAACTGAGCATCAATCAACGTGAAAGTCTAACTCACCTTGAGAAATAGTGCCGCATACACAGGCAAAACTGAGATATCCTCTGCCACCTATAACTTCATTAAACTAGTGAGATTTTCCACTGAATGTACTTGGCAAACACACCACAAACCCTTACTGAGTTCTCTGATGCCTTCAAAAAGTGGCACCTCTTGGGACCTGGAATCTGCTGACACAGGTGTTATAAAAGACTTTTTTTGTAGGATTGACGGCAAATCAAATATTCTGCTGCTTCTTGCAAGGCTTTTGACGGCATAATTATGGGTATCCTTGCTTCAGGCTTCCTGACTGATTCTCACCTGACAGACAGCCTCACAGACTTTATGCATTCAATGAATGCATTGGCACTGTCCCCCTTATTTCAGCATAAATCCCGGAATGGAACAAGCATCAGGTGACTGTCTATTTTGAATAGGTTGTACAGCTTTAACATTTTTGTCTTTTTTTGTGTTGTTACAGAAAGTCTTGTTGTTGCCTCTCAGATCTCTGAAACAGAAATAAAGGGCTTTATAACGAACATCAGAAACAAGGGATGAGAATCATGGCTGAACCAGGCTGCTGTATGTGTACATCAGTGTGAACAATTCAACATTATGTTTTTATTAAAGATAGTTTAAAAGCGAGTGGAGAGAAACCAGAAAACCGAGCCTTCTTTTCAGAGGTGTTGAGCACCTGAAACTTCCATTAGCTTTCTAAAGGCTTCCATTTCTCTTAGGTTCAAGTTGCTCTGGGAACAAAAAGCACTTAAGAGAAACACACTGCTTTTTAAATGGCAGTGGCCAATGACAGACAATAACAATTTGAGGAAGGACAAGGAGCGCTTTTTTGTAAAAAGACAAGATCACCTCTGAAAAAAACAGGACAACCTGATTTTTCTGTGCTTATTTTAGCAGAATGCTCCAGAGCAGACCTATTAAAGTTCTCCACTAAATCTTATTTCCGTGGAGGAGTGATATCATTTGAGATCATGGACACCATCTTTAGCTTTGATTTGAAGCACTCTAAGCTACTTTTGCCTTATCCTTTGTAACTTTAATTGTGCAGTAAAGTATTCTTAGTCTCCTCATTGTGGCACTAGGCTAGGAGTCAGCTTTCCACTGTACATCTCTTCTTTTATCACATCTTCAGCTTTTCTTTATCTTTCTATAGCTATTGTGTCTCGATACCACTCTCATTTGTTGTAACCTCCAGCCTACATTTCAAAAATCCCTCTCTTTTCAAAATAAGCTTTATACCTTGTCTAATCATCACTTCACACAGGTTGCTTTTGGAGCAACAAATTTCAGTGCTAACGTGCAAAGTGCATCGTTCAGCTTCCTGTTAACGCTTGTGCAACCTGTTGAGATCTGTGGAGGTTGTACTGGTGTAACAAAGGAGAGTTCAGCTCATTATATTTGTAGTCCCAAGCCCCTCCTTGCTATTTCTCTGTAGTGTGTATCCTCAGACATCCTTCTTGCTTTCACATGCCATGAAGCCCCAGGGAGCGGTCCCTTAGTGTGGGTGCTGCTTAAAGTCAGCATCTAAGAATGCAATGAAGAGCAGAGGCTTGTCTTCTTCTGATCTGGTCCCTAATACAACTATACCTCTACATTTGTAGTTACTTTCTCCTGGGTAAGGTAGAAATCTAATAACTGAGTCTGTAGCCCGGAGACCTTCTAATAGAAGGTTTCAAAATTAGTGCTGCTACACCAATGTTACTTTTAATGTAATTGGCATATGAAAGACAGAATATTGTAATTTTGCATCCTAAGCCTGCAGAGAGCAGGGCTAGATCCCCTTAAATCACACTGAAATTTGTAATATTACTGTAAAGGGGATGGAAACATCCAGCTTCATTTTGACCTTTCAGAAACCAATGGATAAGCTAAAGAACTGCCTGAATACATGGCCTGGAGGTGACAAGTAACATATAATTCACAGTTCCCAGTTTATTTCTTTCCACTGTACTGTGTAGTACTTGGTAATGTAGCTGACAACGCTCTTCACATAAAAAACATTATTTAGGAGAGGTGCTGTCTAACCATGGTTTAGCAAGCCCTGAACTCATGCCTCACTATGGCTGTGGAAGAGGGATTTACCCATGATACTCCACCTGCGTTCATGCAAATGAGCATGTATAACAAGCCCCTAACTTCATCATGAGCAAACACATCACTCCATGAGGATGAAAAGGGATAAAATATTATTCGAGATTTCTTCTGTTATCCTTCATCTTCCACATTCCAATTTTTCTTTACCTTCCTAACTTTTAGAAAAGCTTTATGTTTCGTAAAGAAGGGAAATACACAGGTACAGTATGAGGATATTTAAGATAATTAAATTGTTCCACTTGGCATAGTGCTACTGTAATTTTAATTTCCTATTCAGGATTTGGGCATGACACCTCAGAGCTCTCAATATCCAGGATAGAAACCTGCCTAATCACAGGAATCCCTGTGCATTTCACTCCCTGTGAGACCTCTGCTTTCTCAGGAGCACGTTCCTGACTCTGAAAGATCCAAAATGAAACTCACATTTCTGCATTTTAAAGAACACTGCAATGCCCCTGTGGAAAGAGCATTGCCATGCAATAAGTAAAAGGTGGGGTGAAAGGATAATATCTCTTCTCCAAGGCTCCAATATTTCTTTCAAGAGATGCAGTACATCAAAGACTCCATCCTAGGTAAGCATGTTAGGCTGGGGAGGACAACTGAGCATTGGTGAAGGAAAGTGCTAGACTTTACAGTGAGTGAAGGAAGGACAAAAAGACCAGAATAAAAGGTAGTTGCAGAGGATAAAGTGCTTTACCAGGCTGTAGTTACCACCAGTTTGGCACTGAGTGGTATTCCAGTAGGTAGAGCAAACAATAGCAATTTTGTCAGCTATCACTGCGTGATATAATGCAATGAGGAATGACTACAAACTGTCATTTGAGAAGTGACACCGCTTCTTAAGATCAGCAGTGCATGCTTTTTTCAGTGCATCAAAGCACATTTGTGCAGCAGGGCTGCGATGCAACATCTGGCAAGAAGTGCCACCACAGGGGTTGCCTTTGCAGAGGGAGTACTCAGATGCTGAGGTGAGAAAACCCCAAACTAGCTACATCAT
This sequence comes from Patagioenas fasciata, assembly GCF_037038585.1. NCBI lineage: Eukaryota > Metazoa > Chordata > Aves > Columbiformes > Columbidae > Patagioenas > Patagioenas fasciata. Next base: position 171,328,779 of record NC_092520.1, on the reverse strand, counting down.
TGCCTCATTAGGAGCCCTTCCACTGCACAGGACCTCCAATGTGATGTCCCAGTGTTTGCCACAAGCTGGGTGGGGTCTCTTGGGTGGAGAGTCAGAACTAAAAGGAAACCCAAATATCTGCATGTGCAGTCTACCAGAAACACTGGCACTTCTCAAAACTGACGAGACAAGGAGGCAGCAGGGGAAAAAGGTGTAAATGAAGTTCATTTTGGTGGGAAGCAGCAATGGCCACAACACAGTGGCTAGCCCTGAACTCCTTCTTCAAAAGTGGAAAGACCTGCTGAAGAGCAAAATCACAAATGTTCAATCCTGTTAAGTGAGCTCACAGTAAGAGTAATTTTTGAAATGAAAAGCATGCCCACTGTTCAGAGATACAAGCGGAAGAATGGCAGGGGAATCTACAAATGGAGAGAAGTGATGAAGAGAGACAGCAGGAAATCAAACTCCACTCAGAACAGCAACCCACAAAGTTCCAGCACAGTCCAGCCTGGAAAATAACAAATACACTCTCCCCGAGATGAATAAACTGCTAAATGCACTGGTAGAAAAAGAATGAGTTGTACCTACAGGTACCTCAATGGCCTTTTTAAATGGTAACAGTTAGAAGTCTGGATGTGAATACAATCCTCCTTTTCTTTCTCTAATTCACATTATACCTGCTTTTGTAATAGCAACATATGGAATAAGAAGTCTGGCAACTCAGAAAAATCATTATGTTTCAAATGACCTACATCACTAATAGAGTATTTCGATTTCTTCTGCTATATTAATCCTTCACTGAAGGAGGTATCCATTATAGAGCCAAACAACTGTAAATCAGACACACTCACATTAAATTTATGCTTAGGTATAGTAAGTGAAGCCAGAAACTAGCATAATCTCTACCTTAATCAGAACGTGTTGGTTTAAGAAAATATTTTTGACTCATAGGTGTTTTCACTGCTCGCTTTCATTACTCAGGTGTAAAAATTTCTCCATTGCTTTAGCATGGAGTACTAGCTTTCTGTTAAGGAATCTTGCAATGAATTGCCTGGATTTATTATAACTTTGAAATATCTGTGACATTCATGTTAGGAATATTGAAAATTGTTTCAGGCAGACAAAGTAAGCAGATTTATTTTAGATTTTTTTTCAACTTTATTGTCTTCAGCAAGTTCAGAGCTAGATATTGTACCCTTTTTCAAAGTCTGAGATGGTCAAAACTCATTAGAGATAGGAGCATTGGCATAGTACATGCCCGTAAGGACTCAATTAAGAATTTAAAGCCACTGCTCAAAACAAGAAAGATGGGTTGATTTCATTAGTATTGACAGAGAGGTCATTGAAAAGTTCACCACAGGAAGAACTCATTTAGATAATAAATCCTCACTGGTGTTTACAAGGTAAGCTTTAATTCTGGTCCAAAAGAAAAAGGAAGAATCACTTCTTTTTCCAATAATGAGGGTGGCCTTAGAATTTAATGCAAACATATTTGGATAATAGAATGGTCAGCAGTTTCACTGGGAAACCTTGGACAAACCTAACTAGGCAGCAATTTTCAGTAAGAACAGCACTGCCATGTCACTTCTACTTCAAGTGTTAGATATTTCAGTACTGAGAGAACATCAGGATTGCAAAGCAGGTATGTGCTTGCTACAGGTATTTGTGAATTCTTCCTGACCAAAAGGCTGGGCTTGATCGATAGTAGAAAACTACATTTAACTTACTGTCTCCATTTAACTTGTGCAAATTACTTAGTAATCCTAAATCGTTAAAGTGCTCAAAATAATGAATTTGAGTTTTTATTTTGGGCCATTTTCATTAATACCATTAACACCAATGTGCTGTGGGTGTCCTCTTCCACAAATACACTGTGGGCAGCAAACAGGGGATGTCCCTATAGTGTTTGGGGTGGTCGCTAATGAGATATTTACCAGCATGTTATCCAGGATTCTGTGGAGTTGACAGAAGTGGGGTCAAGTCAAGAATAAATCCCTTCTCTGCAGCTTGTGAAATCCAGCAAAGCCACTATGGCATTGACTGTGAACAGCAAAGGCTTCACTGACTTTCAGTCAGTGGAGCTACATATTTCAGGACCCCTGCAGGCGCACGGGGACTGTTTCTTCAAACTGTCCCTCTTCATGTTACTTTTGCCTTAGCTACAAGAGGTGGCAATTTTCTGATGCATATGGCTAATCTGCACTGCTGCCCTGCAGCAAAACCCAGAGAAGAGTTGAATTTGTCCCAGGACTGATTGTCCAAGAAGCTAAAACAAGCACCCCAATTGGGGTAATTTTTAGGAGAACTGCAAACACAACTTATTGAGATCTTTTCAGTTACACAGGATGAACTGTCTCTAGAGCTGAAAGTGATTGTCCTGATAGTCTTCGGTGTACTGAAATAAAAGGTGTGCAGAACTTCAAAATTACTGGCAGAAGCAACTGTGCACCCAAGGATATTAATGACAGTTGCATCAATTTAGTGTCTGATCAAGATTCTGAGATTGATATGGTAATCAGGTTTCTAAGTATATGCCCAGGCACGTCGTATGTCTGGCTTTGGAAGTAGGCTGAACATGCAAATAAGCACTCTTGTTAATCCCTTACTTTGTTTAAAGCACTGGAGATCACTAGCTGTGCTGTTCACTTTAATAGGTCAAGTAGTGCCCTCCATTTTCTTGCTTTCTTTTTCTTTTTCTTTCTTTTTTTTTTCTTTTTTTTTCTTTCCTTTTCTTTTCTTCGTTCCCCTTCCTCTTCTTGTTCTTTTTCTTTTTCTTTCTCTTTTTCTTTTTCTTTTTCTTTTTCTTTTTCTTTTTCTTTTTCTTTTTCTTTTTCTTTTTCTTTTTCTTTTTCTTTCTCTCTTTCTCTTTTTCTTTTTCTTTTTCTTTTTCTTTTTCTTTTTCTTTTTCTTTTTCTTTTTCTTTTTCTTTTTCTTTTTCTTTCTCTTTTTCTTTTTTCTTTTTCTTTTTCTTTTTCTTTTTCTTTTTCTTTTTCTTTTTCTTTTTCTTTTTCTTTTTCTTTTTCTTTTTCTTTTTCTTTTTCTTTTTCTTTTTCTTTTTCTTTTTCTTTTTCTTTTTCTTTTTCTTTCTCTTTTTCTTTTTCTTTCTCTTTTTCTTTTTCTTTCTCTTTTTCTTTCTCTTTTTCTTTTTCTTTCTCTTTTTCCCTTCCTTCCTTCCTTCCTTCCTTCCTTCCTTCCTTCCTTCCTTCCTTCCTTCCTTCCTTCCTTCCTTCCTTCCTTCCTCCCTCCCTCCCTCCCTCCCTCCCTCCCTCCCTCCCTTCCTTCCTCCCTCCCTCCCTCCCTTCCTTCCTTCCTTCCTCCTTTCCTCCCTTCCTCCCTCCCTCCCTTCCTTCCTCCCTTCCTTCCTTCCTTCCTTCCTTCCTTCCTTCCTTCCTTCTTTCCTTCCTTCCTTCCTTCCTTCCTTCCTTCCTCCCTTCCTTCCTTCCTCCCTTCCTCCCTTCCTCCCTTCCTCCCTTCCTCCCTCCCTCCCTCCCTCCCTTCCTCCCTCCCTTCCTCCCTCCCTTCCTCCCTTCGTTCCTCCCTCCCTCCCTTCCCTCCCTCCCTTCCCTCCCTCCCTTCCTCCCTCCCTTCTTTTGTAGGCAATATTTTTTTCCAGAATGAGGTGAAATCCAAATCAGGGAAGTAGGTGTTCATACATACCCTTATTTGTACACAGTGCGAGACATATACATATATCATGTTCAAAAAGACACACCAAAAGTATGTCATTATTTACAAAATCAAGCCCTTAAAACTTAGGAAGTGCTAGAACCAAGTTTCCCTGTGCATGTTTAACTGATTTCTGTTCTGGTTTTGCATTACGATGAGCACTTGATCATACAGCTATATGATTTTTACCCACAGGTGCCTGGGATGGATTAGGATCGCTTGCTGGGCAGCTTTTCAATATTCTGCTTTATCTTTATAGTTCAGCACGTGGCCCCATGTCTCGGGTACTGTACTCTATTCAAGCTGTGTTCTGGATACATAATTATTAATTTCATCAGCAGCTTTTTGGTGGCAGTCACTGCTATTGTTTTCAAGTAGCTTGTGAATAGCAGTGAATTCAGTTTTGCCTCTCTGAGATGAGGGGGCATTGTTATCTTCATTTTTCAGGTGGAATGAAAAGACATGGGAAGATTAAAGTCCAGAGGTTCCACTAATTTGAGCCACCAAAGATCTCTGCTAATTACCCTTGTGGAAAGCTGATAGCATTTGCAATAGCCTTTATGTGGTCCATTGCTAACAAAGCTTCGCCAGCAGCTGTCACAGCGATTTGCTGATGGGGGAGGCACTGGAGTCCTGAGCACCAACCAGACTTTTTGAGGCGAACGTGCTGTAGACAGACACAGTCTCATCTGCATGTTCCCTCCATGGCAAATGATGGGTGGGCAGCCAGGTCCCCCACTCTCCATCCTCACCTCCAGCTGAAGAGGGCAGTTTTGTTCCCATGCCACCAGCACCGAGCCAAGGGGGAGGCTTTGCTGCCAGCCCTGGTGACCGTCCCCAGCTGAATGGCAGCAGCCCTGGGCAGCAGCTGCTGGGCGATGCTGAGGCACCACAGTGGAGACTGTGGCCAGAAAGAACAGACTCTCTGAGGAATTTAACTGCTTTCCCCCGCTAAGCATGCTTGAACCGTGATTTTAGGAAGGCGTGCAACGTGGGCAAATTTGGATTGACTTGCATAGGAGTAGCAAATGACCTGTTCGCCTTTCAAGAAGACCAAGCCAGGGTATATATTTTTTCCTTAAACTTGTTCTTAGAAGAAAAAACAACAGTCTGGAGTTGCATATTTCCCTGCAGAAAAACCTTCCTAGAATACTCAGCCCAATAGGTTAAGTCTAGCGAAATTATTAGCAGATGAAGCAGTGAAATCCTGGATGACTTTACTATTGAGTAGTTCTTGTAGTGGCCTTGTTCCTAATAAGAAGGCATATACACACACGTATGCACCCACACACAAACTACGTGCGCATACACAAGCACAATAATTAGCAGGACACTGGATGCCCTCTCATTTATTTCACTCATTCTTTTCTGTAGAGCTTAATCTTGCAGACAGTTCTCTTTAATCCTGAGAGGATGGAAACGGCAGGAGTTTGTATAAAATTGGTGTAAGTTTTCAGCCACTGAGAGCAGAACCCATCAGAAGGAGATGCTGAATAAATCCAGAGGAACACCATGGCATTAATCGTGCACCGTGCTGAGCATACCTACCGTGGCAGAAGGTGACTCCCACCCCAGTGATGGATGGGATCCTGAATGAACTAGGACCTCCTCATGTTTCACCTATGCAGAATTGCTTAAAGCTTCATGTTGTGGCCTAATTCACATTAATTGAATTCAAATGGTAAACACAATCATACTAACAACAGAAGTACAAAGCAAAGGAACCCACTGCAGCCATTCCTCTTTAGGAAACATGGAAACACCTTCAGAGAAAAGATCAGGTGACAGGGTGGATAAAAAAAATCACTTGCCTAGTGAAAAAAAAAGGTGTTAGCCTTTTTAAAAAAGTGTTTTGCCAGATATTTATATATTAATTATATCTTTGTACACAACCTAAGTGGGAATAATGTATGTATCAGTAAGGGCTCAAATTTACAAAGAGTGTGAAACAATAATATAATCCTCCTGAGATATGTTGTCAATTTCAATCCCATGCCTTTTATACACATGTAGAATTCAGTGGAAACCATCTTAACTGTTTTCCTTCTTATTAAACAGTCTCCCAAAATCTATAATTCAGTGAGACATTAAGCAGTTGGCATTTGTCGCTATACAATCCTGTTCCACAGTGAATTCAGCGGGGCATTCGATACTAGCCAGCTTTTGTTATTAGTAACTCTACATGAAAGAACTTACATTTTCCTGCTAATGAAACAAACGGAGGAATAATAAAGTTGTTCAGTATTTTAAAACCTTAGTTCAGATTGCAGCTTCGAGATTTCAATACGGAGAACTGCTGAGATGCTCTCAAATCCAAGTGTCTCTCACTGCTAAGTGCCTGTATGCTTTTATCTCCTGCAGATGAACGTATACAAGTTATAGCAACATTTAGACATCAGTAGGATAACTTCTGATAAATTCTGATAGAGCATCTCAAATATTCAGTGAGCTGTATATATATTAGGGAATTAGGAGTTAAAAAGGCAGACTAGACCCTTGGGTCTGAAGACTGTGAGCAATCCAGCCTGCAAACGCAAGGTAGAAAGATCAGATCCTGACACAACACCTCCCCTTATCTTCCTAGTGTGATCATTGCTTTTTGAGGAGCCTTATTTTTGCAGGATGATAACAGATTTTGCCTCTCACACAGTTTTTTGACTGATAAGCCTCTCGGAAGCTCCCTGGTCACATGCACTGACTTCAAAAGCCCTTTGGATGTAGAGTGCACTGAGGTCCTGACAGCTCCTTTATGACCACCCATGAGTTTATGTGGTGTCTGCCACCACCTTCACTGCATGAGCTCAGCTGGGCTCGAGGAGCCTAGTTTTGTTCAGCAAAGTGACTGGTGTTGCTCCTGAGATGACCAAAGTGTGATGGACACAGTTCGCTCAGGGGGTGAAGCATCCAGGCTGGACGCGATGGCGTGGGGACTGTATCCCTTGGGAGCTCCCAGCTCAGCAGGGATCATGCTGGGGTGTCACCAGGGCATCCCAGGCAAGTCTGTTTGGCTTCTGGACAGGTCAAAATGGGGATGATGAGATGATGAGTCAAAACTATTTTAAACTGTGGCTTCTGGCCTGTGCTTAACCCTGTCCTATGCTTCTGAGGCCATCCCTGTATTGTCACTGTGCTCAAGTGGGGTGTCTCCATACCCATTTTTTCTTTTTCATTACTTGCCTGAAGCACAAGGTATTTACCCTCTGCTATGACCTGTAACACCCATCTCGTTTCTCAGATTATAATTAAGTAAAGGGGAGCAACATAGTTTTTGGAAAACCATAGTCCTACCATGCTTCCTTGGATTTCATTGTCCATCTGTCTCCATCCTGCTCCACAAAAGACAGGAATTAACTGGATTTATCAGCATTGTGGGTGTAAAATGTGATGTCACATTAAACTGGAGAAGTTCTTTCAAAATGGGAGGAATTTCAATTTAGCAGATAAAATACTGTCTTGGGGAAGCAAGTGCTCTGAGTTTTGACTCTGTCAGTGGAGGAGAGCCTGTATTCCACAATCAGTAATCAGTAATATTAGGGTGAGTTCCTGAAACCAGGACAAGTTTTGTTGCTTATCTACAGATGGGCAGGCCAGAGTCTTTTGCTTTTCTGCACTTGTATTTTTCAGCTTTTTTTGACTAGATGAGTTATTGCCAGAAAAAAATTGCCAAAACTGTTGTCAAGAAGCAACTACAAATATCTGCCTTTTACAGGAAAATGCTCCATCTCCCTCCCTTCTGCAAGCACAAATATGAGATATCCCATCTGCTCTTCTTGTTGAGGGGCATCACATCAAAGCTAGAACCAAAGTTTTGCAGGGGAAGGTAAGGACCAGTCAGCAAAGTTACAGAAGCTGTGGCATGGGGTTTGTTTTGCCCAGTGTGACATTGTGCCAGCAGAAGTTTTCCAGGCTGTGCAAAAATATGCAACACATTAATGATCCAGATTTTTAATGAATTTTAAAATGAATTTGTGCTGGTGCAATCGGTTTTGTTAACTGCTGAGCAACAGTATTTGTGCTCAGAATTAGTTGTGGAAGTAGAATGGCAGGCATACGGATAGAAGCTGGATTTAAACCAGCACGTTCCAATTAAATACACGGCTGATAACTACACAACTGGAGACTTGTAACAGCGGTATTGTCAGGAAAGATTAGACAGGTGTTTGAAGACACAGCGCGAAGGCAACTTGAGGGTTGGTATTCTGCACTCTGATGTCTGTGAGGAGAGCTGCATCTTTTCACTGCAAAAAGCTAGACTGTGGGGGTGAATGGAAAGCAAGGAAAAAGGCCATGCACTTCTGACAGTGGAGGGTTGCCGGGACTCTAAATATACCAGGACAGCAAGGTCTCAGGGCCTCAGTTTTGACCCTTAGTCTAGAAAAAGAGGGTTTGTTCCCATTATGGAATACTGTGGAGACAGAGTGTCAGGCCCTGTGTGCAATAATTACAACTTTGAACTCTCCTGTTTGGATAAGATTTCTTAGGAAGCAAGCTGTTAAGTGTATGGATTGCTCCAGCTGAGGATAAAGAAGAACACTCTCTTTTAGGATGTGTTACTAAATGTTAGGGCATAAGAAGGTAGCATCCATGGGCTCAGAGAACAACTCAGGATCACTATGGCATTATTTGATTTTATTTTTTTTTTAACTTTGGGACATGCAAGGATAAGGATCTGCTGCCTATTTTTTGACTTCTTCAGGGAAGAGCCCCGTCCAGCCTGGCCTTGAATGTTTCCAGCGATGGGGCATCTACCACCTCTCTGGGCAACTTATGCCAGTGTTTTACCACCCTCATTGTAAAAAAATTGAAGCCAGTTGAAGACACAGAAAGCAGTTGGTTTATTATTTCCTCAAAGAAGTGTCTATTTCTTCATAGGGATGATGCAGGCTGAGACACAGTCCACTTCCAGCAGTGAACATCTGTCCTAGCCGCAGGTGCTGCAGATGGGAGGATAAATGGAGGGGCTGGCCGTAGGCTTGGCGCTGGGCAGGACACATGCTGCCTGCGGGTAGATGGTGACCCAGGCAGCGCAGACCCGCTCCAGGGGTGCACAGAACTCCCAGTGATGGGATGAGAGACCTCGAAGGGGTCTTGTCCTCTATTAGCCTTTGAAATTGGAATTCTCAGTGCTTCTGGGCAGCTTTTCTGTTCCTGTTTGATTGCCTCTCTGTGGAGGAGGCTGCCCAGCCCTGACATGGTTGCTGGCCCGGCTGCAGTTGTCCAACTTGTTAATTTTGTCAAGGGAGAAAGAGGGGTTGATCAGAAAGAGTTAAGTCACAGGGCTGAAGATACAGACTAAATGGCATGGAAATGGCGTGACATGAACAGACAGAGCAGAACAGGATATATTTTTAAAGCTGATAGAAACTGATAGCTGCTTCACCATCTTATTCCCTGGCTTCCTGATCTTGAGGCCGCCTCCTCTGTTGTGGCAGAAAGAGCATGAGAGGTTAACTGTGGAATTAACCACTCCTCGTACAACCAGCACAGTTTCTGCACCAGAGAGACATAAACAGCAAAATGAGGGATTTTCAAAGAACAGCGTTAGTGTGGATTCCCAGCAGAGCGGGGAAAATAAAGGGATTTTAGACCTTTGGACTTTGGGCTACTGATAACTGGGTTTGGGGCATGTGTTCTGTGGAAAAAGAAGGCTCTCCTCATAGAGGGTCAGCTTAGGAAGAATTATTTAAATGTCAGGATTATGTGACAGCTAAACAGTTAATTTGTTATTTAAAGAATACCTGTCCTGATTTTAAGAGCATCCCCTGCCTCAGGTAGTTAGCCAAAGGGCCCTCTTCTTACGAAGCTTGTGAAAGCATCGTGGGGATTATTTGTCAAATCATCACACGACTGACAATGGTATCACAATAGCCAGACTTCTGCAGCACTCCAAGGTCCTCCCTGAGGAGCCTACTGCAGGGCAGAGGGGAAGTGGCTGGCGGGAATTTGCCCATTCTTGCAAAAATTTCCATGGCTTGAAAATTTTGCTGCTGAAGAAAAACAGAGCAAGACAGAACTAAATCTTTTTCTGTATGCACAAGGCTATAAAAATCATCTCTGTACTTGCTTTGCATTGCCTGTCCTTCCCCACACACCTCTTTGTCATTCAAAGTATGCTCATAGGAAACTTCAAGAGAAGCTGCCAACAACATTATCAACATCAAGAGAGACAGACACACCAATGACACAGGATGTAAGTGAAAGGATACCACTGAGAAAAGCTACACAGATGGTTTTATAGATTAAAAAAGCTGGCATTTCTAAGGCTCAGGACTGTTGAAAACAGAAACAGATAGAGGGGGAGAGCAGGCGAGAGTGGAGTAACTTATGTATTCAATCCTGGCTTGATATTTCTGTAGGCTCCATCTGTACTTTGCAAGAATGGGTTTGTGCTTTTGGTTGCACTCCCGGCTTGTTCTTCTTAGTGGTTATAGACTATCTCAGATGTCAAGTTTCTCTTTGCAAAGCAAGTTGTTAGCTCCTTGCTGCAAGAATTGTTCTGTTCTGAGACTATGCATTTATAAAGTGATTTACAATCCAGAGAAGTCCCACAAGGAATGACTTTGCTGTGCTCAGAGGAGAGGAGCATTAGGTCTCCCTCTGACCTGCCTTCCTTTTGATTAGAACAATAAGTTCTTGGTTATAGCCATTGTTCATTCATTCCCTCTTTGCCTAAAATTAAATACTGTATTATAATAGTTCCCAAACCACAGTTTCTTGTACCACATCAAACAGTGCTTTCTAGGGTGCTTTCCACTGAAGGCTTCAGGACAGGAATGTGTGCTGCGAAATTTTGGTAGTGCTATATTTGAACAAGTTTTGGCAAAACAAATTTGAACAAGCAGATAAAAATGGTGAGAGGGACCTCACTAGCCTTCTAGAATATTTGCCAGAAGTTGCAAGGTTTCAGGAATTCTGACTTCAGAGCAAACTACCCCCGAAAAACCCATCTCCTTCTTGCTAAGTATTTTACGTTATATAGGTGCTACTTCTGGGCATTCAGTCCACACCTCCTGGCGCCATCCCTTCCCCCGGCTCTCCTGCCAAGCATTCCCCAGTTTTGCTGCACACACCTTGTGTGTTGGCTGTGGTTCCAGCCAAAACAAAGGCAGTAAAGAGTTCCAGAGTTATTTTATCTCTCTGAGTCTCCTAGCTAGCTTGGGTTGTGCTGAAATTTCACTTTTCTCTCTATACAACATCCACGAAAGTAGTAAAATTGCCACTGACTCCGGAGGTCTCAGAGAGTCACTGCAGAAATGAACTATCCTTGGGTCACCTGCATCATCTTGCATGAACGAGGGGCTATTCCAGGCACTCTGTTTCATAACCCAAGCCGCGGTAATCCTGCATCTCTGGCACTGTGTTTAAATGTTTGGGATCATGGCAAGGGTTTGGTACAAAAAACCCCCATTTCTAAGCGAACGAATGTAATTTTCTTTCTGAGGGCTGGAACAAAATCAGCTTCTGAGAAGCAAATAGACAAACAGAAATGTATAGACAGACAAATGGGTGGATGACAAAATTGGTCTTTGATCTGTTTTTAACCTACTTCAAAATAGCAGCTTTGGAGGATTGCACTTCATTTTACAGTCCTTTTCAGAAATAATAAATGTAGTTTGATAAAATTTTGGTCTAACTATTTAATCATTGTATTACCTTTTAGCAAAGGTTTTCCTCCCATCATTAAGTAATTCACTCAAGGTAACAAGGGAGATAAAACCCAAGGGATACAGTAGTCTCAGATGTTAGCCTTATTTTACAGTAAAGAACAGTGTGCTTTAGCTTTCTCCAGAGGGTATTTTTTTCTGCTTTCTTGCTTTGTTAGAGCTTGCAGAAAGCAGGGATTACAATATGTATCTGCTGATCAATATTAAACTAGTAGAGTAAAATGTCAAGGAGAAAAAAAAAATGAAATCATACTACATTTCAACGCCAACAGAGAAAATCCCAGCATTGTTAAATGGCAGCGATAAAACTAGCAATTGTTATTTAGTTTTAAGTAATGAACCAAATAAAAAATACAGAACGTGCTACATTGCCTCCCAAATGGAGCTTATTACACTGCTGCTTGAATGTTTGTACAATCTTTAATTTAAACATTTTCTCTTCAGGTCTTAATAATAGGCATGGGTAGTTGCAATTTACTGCTTCTTCAAAGGCAAAAAAATGAAAGAGGAAAACAAAATGCTTTAACAACACACATGAACAGAAGTGGCTCATTCAGCCAGAGGAGGCTGGTATGGTTGAAAGTCAGAGAATTTCACCCGCGATTTATCTTTCAGCCAGGTAAGGGCAGGATTAGCATGTGGGTTCTCCAAAGCTGCTCCCCCACTGAGAAGGGAGAGCCATTCATCACTGTTTACTGGGCCTTTGTTCTGCTGAAAACCCTTGCAGAGACGAAATATAAAGAGCAATTTGTGTTTCTCAAAAGGAAGGCAACACGCAATCTCATAGATGCTTCAAGGATTTTTTTTTTTATTGTTATATTTTTAATATATAAACAACTGAGGAAGGTACTTAGAGGTGAATGTTAATATATTCCACTCTTCGTGGCCCACAGGATTCTCAATTCTCTGTTCAGTTTTTTCATTATACGTCTTTTGTTTCTGGAATTACTGTGATAGTTTACTGGTTTGAAGGATTTTAGAGTTGCAGTCATAAATAGGAGCAAATCTTAACCTTGAAACTTGAATGACAAAATAATCCTATTTGAAACAATTCCTGAGTGGCACATGGAGGAGATAGAAAGAAAGAAATTAATTCCCTTTTTTTTTCTTGTACATGACTACCTCAAGCTCAAGCTGCTGTTCAAAATTGATCATCTGATAAAATCTCAAATTTTTAAATGCCTGGCTCTGATTTTTCTATGAAAGAATAGAGGTGGGCTGGGGTATTTATTCCTGGCCTTGGGACCTGTGGATGCATGACCCTCTGCTTCCCACTTCCCTTTGGGGCACTGGTGCTTACAGCTTCTCATGCAGGCAGAAATAATTTTGAAAAGCTGGGGTTCAGATGCACACCTGCAGGATAAATAAGGAAATTTTCCTCTGTGGCTACATTTGATTTCTTTAAATATTTTTGTTCTTTGGTTTCTGGTGTGCCTTTGCAGTGAAGCGTGGCTCATTATTCACCCTGCCATGCTGGAGACAGGACCCGAATGGGAAGGAGTACTTTTGGGGGGGTGAAGGAGCAGGGACCTCTCTCCTTTATAGCCTGGGACTTGGCTCAGCCACGGCTGTGCGGGCTTTTCTCTGAATCCATCCTTGACCTGTCAGTCCTGGGTAGCTGGGAAATCTCAGCCACTTCCCTCTGTGACCCACAGCATGGCTTCACATGGGATATGCAAAGCTAGAGACTATAAGCTTTTTTACAGACTACTGGAGTGACATTTAATAGGTCACAATATACAGAAGGACAGATTAGAGAGCCTTGTTCAGCATTTGGTTTTAATTTTTATTGTACCTATAACGTTTATCCTTCCTTATAGGAAACTAACTCTCCTGATGGTCACATCGGTACTAAAAATAGAAAAAAATAAGAATGTCCTTAGCATTGTAAAGTAAAACAGACAGTAAAATATGATGCCATGGAAGAAGATATTCTGAAACATCAGGCCCTGACAGACTGCTCCTCAGCAGTGTGCAGAGAAGCCAAGACCTGGCTCACCCTTCTGTGGGGCAGCTGTGGGCACCCTGCTCAAACCCAATGCCACTTGGACCTGAGATCCTGATACACCTGCCTGAGCATGTATGTATGTGTTAAGTGCTCCTCTGAAGTGTGCTGGGACATATGAATCTTTATAAGCTCGAGGCCTCTGATGTCCTTTTCCAGGTGTCCAGAAACCTTTAGGACAAGAAAGACTTGTCCCTCATCTGCGACAGGTGATAGAAGAAACCAGGAGCATGTGACAATGACATCCAGAAAATGCATCCTGAAATGATTAGAGGTCTAGAACAGCTATATAGTACCTGAGGTAAGAGAATTTTGCTGAAATGTTATTGGTATTTGCACCTACATAATGTTTCTCATCCTCTAGGATCTGTTTCAGATAGACTCATACAACCACTGTAACACTTACTGAAATTGAATGTTTTTTTCCGGATTAATATAGGAAACAGCTGAGAACACAGTATTCCTTTCTGTCTTCCATATTCATTGCATTGAGTATTTCTAACACATTCAAACAAGAGGCTGGTCAGAAGAAATTAAGGTAGGAATTTATTTTGCAAATTATACTGCAGATGTTTTCCTCAATCAAAGTTAAGTTAAAGGAAAAAAGCAATTAGATATTATTTAAGCCTGAGTATATACAAGGCAAAAAGGCAGTTCTCACTGCCACCAATAACACTCTTGGGATCTATTAAATCTCCAGTGTTAAAGATAGACTCTTTAAAATCTAGGACCAATTAAATATCCAGACAAACTACAATTTAAAAGAGATAAGAATTTTCTTTTATGTATAAAAATGTAAGAAAGGTTACCTATAGTTAAGAGGACATATTTTATTGGTACTTATGCCCAGGGATGAAAATGTTGAAGAAAAAATGCCAGGTCTGTATGGCAGACAGAGAAAAGTGAATCCTGAATCCAGCTGGTTACCTAATGAAGTTCAGAGGTATTATGTGACAGTACATAGTCAGAAGAGAACATTGTAATAAAACTAAACCTCAAGTAATCCCTGTTCTGAGAATCCAGTTTAGGGAAAAAAATAACACACACACGTGTACCTAAACATATTTATACAAAACACAGGAAGCTTTAAAGATGCTCCACCATAAACATTAACGGGGAAGACTTGGAGCCACAACAAACTTAATCTATCACATTAGTAACTACATAAGCAACAAAAAAAGAGAGTTTCAATATAGCTGCCAAAAATTGAAAAGTCTTGTAACTTTTGGGAAGAGTTTTTGAGTCTGGCTCATATTAACAGTGATCAAAATACGTTTTTATCCTCAGAAGGCAAGAGACTGCTTTGTTTCAGGCCTCTGCTCGGTGGTGAAGGTTAGGATTTTGCATCTTAGATCTGACCTAAGGCTGCAGAAGTGCTCAAACAGGGGGATGAGGAAAGCAAGGAGGAATTATCTGCAGCTAAAAGGCAAGCCTCAACACCAGTTAAAGCTTTTTTTTGCTTTCAGCTGCTGTCTCTCATCTCATGTTGTCTGATCTGGCATCTAGCTGACAGTCGGAGACACCCTGCAAAATGAAGCTTAAGAAAACCAGGAGACAGAGGTGAATCGCTTCCCTCTGCATTAGTGGCTTATGCTTAGCACCAGGTTGGAGAGGAAGGCATGAGCGAGCGGTCTGCAGGCTTTGTCCTTTGCTGGGTGAAAGAGGAAGAGCCTGATAGTGGGAGCCTTGGGAAAAAGTGCAATATTTATAGGGGCTATGGAATAGGAAGGGAAATTATATATCATGAAGGAATGGATCCTCAGTTTAAGCCAGGATAAAGGCAGAAACATAATCCTGAATGAAGGATTTCCTTGGAAGGAAAGAGCAGAAGAAGGTAGTATCTGTGCTTGGAAGACAGGACCAAAAGGACAGACCAAGAAAGAGTTGCTCAGTTAGGGAGGGAAAAATAATCATAGTGTGAGAAATGAGGTAGTTTGCACCATAGCAGCAAGCATTAAATATAGGAAGTGAATGAAACTCTTTAAAAGAGACAGTAGGACTCAGTACTTGTTATAGCTAATGCCAAGCAATATTAATTTACCCCACCAGGTACTAGTGAATATTAATATTATGTCATTAGCAAGCTTTCAGTACCACTGGCAGTATGTTGTGCCTTTTCTGGGGTGAAATAAAAGAACTCAGTTTCTAGCCATGATAATTTTATATCTTTTATGAGCAACACATTCACTTGTAAAAATAAAATACAGCATGTAAAAGCAGTAATTTACAGCTAAAGCAACTATTTTCTGGTGTTCTCATTAAGCCTATTTTATGCACCTGTCTTCTATTCACTCTTTGGAAATTGTAGACCACAAAAAAAGTGTACTGGGAGTGAGTAATTAGCCGTAATTATTGTTTCTTTGTAGTATTTTAGGATGTTGAGAAGATTTCTTATGTGAGAGTGTCCTTTGTGAGAAGGGAAATATTCATAGTGATGCTGAAGTATATGACTTGAACCTGCGCATCAACAGCAGCCTGCAGTGAGCAGAGAAAGAAATAATTAAAGAGGGGTGCTTGTGACAGACGGTTTCACCAAGGACAAATCACAGTATGGTTTAATCACTCTGAAGTTTTAGATATTTTTCATGAAATATTTGCATTTTTATATCTGCTAAAGGCTTCAATAGCTGCAATTTCTTTGATTCCCCAAATATGCCATAATGGTGTGTATGTTTAAACACACCTGTATGTATTATGTTCTTTAATGTCACTGATCCTCTGTGTAATGAATTAGACTTTTCACTGTTGTAAATAGGACTGATGTGAGTTTAATAAACCAAGCCAAAGAGTATTGATACATGGAATTGATGTAAAGCAGGTTAGAGGAGAAGCTAATTAACACGCTTGAGTGATTTAGAGTCTAATCGTATATAAAACATTGGAAACCAAACTTGTGAGCACTGAAACAATGAATGCCCGCTGAAGTATTAAAAGCAGTGTTTCAAATTCTGCCATGGTTTGTCCCCTCAGCACTCCTAAATATTACATTAGGTGTGATTTTGCAGACTAAATATAAGCATTGGTATTTATTTTACAATTGGATTTAATGTCAAATCTGTTCTTCACAAGGATTTTTTTAAGAAATGAGTGGATTTCTCCATCAATTTGCAAATCTAAACTATTCAATTCAAACAGTAACTGCGACAGTGTGAAAAGCTATTTACAGGTCTGCAGCCATCTCTGGTTTCATCAATTTGTTTTTCAGTCTTTGTTATTTCTTGTTTCTTATGGATCTCCTGGGACAGCTTCTTGCTTGAGGAGAGAATGTCAATAGCTCATTCGTCCTCCAGGATGTTTCCTTGCAACAATGAGAATACTCCCCAAATTTAATCTAGTTCTTTTGCCTTCTTTCAGTAAAATGAAGGAAAATAAAAAAAGTTATTTCAAGAAACATGAACGTCATCTGAATAATGCTGCTGTATAATAACATCCTGATTTTGCTTGATTTGCATAAAGGGATATTCAAACAGACTGCAACTTTCAAAAATCCATTAGTGAATTTCCAGAGCATTTTAGGCACTAAGTTCAAGGTAATGTGGATACTGGACAAAGATCATCTGAGAAGGGCTTTTTGCTTTGTTTTGTTTTTGAGTTCACCAACATACTCATCAAACTTGTAGTTGAATCTTGTGTATCTGTAGGCTAGTCTGCTGGAGTATTTATTTAAGAACTAGCTTCTGCTTTCCTGGGTCCATATGATATTTCTTAGCCCATGCACTATTAGGATGCACTGTGATATTTGTAGTGATGTTTTAAAAACTAAGCTAAAGAACGAATGCAGACAAGATGTTGGATTTTAGAGAGAAATAAACATAAATGAAGTGGAGAGCTTAAGTTTACTAAGATGTAATATCTGGAAAAAGCAGCCATTCTTTATCTCTTTAACTGCAATTTATAAGAAAAGATAATTTATTTTGTTTGAGGTGTGTCTACCAGGGGAAATTAACTATGATAGCTATTCTGGATTAATTCTCCACACAGATGCTGAGTTAATGTCAAAGAGAAAAAGGGCATTCTTATTCCAGAATTAGAACGTATACGTAAGGGAGATAGTCCCGCAAACCTGTTCTACATTCTGTTCATGCCTGAATTTAATCCAGATTAATTTCCTTAGAGGCATCCCAGAAAAAACATTATTTTTGATTTTAGGTAAAGGACATCATAATGGTTCCTCTAAACCTGGGTCAGAACAGTGAGAATAGGAGAATCACCTGTGTACTGATTCAAATTTATTTCCTTGTTTTTACTACTTCAGTTCCTCTTCGGTTAAACTTCTGCAGTTATTGAGCATCAGGATTCTTGGAGCTGCATACAACAGATATACACCAGAAAAAAGAAAAAAGGAAGGGAAAGGATAAAATTGTGTTCCCTGGAACATACATATATAACAAAAAATAATATGAAAAGCATAGCTAAAGTTTGATGTGACAGCAATGCATAGATGTTCAGGCTGTGACTTCCATACTCACATCTGTACGCACCTGTAAAATCTATGAAATTGCCAGACCTTCTGATACTCTGACAGGTTCTTTCTTTGTTAACATAAATGACTACTTGGTAGGGGGACCAGATTCTCCTATCAGTTACTTGATTATTGGCTAGCATATTGTAGCTTAACCCAACTTTCCCTCCTCCTTTCCTCTCAAACAAAAAGCCTCTAAAAACCTATGGGAAATCAGGTGAGCAACTGTATTAGAGAAAATCAGTTCATATATATATAGACCAACAACCTTTTGACCTTTCTTGCCAGAATACACACGATAAGGGTAATTGCTAGCACTGTTATTTGTTCCCATTTTATTAAGTCTGTTTTTACAATAGGTGTTGGAGATAAGTACTCTGATGGGTATTTCTCTAGATGTCTGGTTTAAATGTATCATAGAACACATTAGATGGTGTATCCATTATCGCCATATAGTGACGAGAATAGCAGGTTTACATTAAACACCATGTCAAAGGGGAAAATGTTTCTAAATTGCATTTGCTTGGGTGAGTCACAGCAACTGGAAATAATTAAAACTGAAACAATTGAAAAAATCCTTCTATATGCAGTTTACTTTTTCTTTTTTTACTTTAAAAAAGAAATATATATTTATTTATTTTTAATTCCAGGATGCTTTTGGAGTCAGAATGGTCAGGTTTGGTGTTTCTGGTGCTATGCAATGGAGCGAATATGTCTGTGTTTCCAGACCTGGGAAGAAATCACAGGTATTCTGGCTCTATGCCCTCCCCTCTCATTATACACAGACACTTTCAGCACACGCATTGAAAATCAAGTGGTCTTCTATGTTTTCAGTATTGCTGCTCTGAATTTTCACCTTTGAAAGTGTCTTATGTGTCTCAAACCTGACTCTTGGACCTACACTGCAGAAAAAAACTCAACCTTCTAACCTCTGGAAAGGGTCAATAGTTTCTAAGAAATCATGATGCTTTTTATGAAGCACACTTTTATATGTTCTTCCAAACATTATCTCTCCTCCACAAAAACCTGAACATTTTATACTTTCTTTGTGCATCACTTAGTTGCCATCACCACCATCCTGATTATGCCTTTCAGCTTTGGTGTTCTGCTCTGCCTTTTTCTATAACTCCTAAACAATAGTCTCTAGTTACTTATTCCTTCCTTTTTTTTTTTCTTTTTACCCCTTTCTCGGATCATTTCCCCTTTCTGTCTCTTCTATCAAGTATTTTGCAACAACAGCAGTATCTTATTAGTCCCTGTGATTTCCTTTCCCAGTAACTTGTATAGAGAAAACATACTTTGAAAGATACTTCAGGCAGATAATGAGGATTTTGGAGATGGGTGGTCATGTGGTGCTTGAAATCTCTGCTGTAATGAATAACAGCCTTTCCCCAACTGGATGTGTTCCATTTCACTTTGTTTAAATGTCTGTCTCGGCTTTGCAGACTACAGAGTAGGATTGAGTTCCTCTGAAAGGTTTTCAATTAGCACCGTGCTCCCAAACTATCAAAGCAAAAATGTATCATAAGGAAAAAAAAAAAAAGCAAACAATTAGCAATTTTATTTCAAAAGCCTTAAACCACTTTGGTTGCTTAGCTTAGCAAGAAACATCATTTGAATGGAGCCTAATGAACTAATTTCAACAGTCCTGTGCTTGTCAAGCATTGGGTTGTTTCCTCTAAATTGATACGATGCACTGCTTTTATTTCTAAGCAGTGAGTGGAAATAAGTGAAACACTTTAATTGAAAACTGAACTCATATATTCAGCATAAGAAAAAGAAAAAAAAAGACAGGGACCAGAAAACGTTTCCTTTGCATCAGCAGATGATGAAAAGTATTCTCCTCTTCTGTGAGAACGTGACTTGATTTTAGTTTCTCGCTGTCAGTGTACTGCATCCACTTGCCATGCTCAAGAAATTATTTTTTTCTCAACTTTGGATTTGTACCTTCTTTTTAAACCACAGGGTACGGGATAGCAGCACAACTGCCACGCATGAGGCTGGACCCTGGATTTAAATTGCTCGATGCAGTGGGACCTCCCAGCAGAGAAGGGTAATTATATAGACTGAAACCAGGGAAGAGATTTGGTAAAAAGCTATTGTTTTCTGAAATGGTAGATGTTTCCAGCTGTATTGTATTGCTTCTCTCTAGAAATGAAAACCCACGGGGCTGCTGCCCAAGTCAGACAGCACCATTTTGCACCCACGCTCTTCAGCAGGAATGCAGGTGTTTGGTGGGTAAAAGAGGGCTTTTGAACTTTTTGGAGGTCTTTTTCTATCTTCTTGTGCACGGTCCCAAACCCAGGTCTGGGATACCAGCTGAGGACAGTTTTTCGTGCAGAGTGACCATTTCTGATAATCTTTAAAAGCATCCCAGCAGACTGGAATTTGGAGAAATGACCTGAATTTGGCACAGTTTCCTTCTTCCTGAGAGCTCATCAGCCTACCCATAATGTTTATAGAGATTTTCAAACTAGCAAAAAGATACAGCGTAAGATTTTGTTAATGGATTATCGCAGCTGACACTTGGATCTGAGATTTGGGGAAGGCAAGCAGAGGTTGTTATCAGCTGACTCTTAAAATCAATGTCATGAAGTTGTTAATTCCTGTGCTTGTGTGCCTCAGCTTCCCACAACATGTGATGACCATTGGTCCCCTCAATGTTGTATGGACACGTACCAAGAGACTGGAGGAGCCACAGAGGGCATGAGAGGAGCTTGAACACCCCAAGGCTCATGGGTTTATAATTAAAAAAAAGAGAAGGTGAGGGCATGAAAGACAGGGAGTTAATGGTGAAGAGAAACACAAGGAAGGTAAAAGAAAAAGAGAATGAAGGAATGGTTACAGTAAGATAACAGGAAGTGGATGAAATTATCATGCAACCAAGTGGGAACAGGAGACATAAAACCAGAGTAGAGAATGGATGGGAAAAGATGGAAATCCCTCCATCCCCTGCTCTGACTGCCAAGCACACTGCAGTGTCTGCAGTGACAGGGGAAGCTGCAGCTGCACATCCAAACTGTGTTAAAGGGACTGGAGAAAGAAGTCCATTTCTTGTCCCAATTACCCATTTAATGTAGAAGGAAAATTTGTGCAGTATTTTAGGGGATTATAGGGTTTTGTTCAACAACTTTTCTTTAAAATGTTCTTTTTAAGTGGTGCAACATTTTTACCTGCTCACGAGAATATAAAAATATAGTCTGAAAAGCTGGGCATTTGATGCCCTGAAAAATTAGAGGAGCAAATTGCTTCATACAGAGTGATGGATATAATGCACTCCATTTACAGCAGTTCTGTTGATAACAGATATGTCTTCAGAATAATAAAACAGGTTTGTTAGATAAAGTTACATGCTGTCCATTTTTTGCCGGTGATAAAATTTGTTAAGGATTTCCTGGTCTTTTTTACTATTTCTTTGTGACTAGTACTTCTCACAAAATACTTGTTACTGTGCAAATGTAATTAAGATAAGCATTCTGAAATGGGTATGTTCTATCTTCCAGATAGAAAACAGTAGGAGGGACAAATGTTGATGAATAAATATAGAAAGCAGTCCAGCCTTTGAATTTCCTAACACATAACTGAATAAAACTGTCCCAATAAACCGATTCTGTGGAAGAAAGATTTCACGGTATTGCTGGACACAGCAGTAATAGCTACCTCTTTCTTCTCTGTCTTGAAGTATTGACATCTGGCAGGTTTGCCTTGACTTTCAGCACTAAGCTTCTTGCAAATAAATATCTCTTTCCCTGGGTACAAATGGATGTTCAGCAAACACAGACACAAAGTCAAAACCCAAATGCACGAACAAACAGTAGTTAAGTGTTTCAGAAATGCTGGGAATGTGTTTTAAAAGTATGTGACAACATAAATACTTTGTCCTGGTTTGATAGTATTGAAAGCTTATGACAGGAACTGGGAAAGTTTTGAAGTACTGCCTCTAGATACAACTTTTTATTGAAGTAACATATTACTGCTCAACAAGAAATTCAGCTATTGAACTCCTCTGTTATTAGTTCCCCAGACCAATAAACAGCAGCTGGACCTAACATGAGCCTTTCACAGGCTGGAGAATATACCTGCTTTCACCCAGCCAGGAAGGGAGCACTAATACTCTGCTGCAGCTGGGAAAACATGTGTGTGCTACCAATTAGGAAACCTTTCAAAGTGTGGCTTTGCAGCCCATCTGTGATCCACAGACCTCAGCTTGGGAACCATTATTCTCTACTAATGGCACCTGGGGAGCGGGAGGGATGGAAAACTGTGGGGTTCGAGGGAGCAGACTCTATTAAATGCTATGGCAACAGGTAGCAAAACAGCGTTCTCCCTTTCTCCCTTACTAATTAGTAGCTGTTAGCATCTGGAGTTGACTGTTGGTGGATGTAATTTGCTGCACTCCATCTTGTGATGGTGCAAGAAAACTGAAGGACAATGCAAGGAGGGGTCAAGGCAAGAGGCAAAAGAAATATTAGTGATGAACTCCTGTATACTTACTTTGCAATACCATTTTTTAAATAAAATCATGCTCCTTGAAGTCTGGGAGTAATGTGACTAACACAGCACTATTTTCTACCCTGTCTGAATTGTTTTGCTTATATTCTCTGCATTCTTTTGGCAGAAAATAGTCCAATACTCATTGCTTACATTGTTCAAAATTTCTAGAAAATGAAATTGGCAATTGAAAACTCCCATGGTAGGTCTGAGGATAATCTTTTCCTTAACTATTGGTGATCCATACCCATTGGAAAGGAGAGGTTTCCAGGTGAGGTCTGGTCTGGTGGCATGCTAGCACAGGGCCAGGGAAGGAGCCACAAGCACAGGAATGCCCATCTCCATAGAGAGAAACAGGTTCACTGCAGTCCTTCTCTCCAGAGTGGGGGCTTTCTTCTTACCAAAACTGAATGTTTTGAGGTCACTGTCTTTCTATTAGATACAATTATTATTAAATACATTTGGGCTATAGGATTCAACACTGTTTGGAGAAAGAGGAGGAAATATGTCTGAAGATGTAGTGTATTTGCAGAAACTTCATTTCTTGAGGAAACCAAGCTAAAAAAAATAATTTCAGACTTAAATATTGCATATAATTGCTATGTTTGAAGGCAGGAGTGAAATCAGACCACTCTGCTCAATTACATTGATATTTTATGCTTAATTGTATTAATGACTTTCATTCAGCGCTCAATTACTACCAAGATCAACGGCGTTTCTTCACAGACTGAATGCAAAGGAAAAAGGAGCTGGCATGGAGAAATGTTGAAGGAAAAATCCTGTCAGCTGAAACTGTGCCCAGGAGTAATGTGATGTTTCAGGGATTCTATACAAAATAAAATGATGTGGTTGCTATTCATTAGTTAAGTACGAGGGCTTGCCAGGTACCACCCTGACACACTACAAAAAGAGCAATACTCGTTGTAAAGGTCTGGTGATCCAAAACATTTCAATCTTCTGCCCATTTCTGTAGCCAGGAGGCTGTGGTCCACATTAGAGTTATGTACCTTTGTAAGATTTTACAAAACCTTGTGCATTTTTTGTGATCCTAAAATGCACAAATTTATTCATGGAGTTGTTTTTATTGTTGGAAGCAGTTCCAGTTACACATATACACATTTGCAGAATGTAGGCTCTTATCCTGGCTTTTCATGATGGGTGCTGAAGTGAAGCCCTCCAAGTCATATCCACTGTTTGTCATCTGCAGATGAACAATTTCTAGTGCTACAATAAGCACAATTCTGATTAGTCGTGTACTTATATTTTCTTTCGCTGCTTTGTGTGGCTTTTGAGTTTGGACAAACAATGCAGCAGCTCTGCAGGAACTCAAATGTAAGAAACTAAGAACATTGGAATTTCTTCTAAAATCAGAAGTTGGAGATTATTTATTAGGTAAACAGTATGGTTTAATAGTAGTAGACCATTTCCATTTTCAACTGTGCCGAAATAGAAGCTCCAAAGTTCAAATCTCATCAGCTTTGCAGAAATGGATTTTAATTTCCCCCTGTGTTTTTAATTTTGTAGCAGCTTGACCTAGAAGGCCTGCCAAAGAGATAAAACTACCTTCTGGAAATGCAGAAGAGATTATAAAAGCTATGGGAGCTAGGTGATGATGGGCATTTGAAAATCCCACTAGATACACATCTGCATTTTTAGGCACCTAAAATAAAAACCTATCTTCAAATCTGCAAAGCAATCAGTTGCTTGTTGGGCCTCTATGCTGGCAGATATAAAGATCTGCAGGTGCACTAATAAGAAATCAGCAGGATCTGAAGCAACATGAATAGCTGTGTTATAGGAAAGCTCTGAAATCATAAACTGTGGTAAGATGCAGGAATGACTAAAAGTAAAAGTCTCTGGTGAAGCCTGAGGAGCAGAAGCTCCATAGGGACCATAGGGAAGTATTTGATTTGGGTTGGTTTTGATGCTCTTTTGTTGTTATCATTACTGTTTGGTTCATATGTCTTACATCAGGTAATGTTATATATATATTTTTTTTTTCCAAGCACAAATTAAGCAGTTCAACGGATGGCAGTGGGTTAAACCATACTGACATGTATGATAAAGCAATACTGATTTTTTTTTTTAAAGTACACTGTTGAGAGGAAAGGCTTGGGATTCAGGTGTTTTCTATGAGACATGCAGATTATAGAGGCAAGAAAAATATCTACACAAACCATACCAAAATAGTTTTAATTACTGCACTGTTTTGAAGTGCTCAAGTAATTGAGGAGAAGAATGACAGAGAAAGTGCAAATTAAATGAAGGTGGAAGAACACAAAAATAATTCTAATGTTTCCCTTATGTCCAAGTCCTGCCTGTGGTTTCTCTACATTATAAAGATATTTTTGAAGTACCATTTCATTCAACAGATACTTGATACCTCTATTGAAGGTAGCCTACTACTTTTCAGGACTCAGTAGATACACCCAGCTGCAGGATTTTTCTGGCTGTGGTTATAGAAACTCATTTTTTAACTCAGTAGCTCATTGTGCTTGCTTTAGTTTTTTAGCCTACAAGAATAATGGCAGTCACTTTATGAGAATGAGGTTGTAAATCACTTTTTCAGTTCAATGTTTTCCCTCAGTGTTCTTCTCTGAGAGCACCTGAGAGAGCTGGGCCTGGAGGACACTTCTTGACCACTCGGTCCCTACAAGTGTCACTGGCACCTTGTTGGGTCTTCGTCTGCATGTTTGAGATAGTTTTTCTGAACTTCCAGTTACCGCTACTTTGCAGCAATCTTTAAAATATATGTAGAAAGCAATTATCTCTTGCCCAGAATGGCATACAGGCTTGAGAAGCAGTTTTGGATCTCTTTCATCAATATATTTTGATTTGGGTTTTAAAAATCCTATTTAAAAGAAACCAAATCAGTGAAAACTAAGTAAAAGCTCTCAAAACCTGGCACGTGTTTACATTATCTGTGGAACAATTGCAAGGATTTTCCAGGAGATACTGTTCTATCTATATCCAAAGTGTCAGTCATGCTAAACAATGACAGAAAGTTAGAGAAAGGCCCAAGTTGGAGGAAAACTGGGTCATTATATAACTGTAAATGTCGAACTTCATAATCCTTTTAATTGAGAGCTATTTAAATATTTTTTTGTTCCTTTTCTGAAGGCAAACACACAGAACTTTTACCAGGTTATTCAAGATGTTATTGCTTCATAAATCTACAAGGTCTTTAACAAAGATCATCATCCTACCTTCAGATTTACCTTGTATATTAATTTCTAGATGGAAATTAACCATCTTTGTTTGCTTTATTTTAACCAGAAAGACACAGCAGTGTAATTATTGACTGAATATATGATAAAATTTTAAAGAGGAGCACATATGTGGCCAGAATTTAGGATTACATGATGTGACAGTGGGATTGGTCTTTTATTACCGGTTTTGATACATTCTGTACCATGGTTGCAGGTAGATAAGCAATAATTTGGTAAACTGTGATGAAAATGAAGGGCCAATTCTTAAAATTTTAATAGGGAAGTAAGGTAGTTGTTACAATCTTAATATATTTACTGAATACTAGAAAAAGCAGGAATAGTAGATCTGTAGCAGGGCTGAGTCAGTCTGGAAAGTTAAATTCTGCCTTTTTGGAGAATTTAACTGTCCAGTCTTACACTGCAGGGACATCTTTTTTGTTCCATTTCCTTGATTTGATTTATTTATTTTTTAAAAACAGAAGTGAGAAGAGACAGAACTGGTGTTGCTTAATATAATTGTGTAGGTGTTACTGCTAAGCTTCACTGAGGACAGCTGTAAGGAATAGCTAAGCTGTCCTGCAGAACCAGGGCCTGAAAGTACCATCAGCCTCTGCTGCAAACACCAGCACCTGGCATCAGCCAGAGGACAAGCATGTGCTTTGTGTATACATTGAGAGAGAGGGACATCGCAGCTTCCCATGCTGCAGCGGTCTCTGCATGAGAAGCAGGGGAAGAAGAAAGGAGACAGAAGGAGCACCAAATGGACTGAACACATCTTGGGTGCACAGCGCCAAAAGAAGCTATCAGAGGGTGCTTTTGGGCTCAATGGGAACAGAGGTGGTTTCTAACATTCCCAAAGGGAGCATCTCTCCAGGGGAGCAGGGCATAGCCAGGGCTCGTGTCTGGGACCTCTCCCACACTCTGGATGGTGAGTTGCCCAGAACCAACCACTACGCCAAAGGTGAACACAGCTGTGAATTTAATTGAACTCATCATTCTCCAAGTGAACCAGGAGTGCTCAGACCACAGTTAGGGCCTTCTTTAGGAGTATGGCTGAATTATTTCAGAAGTGCAATGGACCTGAATTGGAGGTTTAGTTCTCTTGACACATGAAATTTTCTAGAATATCTGGAGGCCTTTGCTTCCAGAAAAATTAGTTTGACACCCCTGCTTTAATGGGACCATGTCATCCTCCAGACTTGGGATGATGGGCACTTAGGTGCTAATGGCAGAATGCAAAATCAAGCCAGATGGCCTCTGGTTCAGGAGATACATTGCTTTCATTTGTGGTTTCCATCAGGCTCTGGTACTGGGCATATACGCTCTCTGCAAGGTAGCCTCATTAGACAATTAAGGCACAACAGTTTGGCATCAACTATGGCCAGCATCATAGCAGAGGTCTGCAAGCTCATATGCCATCTGGTCTGCTCTCTTCAAAGTTTTTGGCTTTGTTGCAATTTTGGCAGCCAACCCAAACAAGAAATGGTCATTGAAATCTCAGCTTAAGTTTCTTGCCAGCAGACCACTGCTTGCTTAACCTTGAAATGCACAATGAAAGGTTTCTATGCTATTCCTAAGCTGTGTAGGTACAAGGAGGGGAAAGCAACTTTATGCATTTAGATGGAGAGAGAGGACATTAGTTTCTATCTGTGGCACCCTTGTGACAGGACTAGGCAGATTCATGCAGCCCTCGAAGTGGAGGAGACAGTAGTAAGGAAAGGACATCACCAAGTCAAGAGGACAGAAAAACAGTGGAGGTGGGTGCATATTGATAATGCAGACTGACATAAAATCCAGGCTCTTTCTATACCAGGGATTGCTGTATGCTAACATGAGCTGCAGTGATCCTTGTCCCCATGTCACAGGTTTCTCTTTTTGGCTGTTAGCTTTTTTAGCCTAAGCTGAAATTCCCTTACAGGATTTACTTTAAAATAGAAGAATTAACTTTAAAAAACCCAACACAACCCTTTCTCCCTCTCCAAATCTCAGTGCCGTAGTCAGAGTTGCTAAATTGCTAAAGAATATAAATAAAAGTAGCTTGGTTTGTAACAGAGAATCATTCTCACTTCTTTAAGACAAAGAAATCTTTCATGTGTGCATGCAATGAGACACATTGTCATCATGCGAATTTTCTCAGGGACGGTTTTCACTGGCTTGACTCAATTCTGATTATATTTAGCTGAAGATACAAACGTGTTCAGAAGTGATTTTCCAGGTATTCTTAAATGTTTCACTCTTATCACTTAATTCGTACGAGCTTTGCTGTGTAAAATCAGGTCTTACATACAGTGGCATGAATAGTATTTTAGGTGTGAAACTAGAATATATTTTAAACATATTCACAAGCTACCGAGACTCGAAAAGCGAAACTTATGTGTAAACATAAGGGAAAGAAAACTGCAAGAGCAAATAAAAAGGGTCTAAGCAGATTTTTTCAGAACTAGCTTGCCTAAGTAAGATACCTTAGCATAACTGTCTATCCTACATCAATTTTTAAAATTTTATAGAAGACGTTTTTCAACTTAGGATGTCTTAACTGGAAAATATTCTTCTGGAGACAATCACGGTTTTGCCTCTTGGTTGATGACCAGTTCCATAATGCACATTTTTAGAGAAAGAGAGTTTCTTTTAGTAGAGCTCATCGATAGTATTTTTATCAAAGTAAATTGAAAATAATATATGTATTTTTTTCTTGCCTGGTGCCTGGACTTCTCGGATTTAGAAACCAAAAGAAAGATTTCTTTTGAACATGAGTCCCCTCTGAGATTTTATCTGCTGACTCTAGCCCTACTGAGCTGATTTCTTTCTCAATTTTGCATGCCAATCAACTGAAAAGACAACAAAATAATTTGACTCACTTTATGAATCTAGTAGTTGATCTTACTACTTATTTGTCCTGGAGGGCAAAGGGACAGCTAGTTGATCTCCAAGGTCAACCTCCTTAGAACACAGGAACTGCCACTCTGATGTGCAGGAAGTCAAGCAAATGAAGAAGTTGGCCAGTACAGATGATCAGGGACCCCCCAGATGAGCTCAAGTGCAATAGATAATGACATGGAAGGAAGAAGTGGGAACAGTTGCACAGGAGTAATATGGAGACATTGCCTGAGCCTGCAACAATGGAGTTAAGAAAATTCAACTGGAGATGAAACTAACAAGGGATGTGAAGGGCAGGAAGCCTAGTGACAAAGGACATGGTAAAGACCAAGGTGCTAAATTCCTTTTTTGCCTCATTTTTTATCAGAATGATTTGCCCTCCCAACTTTCTGAGCTTACTAGCAGGGTCTTCGTGAACAAATCACTACTCACAGCAGAATAAGATTGAGTCAGGCACTACTTCAGCCAACTGGACACAGAAGTACATGTGGCCAGGTGCCAAGAGGTCTGTCTGATGTTGTTGCAAGGCCTCCATCAAGAAATCCCTCAACCTAAATTATGCTGTGATTCTGTGATTTTATTATTCTTGCCCTGTAAGTGGCTAAATGAGAGGAGACAGAAATGAAGCAGCAGATTGGAGTTGCTATTCAAATGGATTACACTATGTTCTTTGAGTCAGAGAAAGAATAGGATTGTAGAGAGAAATAATACATTTTACTAGATCAACTGATATAGCTGGGAGAGAAAAACAGAAATAACTTTTATTAGGTTTCAAAGAGAAACAGTTCTCTTCAAAGCTGAAAACAATTTCTCTAAATTTTTTGTTTATATTTAGCAGTGAAAAAGGTAGTAGATACTTTCAGACCAATAAAGTATCGTAGACTAGAACAGAGAAGCATCTGTAGGATAGAAAGAGAATCTCAGCATAAAGACCAGCTCATGCATTTTACTCTTAGCTCCCCAAACTTTGCCTTCAATTACAAACACTTTCTTCAGACATTTCCATAGATAGAAGAACAATGTGCCCCCACAATATGCTTTAGGAGTCACCACGGAAAAGAGATTCTAAATGACTACTAACAAATGTAAGAAAGCTTCAACATCTGGATGGAAAACCTAGAATCCCTATTGATTTCCATCACAGCTTCATTAATCACTTTCTGTACAAACATTAATTTCTTAGTCACAACCAGCAACATAAATAGATAGAATACATCGGAAACCAAGACCAGTGCACCTAGCTCTGCAATTATTTAATCACCAATCAATCATTTAAAACAAAACAAAATGGTTGGGCTATACACTTAGATTCTGAAACACTGGTGTATTAGCTTTGGGGAAAACTTACAACATCTACCCAAATCCCCCCAGAGCTACCAAAAAAAGGATCATCACCTGCCAGGCAATTCTGTGAAAATAGATCCCATCTTTAACCAAACCACCACACTACCATATACGAAGTCTCTTCATTGAAAAAGTCACATCAGTTGTATGCAGCTGCCTGGGTAACACCCCAGCCTTGAAAATAATACTAAATTATCATCCATCGTTGAAGAAAATTTGAATTTATTTCTTACCTTGGAAAACAAATTAGCAGCACAACCTCCCCCCACACTCCCGTCCAGTCTCACTAAGTTCATTGTCCAAAGCAAGTTTCCTGGAGATGAACATGCACTTGTTCAGGCCATTGTTCAGGAAGAGTGAGACTTTTGGCAGGAGGCCCGCTCGGCTAAACAAGGAGATTTTTAGTGAACTAAAATGCAAAGCACATAAGAAGTGGAAACAAGGGTGAGCAAAAAAGGAAAAGTATAAAAGTATAAAAGTACTGCTCAGACATGTTGGGACAAAACCAGAAAGACCAAAGCCCAGTTGGAGCTAAAGCTGGAGAGGAACATAAAAGCTAATAAGATGTGATTTTACAAGCGTGACAGAAGTGAAAGGAAACTCAGAGAAAATGTGCCTCCATTTCTCAATGGGAGAAAATCTAGTGATGGACAGTATGGAAAAGGCTGAAGTACTCAATGACTTTTTGTCTCAGGGAAAACCTGCTTCCAGATCTCTGCACACACCAGAGTTATATGGGAAGGAGGACAGCCAACAGTGCATCAAAATCCATAGAGCTGGATGGGTTTTCTTGGACGATGTTGAAAGATACAGCTGATATGCTTGTGAGGCTGCTGTAATTACTGAAAAATCATGGTGTTTGGGGGATGTCCCTGATGGCCAGGTTAATGTTGCACCCAAATTCCAGAAAGGTCAGAATGACAATCTAGGAAACCGTAGGCTGATCAGCCCCACTTCGGTCCTCTGAAAAACAGCAGAGCTCATCCATTTCCAAACACATGAAGGACAAGTGTTAATTAGAAGTAGTCAACAGATTTATCAAAGCAAATCATATTTATGGAGATAAGTTGGACTGGGTACTGGGCTACATTAAAAGATGACACCCCGTAGGCTGAAGTGGGCTGGTGATTATTTCTCTTTTTGACACTTGTGAGGTCACATCTGGAACATGAGTTTGCCCATCCCATTTCACGCCTATGTATTCTGTATAAAGAGAATACTGACATTAAAGTGAGTCTTGAGGAGGGTCACCAGGATGACTGGGAGGAGCACAGCTAGTTCAGCCTGGAGAACAGAAAGCTACAGAGAGATCTGATTGTTGATTTCTACTGCCTAATGGGAAAGTATAGAGAAGGCAGAGACAGACGTGTAGCAAAAGTACACGCTATAGCAAAGGAAATTTTGGTCAATGGAATGACCAGAAATATTCAGAGCTCAATTGGACAAACCCTTGACCAGTCTGATCTCAGTTTTGAAGTTAACCATCCTTGGAGCAGGAATTTGGACTATGTGACCTTCCAGCATTTTTATGGCTCAGTGTTCAGAAAACCTGATTCCTTACTGTGGCGAAAGGACTGATGGCATGGATGAAGCAAGGGTGGTGAATGTGGGCTTATATCACTTTTGTCTGGAAAATGAAGAAACATGGACTGGACAAATGAACTCTTAGATGAACTGGAAATTGGCTGGGCCACCAGGCTGAAAAGATAGTAACCAATGGCTCAAGATCAAGGCAGCAACCAGCAGCAGAGTGCCCAAGGGTTTGATAACAAGGCCAAGACTGTCCAATATCTTCATCAGTAACATGGGTGATGACACAGAATGCAGCCTCAGAAAGCTGTGGAAGGTTTGGTGAAGTGCACCATCAGAGTCTTGGGGCATATGGACAATGAAGGGGGCTTGAAGGAGTGGGTTTGTTTAGTCTGATTAAGAGGATCCATAAGGGGAGAATCTAAAAGCAGTCTCCAACGGCTTGAAGGGGTTATAATACAAAGCTAGCAGAGCTCAAGCCTTCTAGTAGACAGCAGATGATATAAAAGCATGCAATGGCCACAAATCACAACTTTGAAGATTCAGAGTGGACATCAGGAATGACTTCTTCATTAGGAGCACAGGGCAACAGTGGGAGAGGCTTCCCACAGAAGTGGTGTATCTCTGTCTGTACAAGGTTTTGTACTTGTTTGGCTAGACAGAGCCACAAAGTCTGCTTTAGTGTTGCCAACAGACCTGCTTAAGCAGGACTCTGGACTGAGCGCTCTTCCAAGCAAAATTTCAATGGCTCTGTGAACCACACTGCATCTGTGCAACACATGTGAGGCTTGTCAACATGTCTCCACAACCAGCACAGTGAATGCATCACTACAGAAACATCAAAGCCTCTGGCCCTTGCACAAGCACATCCCAGAACATGCTATGCACTGTCCAGTGAGACAGATACCCACACAGTTTCCATGGCAGTAAAATAACAACAACCACACACTGGAAAAACTCACAGAGATCATCAGTAAAGGACAGAAGCTCCTAGATAGCAGAAGGACTTCATTTATTTTATTTCCCCCCTGCAAAATATTCACTCCATCTGTGACTGCTCAGGCCTAAACCTCCAGGAGATGTACAAAGCACCTTCAGAAGAGGAATGTGGGAACTAAAATGCACACCCTTGCTGGACACTGAAAAATAGAGACACCTCCTTCATGGCATATTGTAATTCTATCCCCAAGCCTCTCCATCTCTCACAGACAATGAATTACCTGTCTTTTTCTCTTTTTGCCCGATAGGAGCTAATGACCTTATCAACTTCCTTCCTTGCTCACACTGCTCCTCTGCTCCTCAAGTACCAACCACCTTCTCGCCTGTATAGTCTAACTATTTAACGTAATCCAGTTAGATTCAGACCAGATGTTCAAT
Organism: Patagioenas fasciata; assembly: GCF_037038585.1. Lineage (NCBI taxonomy): Eukaryota > Metazoa > Chordata > Aves > Columbiformes > Columbidae > Patagioenas > Patagioenas fasciata. Next base: position 171,296,175 of record NC_092520.1, on the reverse strand, counting down.
TGCCTTTAACACCAAAGGTGCTGCTTTTATTTCAGCCTTGAAAAATGGCTTTTGCTGCTGAAAGGCTGTTTCTTTCCAACAATCTGCTGGGATAACAAAAGATATTATCTGCCTCTACAAACCTTGCCTCATTTATATCTGTAGATTATCATGCTATGAAAACAATGTCACTTTTGTGAATTACATAATTTCAAAGAGCCATGTTTTCAAAGAAAAATGCATAATCCCCTCTTCCACTACCACCCATTTCTCTCTATGGAGGAGCACACCCAGACTCTGCCTGTAAACTGAATTTTCTAGTGGAGCCAGATGATATGAAAAAAAGTTTAATTTACTCTAATTCGGAGTGCTTCAGGTCTTAATCCTGATATAGGTCAAACTTCTTGCAGTCTGCTGAAGGCTCATGTAAGTCAGTCATTGAAAGTCATCTGTTTGTCTTTATGAACTACATCAATCTTAGACTCGTCAGTACAAACACAAATAAGACTATGTTGCAGCAGAATTCTGTGCTCCTGAAAATTGCAGAGCTGAGGAATTTACAATAGTCAGGTGGTCTGTCAAACCTGTATTCTTTAGGGCTAGCAATCTTGGTTGACAAGGAATCTTTTCAAGCATTTAATTTTTAATTTTTTACTGATGTTAAATCAGCCCATTAGCCAGTTGCTGGAAATACAAGGGAACTTCTGAGGCCAAAAAGGAATTACAGTCCTCTCTTGATGGCCTGTATTTCATATGATAGACGTCATTCCAATGTAAGACTAATTTAAGATGAAGGCTTGTGGAAAAATCAAATATTACATTAAAGAATAACTGCAGCAAGCAATAGTTAAAGAACACAATTCTGTAACTTCTGCAGTTGTTTATAAATCAATTATACTCTTGCTGGAAGCCAGCACCATCACTGGAACTGTTCCAGATTTCCACTTTTGACAGTTTCACTATAGGTCAGAGTTCACTATAAGCTGCTCCACTGTATAATGAACTAAGCCAGAGGGGTTGGCTTAGTAGTTTAAGTATCAGCTTTGAAATATCCAGGCACCCTGGAAACAAAGGTTTAAATCCCAGCAGGCTTGACTCAACCCTTCCACTTTTTGAGGTAGATAAATGGTGTGCAGTGTGCTAGACTTTCTATGGACCTCTCTGATAAGGTGACACCTGAAAAAGAGACATGTGATCTACTCTGTGCACACATTAAAGGGCTTATTGCCTTTTTCTTAAGGGTAAGTTTGTTTCAAATTCTTGGCCAAAATTTTTCAACTCCAAGAGTTGTGCAGTTCAATCTGTATCGCTTGTCTGAGTGACTGTTGCCGCTGATTTTAGAGACAGAAATGCTCCAGTGATACTGCCTGCATTTCAGCCTTATCCAAAGCCCATCAAAATTAGTGTCCTTCTAGTAACATTTAGACTGATTTTTCTTTTGCTCAGCACCTTCCAGAACAACCTAGTACCCCCTCAAAACCCCAAATATTGACAATCCCTGTAGCACAGTATGTCAGAAGCACAATTGGATGTGTAATACCATATATCTATGTCCTCTTAGCTATGCGTCTGTGCACACACCTAATATGAAAATGAAATCAAACAAATGTGACTTAGTCCTTCTAGCTACCTTAGTCCACTTGTTCCAGTTGTGCAGCTAATTAGCATTCATCTCACAGGGATTTGCCTACAGAAATTTTGCACGATGAAAGTTTGATGCATAAGAAGCATCTCAGGACAGAGCGGTTCCCTTAGCAACCTTGCAGCCAGCTCCAGCAGCCCTGACCCAGCCACAAAGCCTTTCACAAGCCGAGGAGACATACTTAGTGACAGCTGGCTGAAATTTGGGAGTACTGATAAACTGCCTTCTTATCTGGAAATCACCTTTGAGGAATATTATCTTTATTGACTTGCTTTAAAAAAAACCCTGCTGCTACAAATTAGTACATAATAATAAGCAGCAATATCAATTTATTAGTGTACCCTCCCTCTCCACCAGTAAAGCACCTGGGGCACTGAATAACAGGGTAAAAATAAACACAGCATAATTAATTAACACTGATTACACTCCCTCCCCTCTGGACCATCTCAAATGTAGCTGTTCAGTCCTGTCTGGCTCACCCCTGCCTCTCCCCATGCCACCTCTGCCGGGGAACCCTTTGCCACATCCCCCAGCTCTCTGTTGCCTCTGCACACTCTGGCCTTGCCTTTTATCTTAGTGTACAGCTTTGTCTTCTCTCTACTTTTGTCAGTTATGCCCCTGCCTTACATCCCCCATCCTCATTTCCTAAAAAAGGAAAAAAAAGCCCAGTTTTTTCTTTTGTTGGAGAGGGCAGTAAATTTCAGGCATGACTGTGTTGTAGTAGAAAGGAAATAGAGAATAACACCTGCAAATATTGCTATCATTTCCCAGGTCTTTCTATCTGCCGTGGTAAAAATAAGTATTATCAAAAGTTTGCCTTTTAATTACATGTTCACATGATATTTCTGGACTGGACACGCGTCTCCTGGCTGACTACCATATTGTTCAAGTTAAGAAAAATCAAACATCTCTCTCTCCGTAGAGGTTGCTGGCACTGGCCTCTCTGCTTGGTTATAAGGTGCCACCTTGCAGCCAAATTTCCACCTGAGTTTTGTAAATCTTCTCTACTGCACACTAGAGCTGATTTATGGACAAAGGCAATGTTTAGCTGTTAGTGATTGCAACAGAAAATTTGTGGTGTGTTTGTCTGTGCATGTTGGACACATGGGAGGTTCAAGAGAACTCTGTCACAAAGCTCAAGAAAAGGCATTCTCTACAGGTTACTCATCATCAAGATAAGAGTGACAAGATGAGAATATTAAATTAATATATGTCAGAAAACAAAGAAATGGTCCTTAGTGTCTTAACTTTCTCCAGTGTATTCCTTTTCATGCTCAGTCCCTGTCACCACATGCCAATTTCTCCAAGTGAGGATTAACCAGTGGAATTCCCACTGAAGACTACTGTGCCATTGCAGTTTCATGACAACTCAGTAACGCCTTCTAGCCTTTCAAAAATACAAAGTGAAAAGAAAAACTATGGAAGTTTTGTTAGAAGTTATGATAGTTATTACATGCTGCAAACTGTTATATGTTGCAAAAAGTTTGAATAAAGCTTGTGTTTACCTCCATTGCATTATTCATATTATTATTAAGAAAGAAGTGTAAAGAAAAAATGTTAGCAAGATTTATGAAATTCTGATGGGGATGGACTCCCAGGTTCCCAGATAAAAGTTGCCCATGTAAACAGAAAATCTGCATGTCAAGGAAGGATATTCCCTTTCACAGCTTGTGTTAGGCAGGAAATTGTAAAAGTTGTGGCTGAAAAATGAGCACTGTGTACCCGTGCAAGACTGGCTGGAGATGTGACAGTGCGTGTGACAGCAGCTTCAGCATTTGTTCATGCTGGGGTGAGCAGGAACCTTCTTTCCACAGATTTGCATTTTGAGGAGATTGTTTGTGGAGGAGATGATGTGTTTTAGGACAAATATGTTCAGCCTAAACCACTACTCATTCTAAGCCTCAGTTCTGCATCTGTAGCTATTCAGAAATAGATGTAAGTGGGTTTAGATTAAATGCTGATAAATAGATAAAATATGCTTCCACATCTTGTTATTCAAAGTGATTTTCCTCAGCTCACTTGCCAGTCTCCAAAGCTAAAAGATATCCCTTATTACAAGTAGATACACATGCACAGTTTATAATTTTGAATCACCCTTTCACCTCGAGATCAGCTGGGGCAAAGTTTAGGCACTGGCAAAACAGGTAGCTGCCTTGGGCAGCTGGCTGCCGGTCCCTACAAAATTATGACCATCCCTGGCTGCCACAACTTTTGCTCTTTTACCTGCTTTTGTGTATCCCGCCTCCTGGAAGGGATGGGGACCAGCTGTCTGAGCCACCCAAACTACTCTCAGAATGGATGTCTCTCTCTCCCTTCACAGCTGGATGTGCCACTGCCCTGTGGTTGGGGTAGGGCTGTAGTGCTGGGTGGGGGGAAATCTCCAGGATGGGAAGAGAGGGGCAGGCTCTTAGCACTGCCAATCTCCCTGTCTTTACCTTCCTCTCCCATGACATTTGTGCAAGGGCACAAATTCACAGGGTGAGGGGAGAGGAAGGAGCAGACCTATACCGTCACTCAGCTGTAGTCTCCCCAAACCTCCCCAAACCACTGATACTTTCCAGCCTTCTGCACCACTCATCCCAGATCCTTCTCTCCCTCTCCCCAGGCATTCCCCATCCCTGGTCCCTGTCACCTCTCTTCCCCAACCTACACATGCCTTTCCCCACAATCACTGCGCTGCACCTGCTTGTCCCTTTTCACCTGGTTTTGCATGACCCTACCTGTGCATTTGACATAAACATTCCTGACCTTTAAGAAAAGTACTCCTCTTTTCCCACCCCTGATGTCTTATCTCTGTCTGTGTGCTGGCACAGGGCCATGGGGAGCAAACGGAGCCGTCAGCTGTGCACCAGCCCCGCAGCACCGTGATGCCAGCCCTGCAAAGATGATGAAAGCTCTGACCATGAAAACCACTGCGACAAAGAATTTACAGTCTCAGCAGACAGGGCGAGCAGAGGCTTGTGAGATGGGAAACAAGAAAACAGGGAGAAGAAATATGACAGCCTAACACACAGGACATCGGTAATGTCTTCAGAGCTAGATGTGGTAAGATGGACCTGCATCTCAAAAAGAACAGGTTATGGCTAGGGGACTATCACTCACAGAAAGCAGAATTACCAAGGTTTTATGATCAGCCATGTGATCCTCAAAAACATTGAATTTAATCCTCTAGACATCTAGTTAAAATGAAAAATAATTTAGGGAACTACAGTCTGAACAAAGCATTAAGACATATCAAATATCCACTGTGGTCCCCTTTGAGTTTATAAGCCATGACTACTGAAAATTTTGGCCTTTCAAAACAAAGACAGAGGGATTGACTTCAGGGATGTGTCACCTTCGAGGCAGACCAAAATAATTACAGAATAGGTGGTGAAATATATAGGATAGGAGAAAGGACATTCTTGCTATTACACTGCTCTAAATTCAGTGTGATTGAAAAGATTTCAGGAAGATATCAGTAATTTTTCATGGAATGGAAATTTAAAGAACAAAAGAAATTTGTCTCCCTCAGATATCTGAGTTTTGTGTTGTTTTGCTGATTAGAAACAGCCAATTTTTTTTATGATATCATTTTTTACTGTACCACAAGGTTCCAATAAACACTTTAATAAACATCACAACCCAAAAACTCATTGTCTCTGGTTATGTCTCCATAAAAATTTATGACAGCGTCATTCTGCCAGGGCTTCTGACTGAAGAATTTAACTTAGATGTTTATTTATGATTTTTGGGTGGGTGGGGACATTTTTTGAAGAGTTGGATGCAGCTGGCTAATCACATCAGCCCTATGTGTCCATAGCGGCAGACATTTAGACCATTTTTTAGACATTTTGTACCTCTTGCCTCCCACAGTAGCCTGGTGCAAAAAGGGATGAGCAGTGGAGTGGTTACAAGCCTGAGTCTGAGCTCCAGCTCAAGCCTGTGGATGGGACACTGGCTCTGCCCCTGGAGCTGATGAGGGTCTCTAGACACTGAAAGCTGAATTCCAGTCCAGGTACCCTGCCGATTGCTTTAGAATCATAGAATAGAATAATTTCAGTTGGAAGAGACCCTCAGGATTATTGAGTCCAACCATAACCTAACCTAACTGTAGCCCTGAACCATGTCCCTAAGAGCCTCATCTAAATGCCTTTTAAGCACCTCCAGTGATGGTGACACCACCACTTCCCTGGGCAGCCTGTTCTACTGCCTGGTAAACCTTTCTGTGAAGATTTTTTTTTCCTGTTATCCGATTTAAACCTCCTCTGACATAACTTGTCATCATTTCCTCTTGTTCTATCACTTGTTACTTGTGAGAAGAGACCAACACCCTCCATGCTACAACCTCCTTTCAGGTAGTTGTAGAAAGCGATAAGGTCTCCCCTCAGCCTCCTTTTCTTCAGGCTGAACATCCCCAGTTCCCTCAGCAGCTCCTCACAGGAGCTGTGCTCCAGATGTAACTAGAACCTGCCTGATGTTTATGGTTGAAACACTGATGAGAAAACACTTGAATTAACATTACCCCACAACCCAGTTCTGTTCCTTCCTGCCAGTTCATGGTTTCAGCTGACAATTTTGCACCAAGACATACTGAAATAGCGAGATTATTTTAATACATTTCGTAATTTAATGCTATAAAATACTTTAAAATAAGCTCTGGTACAAAAGCCTTCAGCAGAGGACTAAAGGAGCAGAACAGCTTGGATGGAGGAGTAGCTCAGTCAAGGGGAGCAGAGGCTGGACCTGCCCATGGCTCTGGATTTGGTGGGAACCAACAGCACCAATAGAGCAATTCATAAGGGGAGGCACGAAAACAATAAGCCAACAAGAGAAAAGGGTCTTTTTGTTAGTCTTAGTGAGGAGATCAGAGCTAGTGAGAGCCTGATCCTGGTGCTCTGGGCAGGTGCTGGACATCCTCAGCTGCCTCTGAACCCACGTGGCGGGTGAGACTGGGAGGCTGGGCGAGCACTCAGCACCGTGCAGCACTTGTCCCTAGGAGTGCTGCTTGAAGCTTCCTCTTCTCAACTTCTGTTTTTTCTCAATTTTGGTTGTAGCATGGAAAAATAAAATAGGAGGAAGGATGCACACAGAGAGAGTTCAGTTTAATGGTGGCAACAATCTGTCAAATTCCCAATATTAATTGGCCGCGTTTGTCTCCTCAGTTAAAAAGAGTCTTTATCAGAAATACGATCTATATAAAATATAGCTGGTTTTATACCTCTTTATACAAAGCCAGCAATCTTGGCATAAATCAGCATTAAAGCATTTAAACAATAAGTTGTTAACTCATAAAACAGTAAGTCAGCTTCCAGCACAAGCCAAAATCAGTCACTGTCAGGTTCTGCTCACTTGGTAGGAGTCTCTAGGCAAATTTTCTCACATCTGTGCTTTAAAAATAGATTTATCTCAATGCGTTAGGGATTTAGCTCAGATTCTTATCGCAACAAGGTCCATTTCCAGACCATTTTTATAGCAAAGTCATAGACACACACAGGTGTGTGTTTTCTATTTGTTTATTGGCTTGCCTTTTTTGTATTTTAAAGGAAATGTCATTGTTTTATTTTTCATGGGTATTGCACCACAGAGACCAAAATTATATGAGCTTCACCACTGTGCCTTCATTTGTAAGTTCTCCTATGGCTCAATATATGACTGTTCTTTACTACACTAGCTTATGCAGCTTTTTCCTTTTCAGTTTTCTTAGCATTACTTCTATTGCACAGTTCAAGACAAAAAATAAAGGATAAAATGACAATAAAGGCTCCCAGGGAAAAACAAAAGGGAGGAAACATGAAAAGGACTTGAGAAAAAAAGGGTACAAAAGCATAAAGTACAAAGCAGACTAGAGTTGAAAAGATTATAGAATTAAGGGGAAAAACGTGTTAATGTAATCTTAAAAAAAAAAAGGGAGAAATAATTCAAATGAAAAACCATCAAAAGGAAGATAAAAAGGAGAAACATTAAAACAACAAAAAAAAAGGGAGATATTTTTAGACAGCATGTTTAACCCGAGGGGACAGCCCTCAGGAAAGCCAGGTGTAGTTTACTGAAATTATTATCCTAATAAACTGTGCAACAGAACAGAGAGCATCATAACACTTTTAATGGAGAACACAAACCCATGGTCTCTCTTTCCTTTCATAACACCCTTGTTTTGAGTAGATCATGAGCACAACTTTTGCAACGGGTCCTGGCATTCCCAGCTCATTAATTCTCTGCCAAAATAATGCCTGCACGGCCTGTCCTTATTTTCCTGTGACAAACATCGAAAGCTCTGTTTTCCCTACCAATAAAACGGGGATGTTATTTCTGGACCTGTCTCACCCTGGCGGGAGAGGAGATGGATTAAGGGCCAATGTGGAGTGGTGCCCAAGTCCTCTGCATTTGGAGGGAGTGATGGGGATGCAGCCCTGTAGGGTGGGAGCAGCATCCCCAGCCCTTTCCTCAGGCTCATCCCCACAGGTAGCACTAATTATTTATGTGGTGCTCTTAGCAGGGTTAAAATCAAGTCATCACTCTGAGGTCAGAAGAGGAGAGTCAGTTCAGCTTGGTAAAACACAGCCATTAATTTTCTACATGATGATCTTTCATTACAGTGCTATATTTAAATCTAAGAAGTATTTTTTTTCCCATGTTGTTCAAAGCCCTTATTTATACCACTAACTAGATTTCCTAAAAATCTGGGGTTTTTTGGGTGGTAATTGTTATGCTTCTCCTATTTTAAGTAATGAGCTATTCTGAAAGACTTAAAAAAAAAAAGTGTTACACTTGTGTTTAAATGATAGCAATATAAAAAATAAGAGAGTGAGAGTTCTCATTAGTAAAGACAGCCTTCATTTCTCGTTTAATTTCACTAGGGCCCAAGTATAAAGCAGTTGAAAGGCAGATAAATTAACAAAAAAATCCCTTCCATCAAGGACAATTAATCACAAAGGCGCAAACTCAGTTCTTGGCTTAGGAAGCCACTAAGTTAAGTCACTAAGGCTACTGGAAACTGAAAGATGACTTGGTTCTCACCTTGATTTAATCTTGCTTTAGATCAGACGGATCTGGTATAGATGCACCATTGCATGCAGTTTGGCATTTTAATGTTATAAAACCAGAGCAAAAAGAACCAAAAATACTTTTTTAAAGGGTTTTTCACAGGGATTTTGTTGGCCTGTATTGTATCAGAAGAACCAGACTATTGCTGCTAGACACACCATTAAGGACAGAGAGCATGAAGTCTGTGTTTCACACTGCAGCACACAGCTCTGTCTAGGTTAGAGAAAAAGATGGGCAATGGACATACCTCTCATTAGGTCTTCACACATGCAGGGAAAGGCCTTGACAAGTGAGCTGGAAGGCCACAGAAATATTCAGAAGTGATGAGTGCAGTTCTCAGACAGGCTGGGTAGTTATTTCTGATGTTCATTAAAACTTTCTCATCATGGGTAACACACAGCCAAATCCTACCAATGGCTGACATAACCTTTGCAGGGATGGGGTTGAGGAAGGGGGAACAAGGTAGAAATCAGGGGAGCCTAGACAGCAGGGAAAGTTAAAGGTAAAAAATAGACCACTGCCAAGATGCATTTAACGTTTCCCTTGTGCAAACCCCTGGCAATTTAGAATGGGTCTACACAGTCAGGGTGAGGTATAAAACCTCATATCTGCCCATGGTCTGATGTGGGAGGTGGGTTATCTCTAAAGAACCCAAGCTAATAAGCCCTGTAAATGCCATTCCTCTCTTCTAGTGATGGCCTCAATGCATGACCCCTTCTTGGTTCCCTTCTCATTGGTCTTACCGAAGAAAATAGCACTTAGACCGCTGTTTAGTAAGCCCAGAGGGATCTCCCAGCACAACGAATTCTTTCATCTGTAGCTGCCTTTTTATTATTTTTTTCATGCTGTTATATTCATAGCACATACATTGAGTAAATCGAAGTGATAAGAAAGCAAGGCTAGCATAGCTGGAGCACTAATAAATCCTTCACTGGCAAAACAGCCCTCATCACCACTTTGTTTATCACATTTTGGCTCAGCTTACTAGGAAGAAAACGCTCTGTCACGTGCGATGCCACGTAACCAAGACATGCAGTCAAATCAAAGCAATAATGAAGACAAATCGCACAACCACACTCTGCATAGCTCATGAGCTGATGTATATTTGAGTAACATCGCTTATCAAACCCACTGGAGAAAATGAGGGGAGGTTTGTGAAATGCTCAGGAATAGAAAAATAGTCTGCTGGAGAAACTTGTTGCTGATTGCAGTTGGATCTTGGTGAACTATTTGGCAGTAAGCAAAATGGGACTGAATGGGATGTGTCAGGCAATTTGTCCCAGAGGGAGGTGCCTTTCGGGAGCAGAGCAGTAAAGTGTCACGGATTCAATGTGATCAGAAGATGTTGGCTGGTCTACCAGTTCAGGCCCCTAGGTTTGGGACTCCACCTGGGCATGTGAGGCTGTTAATGTAGGACTGTGGCTCCCTCAGTTATAAAACATCCCTGTCTACTGGCATTAGTATAATGAATCTGTGGAAATGAAAATACATGAAGCATTTCCCAAATGGTCATGCATATGGTTATGCTTGACTTCAAAGCTGAGTGTATTACTATGACCTCTCTCCCCCCACACTCTCTTTTCCCAAGGGAAAAAAATCATGTTTCCATTACTTTTGCTCCTTCCTTTGAACACATCTTCATGTTCTTAATGTTAACTCCATTCTTCTTTACCAACGTATTCTCCTTTATATAAGAAATCTGAAAGCAAACTCCCACGTGAGGGATGGTGTCAGTATTCCCCTCCACAACCTTCTTGTCTTTAAACAGTAAAATTGTTGACACATGGCTCAGAATATGAATATTTGATCAAAATGAACCTACAGTGATTCCAGAAATTTCACGTCCCCAAGCATCTTTTTGGCAGATGGCCAGTAATCATCTACATTTTTTTCCATTTGGATCCACCTTGTTTCAGGTTTAATGCCCTTAGAATAGAACAACCATTATGGAAATTAGTTAGCAGCTGCTGTACATCAATGTTTAGAAAATTAATATTACCCACATTACACAGCACAGAAGCTGAATTTTAATGAAGCATGGAAACTATAAGCAAATTGACCTTTCACCTCACCAGAGAAATAGTGAAACACAACTTTGTCTGAGAAAACTTATAATTTCCACCAGAATTCTCTGGACAGAAACATAGTATTTTCATTATAACAAAAGGAATTAAATGCTTCAGCAGATTAAAGATGACAATAGAATCTAAACAATTACTTGTTCTTACCACTAAGCTTTAGAAATATTTTCTCTTGGTTGTATGACAGTGGAAATTACAATGCTTTATAATAATAATAGATCTCAATAGTGAGCAGACATTATGAGATATATGCTAGAAAGAAAACTGATCTAAGCAGTCAGCTGAAGTTTCCCCTGGCTTAGGAACTGTTACCAGCCCGTACCGCCAAGGCAGCAGCACCAGTCCCTTGCTGGGTTTTTGGTTGCTGACTTCTTTACCTTGCTGTTTTTCATCACTGTTTTATCTTCCTTTTAGCTGAACTATCCAAAATGTTCAATTCTGACCTCTTTAATTTAAATCATGTATCTTCTGTTATATTCTAAGACAGTTGTAACTAGATCACAGGAAAAACAGAAGGGGTAAATTTATTATCCTCGAGCAATGTATCATGGACATTTTAATTTCAGCTAGGAGCATTTGGCTAATGTATTTTTCTCTCCTTTAAAAAAAATAATTTGCAAAACCCACTTAGGAAAACTTGCAGGGTGTCTTTCTGCAGAGACTTTCTAAGATGATTTTGTAGTCTTATTAAAACACCCTCCTAGTGTGTGTTTCTGTGTATGTGCTTGTGCAGTGTATGCATTTTGTAAACATGCGTCAAGACTGCCAGTATAAATTTACCTTGAGGGTACATTCATTGTATAAGTGGCAGCTAGTACAAGAAAGTCTGATGGAAAATTATGCACAGTTTCTAGCAGAACTATTTACTGGTATTCAAAGTCAGAAGAACAGGGCCGAATGCTGTAGTGGCCACATTTAGTTTTTATTCACATTTAGTTAGCAGTAAAAAAATCTCTGAAACTCTCAAAAATTAATAAAGGTGGAAAAAAAAGTGATCAGAAGGATACTACAAGACTCAAATAGCTGTAAAATAAACTGACTCACCTGCCTGCAGCAGGAACCTTGCTCCATGCATAGGGATTAAAATTAACAGAACTTTGGTGGAAGGAGAAAGTCTGCTTATCATTTCCTTCAGACACAATGCTGATTAGAAGACTGAACAGAACCATAAAGTGCTATAAAATTACTGAAAGGTCATTGCATGTTGTAATAAACTGTAACCTAATTTATTTTTTTTATGCTGACATGAATCTGCTGAAACTAGAAAAGCAGGTAACTTTTTCAATTAATGTCAAAACGTTCCATTTTATTTTATAGGTTGTTTTACCCATTCTGAGTTAAAATGATGCTTTATTATGGCATCATTTTATGAGCCCAAAGAGACATTTTGACATTTAGCATAATCTTCCAGAAAGTCAAAGAGAAATTGTTACAAAAGATGTACTGAATAAAACACCCTGAAACAAAATGTAAGAAAGATTATGTTATAAATAGGAGAGGTGATTAAAGTATTGTTTTTTCCCCATTTCAAATGTGGAGGCTCTATTTCCTCCGCCTTCTTAATACTCTCGAGCACCGTCTTGTGACATAAAAGGCAAGCATCTTGGAAGAGAGACCTTTTAAAAGTGATAAAAATCCTTCCCCAGCCTTCATTTTTGTCTCGTTATTTTACCTGTTACCGTCTGATGACAGTTTAGTGCAGGGGTATTATGGATTTAAACTGCAGTTTATGGGCAATCTCTGCTCCTTACTGGGGCACTGTGGGCGAAGAGATGAGACATAAAGGCTTGAGTAATCTAAATTAAAACACCTCTTTCTCCCAGCCTTCTCTGTGGTTGGCACTCAAGCATCCCCGTTGGCACGACCTCAGTGTGGTGGTGGGAGGATGCTGGTGGCCCTGCTCCCGCTGATGGTTTTGTCCCCCTGTTGCCCGCTGCTTCCCCACACTGCTCAGCTGTAACTCATCACTGCGGCTGGCGGGTTAAGGGGGATTCATCTCCTCCACTTTGGCTCCTCCAAGGAGGTGGCCGCCCTGCATGCCGGTGCTGGTTCCCTCCTCAGGTCCCAGCCAGCCATGACCACCAGCGTACTGGCCATGCACGCTGCACTTCTCTGAAGCCAACTCCTACAAAATAGCCTGTAAGAGTTACTGAAGTCTGATGCTGTAGGGATCGGCAGAGTCAGTGCTGTCTAATTAAAAGGTTTAATTTACATTCAAGCCACTCCTTAGGTCCCTGGAGCAGCCCTGGTTTCCTCCACGTCTCTTCAGAAGAGGATTCCCCACTTTCCTGTCCCCACCAGGGACCTGAGAGGTGGGAAGTGACTCCGAGAAGACACTTTCTGTGCAGGCAGAGGTTAGAGGAGCAGATGAAAGGCAAGCAGCACTGGCCCAGCAAGATCCTCAGGAAACAGGGCCAAGCCCAGAAGGACCTTACTGTCCGTGGAGCTTCATCTCTCCTCACCAGCAAGGAAAAGGGAGATTATATTCATAATTGCTAAATGCTGACATGGCATCTGGGGTTTTTCCATTTTAACAGCAGATGCTTCCAGGGACCTGACAGCAGCTCACAGTTGCCTAAGAGCAAATATTTACTCTTGGCTGACAATGGACATGAAGTGTTTTAAAACACGGAATGTTTGTCTGGATGCAACAGTCCAAAAGAGTGAGGGGAGAGGCGTAAGGGAAGGCCAGTGACAGTCCTGCTCAGGGACCACAGACGTCTGCTCAGGACCAGAGAGTCTCTGTGCCATTCCTGGGAACAGGAAGATGGAGGAAGAGCAAGCCACGAGGGCTGGACACACAGGGAGACACCATTAACATGACATGCAATCCCAACACAGCCGGCGTAGTGTCCAGGATCCCCAAACAAACCGTGTGTTGAGGGGTGTTAGAAATGGGACCAACAAGACCTACAGGCTGTGTGGTGATACGCCAAGGCCAGCCATGCAGAAATACTGTGGGCAGGGGGGCAGTGCGGAGGTTACACCTGGGACAATGCCACTATTTTCTTGCAAAAGGAAGAAGAAAGTGGAGGGAGTACCATCACGCTCCTGCACAGGCCTTGGGGATCTCTGGGGCTTCAACTCAAGTCAGCTGGGCAAAGGAAAAAGTTTCAACAAGTCTCAGCACCACAGACGAGATGTTTGGTTACTGAGAGATGGGAGCAGGGCAAGGTGGATCATCATCATTTTCCCCCGCCAGCTGCATTTCATGCAGGGTTCAACATGCTGACAGCACCGGGTCCCAATGTGCTTGTCAAGCTGCAGACAGCAATTTCTTTGAGAATTTTAACAGTGCCAAATCATAGAGAGGTCAGTGAAACCTTAATTTTGGACAAAGAAACTTTCAGCTGCAGTGAATTACCTGTGGTTTCCTTATAAACCCTGTGTATTTTATGCTCTGGTGGTGCTTACTGGGAAGGCATGAAAATACGCTGCTGGAATAAAAGAAGGAAAAAAAAAAGAGAAAAGAGAAAAATAAGGAAGACGTGGGTGTTTCACAGCAAAAGGTGAATATTAGAAGAGGGCATATAATTTGAGGTATGAGGCTGGGATCCCCATTGATCTAACGAGTCTCGCGAGCTGCTTTCTCCCCCTGTGTTAAATCACCAGATCTCTTCCATGGTACACCTTGTTACACACAGCCAGATGGTTTTCATCCTGAATGATACGCTTGCAAAATCTCCAGTAGGCCTCATTAGCAAGGAGTTGCTAGCATTTGCAGGCGTGTTGGATTTAACTTCTATCTTACAGGTAGGTTTTTAATGTCCTTGTTATGACTGCAACTGCAATTTTGAAAGATTATACCAACTCTGAATGACTACAACTTTCTGACTGCCCCCAGGAAGAGGACAGCAGTCACACCGTTTGAGGTCAGTCAGGAGATGGGGGTTTTCTGCTCTTCTGTGTTAATCAGAAGGCAGAATCTGAAGTGCCAATTTTGTTAAGAACTCTGTGTCCAGTTTTCCTCCAACCCCGATGTTGAACTGTGCGATCAATACGAAATCTAATTTATAGTGATGGCCCCTGTGAAGCTTGCAAATGTTATGTCAACATATCTTAATAGCTTTGGCTTCCTGAGTAGCCTTGTTAGCTGCAACCTTGTCTGCTTCTGCTACTCTCTTAACTACTTCCACCTACAGAGCCCCATCTGTAACGATGTTGACCACTTCTCTGGTCCTTCTTGCTCTCTTCTGGAGGCAGAGGCTTCCGCATTGTTGGTTCCTGTCTTGTGAGAGCTCTCTGACAAGCACGTGGAAAAAAAAGAGGGAAGAAAACAAAATTAATTCCCCTGCCGATTCTCCCCCTCCCTGCAACTGATGAACCAAAGAAGGAAATAATTGCTACTCTCTTTTAATAATGGCACGTTTACAGAAATTTCCATAAAGATGATTCAGAAAGGAATGCATGGATTTCTTCTCTGTGGGGTGTCCAAAACGCTTTGCATTGTTCTGTAATGTAATGTTATTAGTGCTCCATCTAATTTGTATTTGCATTTCCTTGTCTTCAGGGCAAATTTTTACAACTTGCTTGCAAAGTACTAAATGAAGAAATGCTGCAGTGCTAAAGAACCACAATTCCTAGCAAGCTTTCAAGCCATCCATTAATTGCCAAGGGGCCGAACCTGAAAGGTGTTGAAGGACTCTGAAGAAACAGAGTTTTCTCCTTCCCCATGTGGAGCTGAGAGCACACAGCACTGCAGAAGTTCAGGAGGAGCAGTTGTTCATTATAGTTGTGCCATGGAAACTGGAAAAACACTCACTTTGTGTCTGTAGCTTGTATTCACTATAAACAGGAAGGGCTGTCTCCCTACTTACCACTGGAAGGGTGGTTGAAAGCGGAACAGAGGCAGATGAAAGATGAGCGACAGCTGGAGAATCACCATGTTTCTGAGGTGTCTCATTGCCAGAGCTTGTGCCACATCCACCTCTGTGGCAGGATAGTTTAGGCAAACCAGCCTTCACTAATTCAATACTGACAAACACTTAGAGAGCTCTGATTATAACAGGGTTTCACCTGTCAGTTACTGTGTATGCATAGAATCTCTATCCCAATAGAATGATACCTGTGAAGTTAGGAAATAATATTAGCATTATTAATGAAGTATGCTGAAGTAGCTGGAAAATCTCCTTTGTGTGCACTGGAAAACTGATGCAGAGATATACATGACTTGCTCAAAAGTCAGATGAGAGATGAGTGGTGGTGGTGGTGGTAGAGGTAGGAGGAGGAGGACACAAATCTCCTGAGTTTCAGTCACATTCTTCACACTCAAATAATTTCTCACCTTTCAGATATGAATATCATCAGCATAAAAAAAAGTATAAATATCTGTACATAAAAATATTCTGTATAAACTAAACACCACCAGTGGATTCTTAATTCAGAGAATGAGTGTATGGTATTTTGAGAATTCGCCCAGCATCTCAGGTCAAGCTAATTTGGGTTATAGCAACTCAAGCTGCAGACATGCCTGAATAGTCACCAAGGGACAACGGTTATTCTTTTCTTCCAGTAAATAGCTCAGGCTTCACAGCCCATGGAAAAACTGTATTAAAAATCACCAGGTTTGTGAGAAAAAGAAACATAACATGAGCTTTCTTTCTAAATACCTGATCAAAAGAAAAGGAGAAAGCATCAGCTTCCTAGCCTTTCTGAGCAGCAGAAAGTCATGATGATTTCTGTGCCTGTGATGCCAAGGCAGCTGCTTTGTTTTCTAATGAGATAATATTATAGTCCAATTTAAACAGGATAAACTTGTTCCACCTGCTTTTTAATGTCAATAACTCTAGGCTGCAGTTTATGGCAAACTCTATCCACACAACAGGGAAGCTGCACCTGCTTAAACATGTTTCTAAGTTGGCCAAAAATCTTTATGGATGCACCTCAGATTTTGTTTTTCTAAGATGACTCTGCATGTTTCACTAGGTGCTAACCTTTCAGGTATATTTGCAAAGCAGAAAAGCATAACATTTGAAGTCTTAGCAGCTCAAGCCTCATGTTCCAACATTTTAAAAAACTCTTAATTCAAGGTAAGGAGTCAGAATCGTGTAAGAATTTTTTTCTCACCAGGGATTCAAATAATTTGTCCACCTGTTCAAAACAGAGGATTAGCCAAAATTTCATGTTGGAGTGACAGTCATCTCTGTCAGAGAAACAAAGGTGATTCCCCCTCCCACATTTAATTTGGCCCATTCTTTTCATTCTGGAATGAAGGTGTGATCTGCAGGACTAGTCTTCTGCACGTCAGCAAATCCAGCAAGTATCAGTTGCAAATGTTATGCCAAGTTAAAAACAGTAACAAGAACAAAACCTGATTTCCACTTCAGCAGCATGAAGGTTAGGCCAGAGAGGAAGCAATGCAGACACTTGTGTTTATGAATATTGTATGAGCTTTAACACGTAATGAAAATTGTGTTATAAAAATGAGGTAAATGCTGGTCAAGATAATGTCTCACCATGTAACTCTTCGGACTCCAAAAATAATGAGTGTGTCTTTCACACTGGAAAATAACTGCATCTGTCTTGGGGCTGGCATCTCCCTCTCCCTTTGTTCACTCCTCCATATATCCTTCTCTCTGCGTTCCTCTGGCTTTGGTAGTCAGCAAGCAATTTTCTCTTTGGCAGGAGGGTTTCTGTGTGGCAGTGATAAACATCTCCCCACTCACATCAGTGAGATTCTTCATACGGAAGCAAAACTTCAAACACTGTCCTCACAAAGCCTGTTTCTATATACCGTGATCCTAAGGGCAATGGTAGTGGACAGAGACTATAAACATTCTCTAACATTTAAGAACAAGTACCTGTGGTAAGAATTTAATAACTAGGCCATGTTTTCAAGAGAGAGACCAGAAACTCACAGTTAAAACACGGAAACTGACCTTCAGCTCAACATTTACTATTTCTACAAGCTGGGTACCTGCAGGCTTTGAATATGACCTTTGGGATACCAAAGTCTGGCTATACATGAAGGTGCCTAAATGAATCCCTGAGGATCATGCACATCGCAAGAAAGATCATCACCTGTGCTTTTTCTGAATCTTCTCCCCGGCTGCACATGTGTGCACCAGTGTTCTTTGAGGGCTTTCCTTTCCCAAATATTTTGTTCAGGTATGGTCCTCAGAGAAAACCCTCACTGAGGTCTATGGACTTTGCTAGGCTAATCGAACAGACACCACACACAGACTTTTTTGGCTGGTTGATTCATGGATGTCTGTGCTCCGCCTCTGCCTCCATGCAGCATCTGCTGGCTTAGTTTGGACTACATTTAGTGGCACCTTGTGCTGATACTGCACTCAGAGGGAGAAAACTCCACCAACACGATGCTTTCAGCAGGGTAGGAATAGGCAGCTGGTGCCTGGCAGTAATTCCTGGTACCCTCACGGTGCCACGGCCATGGACATCTGGGAAGTTTTAGCTAGGTCAGATCCATATTTTTTTAAATGTAATCTGCCCTAGAAGTGCCTGAATTTTCACATGAGGTTGCAAACAGACCCGCTATGGATCCTACTCTAAACAAAGCCAGTGAGAGTATTTAAGGTGGACTTGGAGGATTTGGCAAGCAGCCAAGCCACTTCTTCCCTCTTTGTGCCAAACTCTGTTAAAAATAGGATAAGGTTCAGAAGGCTCAGATTTGCCCTTCAAAAAAATTCAGATAATTGAAGAGTTTCTCTCACTGACATGTTTCTAGTTCCGTTGTCGAAAGGAAAGAAAAAACTAATAATGTTGGGGTTTAATAACAGAATATCCCAAACATATAGAAGGTCCTTTGATTTTGATTGGGAGTATACAAGGTAGGCTGCTGTTATCCATACTTAGTAAATAGAGCACAGTAAAATAATAACTGAAGGGCTAAGGTACAGGTCAGATATGCCACAAATAAATAAAAAAAACGAGGAGAGCTATGACATCTTTCATTTCTCTTTCACCCTGCAGGGATTTAAGAACAGTAATAAGTAAACAGGTTTACAGCTGTCCACTTTTTTTCATCACCAATACACCTATATTTCACAGAATTGAAATGTTTAGGACTAGAGTTTTTTGATGATCAGAACCGGTCCAAATTTCAGCTTTAGCATCTCAACAGAAGTTCAAGCTTATCTTCTAAAACATGGATAAGAATGAAAGTGGTAAAACACTCATTATGTGATGTGACTTGCTGCCTGGAATCCTTATTACGGATGGCAGTCAAAAAATCTTCAAAAGCCCCTCCCAAAAAAAACAAACCAAAAAAGGCACCCATTTTAAAATGGCAGCTCAGTGTTCTAAATAACCACTGCCTGTGAGGTTTTTGAGAGATACACATTCAGTTTACTAAAAAAGACATAGTTTTATTTCTGTAACCAGAGCAGAGGCAATATAGCTACACATGAACATACTGCATTCTGTCTCAAACACTTCCCTGGAGAATTTCCAGTTAAGTTCTTATTCTACAATTTTTATAGTCAGTGATGATACATAAAGTACAGAAATAACACAGTTTAACTTGAAGCTACCAGGCCGGATCTCCACTCCTGATCAAAGAATCTTGAATTGACTTTAAAACCAAGTGAATTTCATATGGAATTTATCGTGCAGAAATATGTAGGGAATGTTTGGATGTAATTTTTATAAGGACACTTTTTATGGTAACTGAAACTGCTATAAATTGGATTATGGAATATGAAAGTCCTTAAAATTTATTGTAGAGTTTGTGACTGCTGAAATGAAGACAAAGAACTTGAGATAACAGATGTGTTAGCAGCACAGAGGCTAAATATGATCCATTTTGATGTAAAATTCAAATACAGTATTTTCTGCAAATATTTGAATTCCATTGTGGGTAAGTAAATACTGTGTTGGTACTAATTCATACTGAAAAAAAAAGATACTTGCCTCTTTGAAGTGAAATAGATAATGTGGCACTATAAAGTTATAGTACTGTTACTTCTTTTACCACTAATATTCATAGCATTTCATAGAAATTACAACAATGAACTTCTTGGACTTGAAAATATGTTCTGTGCCCTGATCCCACAGAATCTGTTTATGCATTTCACTTTCCTGAGTTTGTTCATTAGAGCAGTAATTACTTATAGGAGCAGAGCTTGCTTTTTAAGGTCCTAAAACATGCAAATCTAATTAGGTTCTTTGAAGCTAGAAGATTCTGTAAATAATTCAAACATATCTGATTCAAGAAAACATGTCCAAACACCTCGTAGAAGTAATTTCATGCAAAACAGAGATTGGGACACCAGTTCCTAGATTTCCGCCTCTTCCGAAGCACTGGGGCTACAGCAGGGACTGTTGCTGCAAGGGGAACTTTTGGGGTCAGGAAGTGTCCTGGTGGCCCAGCCTTGGCTTCTACAGCAGTACAGTAACTCAATAACAGTATGGTTCAAACAATCAGTTTTAATGCAAACTTCATTACTGAAGGGAAAAGGATGCCTTTGTCAAGCAAGAAACTTAGCTGAGGTTTTGCAAAAGGCTCTGAGATGTGCAGTGATTAAAAAGGAGAGGAACAAACCTTGGGTGCTTGGAGAGGTGAGGCAAGCGTCTACTGAATGCTAAGTAGGACGATAGGTATTGCATTTAGGTACCACAGGAACAGTTTCTTTTGAAATAACATGGAGAGATTTTTCATGTTGGTAAACACAGTGGTTTTGAAAGACACTGCAATGGAAACTCTGACATTTTTTCCTCCCCACAGAACAAATGCACCAAAGCTACCAGCTGAATACAGCAAATGTAGCAGCCAGGTCAATCCAGAAGTGTGCTGCCAGCTGACCTGGAGCAACTCTGAAGGCAGAAAAGATACTAGTTTTTATGGCCTGTATCATCTTTGACTTTCCTACTAAGATGGTGTTAACTAATGCAGATTGTGGTAGTGAGATTGTTGGGGTTTTTTTTGCAAGCCAATTCCTGCAACGGTATGAAGCGAGCAATCCCATTTCTGACATGGCACTAAAATATTCACAGAAAAGAACATTTTTTTTAACATCAACTTAGGCTATAGCTGAAAACTCAAACCTGAACACCATGTGCTTCTGAACCAATAAAGTTTCAAACTAAGCTTTAAGCACACACACAGCCTCTTTGGTGTTAATGGGACCATTCACATACTTCCAGGTGTATGTGTGTAAGTGTCTCAGTGAACTTCACCAAGATCTCTGCCTTAAAGACCTTGTTTTCAAATATAGCTTTACCGCTTTCTGCTTTTATGTTCTATAGCACCTCCTTGAGAAGGCAAAAAAGCCCAAGCAGGGATGAAGTCTTCTAAGTGTTAAAAGTGAGTATAGAAATACAGCTAAAAATGTCAGAATTTCAAAAATTCTGGTACATTGTTCATAATGAAAAGAGAAATTTGATAGTTTAATATAGTTACCTTATGAAAATGTTTTAAAAGATATATGGAAGTACTTACATTAAAACTGTAAGTCAATTTTTAATTCCTTTGGCCAAGTTTTCATTATTTAGACAGTTCTAAACCTTTACCTCAGAAACACTTTGTGGCCTTGTCTTCTGCAACCATGCTCATCGAACACAGTGCTGATGCTGATACCTTTTAGGTGGTGAAGAACTCAACAGTAGTATGTGTGTGAGTGTATGCCTATGCTTTACACAACCAAAGTTTAAGGGAGTAAGATTGTTCAAAAAAACAATAGAATTTTTCATTAGAAAGACAACCCTGACACGACAAAAATTTTTAGTGGTTAGACTTTGGAAAACAGGCAAAATGTTCCTTTACATCTTGTAAAGACCCTTCTAACATTCTTCTGTGACCCCTTTTCAAGATCCAGCCTAGTTGCCACTTGCCCGCCTCTATGAGCTTGAGGACAGCCAAGAGAATACCCAATAAGAGCTATCTACCACACAGGCACACAATGCACAAAAGCTCTGCAATGCATTTATTGAACTTGTTTTCCAACACAAAGCCAGTTTACTTTGTTCAGATTCACTGTAAAAAGGACAGCTGAAGCATTCACTTATACAATAAATTCTTAACGTTTACCTCATCAACTAAACCACAGGACAGATGGGGTTTTGGGACCTTCTAATTATATCCTAAGAGCCTCCTTTCACTCAGCCCAAGCTGCATGCACATGCTCACATCTGTGACCTTGGGGACAGCCAGAGAATTTGCCACTGTGGCTGCACTTCCACTTCTGCTGTGTTGTGGGCTGACTGCCATCACAGGCACAAGCCGTGCTCACCACAAGAGGGGGAATAAGAAAGATTTTACAAAAGATTATGAAGTTATTGTGGGGATGGATCCCGTAATCTTGAAGATAAGAGCTGCCCCTGCTCCACTACCCAAAATATACCGTTTTGCATCATTACTAAAATTATCTACAGAAAGAAGAGATTAGAGTAGAATTAAGAAGGCTAAATATAATGTCTTAGAATTTCTGAGGTTATCTGTTTAAAATCAGCTACATTTTAGGAGTCAATGAAATAAAACATCCTTCAAAAATAAAGCTGACCTATTACTGAAGTACAACACTTCCGCATTTTCTCTTAAATAAAAGCCAAGTACATAATGTTGTAAAATAGTGAGATTTCTGAGTCTGCTAAATTACTAAAAACAGCTGAAGAGGTAATTAAAAGCAATACATGAATGATCTACATTTCAAAAGACAAAACATAGCCATACTGTATTTCATACAATTATTTTTGCTGCAAGACTCATCCTGTGCAGAACTTAAGAGATCCACTTTAACAGTGAACTTGCCAAGTACATACTTTACAAAAGGCCATCTCATTACGCAGCCAATTAAAACGATTTGTTTGTTCATGATGGAATCTAATGTAGAGATTTGTTTTCTTCCAATACATACCTTCTGCTGAGAAGCCAAATTGGCACAACTTTATAATTGCACTAATTCCACTGGGAACTACAAAGAAGTTCGTGAGGCTGATAATTCTTTAGTGCAAATGAACTAACAATAAAGACAAGCCACTTATAAAATTTTCCACTGTGAAAATTCAGAAACATTGTAGCATTCAAAGAAAATGTAGAAGATTAAAAACCCCAGGATTGTATTTTATTACCATCTTTATTGTATTACTTATGTTATAATATTTATTATATTATTATATTACCATATATATTATATTACCACCTTTATAGTTGATGCATTGACTAAGTCTTTGTCATGAGGATTTTAAGACCAACAACCTGATATTTCAAAACCTTTTTCTTTCCCAAGCAAGGTAATGAAGATGCTATAAAAGTTCTGACAGAGAGGAAGTTTTGGCCAAACAAACCCATTAACAACAACAGCCAACCTGGGCATGAAACTCAGTAACTCATATGAAGATGTTTTAAAATTGCGAGAAAAGCCTATAGAGCCTTACAGCCTTTGCATGTAGTGAATGTGAATATAAATTTGCTATGGGGCACGCAGAACAATATGCACCCCACACTGTGTAGCCTGTTTATCAAAACTACAGTATGTACAAACCTGCTGATTAAAGTACAAGACATAGAGGGAACAGGAGGAAAGGGGATGGAATTTTTAAAAAATTGAAGATAAAACTGTATCCTAAGGAATGTGTGCACAGTTTCTGAAGAAAACATAAGGGTTTCTGTAGTTCACAGTGGAGCTGACTTTGGCATGGAAACTTAACTGGCATCATTGCTGCAGTAGAAGCATTGATGAAACATTCAGGTATTTTTTGGCTCTAAAGTTTGTTTTTCATTTCTGATTTGTGGGGGAAAGGCAGCAGAATACAGACCACCAATATGATCAGAGGCAGACCTGATCTCCCAAAGCTGGTGGAGTGATTGATGGTCCTTGTCACAGACCACATCATCACAGAGGAAATGCTGAGAAAGTCAGACATGAAAGACTTGTCATCACCATTCTGGGCACGGGTGATTTTGCAGCAGTGGCAGCAAACTGCCTTGGGGGTGCCATGACTCTCACACAGCTCTCAAGGGGATGAAAAATGATCGGTGTTGTTGGCAGCAATGGGGAGAGGATGTGACCCCTAATGGTACTGACAGATTGTATTTAAGGGTGACCTGAACCACACGCTGTTCTTTTCAGGACAGTTAACATTTCAGGAGAGACAAAAATAAATATTAGTACTGAAGAGAGAGGAAGCCCCGCTCCCTTTCATCCCTTCTCCTTACCCCTGTCAATCCAGCCCAAAAGTGAGGGAGGTGAAGGAAATCTCTGAGGGCTCGGAGCAACAGCTGCCGCACACCTGGAAGCTAAGCAGAGCTCCAAGGGTGAGACACAGGTTTTGTCACAAGTGATCTGGTGGTCTGGACCTCAGGGTTTCCTCCACACTATGGTGTTAAGCAGAGAATTATGTTGCCCTTACTTGGAGGCAAAAGTTTGTTCCATACTATTAGCTTAAAAAGATTAAAATTAGGACCTAAAATGTGGTATATGCTCAGGTACTTCCAAAGGTAGGAATTTCCCTCAGGGCATCTAAATTGCCTCAAGCAGACCTCTTTCTGTGGCCACAAGTGTGTGAAACTAACATCTCCCTTATCTCATGACTTTACTGTCTTTCAAGTCACTGCAAAGTAGCAGGCAAGTACTACCAAGCCAGGACTGTGTATCATTGTGTTCGGGCTTGGTAACTCTCCAAGGTGCAGAAGAAAAGATGGTTTGTTACGGTATTTGAGCTATTTTCCTTTTGAAAATAAATGCCAGTTTGAAACATTACTATTATTCTTATTATGGATAACATTAGAATTCAAACTTGTAAAATATATGGCAGCAGCTGATGATATAATAAAATGAAATTTTGGAGCTGATGAATAGTTTATACTGTGGATGCTCAAACAAGATAAAGAATGGAGTTAATGCTGAAAAAATGAGCTGGATACATCTCATTAAGGGCTTACTGCTGTATTTGCATTTTTGTTTAATACTCAAATCCTGAAGCACTGCAAATGAGCTGTAACTTTGCAGTCTTTAAAAAATAAATAAAGATTAGATAAATGCAGATGTTATGCAAATAGTCGATCAGCAGCAGGCTACCAAGCAGCCATTAATGAGTGCTGGAAAGTTACACAGGTGATCATAAAAGACCTTTCCAGTAAGACTAAATGTCACAGTGATGTATAAGTTCCTTCTTGATTCTTCCCTTGAATTTGTCCTAGAGGCTACAAGAGGAAGTAATCTGAAGTTATGCCTTGTTAGTTGTGGAAAGATGATGTATCTGTAGGTGGGGAAATACACATAGAATTGCAATCATGTAAAGAAGAGACAAATAATATAATTGCACAACGCCTGAATTATTGCAAGGGAAAAGAAATAACCTTTTCTATTATTTCTAGTTCTTCATTATCAAGTAACATATGAATATCTCCCACATTAAGGATTGTACTCAGAACTTCTAAAAATGACTCATCCTAGATCAGATGAGACAGTTGCTCATTTATACGCCAGATTACAAAGGCATTTTAAAAATCATTTTTTCACTATCCATTTATTTGTCTTCCCCATACTTTCTTATTGGTGGTTCGTTATGAAAGAGATTTATAGTTTAAAACTCCATCTTATTTATCCCTTTCCTTTTAATGAGTAACTATAAAATAAGCATCATTTTCCTAATGTGCATTTTGAGTGTCAGAAATAGGCAATTTAAATGTGAGGCTTCAAAACACTATTAATGCTGCAGTTTAGTGACAAAATATCTCTCAGTTTTCAGTGCCTCTTGCCACATTTCTTCATTTCAGTGATTTATTGTATTATTTCTCTGCCTGTAATAGTTAGTGCCCTAAGTAGTTGCTTTATTTTTGTATTTCTCCACAAATTAATACATTTCAGGAATGGCTGGCTCTACCTTTGTTTGACAACCAGCCATGAGGAACGCGATGTAAGCCCCCCATTGTGCCAGGCCCTTCTCGACACCTTTTTGAGATTGCCTCTCCATTCACTGACTGTGTATGGCTCCTGAATACTAACTTGGAAAAGCTCAGCCTGCCATAAATGGCTCTGATCTCGCCACAGAGCACCAGCCACGGTTTTCTCCTCCTGATGACAGGGGGGAAAAGCTGCCACAATGCCTACCACAAAAACCTAAGTAATGATAGAGATTAGAGGGCTTCTTGATGATTAGCTCAGCTTTATCTGCTCCAAAGCCTTTAGAGAGGATGAACTCTGTTTCAAGAAAAGCACCATTGCTGGCCGAGTTTACCAGTCTCTTCTCTCAAACATGCTACGAGCACAAGTAACTTGGTGTGCTGCATGCACAGATTCATGGTGCTGGATTATATTCCTGCCTGCATGAGGCACAATGTAAATTACCCAGCATCCTGCTGGTATTTGAAGATATTGAAAGGTTTTTTTCAATTTTAAATAGGTGTTCAAAATTCAGAGACTATACCATAATGTTGGTGTTAGATATACACTTGTGCTAAAATGCTTTCAGACAGCTTTATACGAATGAGCCATTTGTGAAAATATACTATGGTGCTTTGAAAGCTGCTCTTGGACAAACTGTGCATGACAAAGACCTCGCACAGTCCTCTCCTTTTCTCCCTGCAAACTTCGAAGTCTGTAAAAACAGCATTGGTACCCTCATCATACACATACTTTGTATGATGCAGGGATGTCTTAGCATCAGTATTGCCATTTAGGGCTAAGGAAACAAACGCCAGAGATGTGAGGTACCTATCCTAGTGTTGTGCAGCAGTTCTATAAAAAGTTTCCTTGCTTTCTGCCCTGATCAAATATTCCTAAATGGCTGAAACAAATGTATTCCAGTGACGTTGTCTATGCAGACAGCCAACTGATGTCAACAGCAACACTTGTCATTGGACAAATGGCTGTTATCACAAGGTTCGCCCTGAGTACAGGACTCCTGTGCCTCTGCAGGTTGCACCAACTTCCTTGTTCAGATTTTGAAGTCCTTACAGAAATGCTGGACTTCAGTTCTGGGGGTGAGCATAGGGGAAGCATAGCCCCCTCCTCTGCCTGAACATTCAAAGAGCCTGGAGAGTTATTTCTGGAAGAGGAAAAAGCTGTTAACTTGCTGACGTAAATGATGAGTTCATTGTGAAATTGCATGATTTATTGTGAGCAGCAGCTCATTCTGGTGCCGCAAGAGCAAAACACTTGAAATTTCCTTACAATTTTGTGTTTCTTTTCATTTGCGGAAGGATAATGTCCCACTGACCTAGCAGAGGATGTGACAGACATGTGTCTCATGGGTGGTGGGAGATGTCATTGCTGAAGTAAGTTCCCTCAAGGGAAAACCAATGCTGAGGCACTCATTAAAAAGAGGTACCATTGTATTTGTAAAACCGGCACAGGCTTGTCCCATTGTTCAGGAGGAGCCCAAACAAGTATATGAATAATACATTTCCATCTTTATTTCTACTTAGATGTATGTTTATACAGTATTTAGCACTGGAATTTTTTTTTTTTTTTTTTCCTCCCCAAAATACATTTCTGCAAGGAAAAGGGAGTCCATCACTTTAGCAGGAGCATCCCCAAAGCCAAACCACTCTGAGTTTCAGTGGAGATTGTCTGGATAGAAAGACTGTTAGCGTAGCTCTTAGACTGCGGACTGGACAACTTCATGGAGTGGGCTTTGTGTGAACCCCCCAAGACTTCAAGTTCCTGTGCAAAACTTGGGGCACCCACGATTTGCAACAACCTTGCCCTCTGGTTACTGTACAGGTGACCAGTTTCCTAAGATGACATGTGTTTGAAGTTTTGCCATTATGAGCCCAGACTATTCAGTCTCATCCTGAGTTTTAAGACTAGAGGACTTAAGTTTGCCTGAAACAATAGCTTGGAAGACATATAGTCTCCACCTGCAATAAAGTAAAAAATACTGAAATTTTCTAAGAGAAGTATGAAATGTCATTTTACTGAATGAGTTCACCTGAAAGAACACATCAACCAGAAAATTGTTCTCTACATGCACCTGAATGCTCTTTGATTGCTGCAGTCAGTCACAGACCATCACATTAGTCTTTGAAAGAAGAATCTGCAGACTAACTGCAGAGACTTGAGGACATTAGGCCAGCAGGTCTTGGAGACACTCTGAAAGTTGCTCTCCCCACTCATATGGTGAGCATTTTGCAGTTTAGCTGACCACAGAGGAGACTGTCAACTGTTTTTTCCAAGTGCTAATCATGACACTTTTGTGGAGAATAAAAGAAGGGCATAATAAGAACGAGCAGTGCCCTGGAACAAGAGGATGAGCCCATCTCAGGCACACATGCAAGGTCTGTGAGCCCAGGCTGCCCAGGCCTTCAGGCTGGTCCTTCAGCACAACATCATTATCTCTTTTTGCTTCTCATCTGAAGCAATCATTTATCTTTTACTCATTTTAATTATTAGGTAAATTGGTCATTTTCTTACTCTGACATTTTAATTTTCTTTGAAGAGACAGATTTATTAAAGAAAAAGCTACCCAAATCATCATCATGTATCAGTGCCCCTCAAGATGCGATCAGTCTTTTTCCCATTGAGAGATGTTTGCACAATGTTCTGTAAAGAGAAAGGTCTGAATAGCTCACTCAGCCTATTTTATCCAAAAGACACATGGGCTGTACAAAAAACATTTCACATTTTTACCACATTTTCCAGTAGAAAAAGAAAATCTGGAAATAAATGTGGAATGATGTAGTTCAGGTTTATTAAGTCTACTTGACCCCTATGTCATGTACTGACATTTTAATTTTACTGCCTGACATTTAACAAATCCTTAGCAGTCCTGAAAAAGTTAATGATTAATGAAAAAAAAAATCTCTCTACATAGTTAACTTAAATATATGCAAATAAAATAAAATAATTAGCAGCACCTTTTATTTTATCATGTAAAATTGTTCACTATGGTGATTTTTAATTGCATATTCAGCATGTATTTTTTCCACAGCCTTTTGACTAATAGCTTGCCCTATTTATTTAAGTAGTGGTTGATTCTTTAAAGAGCAATATTTATAAAAGTGTTAGTCAACAAGAAGGAGAGACAGCTACAACAATAATTTATAATGTTGCTAATATTTTTCAGACTTCTCCCTTCTTCACACAACTAACCTGGGGAGCCACTATTACTGGAATGAAAGTACTACGATGCCTTTGCATATTTCCTACAATAGGATCATGTCCCTCCCAGCTATTTGCAAGAAGTCCTACAGGAACAATTATGAAATACTCTCATTCATTTGGCACAATGGCATATGGAAATTTCCTGCAACACTAATTACTATGGCTGCAATTTTTAGCCAAAAATGTCAGTGTCTAGGATTTAATTAGTCTTCAGCAGGATTTTAAAACTGACCTTCTAGTTTAGTTAATTAATTAGTCTTTTTTTTTTTTTTTTCTTTCAAAGAATCCTGTCACATCAGTTTTTGGACAATTTTAATTAAAAAGAAATCACTACTTCCAATGTTAGCAGAACACCTAAAAGCAGTTGTTAAACATTTTTAGCAAATAAAAGCAGTGAGGTCAAATTCCCATTGCTTCAGAGTGCCCCCCATGCCATTGCCCACAAGTGCTCGGGTTGCTACCCAGGTATTTGTGAAAGGCAGTTTGCAAAATGTAGAAATGTAATGAAATTTTTCCCCAATTAACTGTTCATCTCTATGTTTGCATCAGGACTCTCTGCTGACAGGAGTTTCTTTACAGGAATTTTTTACAGTATTAATTAGAGATCTGTTTGAAGCAAAATACTAGAAACCAACACACTGAGAGTCTTGGAAAGTTTGAATTGTCTCAATGTCTCCAGCGAGTGTCTGAAGCAGATTTCTCATTCGAACCAGAAATCTTGGTATAAATTCAGTTTCAGAGTTACAAAGACAGAACTGTGAGATTTTTTTTTGGTTCAGTTTTATCTTGACAGGAGCCAAAATATGCCTTTTATTCTATCCTTTTTCTTTGTGACAGTTACTCTGCTGAGAAGTTATACATTACTCTTTCCTGTGGAGAAAATTAAAAACAAGCTATCTAGCAGTCCTGGCTCTGCGGCACATTCCAGCTACTGAACTGTGTCATACTGTTTCAAAAGAGCTATAGTACATCTCCTGAAATGGAAGCAGCTGTGACTTTTTAGGTGCAAAGGAATCAATAAAAAGATGAAAAGTACATGGACATGCCTGAGACTGCTCTTGACAGACGCACCCGGACATAATCACGAGCTATAGTGTACTTTAATGGTAGGGGTTTTACAGCTAAGATTTAACCACTGGGAGCATGAATTGTGCCACCTAACCTGTGCAAACGAATCGTACACTTGTGAGTGCCAGTGCATTTACATGTGCGAAGTGGAAAACTTTGGCTGGACACGTTAATTTGCTTCTAAAAACCCGAGTGTATTAAGTTGGATGAAATCTTAATAAAACAATGCAGCTTCCAGTAATTCCCCTTGCCATTTTGCAGTGTTCACATACCAAGGAAGAAATAAGACTATGTCTGTAATAAACATTAAGAAGTAATTACATTTCTTCTCTATCAATAGTCTTGCCCTGGAAGGACCATGTGTTCCATGCCACTGTCAGTCCTTTCTGCTCTGCTGGCATAGAGACACAGGCACTTCCAACTCTCACTGGTTTTGTCTCCAGCTTCCATTTTGCTGTGTTCTTATTTGTTTTTCCATACTTCTACACTGTCAGAGGCATTTTCTTTTTTTTTTTTTTTCCCTCAGAAAAGAGAAGAAAAGCAGATGAATTCCTCAAAGTCATTGAATCTGAGATAATTCTAAGGTGTTGCTAGTATACTCCAAAGAAAAGGATGAGAAGTTCCATGTGAGGCAAGGCATATCTATAATACCTGTTGGCAGATAAGATTGACTTGGTTTTTCAGTAGCATTTCAAAAGCTGAAGGCTCCCTGCCAGGCCTTACAGTGTGCCTCACCACCTTTGTGCTATGTAACTTTGCCTAGATGAGCTGATTTGTCCTCCTAGTTCAATGGTTGCATGGGTGACTGAGCATCTTCCAGTAGGTCTGAAGAATCCAGTGATGAACTCTGAGCAAATTTCACTGTCACTATTACCCATCCATCACGTCCACAAAACAGTGAAAACTACAGTTAATCTCAAGGGTCTGCCTTTTTTGCAAAACAGTGGTAACCTTTCATCTGTATGGCAATGTATGTGGTGAATCTCTAGCCATAGGTCCATTCTGTTTCTCCCACATCCTGGATGTAAACAAGGACTGAAAGTAGAAGTAGAAGAATGGCATCATTGTGGTAAAGTTATTATCTTCACCAGTGATATTTAGTCCCAGAGCTATCAACCTAGGATAGCTCATCAAGCCGCTAGGATGAGCAGCAGCTGTATCCATGTACAGCTGCAGTTCTGTCTGCCTATACCTGTCAACTTTCCACTGCAGGGAAATGCTTCCCTTACAACCGCAAAATGCTGCTACACCTTAGAAGCAGAAGAAATGAGACTTCATTCTTTAAAAGTGACCAGGTTGTTGGAGAGGTGATGAATGGAGAGGAAGAAAATAGAAATAGAAAAGATGCAAGATTTGAAGGAAGGGAGAAAAACAAAATATCAGAGAAAATAATTTCAGATAATACACCCATTTAAAGCAGAGGAAAAAGAATCATAGCTTCACAACACCTCTGTTGTTAACACTGCTGTTATGAGCCAGCAATGTATGCTTGTTGTCCAGAAAACCAACTGTACCCTGTCCTGCATCAAAAGAATTGTGCCCAGCAGGCCAAGGGAGGTGATTCTCCCCCTCTACTCCACTCTGGTGAGATCCCGCCTGGAGTACTGCATCCAGCTCTGGGGTTCTCAGCATAAGAAAGCCATAGATCTGTCAGAGTGGTTCCAGAGGAGGATTGTGAAAATAATCAGAGGGCTGGAACACCTCCCCTGTGAAGAAAAGATGAGAGAGTTGGGATTGTTCAGTCTGGAGAAGAGAAGACTGTGAGGAGACCTTATTGCAGCCTTTCACTATATATAGGGGTTTGTAGTGCACATGGAGGAAGATGTTTGACCAGGACCTGTGTTGACAGAAAAAGGAGCAACAGTTTTAAATTGAAAGGAAGTAGATTTAAATTAGATATAAGGAATAAATTATTTACTATGAAGGTGGTGAAGCACTAGAAGAGATTGCCCAGAGAAGCTGTGGATGTCCCATCCCTGGAAGTGTTCAAAGCCAGGCTGGACAGAGCTTTGAGAAAACTGATCTTGTGAAAGATGTCCCTGCTCATGGCAGGGAGGTTGGACTAGGTGATCTTTGTAGGCCCTTTCCAAACCAAACTATTCTGTGATTCTGTGATCCGCCAGAGAGCAAGTTTGATGGCAAGCTGAGGGTTTGCTAGTTTCAGTGTGTTTGCTCAGTACAACGTAAGTTATGAATACAGTGTCAACTCACTTTTTTACTAAATCTCTCTTGAATATCCTGAAATCTCAAAAATGCAGGAAGCTGCATCAGGTATTCCATAATTTCCAGGAATCTGTTTTTGATGTTGCCCCATTATTCACTCATCAAGAGAGGCCCTCTGAACCTTTACAAACCGTACATTCCTGATTTCATTTCTTGGCAGTAAGGTTGCCTGAAGACACAAATCCTCTTCACATATAATTTTTCTCATGTTTCTGGTATCTTCCTGCAGCATTGCATGGTGTTAAACACCACTGTAAGGACTACCAAAAATGAGATGAAATCTTTCTCCTTTTTTTAACCTATTTTGAACACTGAACACATTCTCTTGTGAGAGCCGGAGAGGCTTTGTTTCACACATGATAGAAAGAGGCTGCATGATTGTGGTGTTTGCTGACTCTTCCTCCTTAACAGGGAAGGGAATTTCGTAGCTCACACCTTTAGCTGAACGTTTCAAAAGCACCATGACTAAGTTAAAACCAAAGGATTTCTCTTCCTTTAAAACAAGAACCACACGGAAGTTATCACCTTTCAGTTTTGTGATAACTGTTGACCGTTTAACAGTTCAAAGTAAGTTCTGAATAACATCAAAAAGACTTTGTTTATTATTATGAGCTAAATGAATGAGTGACTATTTCTGTTTCAGAAAGCAGAGAGCAGACTAGCAGTAATCACTTGTGAAAAGAAATTAAGCTTACAGGCAGCTAGGCTGAACACCTCATTTCTACACTATCATTAGCAATTTTGACTTCGCATTGTACAATGTATGTTCCAAGTGCAGAATTTCACTAACTTGGACATATTTTGGGCTCATCAAGTTAAAAATCAAGCAAGCAAAAGAAAGAAGACTCAGTGCATCTTTCATAATATTTCTACTATTAGAAGCTCCTAGGCTTTCAAGAATTGCCTGAAATCATTAGCTGATTTTCTCATT
Organism: Patagioenas fasciata; assembly: GCF_037038585.1. Lineage (NCBI taxonomy): Eukaryota > Metazoa > Chordata > Aves > Columbiformes > Columbidae > Patagioenas > Patagioenas fasciata. The sequence continues at coordinate 171,263,220 of NC_092520.1, read as the reverse complement.
ACCTTCACAGTCTGGAAAGAAAGTTCCCTCTCTACCAGCTTTGACTCTCTACAACTTCATCACAAAGGACTCAGTAGTCTTCCTGTACCCATAATTGCATTAATTTTCGTGTTCATTCAATAGTATGAGGTACTTGTTCTGCTTTCAATAAAATCACCCCTTACCAATCAATAAAAAAACAGAGAATATGAATCTTTCAAAATCGATAATATGTACAATAATTACACAAATATGTTGGTGACAGCCAGAGTCTCAAAGCAAATCCCAAGACCCATGATCTCAAAACCTCCAGAAACTAACAGAAAATGATGCAGTTTTATTCACTTGTACTTTCGTATGAGCCAGCCAGATTAGATGATAAGTGGGTGTATTAACTCCTCGGCCTATTCCCTCAGCTTTCACAAAACAGGCTCCACTTAAATGCAAGGATTTTCAGTTTGATCAAAAACTTTCTACTCCTGGCTGCCCATTGAAATGACAGAGTTCAGACAAGGTGGCAGTGAACAAAACAGTGTATGTGAGTGCTAACCTCTCACACTAGCCATTTATGAGGTACAAAGAGGATTCATGAAGTAGCCTTACAAAACGAAAAATCACGAGGCTAGTTAGATGTGATTGCAACAATATAAGTGGAAAGCAGTTTGGAAAGTCCATGCTCAGCGAGGAGCTAGTCCCTTGGGCGAAGGGCTGGGGTACTGCTCTTCTTCACCATGTTTTTCAGTCATATGAGGAAGTTAGCTGGTGGGTGCTCTAGGGAATGCACTGCTTCCTCAATAATACATCAATGTTATGTGTTTTAAAGAATCTTGCAGTCTTCCAATTTCAAGATATCAAATAATTTCCATGTAACAGTACAACCTTTTCAAATGCAGAGGCTTTTCTGAATCCGAGATGTTTGCAGGCTGTGACTGGGTTTCCTAAAGTCTTTCTCAGTGCTCATTCTGAGCTCCACACTCACATCCATTTGCTTTCCTATAAAGAAAGTACTGAGAGTTTGGCCAATGGAAATTAGGGGAGATAAGGGTCGCTGGCATAAAGGTGTGTGTTTTCACATTTGCCCACACCACAGCAACAGTGCTTGTTCAAGTTTAGCCTCAGTTTCAGATGTTCTTGCTTTCTATTGGGTTGCTCCGTAAAACTGAAAGAACCAGGTACCCAACCTTGACCCTCCTTGCTTTTGACCGTTTCCTGAGTACAGCATAATGGAATAGATGCCCTCAGTAGCCCAGTCCTCCATAACTTAAAATGGGCCTCTAAAATGCTCTGCAATTTCATCCCTTCAAGTATGCTCAGATCTAGGAATAGAAAAAGAACCTTACGAAAAGCATCTTCCATCCACCAATCCTCCTTTTTTTTTTTTTCTGCCCCACCTTGGGAATACAAATTTCTACTTACATCTTTACAGAGTCACAAAAATATTTTCACATGGATTGCATTTAGCTATTCTATACTGAACATGCTACTCAGAAAGTATGCTGAAAATTCCCTTCTGGGGAAGGTATAAGAAGATTTACCTAAACAGCAGCCACAACTTGGTCATTCATGTGTGTTGTTGCCCAAAATTGTTGTGGAACAGAGGTAAGGTGAGAAATGGAATAAGAGACGAATTTAAGAATAAAATAAAAATTCAAAACTACACCTATATTGATGTTTCAGAGCACCACATTAGAGCTTAGGCTTATCAGTAGGAAACTGGATAACTGATATCAAACAGCAGCTCCAGCCTGTCAGTCAAGGGTTCAGCCAAATCTTGTTTATGAGCGTGTGCAGTTCTTAGAAATCCTTCTTGATAAAGTGAGCTTGGATGTTGTCTGTAGTTCCTGTGTCCTTGGCCTCCAAGGACAGCAATAAAATTGTGTGAAAGGGAACTTTCCAGAGTTACAGACATCTGCCCTTTGATCACTTTTCTAGACAATCAAGCTAGAGAAGCTATGAGTTGGATTGGACAACAGAGCTAAAAATGGATGTAATTAAAAAAACAAGAAGAAAGAATATGAAGAATTAAATGATAAAAGGAAATAAAACTAACATGATGACTACTTTATCTTTTAAAATGCATTTTTCAATGGCTTTCTCTGTTATATTCACTGTTCTCAGGTGTTTCTTCATATATTCCCCAAGCCTCTGTTTGCATCTTCCTCATTTTTCCTTCTCATTTTACATTTTCCAGGTATTTTTAAGGGCTGTAACAGCCTTTATAGCTAGGAAAGACTGAAAAAGGTACACTAGAGAAGCCAGAGATGTAAGCCTTTAATCACCAGGAGGGAAGGTTTTCCGAAAGACTGAAAATTCAAATAAAACCTAACTTTTCTTCAGGGCTGGCCATTTGCAGTTGTCTTATTATCTTAAGGTCTTATTCTCTTACTCAGGTTATTTTGTGCAGTGGCCTGCACCAGAAAAAAACCCCAGGCAAGCAGAGATGAGTGTCCACAGGGCTCTTTTGACATAACTCTGTTTTTCTCCCTGCAGTGTTGGGGCTCTTCTGTGAAAAGTTTCCCTATTCATTTCCACAGTAGGATTCAGGACCAGAGAGTTTGCCTCGTTAAAAGCTCTCAATTCCATGCAACCACATTTCTATATGTATATATATATATATATATATAAATACAGATTCGCTCTATTTAGTTTCTTCTTCACAGCTATGGAAGAAATAAACATGAGTTTAAAGATGCAGGCAAGTAAATCCTAGACATGAAAAAATATTAAGGGAGATCAAATCTCTGAGTACAACTCCCTGTCAAAACCATGCCAGAGACCCATTTTAGAAAGAAGGAAGAAGCATGCAAAATGTTATTTGGCTTGGTTTAGTTTTCCATCTCACAGTAGCAGTGTACTGCCATATTTCCATGTAGACAATGGCAGATCTGTAGACTGGATAAACAAGATTTGCAATTAAATCCTCATTGAAAAAAAAAGCCAAAATTCACCATCAGGACTCTTTGCAAAGAATTCAATCTTTTTTCAACCAGTTCTAATAAGTGAGGTAACAGATGGCCCCAGATTCAATACAAAGTTGCACTGACTCAGGGGGCTCTGCTTGTTCATGGACAGCAGCTGAACCCCAGCTCTGGGCTGCACCCTGGGAGGTGTCTTTTGTTTTAATGAGTAATACTTCACATTTTTGTTCCTCCCCCCCTCCTTTTTTTTTTTTTTTTTTTTTGGTCAAATCCTCACAAAGGCTTGAAAACGATCTCTCACTAGGTTTCATTTTTGCACCATTGGCAATCGTTTTGTCCTCCTCCAGTTCTTAGGGGAAAAGCCTTGCATAGGTTTTCCATAATGACCTCCTTATCTGTGCAGCCAGCAGCAACTTTGGCAGTGCTGGAAACTGGGTTTGCTAATTAAACTAGTGCTCCCTCTGTTGACTGGATGTCAGCGCCCTGAAACGAGGTCTTGCACAGCCAGAGATTGAATTGACTATTGGAAAAAAGAAGAAAGAAGGAAATGAAAAGAAAGGAAAGGAAAGGAGAAAGGAAAGGAGAAAGGAAAGGAGGAAGGGAAGGGAAGGGAAGGGAAGGGAAGGGAAGGGAAGGGAAGGGAAGGGAAGGGAAGGGAAGGGAAGGGAAGGGAAGGGAAGGGAAGGGAAGGGAAGGGAAGGGAAGGGAAGGGAAGGGAAGGGAAGGGAAGGGAAGGGAAGGGAAGGGAAGGGAAGGGAAGGGAAGGGAAGGGAAGGGAAGGGAAGGGAAGGGAAGGGAAGGGAAGGGAAGGGAAGGGAAGGGAAGGGAAGGGAAGGGAAGGGAAGGGAGGGGAAGGGAGGGGAGGGGAAGGGAAGGGAAGGGAAGGGAAGGGAAGGGAAGAGAAGAGAAGAGAAGAGAAGAGAAGAGAAGAGAAGAGAAGAGAAGAGAAGAGAAGAGAAGAGAAGAGAAGAGAAGAGAAGAGAAGAGAAGAGAAGAGAAGAGAAGAGAGAGGGAAAGAAAAGAAAAGAGAGGGAAAGAAAAGAAAAGAGAAGAAAAGAGAGGGAAAGAAAAGAGAAGAAAAGAAAAGAGAAGAAAAGAAAGGAGAAGAGAAGAGAAGAGAAGAGAAGAGAAGAGAAGAGAAGAGACAAAAGATGCTCTAGCAGAATTAGAGCCCAGATGATATCCCGAAGTATTGTGTCACAGTTGTCTTGAAAATGAAAATTAGGTCCTGAATAAGCACCTTCACTGGGTGCTGCCTGGGAACACTACTGAAAAATGAGTTGTATAATTTTTAACTCTCCACAAAACATGATTTCTCCTTTTTTTCTCATTTTGTGTGTGCATGCCAAAACTGCTCCCCCTCCCTTCGCATTCACGAATTTGAAGTTTACCTGGCAAAGGAGAGAACTAATCCAGACCTGTTATGTCCTAATGCTGTTCAATACTGAAAGAAGATTGAGAGCTGAATTTTTTCTGTGTCACTTTAGTCTCTGTCCAAGTTCAGCTCAGGGAGGTTTCAGAAACAAAACTCAGCACCTGTATTCTAGCTAGAGTATCGTCTTCCAAGTAGCTACACAACTGCAGAATAGTGTGGATGAATACATGCAAATAAGGTTAAACAGGAAAAAAAAATCATCTTGTTCAAGCTGTTTAAGACCTGCACTTCAAAGCTGCACAGCACTTTGTGAAAAACTATCTAGAGCCCGGTTTGCTCAGGTTTGAGTGTTATAGTGTCTCAGTAATTTCCCCCTCACTTGCTGAAGAAGAATAAAGAACTTTCCACCAAAGAACTAAATTACATGTTCAGAAACAGATGGAATATTTTGGGTCCCTGTGTTTATCTCGCTCACAGTGATGGAAGGTGAGTCAAAAAGAGTGTAATGAAGTTTTGCCCTCCTTGCTCCATTACGACACAGTGACAAAGAGCTTCATTATTACTCTGTTCTGTTTACGAGGATGGGACTAGACTTCTGAAAAATGCTGAATATCCTCACTAAATTACAAATCTCATGCTTAAGAGCTAATGCTGTTCCCTATTTCAAGAAAACTGAATATATCAACTTTTTAATTAATTACTTACCTGGTGCTCTGTTAAAAGATAAATACATTTGCGGTTGTATTATTAGCAACCAACATTGTCTTGTATACAGCTCATTGGGTTGTCAAGTACCGCCTGCACTAGAGGAGAGTGTCTCTGCTTGTTTGGCACAATGGAGTTTAGGATAATTTGAACTTCATAAACTGAACGGAATGAAACACAAACTAAACAAACATCCCAAGACATATGTGCTTCAACTAAGCTCAGGAATTCCTTTAATCTTATCTATTTGTAGGACTCTGCCACCTGCAGAAGCATTTCTTGGCAGGGTTCTGGCACTTGTTGCTTTCCTGAGACTCTGTCCTGCCAACAAAGAGTTGTCACACCCCATCCAATCTTGCTGGACATGAGCTACATTCCCAACTAAATCTGTTCCTGAAGCTTGTCCACCTAGATAGCTCACTGAAAAGGTGTCCTTCCTCTTCAGAGTCTCTTACTTTTTTCTTCCTTACTCCATATTTTATTCTATTCTGTTTATCTGCTATTAGAACTATTTATCATCTCAGGTTTAATCTCAGACAGTTTTACACTTGCTCCCCTTGTACAAAGCAATTTCTGTATTTTCTGCTGAAGCCATATATTCTGTGAGCCCCTACACTTCCCCACCACCTTCTTTGGTGTCAATCTTTCTCTCCATTTCCCATTTGTGTTAGCTCAAATCTTGCTAAAATAGTTTCTTGCACTTCAGGTACCACAGGGAAGATCAATACCAATTAAGAGAGTGTATTGTAATAGAGATGTATTAAAATTTTTCATTCTTATAGGCCAATTTTATTCCTACTGAAGGGTAAAATAAGGTAACAATTTAGTTACAATTCCCTTTTCCTGAGCAGGGCTATATATCAAGTTAGCTAAGAGCTTAGCAGGGCGTGCAGCACTTGCCTACAGAGAAAGTCTTACCCCTTCCTATCAAACACTTGCTCTTAGTTACTTTTGGATATAGACTAGCACATTAAACAGACCTTGGTTCTGACCTAAATGTAGGAAATAGCTAATACATGACTTACAGCCTTTAAAAAACATTGAAAAATTATTTTAAACTATGCATATAGGGGATTTTTGTTACATTTATTGGAAAAATGGTATAATCATAGTACTATTTTCTTCCTTCTAGGCAAATGCAGAAGTCTGTTCATTGGGGTACAAACTCTTGGCACAGGATGTGGCTTATAGTGTGGTCAATATAGGCAGGGGAAGCAAGATACATAGTTACTAAGCTTTTAAGCTTGGATATGATTTCAGAAAAGCATAAAACTCCTCATCAAAATGCTCAGGAAACTCCTCATGGAAAGGCACTTGTGCTGTTTTTGTTAGGGAAGGAATCTGTGGAGATTACATCAAAAAATTACAGGGAGCCCAAGGAATCTTTGTATGTCTTCCACCACCAGGAGGGGCCATAGCTGCAACCAAGAGCATGTCCTTGACTTGTACCACACCCCTGTCTTCCTTACATCAAAACCAAAAATGACTTAATGTTTTTTTCATCTCGTTGCCAAACCCCCAAACCCAATGAATTTGCCTGCTCTCCCTCCACAAACTCCTTTAATGGATAGCGTAAAGCACCCCGCTCTATCCCTCTGCTATTAAGTGCACCTCACAAAGCAGAATAAAGTCATAGCACAAAATATGGACAGGCTATGCATTTTGCTGCAAATGAAAGTGAGGGGGCCGAGCTGGGGGTGAGCTTTTCACAGCCTGGTATTAAAAGGTAACTGTCTGCATCTCCTCTGCTGTCAGGAAGAGCTATTCTCTAAAGCAAATAGATGTCTAACAGTGTTTATTCTAGCAGTTTGTGTTTAAAATAATGACCTCAGACTTTAGCTAAGCATTTAACAAACAGCAAATTAAGATTTGCATTCTCAGAGAATTACTGGAACAGGTCTAATCTCTGGTCTGCCAATCAAGCAGAGGAAAAACATGAAAGGAATAAATTGCTGTCTCCAGTCCACCTGCCTGCCTCTGGACAGGCAGACCCACCACCCGACGAGAATGTGCTTTACCCAGGTTTGTCCTCTGAGATGGGTACTATTCCCAAAAAAAGGACATTCTTTTGTAACATGCAGTAACAGTGGCAGGGGTCAGTTCATACATGCAACACTTCCTCAGTGTTTTCACTGGTCCAGCAGCCCCTGTTCCCCCTGCTCCTGGGCTGGAGCTGACCCCTTCCTCTGGAACTTTGCTTTGGTGCCTTTTGCCATCACCAGTGTCTGCAGCCACACCAGGCTAACAGAGCAGAGACCTAGCTCCTGGTTTACTAACAATTCTCAGGATCTCTCTTCAAAATCGGTGCTTGTTCCTTGCTTTCTTTTTTTGCTTGCTTCTTTTATTTTGTTTAAACAGCCTTGTCAGTAACTCTGTCAACTCACTGTCTTTTTCCTCTCCCTCTGCTCAGTGCAACTTTTCAATTTTTTTTTTCTTTTTCTGCTTCTCCCTGCTGCCACAGTAGCAATGTATTGCCCACCTCAAGTCGTCGAAATGTGTCTGTGTCACAGATCTCAAACTCCATTCTCTGAAAAACTGCTGCTAAACTTCAACTGAAAATGTGCAGTGGGCAAGGAATGAGCCTGGAATGCAGCATCAGAAGGCTTAAAGCCTCATCACATTTTTGTTCCAGTTCATAAAGCTACTACCTGAGGGAGAGTGGGATGCGGGGCAGAAATGGATGAAGCCAAAGCCTTAGAAAAGTGCAGCATGGCTGGTGTTCAACCAGTCCATCTGGTGATTCAGCTTCTTTACGACTTGCTGTGCGAGAATCGCACGGCTCCATTCACGCATGAGAAAAAGCAGAAGACAGAGGGTCACTGCTCTGATCTGAAACGCGATGCTGTCTGATGCCACTGAGTCTGGTGTCACCGCAACCTATTGAGGAAAGAGGCAGAGAGCAGCAAGAGGGGCAGCAGTACCTGAATGGGGCTGAGAGAGCAATACTATTTTCTTCACTGACATACAAGATTCCCAGTCACCAGTATTTGTCGGGCAAGGTTTTCCCCTAAAAATAAAATTAATGGAAATTTTGATTTCTGCTTTGACTGTGCTTGGCAGCTCTCTGTCTCCTGATTCCTCTGCACAGGTTCCCTTTTGACCCTTACAGAGGCAGGAATCTGGGCTGTGACTGCCATGCTGTCAGGACCACCAAGAGCCTCTTCACTTCTTAATCCAGCATTTACTAGTGTTCAAGGCTTGCAGGCTCTTCAATTTGCTATTTAATTCTCCACAAACATGCAATAATCAAAAAGTCAAACAGGCTTTGCAGAGGTTTCTAACCCCACTACTCTTATACATTAAGACTGCACAAGAAATAAAGAAATACATGCAAAACAGTCAAGCTCCTACTGCTTTTCCCTGTTTAAGTTTCCTTACCAATCAAACGTGTAAGATTCTTCTGGAGCATTCTGGAGGCATCTTTTTCTCCATCCTTGAGGCTTCTTCTGTCTCTTTCTCAGGATGTGAAACAAACTTGTTATTCATGGCTTCCCATCAGGTTCCTTTGTCCCTAGCAAGGTTTGTTCAAGTCCCCCACCATGTTAGGACGCTGTAAGTGGACTGGCATTTTTAAGCTGGCTACCCTTTGACAAAGAATTCAACAAAAAATTATCAAACTGTGACCTTTCTGCATAGTCAGTCCCCTTCTTTGTGCCTGAAATATTCCCAAGTTGAAGGTGAAAACACACTGGAGAAGGTAACCAAGGCCCTGACTCAAAATGCAAGTTCCATTATGGACATAGGCTATACATAAAATCACACTAGTGAGTTTGGGAGCACTTCAGATGGAGAAATAAACCATCAGGCTTTACTAGAACAATAACAGACTGGGTGAATATAGAGCATTTTGTTTAAAAAAATAAAGAGAATAAAATCATAATATAAACCAAAGTAAAATAATGTTAGTTATGTTTCAGAATTTTCAATAGGAAAGTTTTATGAAAAATTTCCCAGCTATTCATTTCAGTGAATTCTGTTGTTTATCATGATTGGTTTTAATTTCTTTTAGAAAGTCCTTATTTCTTGAAAAAACACTTAAATTTCTTGGTAAGAACTTTTTTTGCTCTTAGAAATGTCTGACAGTAGTGGTTTTATTCAGTGAGTAATAGAACTAAAATAATTGCGATAAGGACAAAGATACAGTATTGTTTGTGTATCTCAATTTTCTATTAAATGGAAATACTCTTTTCCAAGACCACTGATGTAAGCACTAGAATTAGCAACACTCCCAAAACTCACACTTCTGAAAACAGTATTTCAGAGACAACAATTCTGGATTTTATACATAACTTTTAAGCTCTGTTCATTTGTCGGTGACCTCCAGGAGTGTCTGTGTTTGAACTGTGGAGTGATGGTAAGATATAGTGGGAGGTAACAATCATTCAAAGAGTGATGGGTGTAACATGTTATGGAAATTGAAAGCATTTCAGAGCAAGAGAAGGAGAAAGAGAAATACAGCTAGGATCCTTGCCTGGGCTCCATGGAAAGTTTTGAAGAGTGTTTGAAGGACCAAGGGGCCCTTTGGGGGCTGCATTTGAGGGGAAGAAACAGTCAGTAACTGCCTGGTAGCTATCTGAAGAATCAACCAGGACAGCACATAGAAAGAGTGTCGTCTTGCATCATGTAAGGAAGGATTTGTGTGGGATTAGGCCACCGAGAAGAGGGACAGAAGAAAAACACACAGCTAAATCTCATGCAGTCTATATAAGCTCTATCATGATAGGCAGGGAGGGACAGGTACCTTCAAACCTCCTGTAAATCACCAATTAAGGAATCCAGAGAGATGTGTCTGTTTCCATTATACAGTTCCTTCTCGGAGGTGCTCTGTGTGATGTACACAAAGACTTTGCAAGTGCAGTGGTAAGGTACAAATCAAGAGAAAGAAAGAGGTTGCTGAGCTGACTCTTGTCTCTCCATTCTGTCCTTTGAACAGTTCTAACTAGCTTTAAAAGGAGGGGGATTGTGATCAACAGAAAAAAGTGCTCTCTTCCCCCCATCCTAAAATAATGTGTTAGATGATGGGAAATTTAAAAGATTAAAGCTCTGAAATTTTTCAACATGTAAATACTCTCCAAAATCTAGAATCTAAGAAAGTACTGAAACGTATTTTTCTTTTCTTATTTTATGCCTGCCAAGTAAGTTCTCTCATTAATAGATCAAGTATAAATAGCCCACACAGTTGGCTCGGATAATTTTCAAAATATGATATACATAAATTTAACTTTATAATCTCATGATAAGTGTGACTGTATGAAGAAATAATAAATGATACACTCTCTAATGCATCTTCAGATGCTGCCGGAATATTTTATTGTTGTAGCAAAATTCATACTATCTATCACGTCAGGAGTAAGGGGAAGATGTTTTCTCCCGTGCACTACGGAGAAACCAAATGATTTGCAGCAGCCCTTTTGCAGGTACTTCAACTCATTTTCTCCGTCTGCATTGGGAATTTAACACTTGGAGCTGAATTCAGCCTGGAGAAGGTAGGGGCAATTGCCAAGGACCAAATGTTGTTGTTTTCACATGTCTATGACTTCCCAGAACCACCTAAGATTGAGGAGTATGAAAGATTGCATCTAAAATAGAAAAAAAATGTGACTCGGGGGATTCATTTTGAAAAAAATATGGGAGAAAACGTAACAAGGGGCAAAATTGGCAGGGTAGGAACAGAGGAGCAATGAATATATAGGCCTGATGTAGGAGATGAAAACTTGCAGAGAAATCAGCCAATTTTCACCTAAGTTTTCCTGATCTTTTTTGTTCATTAGCAGGACTGAAACCCCAGACCCCAGATGTGTATGTACATCCTCAGGATTGCTCTGCTCCACAGACTGTGGACTGTGACTACAGTCTCCAATGACGTGCTTGAATCCACATTAAATAATTTAGGTTGGGTACTACTATTTAACTGGAACAGTACAAGCAGCACAGGCAGCACATCAGCGCAGACAACTAAGCATTTGCGCAGATTTTCAGGCAGGTTTTGCAGTTCATGCGAAGCCCATGCAAAGACCTGTGTTGCCATGACTGCCATTCCAGTAGCTTCAGGTTACTTCAAGCGAGCAGCAGTGGGGCCAGCCCAGGCAGTCAGCCCTTAGGCTCAGCCCTGACAACCATGCAGATTGACACTTACCTGACTCTTCAGAGTACAGCTGTACAGGACTGTAATGCAAAGTGTAATGCTCTAGACCTCGTGTCCTCCAGCATAGCTGGTGAGTTAGGATTTTTCCATTCCTTAGCAAAATCAACAGCCTGCAGCAATATCTGGGTTAGACTCTGCTGCAGTCTGCAGAGTTCAAACTGCCAAAGTCACAGGATTCTTGAGCAATGGACATGCAAGAGACAGAGATTTTTCCCAGTGACAAAAAAAGAAAGAAAATATGCTGATTTTACGAACAACTGTTATGATGGAAAGCCCTACATGATGGACTGCTTCCCTACTGTGTTCATATCTATATAATACGGCATGAACATCCACAGATCTACTTGCTATCTGGATGATTTTATACTAAATATATTTATATATATTCATACATACATCCATACACATACAGATAGATAAATAATTATATATGTGCATGTGTTTTTCTTCTTAAAGTGGTTAGAAGTAAGTTGTGGAGAGATGAAGCAGCTGCTTCTTGATTAATCCAGGAAATGTGTAATATTTGCAGGAACAGAAAATACTGCACAAAATGTGCCAGAATCCTGACTTTTGTCAAACGTCTAATATCTTCTCGGTCTCATGGGATACGTGGATGAAAGAAGAGTGGTGAGGAAAAAGGTCGTCTTTACCTGTCTGACATACTTTGTCTTGCTTGCCCCCAGCAGGAGCTGCTGTCCATCTGTTTGCCCGCCCTAGGAAGGAGCACAGATTCTTCCTTTACCTGGAGCTGGGCATGACTGTCTTAGATGAGTTGAGTCAAACAGCCCAGTAATTCAACAAGCTATATGATCTATAAAATTCTCCCATTTTACATTTCTTCACATCAAGTTCAAAGGCCAAGTCTTGCTGAATTAAGAGACTTCCAAAACCAGGACTTATCTATCTAAGAAATACTTCCACTAAGTTTCTCATTGATTACTAGAATTGCACCACTGAAAAGCCATAGTTTTATAGCAATGTAAATTAAGTACACAAGACCATTTGGCCAAGCTCTGAGTGTAGGACCTGCTTCTGAAAGAAATCAGACTGAGCTGTACTGCATTTAAAATTAACCTTTCTAATACAATCCTTCTTCAGGGACAGTATTGTTAAATAAAGCAATCAATGCCCATGTGTGGGGAGGAAGACAAGGGAAAGAGGCAGAGAGAGAAAGAACAATTCACGTGAGTTGCAATTCTTCTTTCTTTTTTTTTTTTTTCCCTCACATCAGTAAATAACAGGGTTGTGTGATCATTGGAAAAACTACCCACCTCACAGTATATATCTCAAGGCAGAACTTGTTCTTTTTTATTGCTACATGTCTCCTCCATTTCTCCACTCCTCGTACAGTTAAGATTTCTGCTTCATGTTGAGCCCATCCTTATTTTGCCACCTCAGAGCCATTTTGTAACATATGGTCTATTAGATGTAGACGCACAACCACTCACATAACTTAAGGCTTGCTGAAGTACAAAGACGTAAGTACACAACAGATGCACAAACGAACATGGGGACGAACGTGCTGTGGATACAAAATGATTGTGATAGTGCTCAGAATCAGATTTATTCTGCTTCTCCTGTGGAGCACACCTGTCTTCTGCTGGTGATACGTGTGGCTCCAGCCAGCGAGGCTTTCTCATCCAAAACTAAGCTTCGATCTTCTTTCCCTCATTAGTGCCTTGTGACTACCTCTCCCACACCTCGTTTGCACAAGGCATCTACGTGTTCATCAAAACATTTCATTAATGTATTCAAGACATACCGCCAGTAGATTTGAAAGCAATACACACAGATGCAAGCAAATAAATCTAGATGGTCAAACACAAGCATATCTTGCGGGTTCTCAGCAGGTTTTAATCAAATTCCCAGAAAGGAGCTTAAAAGTCACAAAAGCTTTAGTTGTAAGAAAGTGAGTCTTCGTTTTGGCAGTTCATGATCCTCTTTAAAGGGTGCCATGTTACTCATGCCATGAAGGGAGCTTCACCAAAGGAACCTTAGCTGTGGTTTTCTGCCAGATGGAGCTATTCCAGAGGCCAGATATTAGCTCCTGGGTCCTGCCTCTTTACTGTGCTCGGGTAGCACAAAGGTGATGGAGCTGCTCACATCCACCTTGGAATTCTTTGAAGAGCCTTTGTGTTGGATAAGTGTGGTATCAATGAGTTTACGCCATGTGCTTTTCCCTTTGATGCAGGTATTTGGGCATGTTCAAGGTAGCCTAAATGCAGAGCTTGGTATGTCGGGCTCCTGAAGTCTGGAGGAAGGTCTTCAGACCATTTATAGAATGCCTTAGATGAGTAGAGAAAGGAAAATATGCCATGAAGCAGATTGTCCTGGCAAGTAGTTGTAAAACTCTCTTGATTATTTATTATAAAAAAGAACTTGTTTAATGGGCTGGGAAACTAAGGGAGCTTTCACCCCTTCATGCAGCACTGCAGCTCCAGGTTCCCTAGCACGTTCCCTATAACCCTCCCACATCAATAACCTACCACACACCACACGTTGGGCCTGCTCCTGCACCACTCCTGTCCTTCCCTCACTGGGGTCACACCTTCTGTGTTTAGGATGCTTTTACATCTTGGAGACTGCAATAGCTGTGTTAAAACTGGTTCACAAGCTGTCAGGGAGCAGAGGGTGACAGACAACACAAATGCAAGAGTACAATTTCCTTGGGACTTCTTACCTGCAAGAAATCAGGAACCTTTTTCGTTGTCTTCAGTAACCACGCAGATAGTGTGACAGAAAGCAGGCTCTGAGGCAGTAGTAGGTCTTTTATTGGCAAATCTTTCCTATTTAGCATCCTCAATGGCTTTGCCACCAACAGTTTAATCACTTTAGAAAGCCATGGATCCCTCTGACAGTAAAGGATACTACCTCAAATTACCTCAGCTGCTTCTTCCTGTGGCTATATTGTCAGACATTATCAGCAAATATTTGTTTGTTATAGACTGTCATTGGGGGAAAAAACATGCCAGTCTTCTTGCCTTCCAGGTAACTAATGCTTTGTTGTTTATCCAGCGAAGACGGTCTTCCTCAAATTGTTCTTTCTGTGTATATTGCTCATCCAGACAGGCTGACAAGTGACAAGCTGCACCCACAAGCAGAAGTAATTCTGAGTATATAAAGGAACAAAACCTTTGTATTTAAAATGGCAAGAGTTTGTTTTCTCATTGTCCTCACCTGCTTCTTCCCAACCTCCATCTCATGGTTTATACAGAGGGTAGGGTAGTGGAAACATTTCTGACAATGAAAAGCCTTATTGTTCCTAAAAGGAAAGAAACTCTGCTCTATTTGTAAGAAAAAGATGGTTTTTGGAGCAGGAAAAATACACTCATTTCAATCACTGTTTCCCAAGTTCGGTATAGAATGACAGAAAGATTCTGTGTAATGCATTAATCTTCTAGCACAATTTCACTTTGGAAATATTAAGAGATATTCTATAGTTTTGAGAAAACATCAGACTTGAAAACACCCACATTTATCCTCTTTTATTTCCTTGCTCTTTTGTGTCGTACTACAGAAAAGCTGAAGCCTTTATTTTATTTGGTGAAAGGTAAAGAAAAAGGTAGGAGTTCCAATTGAAATGCAGACACTACCTGCCAACTTTCATGCCTCTCTTTTGAAAAGCACAGAAGGAACATAGGCTGAGAATGCTATGTAAAGTTGTAATACAATGTTAAACAAGTGTTACTAGAAAACAATATCTTCAGTACGGTAATGTATCTAATGACTGGTTTAAGCATAATTGTGAACCATAATAATAATAAAACATACAAGAAGTACCAGTTCTTAATTAATTACCCATTCTTTTGGTAAAAGCACAGCTACTTTATACCTTAGGTGTATATAATTGAGTGTATTATAAACTATGGTTACATTTGTCTAATAATCAAACACTGGAATGGAGCCTCCATGCTCGGTGCTATTTTACTTCTCCTGTTCAAATCTAGATCTTTTAAAAGCTGCAGATTAACCAGCTTTGCTCTTAAATGACTGAAGCTGATTTTAACTTCAATCATATGAGACATAAACAAGGGAGAATTTGACGTCTTTCTAACAAAAAATGTAAACATGAATCATGCAGAAAAGTGCCTTCCTCTAAACACTGGGTGCATGTTAGAAAAGAATCTTCAACTGTGTTTTAACCTCAAAGTCATTCACTGAAAGACAAATGATTTTGTTTTAGTCCTGAACAACCTAGATCTAAAAATTTATTTGTGAGTGTTTTGTGCTGGCTTAAATACTGACAACTTTTTCTCAAAAACCTCTCTCCCATGTAGGCTTGCCTTTCTCATGCTATAATTCACTGCAACATATAAACCTTTATTCCTTTCCTATACAAGGAATCATGTAACTCAGAGTGTTTTCCTGTTGTGACTGAGAAGATGAGGAATTAAAAAAGACTAACACTACAATTTAATGCTTCAGAGAAACAGTGTATATCATTACTCCTCTGTAGCCAAGCACACTAATTAATATTTATTGCACCTGTCAAACCAGTAGCCATGGTCAATCCATTGCTGCAGCAGTTCAATGGGAGGCTGGGCACCATATTTCTCCTTGGCAGGCATGTTTAGGTCATCAACAAAGACAAAAGCCCTTTTCCCCAGTGGAGCACTGTAAACCCTCTTCTTTCTCCTGCAAAATTAAACCATTAATTCTATTCATGTTAATTTTCATCTTACTTTGAAAAAGCAGAAAAAAGAGAGAGAGAGGAAGAGAAGAAAAGAGAAGAAAGAGGAAGGGAAATCACACACTTTCAGGGGAGCCTGCCTGACATTATTATTAGAACTAGTTCTTTTGGAATCTATGACCTTTTATTTTTATCAGATGTGCCGTAAAGGTCACAGAAACATGGGGAGGACATAGTTATAAATCCACATGGAGTTTAATAAAAGGTGGCACGTTGTTCTGAAGTAAACAAGCTAATAAAACTATTCTAGTTTAAACAAGAAAAAAAAAGAAAAGAAAAAATCTTTGTTAAAGACTGTCAACAAAACTCTGATGGATGTGAATGGCTATCAATGGAATTAATTAGGCAAGAGGGATTATAATAAGCGAATTTTGGTGTTGCACCTACAGTAGGCGCTTTGGCACCCTGAGCGAAACGCTTTTGTTTCCATCCCTGTGCCTCGTTCCAAAGCATGTCACAGTGCACAGTGTGCTGCTGGGGAGCCGCATTCACTCCAGCTAATTACAAGACAATGAGAACTTGAACTAAAGGCAACTACAGAGTAGATTGCTTCAGCTCTGCCAGTCTGTATCCTGATTACACCACGAACACTTGTGGCACTGTAGAATAACAGCATGAATGGATGAGAGCTGAGACATGACACCCTGCATTTCAGCATGTAGTTTGACAAAAACTTGAATTATAGGCCTTGCAAGAATTTTCACTCCCCGTTCCCCCCCCCCCCCTTTTTTTTTTCCCTCATAAGAACCTGGCTGGGCTTTCAAAAAAAGGATACTGTGCTCCAGTGTGGGTACTGGATGAGCTATGGAGTCAAAAATAAGACATTGGTTCTACTTCTAGTTCAAGCTGAACTTGTTGAGCTGGGTCCCTGCAAAATGTCTAACATACCTAAGAGACAGGAGGGTTGGGCAATGCAAGGACAGGAGGCAGTGACGAAATACCAGCTACCAAGAGTGAATGTTGTGAAAACCTATGGGCTGGAGGAGGAGTAAAACATTTACTTCTTTTAGATAAGACATAGATCATCTTAGTGAAGCCCAGTCCTGCAGGAGTCCTTGTGAGCACTGAATCAGATGCTGAGGCTTATAGAATATATTATCAAATAATCAGTGATTGGGTATTTTAATGTTATAGATGCATATGAACAGCATCGTGCCTCTCCCTGTGAAAGACTGTGGGCTGGGTTTTCAGTAGATATGCAATACTCAAAGAAGTAGATAAACGCTTTGAAAATCTTGCTGGCTGTCTAAATAACTCTTTGAAATAAGAACTGGCTGTCAAACCCACTAAAGTTCATTTGAAAATCACTCTAGCAGTTACATGACTCAACACATGTCTAAATACCTTAGGAAATACAACTATTTATGGTTAGATATATAAGGACAGATATATACATATTTTGTCTCTCACACTAAGGCTTGTTACTCGGATGGGTCTAGATCCACAGGGAAGATTTAGGTTGTGCTGCACACAGCTTTTAGCCACTCTGCCTTCTTCAGGAAACCATAGCCCCAAGCTGAATGCTCGAGGTTCCTCCACACAGTGGAAGAAGAACAGGTTCCAAGCTACTACCTGTCAATGCCATAGTCCCAGGACCTTATTCACCAGGAGACTCCAAGTATTACAGCAAGGTGATGTCCGACTTCTTTAGGGGGAGTTAGGCACCTATTTGCTCTCATTTCTCATCAACCCATGTATTAGCTTGCTGCTTGGTACAAGAAACAGGAACTGTGCCAACCTGAGGAAAATGCTCTCCTGAGAAATGGCATCAATCCTTGCCTAGGTGGAGGGATGCCCTGAGCCCGAGTCCCCCGGCTCCCACCCAGGGAAGCTCAGGTGGCTGGGTGGGGGGTTGAAATGTGTGCTAAGTGCCAGCGCCTGTTGTGTGAGTCTAACCTATATTTCCTGGCTCTTTAATTCCTCCACAGGGTTTATTGCGCGAGGCTGATGAAATGTATCAACAGCTACACTGTGGGCTGGATGTGGAAAGAAGCCATTTCCCCCGTGCAAATAATTATAGAACTAATTCTTGGGTCTTTTGTCAGCTGTCTCGCTTCTCCCTTAAACGCTGTCGGATGGTTGTAGTGCCATAAAACAGGTTCAAAATAATACTTGAAATTAGTATAGCTTGATTTAGATGACCGTTTATTTTATAGCTCTAGTTAAAATGTCGGGAAGATTTAACAGAAGATAAACTTTGGTTTTGGCCCCTTATGCTAGACTAATTCTAGCAGCTCAATGCCTTATTTTGAGGGCCTATTGTTAGCTTTATTTTGGCTTTCCCCTGACAAAGGAACAGTTAGCCATCGGTTAATTACTGACAGATAGAGGTGATATATCAGATTATATATTGTATCACAGGAATTAGATGTAGAGATGGCTTCTTATGTCATTCATGTCCTTACCAATATGGAGCTGATTTGTATTCTGTATTTCTGTAGAGTTCATTTTACATAAGCTAAGAAATGTTACTTTCATTGTTTCTTCTGGAGCCTATTCATTAACAGGAGGGTTTTTTTCTAATATGCAGCTTAAACGTTCATTATCTTATTATGCTTCGCAATGAACTGAATACAGTGCTTCCAGCATATAGTAATAATTTTTACCTATCAGCTGGAAGTGTAGTCTGCTGTATGAAAACGTCAGAATTATCATACAGCTACTGCCTGATAAAGCATTACTCAAATCCTGTAATGTTTTCAAATCTTGAGCTATTAATAATTTAGCATAATTAATTCAAAACACTTCACTCAATGTGAACCATGGAGAAACAATGGGGAAATGATGCATATTCCATCTTTCAAGGGTGGAATTAAATACAGAAAACAAGGAAAAGATAAAGAGCTGCCAACACTTACTTGGAGTGTAATTCACCTGTTTTGAACTTGCTATAAATTTCACGTTTCTAAGACTTTCAACTAACTTCACAGGCATAAACAAAAAAACCTTTTCCCCTGCCACAAGTGAACAATTTAACATGGTTAGAGCTGTTTGTCAGGCGTAAGAAGAAAAGAAACAAATTAACAAATGGAGGAGATTTTTCTACAAAGCGAAGCACCAATTAAGAAAACGAACAGTCTTGTAGAAAATCCTTTAAAATGCAATACACAGAGATTCCTTCCTCTTTTTTTTTAATGCTTATCGGCAAAGATTTTTGTATCACTTAATGTTTTTGCTTGATTAAACCTTATTTAAAAGCAGCTTGTTGTTGCTCTTTTCATGATGAGTTTGCTTTTAAAATATTATTTATTTAAATCAAGGCTGGACCCAATCTTTGTTTTCCTGGTTGGAAATTCTTGCTGTTAGAAAGAACTGCAGGTGCTAAATTATGGCACAGTACGTTGCAGCTGCAGAAGTGCACCTGGAAAAAATTAGGCTAGTAATGAAAATTTCACCTGAAAAGTGCCAAATTGGAAGTCTCAGAGATCGAATGCTTCCATTAAGCCACCACTCAGCAACAAACCAAGTAATAAATATTGAAACTTTCTCTCTTCTTTACTTTGACCACGAGGACGTGTTTTGCTCTATATTTGAAGGAAGAAGGGAAGAACACTGAGAGAACATGTTAATCTCTCATCTCCATTAAATCCCTAGCCAAACTCCACTGCCAATAGAGGTACCAATTAGTGCTAATTGTAGTAGACACTAATAGTGTAGACACCTGTCACTATCTATTGAGCTGGGACCATCAGTAAATTCACAAAGGCCACCAAAAAAGCATCTGGAATAATAATGATCATCATTTTGGTACCAACCTAGTCTGAAATGAAACTGTTGATTCTTAGGTAAAAAGCTGAGCAATGCTTTTCTAAGGTACAATAATCTAATGAAAGTAATGCACATATATCTATATATTGTTTTTTATTACAGAAACACACAAAAATGATACAGGACTGGTTACCATAGCAACAGTGCTTCCTGCACTGCACGGACCAACAGTCCTCACTATTTTGGAGCATTACAATGGATTCATACTTTATAAAAGGGGTTGAGTGGTGAAACCTAAATTTCCCTCCCGGCAGTGACAGGACCTGTGTGGGGAGAGTGATCAATCCCAGCTGGGTTCTGATCCCCTGTGCAGCTGCCATGTACATCACTCATACCCACATAGGCAACGTTCAGGTTCTACTATTTCACGTGTAATAATGTCATAATTTCATATGTAATGTGTCACAATGCAATGAAAAGTAGCCACCTTTTGACAAAAAGCATGCAGAGTCTGTCAGCTTCAGCACAACAAGGGCAGTTCAAGGGCCAAGCCTGAGCGTGTTTCCAGGCCACCTACTGATTATGTGATGTAAGTCATTCCGTCAAATGCTCCTTTACCTCAAAGTGGTTGTGGGAAAGACAAAAAACCCTAGGATGTGAATCACGCTAAATCAGCTATCCAGTGAGAGACCATGGGCTGCTTGGCTTGGGAATAGGAACCAGCACCTGTTGGTCTTGTGGGAGCTTGTATTTCCCACAGTTATTCTGCAAGCAATCCAGGCACAATCTGCAAGCACTGCTAGAGTGATAGCAAGCCCATAAAACACTGGATGTTAGAGACTACATGTAAGCACGATAGAGAAAAATTAAATCCATTAAAAATCCCTGCCAGGCCGTGATTAGCTATTATTATTTTTTAATTCATTGTAATATACACTGTGCATAAGAGAAAAGCTAACAAACACAAATGAGAGGGAAGTTAACAAACACATTAATTTCCATTTTAACTTAGGCCTCTTGCCTGGAATAAATGGAAGTGGTAACTCATATAGATGAGTAAGATCCATTCTGAAACCTTCTGGGTGAGAGAGCCCTGCAGAAATACCAACGGGATGCCATTTGTGAGGGGCTTCTCTCTGGCAATTAAGGGAACTGCCTGCAGTACTCAGAGCAGGTCATTTTTACTCCGTGTGGAACAGTTGGACAGCCATGGATTCTCAGGCAGTTTTATTGCATTGAAGGAAAAGGAGGTTTCAGATTTTTGAGGGTTCCTGCAAGCTGTTTCCTGCTTGAGGCTGAGCACAAAACATATGCATAGAAACATGTTTAGATACGCAAAAGCTTTTCGCAAAGAAAGACATGTTTCCTTTCCTGTTCACGAAGTACCTTTTCAGATTTCTACACACTGGAAAATCAGCCATAAAGCTTGTCTCTATGTTCTAATCTCTCTCATGGTTGCATCTCTGGGCCAGCAGCACACGTCAGCTCCGGCAGTGCCCAGTGGGCCCAGCAATGCTGGTAAGGATGGTCTCTTTTCTTCATCCCTTTCCCGAAGGAAGCACAGGATAGGTTTGCGTTAATCAGTAACTCCCCAGTTAGTTGGATCTGGAGTTCCCTTTGCTCACCAGAGGGCTGTGCAGACAAGCGTGGAAAAGTGCTAGTTCACTCCTTGCCTTTCAGTACAGCACTTCACATTCCCTGAGCAGGCGTGATGTGATGTGCTTAACAATGCAACCTGCCTGTATGCCCTGATGGAAAATACTGCTGCAAGCAGCTAAGTTTCCACTCAGGGGCCTAAGTGTACACCCTGAAAAGACCCTGTCTGTGAGAGAAGTTAGTTGGCAAAGACCTACCTCTTTTTTTTTTTTTCTTTTTTAGGAATTAATTAAATGTGGTCACCAAGGAATGGTGAAACAGCTCAGGCAAAGAACTTCAAAACAGAAGCTGTAATCAAACTACAAAAATCGCTCAACCCACATTTGCTCCAGCAGGTGGGTAAATGCAATCTGCTCTGAGAGAGAGACAGCACAAGAAAAAATCCACAGAAGATGGAGTCACTTCTCCAGCCCCTGAAGAGCACCTTTCCCCAGCTCATGTTCTAGGCCAAAGTATTTTGACTGACAGGGAAGAGGGTACGCTGTCGCCCTCGCCTCCCCCTCACTGCCCTTCAGCAGAGGGTTTGGACAAGTTACAAACCAAGCAGACATAGGCAAAGAAGTACATGGTGTCCTTCCTCCCCCACCAGTTCAAAGAAGGGCAGTCCAATCTTTGTCATCAGGGGATGAAAGAAATCTCATTTTTGAAGAGCACACTGTTCGCTATCTGTTAGTCTCCTTATTTATTTTACTGCTTAATTCAGTACGTGACTTCAGGCATGTAGTCAGACGTCTGGTGTTCATTTTCAGTCAGTTGACAAAATGCCTGGAAGTTTGAGTCATTTGATCAAATACTCCACTGAAATAATCACCGACTGAATCACTCTGACAGATCCAGGATAGGTTCTGCTTTAGCTGGTTTCTTTATAGACCAGAAAGTTGCCTTTTGCTGTATGTAACTTAAGCGTTTCTTTGATCAGGTAGTTTGGCAGTGTTTGTTATGCTGAAGTGACACCGTGCTCTGCTGTCACAGCCCCCTGCTTCCTCCACTCTGCCTGAAAACCATGTAGGACTGACTCCCTCCTCCTCCCTCTTCTAGGGCCAGCACCTCCCCCTCCCTGGTCTCAGACGATGACTGTCTGGATGAACCTGTATTCATTTGGCTTATTTTGTCTTATTCCAATACTCCTGTGCCCCCAGGAGAGCCCTGCACCCTCCCCAGGCTCCACTTGGTCCTCACCCACAAACATCTGCACTGGAGATGTTAGTGGGGGTTTGTCTGATGCTACAACCACCCGCAGCCTTCTCATAATAGCTAGGCTGCATTTCCCAAACTGCTACCTGTGTTTCCACACATCTAACTTTCACAGCACCCACCTCAAGATGACACCATGTGGCCCAAGCTGAGTGCTGTGTCATTTCGTCATTGACTTTTACTACACTAGATCGTGTTGCTTTGCAAATAAAAGGCAACATGCTTTGTTCTGGTGCTTCCAATTTAGTGACAGATGTTTAGCAATTAAAAAGTTAATAAAATACAAACAACGACCTTGCTTACGAGAATAGTTTCTCTGTTCTTTGCTTTTACAAGTCTCTGTGATCAACTGCAAACCTTAAAATCAAGCTCTGCAACATCTGTACTGCAGTTCGATTTCATTCCCGGGAAGTGCTTGTAGACGCATACGTTAAAGGTTCACTCTCTCCGAGTAAATGTTTCTGAAAAATTTGCTCTCTGCTTTAGCTGAGGGGGCCCAGGTAACTCTGGGAAACTGTGCTACAAGTTGTACCATTATGATCATGTCCTCTAACAAATAATCCTGAGCTGAAACAGTGAAGCTGCCTAACTCAGAGAGCACAAGCTTATGGTGACCTTGCCAGGATTGGGACTGATAATTTTTGGATGTCTACTTATTACAAATCTTCTGCCTCGACTACCTTAACATTCTCTTTGATAACAGAAGTTTGGAAACACAGCTTAAAGAAAAATATAAACATAAAACAAAAATACTTGGAGCGAGTGGTTTTATCTTGACTATCCAGAGATGAAAATGATAATGACTTGTGAGCCCTCAGCAAACAGCTTCATGGTATTTTCTAGCCCTTTGTACTGTTGGTAGGATATATTTCTCCGTTCACTAGAGTCTGTCCATTTTCATAATATCATCTATCAGACTTCAGTGTACATAAAATTGTATTCTTTATGTAGTTGGACTGTTTATGTTCTGGCTGAGTCAAATTCTTAATTTTGTTTGCCCAGGGAAGCTGCAAATATTACAGTAAGTTTTAACACCAAAAAATATAATCAGTAATGTTCTTAACAACTCATGCCCACACTGAGAACTTTCAGCACTTTCGCCTTGCTTTCATTTATTTATTTATTTTTTCGTTAATTGATGTGTGATGTTGCCCACAGATCTCACTTCTGGTGTTTGCAAATACAAAGTTCCAAGTTTTGTCTAGGCTGGCTGGCAAGCAAGGCTGTCCGTATTGAAAGGTGCAGAATATGGTATGAGCTCTCTTTTATCATGCCAATTAATGTTTGACTTGTTTGTCTGCCATGTGATGAATTAAAAATGCATGATTTAGATGCTAGAGAGCTAGCCATTTTCTAGATATAATCCCCTGGATAGTGCCATTCTTCCAGTTGATCTTTTTGCCCTTCGTGTGTTGGCGAGTACCATATATAGCCTACTGCTCAGATCTTTCCCTAACAGATGGCTCTCTTTACTAGTTGGGACTCAATCTGGTGATTCCCTTTAATATGCTTTAGATTGAAGAATACCCAGGGACAGGCAGCTGATTCATTCTCCTAAAGCAAAAACAGCTAAGAAGATAAAGTTAAGTAGACGTGCTTTCCGGACTAGTCACTGTTCTATATACCCCATAAATCAGAATATTTGTCGACATCAATTAAAGCGTTGTTTCCCCAGTAATAAACATTACATAGAGAAACAAATCAGCTTTCATTTATGCTGTCAGAAATGGAAGGAGAGCATTTCATATTATTTTGTGGATAATCTCTGTGGAGTAAACTAAGCACAATTACATATTTGATTTTAATTAAAACTCTGGGTACCTTTCGAGTTTCCTTAGGAATATGTCCTGGGTATGATTAGCTGAGGCCTGCACTGAGAAGTTAATTTGACATACAACATATTTTTCATGAAGTAACTGTCGCAGGAAGTTGTTTGTAATAGCTATCTTTCCCAGGCCTGTGGGGGCAACAAAAAGTAATGGCTTATCCTGAAGCAGCAACTTCTCCAGTATGCAGTACATCTGCATAACAGTCCCAATGGTGCTCACAGTAATGTCGTTAAGCTGGGAGAATAAAAGAAAGAACCAAAAGATGCAGATAAAGGTGTTTCATTACCCACTGTACACAGAACAACAATAGAATTTGGTCATAAAATATGTTTGGGTCACGATAAAAGCAAAAACCACAGAAAATACCTGGGTATGACAAAGGAGTTACAGTTTATGAGCAGCAGGCTGGTGGAATTGCCAAGTTGGAGGCTTAAGCACAAAAGAGCACTAAGAAATCCTGTTTGGTATTGAGGGAGGGAGGCTATTATACCCAAAGCTGGTAATGAGAATGCAGTGTCGTTAACTGTTTTCTTTTACAATATTTGACACCAGGATGGCTTAATGCTATGTTGTTTTCTCTTCAAGCTACAGTTTTCCTTTGCAAGAGTATGAGAGCAGAATTCTAATGTGAGAATACACTGGGAAAGAGGGCCTCACTGCTCTGCTTTGTCTTTTCCAATCTCTTACACTTTAACTGGAAGGTCATTTCATTTATTACACACAGAAAAGGGCAGGAGTCAGGCTTAAAGCATGGTATGCACTCGTATATCAAACTGGCACTTGTTTTGTTCTCCCTTATCTGAGCTAGCCACCTGCCCTCCTTGCAGCCATAGGTGCATGCGTCTGGCTAGAAAGAGGTCAAAATGACCCAGTTGTATGCACTCCTCCTTCATACTCTTCCAAAGGTGTTACCTTAGCTTGGGATAGTGGTGGTGGAATTGCTCTGCTGATCCACACGGCATTTTCTAACCTCAGCAGGTATTCCTTTGCATGAGAAAGCTACAAGGAACATGTGCTTCGTGCAGCAGGTCCACAAAGCAATTTCATCTATTCACAGCTGGCTTATTAAGGGAATCTAGTGAATGGCAGTATCATCACAGCATTATGTTTCCTGCCCTTTTCCTTTTGAACACAGCTTTGAAAGTGTAACCAATATAAGCTGATAGAAACCAATTGCTGGGGTTGATAGCTTGTCACTTATGTTTCCTGAAAACCAGAAGCAATTCACAATCCCCTCTACCGGGGTCCAAATTGTACTTTGAGCAACCACGGCTGTGAGTACCTCATTTTCCCTTGTTGTCCAGGGCTGCCGGTGTGTGGGCTGGTATTCTCTCCTCCCTGCTCAGCCCAGCCACAGCACAGCTACCAAACCTCCCAGCAGCTGGTGTGGGCTCTAGTACAGTAATGTAGGCCAAGGTGTGGAATTGCAGAGGACTGAAGAAAGCAAACTTTCATGTCATGCAGTATTTCTCACATGAACTCTGGTTGTTTGTGTCCTGGATGAGCACTGACAATGCATTTACACCACACCAGCTATATTGCATGCAGCAAAAGCATGTAGAAACACAGGCAAAGCTAACCCATCTCCTGCAAGAGCCTGTGCTGTGAGCTGACAAGGCAGATCAAAGCCATGAGAGAAAGTCAGAGAGGTGGTGTGATGTCCCAAAGTCAAAAGAGAAATCCTGGGGCAAAAAAGCTAAGAGAGCCCCTGGTTGCCTGTGGCTCACTCTGGGGTCCCTTCAGCAGCATGCGGTGCTGAACAGCAGAGGTGGATAAGACCCACTATGCTCTGGTGAGGGTGTCTGTAACATTTATTTATTGGCCAAATATGCAAAATACATCAGTAGGTAGACATCTAACAATATTCTTTTTACTTTAACAAGAAGCCTTTGAAGTATTTTAAAGCTGCAGATTGACATGGATGCAGTTGGCTAATGCTCCTGGAGTAGAATATGGCCTCTCTGGGATTCCCACCTGTTTTTGTAAAAAAAACAAATTAGTTTCATTTGGAGTGTGTCCTGAAGTACTGTTTCCCTCTCTAACCAGCTCCCTCCTTGACCAGAAGCTGGCCCTGGGCCTGGCTGTACCTTAGCAATGGGCTGGAATTAGATGTCCTTGTAGGTGGGCAAACATCTTCAGTATTGCCTCACCTCTGCACAAATCACTTACCAGGGCCCCTTTTTGTGCCCTTTAAATGCAGAACTAGAGGCTCACATAGAAAAGAGGAAAGAGAAGAACGTAAAAATCCAAAGACTATTTAATTACCACAGATGTTTTGTGACTCCAGAGTTGTGCATTGTACACACCTGAATATACACAATTAAGCTGTGAATTAGCCACAGTTTGACCTGTACAATATTGGTAGCTGTCCTTACAGATTTGTTTCATTTCAGCCCAAATTCTCAGCCTAAAAGGTTAAATATATAATACTCCATACTGTCGATAATCCATTTTTCCTTCTTTCAGCAGGAGGAAGAAGGTGAACATACAGCTAATTAAAATACATTTGTTGAAAAGGTCATGCGGTAAGCTGCAGTTCAGCTGAATAGAAGGATTACAATCCTATTCACCCAATCCGGTGACAAACATACTGAAAATGGAACCCAAGATACAATTAATCTGTTTTGCTGTCACAGAATGGGAAATGGCTCAAACTTAACGGTATTCAGGTTCTGAAAAAACAAATCTCAATCCTCAGTGTTCCCAACATGCCCTGGTACAGTGGTAATAGGCTATGTCCATGCTTTTCACAAGGGATTTAAGGAGTCAGCTGCACCAATTCTATTCAAAACCAGTTTGAGCATCTCATTCACGTTCCTGTAAAAATACCAGTTTACTTTACAGAAGTAATTTGTACAGTGCAGTCACATAGTGGCAAATAACTGAGCAATTAAAATCTATGCTCAGTTTGAAACCACTGATCATCTCCTTTTTCCTGGGAGAAAACTTACAACAAACAAAGTTGTGTGTGCCTACATCTAAATGTTCTGCTGCAGAGTGTGATCTCAGTTCAGAGTCTGATATTTGACTTTATCGAAGGCGGGAACTGTTTTATGTTTAGATTTCGCCAACTGCCAGAGGAATCTAAACATACCTCATCTGCATGTATGCATAAAAAAAGAAGTTGTGAACATCGCATTTTTCATGCTATTCACTGTTCTGAGTCAGAGACCTCCATGATGCCATAGGCCTGAGAAGATTTTATGCTAAGGATAGTTGAACATTAAAGAGAAAAAGATTACATTCATCAGCCTTTCGTATTATCCAGAAGAGGTTTGAAAAGCCACATACTTGTGCTCCTTGTGATCATTATTTACCCTGGGGTTCTCTGTTGAAGTGCCAGCTCCCCATACTAGTCAAATTTTAACACCAGGGCTCCTGCAGGAACTAAAGAAGCTCAGAAGCTTGCAGAGTCTCTACATGTGTGTGACCTATGAGGTGATGCTGCAGGACGGTATGACCCATGCATTCCTGAATAGTCACAGGCATGCCAGGGAAAAAGGTGCACTGACAAAATATGGAGTTTAAGAGTACAGAAAATGATTCACGAGAAGACAGATGGTCATTGACCAATACTAAATGTTAGGTTTAAAATAAAACCAGCTAAAAGCCTCATCCCACAGTGCTGAACTCTTAGCTGCCTTCTCCTGCTGAGATTTCAGATTTCTCATGCAACCTGAAAGGTATAAGTGATCTTGTATGTCATCATTACACAGGGCAACACCATGCAAAGTTTCACCAGCTGTCTCCAGAATTGGAAGCAGCCTTGAGAAAGCAAGCATACTGGCACGAGCTACAGTGCTTCTGGAGTGGGTAAAAACCAGATCCAGATCCAACATGGCACTGTAGAGACACAGATAGCCATGGAGTGCCCTGTGCAATAACCACACCCTAACTGCATGACACACAGCACCATTTCCCCAATTGACACTGCATTCAGCCTGGTCTTCAATGGTACCACAAAACCATATGTCACACGGGCGTTCTCATATGCAACATGAGCTTGGAAATAACTGGTATGCTGGGGAGTAAGGTGACAAGAACAAATTGACACATCCAGCTAATGGCAACAATAAGTCTTAAGTCCTGTTGTTCAAGCAGAACTGTCTCTTGAAGACTGACATCTGTCCTCTTCTTTTCTTCCCCAGGGCTAAGCAGGATCTCAGTTCTCGATGGCAATTCCACTGCCAAGGCAGGTAATCCTTATTACTTATTATTCTCCTTACTTCTTACACAAAGACAAAACCAGGAAGCTGTAGGCTATCTTGGGAAAGGATGCTAAGCAGCCCCTACGTGCAACATGTGCCGCTACACAAATAGTGCAAGATAGGTACAGGGAATCAGAAAGAAGGAGGCCCCTATGTGCAACGTGTGCCGCTACACAATTACTGCAAGTTAGGTACAGGGAATCAGAAAGAAGGAGCTGATGAGAGATATTTAGAGAGCAAACTTGAAGATATTATAAACTTCATAGCTTAAGGAAGGCAGGTTCACTTGTGAGAAGAGAGGCCTGGGTTCCAGCACTGTTTTATCCAAGCATCCCAGAAGAAGGACCAAAGTGTAGAGTTTGTCGTCCCGAGTCCCTGAACCAGTAGTCTTACAACATCATCCTCTCTCTGCTACATTATCTCTGAACTTCTACAGTATACACTGGAACAGCCTCAGAGGCACCTTGAATCCTTGCCCCAGAGCAGTCCCTGGTCTGAAGGTCAGTGGATTTGGGAGAGCCCTTCAGGCAAAGTGGAGCTGAGCAATGGTCAGTTGACCACTTGGTTGTACACTAAGTGGGAGAGGATGTAGGTGCTCTCAGAGCTGTTCTGAAGGAGAACAGAGGTGGATTGTCTTCTCCAGGGAGTCTGATCTGGTTGCCCATGGCCTCTAAAGTCTGGGCAGACTGGCCCACAGATGACTCATCAGAGAGAAAGTCCCCTCTGTGTTTGATATCAGGTTGTGGAGGGGCTGCTTGGCTCTTTTAAAACGGTGGAAAGTTGATAGGGATCAAACAGAGTCTTTAAGCTTTTTCTGAGGCAAACAAATAAAATAATTAGCTAAATTAATAATAGAGCAACAGGAGAAATTCTGTGAGCAATGCATTCAAAAGCTGGTTTCTTTCTTGGATTATCTACTCTCTGACAGAATATGAGTTCTGACTGGAGATTTCTGAGAACACAGTTGGAATTTGTTATTCCTTCCTTCTCTCTCTCACAGAATCTTCGGTGTCTAATAAGGATTAAGCTCATGCTGCAGGCTTTCTCATAGTGGGCAGCCTAATTAAAGTCTTACTCCTCAACACAGCTGTTTATTTTCATGAAATGTGTGGAAGTTAATATATTTAAGACTTTCACTCCACTCTCAAATCTGGTTGAAACTAAATAATGAGTTCAAAATGCACTTTAAGAGAATCTGTAGGTAAAACAAATGTGTATTAGATGATGACATCAGTCTTACTTCCTTAAGAAACTAGGCAAAAATCTGCAGTACCTGTGAAGCTCCGGTACTTCCAGAAGTAGGTTGCAGCAAAGGGGAGTTTACAAAGGTATCTTTTGGAATCAGATGCTCAAGTTTGATTAAGTCCCACCAGATGATCTATTTCTGTGAGATTTTTCTTCATTATAAACAAAAGAAAACAAAACTAACAAGCACTCCAGAGGAAAGGACTCATTTGTTTTCTTACCATGTTGAATAGAAATCCTCTTCTTTCGACCCACATGACCCTGCATAACGTTAGCTGTACTAATTGTAAACAAAAGTCACACTGTCAAAATAAAAGAGAGATGAATTAGCAACAATAGAGTTCATTAAAGCTTGTTAATCTTTAAGACAATGAGTGCAACGTAATTGGAAGAAAGGCTAAGAGCTATGTGGATAAAATATTTCAAGGGAATACATTTCACTTCAAATGACAAAATATAATTAAAAGTGAGCAGTTAAATCAACTGTCAAGAGCACAGTTACAGCTACTTTTTTTTTTCTTTAAATTTTAAATACAGTGATGTTTTTTTTTTCCAGCTTTCCCAACCTGTCTGACCCACTGTGCTCTGCTCTGGTTTTAGCTGCAGGTTCCAACAGGCTGGTTCTCATTTCTCTGAGGGAGACTGTACCCCTTGAGTACTTTCCTGTCTTTTCCTACTTTGTTTCCCACCCCAGCTACTTAGCTACCAGATCATCCCCATAACAATATCTCCTGCAGCTTTTCTTTTCCTCATTGACCCTTACGTTCCTTCCTTAGCAAAACTGATACTCATTTTGACAGCCAACCACAAAATCTCTCTCCTGCCTGCAATCCAGACATCCAGGGACCTCCAATATTTTGCTTCAGTCCCTGAGAGATCCCTCTTCATCAGATGTCTCAGCCTCCTTTTCTGGACTATTTCTATTTTTCCTCTCTGCCCTTAGTCCTCATCTCTTTCTCTGCAACTTCACAGTTGTGATATTTTATCAACTATCAGTTCTTTTTCCCTTTGAGATGCCTGAACTTCTGCTATTGTAGTAGCACCTTTTGTGGTTTGAATAACCTCTCTCTTCCTCTGAGTGCAACAGTCTTGTGGTTACAGTTAGGGTCCCTCCAGCCGGTGCAGAGCTCCGTTCCCTGGACAATCTCTGCTATCACTGCAGTACCAGACTCATCTATCAGCCCATATGTAAGGAAGCCTGGAAAGTGTAAGTTTAACACCACAACATTTGCATCCACAGCATACATTCGCCAAGAGGATTTTGCTTGTCTCCCTTTGCATTATGGCATGCTATCTCATCTCTCAGTTTAATGCTGCTTCTTCTGGTGCTGCCTATCTCAGCTAGGCAGTCAGCTCCTTGAATCACAAGCTTTTATGTGTAAGCTATCTAAACAGCACGCATACACTCAAGGTGTCTCTTCCTTCAAACATAAGCACATATATTATTCTCACAGTCAAAACAGGTGCTTTCCAGGGAGGAGAGACAGGACTAAATAAAAGCATATGGTCATTTCCTCACCATATCATTACTTCTAAGTGCTCACAGTTGTACCTCTGAAGTCTGGTTTGTAACCAGAGGCTGGGTGCTTACACACATGCACCTGCATGTATCTGAACATACACACACAGAGCTGTGAGTGACCATTGCCAGGGTCCTGAGGACACCCCTGGTACTCCCTGTTTGGACCCTGAGGTTCCCCTCACTCTGTCCAGGTCCCAGTATCCCATTTCAGCCCCCCAGGGCCATCAGCCCATACCCCAGTGAGGCCGTAGCAGAGTTGGTCTTCAGCTCTCCACAGCTCTGCTCTGCCTAACCCCTGAGCCTGCAGGCCTACACTTCAGCTTGGCCTTGACCCTTCTCCATGGCCCTGTGTGACCATCCTGCAGCTCTATCTGAGCCCAAATCCTGACCCCCATCTGCAGGCTCACATCCTGGCCCAGCTTCAGCCTCTCCCCAGGGAGATGCATGATGGCCAGGGCTGGGTTTCCCGGTGTACCCACCTGCCCTGCTCTTGGCTGGGGTGGTGGGATGTGCCATGATTTTGCCTAGAAGAGCCCCCAGCCCCCATAGGACCATGACAGTTGTACCTCAGGATCCAGCATTTTCTGCAAGATTTCACAGAGAAAATATTGGGAATGGTTAGATCTCTTCTGCAAGTATTGCATCTGGGTCACCTCCATGCCTGTGCTCACACTCGAATTACCAGAATCTGTTGGATTTTCCTATAATACACAAAATGTTGGTACTTATGTTTGTGGAGGGCTTTTTGTAGTGGAGTGGTGCAAAAAACCTTACCCACCCTATGTCTTCTGTCATCTCATATTTGCTATATCATCAGGCTTACCATACTGCCTCCTGGTCAAGGCTGCATCAGTCTGGTGCTCCTGAAATGTCAGATTCTCCCCTCCTCACACCAATATCACACAATGCCTCCCATGTTTAGTTAGATGCTGAATGCTGACTTCCTTGTCTGTTAATAATAATCCCAGTGGAATCACTTGATAAGCAATGTATTGTGAAACTGCTATTATATTTAAAACCTCTGTTCCCGCAGTTGTCAGCGAAAGAGTTTTTTGTCGTTTTTTACACAAGTCACCTATAACAAAGTACCTTCAGGTCTACAGGCAGAATTTGAAGTGTGCCCCATGGACCAGTGGTAGCAAAAAGATTTTCTCTGCAAAAAAACTGTCAACTGCGCTACTAGTATAGAATTTCTAGGGGAGACGCAAGCCTAATTTTTCACCCTACTAAATGAGCAAGGTTTTTGTTCTCCTTCTCTCAGCTGGGAGTAACGAGCTCTCATCTAACTGCTGGAAGCTACCTGAGCACCTCAGATCCTCAGGGCTCTGGACCTGAGCATCAACCCACCCCTTCTGCATACCAGTGGCATTGTTTCATCTTCCCTTCTCACAGGACCTGCTTGTGGTGGACTTCAGTCTCAGCCTACACTAGAGTGGTTGACATGTAGAGGAAGGCCCATGCATGAGCTGGATGCTGTTGTAGACCCTCCATAAAGATGCCCCTTTAGACTCTTCTGTGAGGTCCAGTGCTTGAAATGAATGGTGGAGATCACAGATCTCCTAGGAACAGTCTTAGCTCCTGCCTCCAACACAATTACCTGAACTAGCTCAGCATCTCCTGAGGAAAAAGATGACATTTGTTAAAAACATATAATACCATACAATACCCCAGAACAACCTCAGTGCCTTGAAAGCACTCTGAAAATCTGGGACCAGCAGTGCACTGCTATGGTATCTGCTAACTGCTTTCACTGAGTATGGGGGCAGTTGTGGGCACAGCTGGCCATGAAATTAGCTGCGATGGAGAAATTAGAGAGAGTCATGAAAAAGGTAAAATGAAAAAGACTACAGAATTTACAACAAATACTTCTGCATGGGTTTGTATGCTTGTATTCTGTCCCAGTCTCCTCTTACTTAATAGTAATAACTCCTTAGTAACAACTCCTGACTTTAGAAATGGGTAGTTGTCTGATTATGTGCATGTAAAATGTCTGGCACCCTGTACGTGCCCAATAAATAATTCATAATGTTCCTAATGACATGACAATATAATTCACAATTTTCACAATTGTCATTTTCATCCTAGCCAAATAGGGAGATAGAAGCCTCATCTTTGTTAAATGAAAACCACCATAAAATAGAAAACTATAAACAGAAAACAAAAGAAGCAAAAGTATCCTTTTTTTCTAACATATCTGAATCTCCGACCCATTGGCCAAAAGCACTTCTCTTTCAGGCTCAGATTTAGAGTGTGAAATGAGTGGGATGAAAACTCAACCTAAACATGGAGAGTTCAGGGGGCCCTGAAAGTTGCCTGTTCAGTTTCCAGGGGAGAAGTAGTGCACCAGCCAAGGTAAAATCATTAGTTCAGTGGTATTTATGCTGTCAGCTTAGGCCATCTTCCAGATGAGGTATGGATAACAGCAGTAACAAAGATTATTGCTGCAGGTTAATTGCATAACTACAAGTGTATACAGTTGTTTAAATAACACTGCTGTGAACACAGATCTGCTTGCCCACTGTCACTATATTTTAATATGCTTTCTTGCAGCATGAATTATGATTAATGAATTTCTAGGTGAATGGATTACAATATTGTGATTGAATGTAATACATTAAAATGTCTCTGCTGGCATCTCTATATTAGAAAGGAATTAGTGTGATTCTTTAGACTTTGCTAGTGTGAATGTTTCTAAAACATATTTTAGCCACTGCATGAGACAGTTTTTGGAAATCGGAAGGGGTTTCTTCCAAATAGAATTTATAATTACAGCATGTAAGTGATTAATAGGCAAGAAACTATACCACCCTTTTAGAGGTTCTGAAAAGGACTTTTGGCATAGGTACAACCAATCTGTGGGGACTTAACACAGAATTTTTTCACTTGCCTGCTTTTAAATCATACCTTGGTGTATTAAAACAAACTCGTGTTATAATACCAGTTCAATGAACTGCTTGAGTACCATGTGTCTCCACTACTGTCATACAGGGAAAGTTTTGTATAGGCTTATTTTTCTCATGAAAGCAGGGAGTTTATGGTGATTTCTAGCACACTGAGAAAATATCTCGTGTTAAGAGGCCCATCATTAAGTCTGGTAACAAATCTAACTTAGCTCAGTCACAATTAAAAATGGAACTGTTTACTATAAATAATATATAAACAATTCATTTTTTAAAAATACTTTATATTTTTACAAAGAAAATAATTTTTTATGAAGACTGTTTTAATGAAAAGATTATCATTCCCCCTATTTTCTGACTGGAAGTATGTAAAAGAAACATACCCATTCTGATTTTTTAATGTTTTTTCTTTCTGTCTGATTGTAAGAACATGAATGGCATTTTCCCTTTGGCTTCTTGTTTTCTTTGTGTTTTACTTTGGTGCACATAAGCTACAGAAAAACAAAAGCCCAGATAAATATTCCAGCCCAAGGATACAGACTGAAGACTAACAAAGAAATTAGTCTGTTTTCGAAAGATTCATATTTCAAAGGATGATGTGCTATGTTCCATGGACAGCTGATGGAGTACATTCTTAAATATTGCATTCTAGTCTTAAAAGTCAAAAAGTTGCAACCTCTCTGCAAGATATTGATGAAAAACTCCACTAAATTGTTTGTGCCACCTTCAATTCCCTGAACAGTGGCCCTTTAGTATTTTTTCTAATAGGAATTGTAGATCCAGGCTGCAGCATACTAATGAGACTAAGCCTACCAATTACATTTTGCTCTCCATTTCAGATTAAATGACTGTCTGTCTACACACTCATGCAGCCCACCCCCTCCTCACACCACGCTGTCCTGGTTTTCAAAAATAGAAATAATAACAATAATAATGTACTGTATCTTTCCAGTTAGCTACAACTCTATATGCTTTGTTAGGCTAATGATAAAGAAAATGCCTGAATCTCAATTTTATGGTAGCTGCTTCATGAGGATAATCAACTTGCCATGCGTCTCTGATGCTTTGCACAGCAGAACAGAGAGATAGGCTTTAAGGAGCCAGAAACAGTGAAGTGCGTATAGAAAAGAAAAATAACCCACAGATGAAAAAGCAGAAGAAAGCTGATGGGTAAAAACAGTAGAACTGCTTGGAATTTTCCATTTCATTCTTTCCTCTAGAAAGGACTTTTTTCCATGAAGTGGCCTTTCCGTTACTTTTCTTTTGAACAAGGTCCCTTCCAGCTTTCTGGCATCCCTTTTCTCCACAGCCCTGGTGCAGAAGATAACTGGGGTAGCTGCTGTCTGTACTCCATTCACCCAGTCTGCCAGAAGAGCAGTTGTTTGGGGTGCTCAGCTTCCAACTACACATGGGAAGGTTACTCTCAGTCTCACCACTTGTCTGCCAGATTCAGGTGGACAACCTACCATGCAAAACCATTACACCTCCTTTTTGCTCACACCCTGTACATCTGCAAAAGCAAGGAGATTAAACCAGACCCATTCCTCTCATGATCTTCCCTCCACTTCTGTATGTCTGGCTACCATCTTGCTCATTGATGCTGTACTTGGTATTTAATTAGTTGTGCCAAAATCGTAACCACATCAGCCTAGGACTTCTGAAATGGTAACGCAGGCTTTGCTGTCAATAAAAATATGCCCCCTAGCCCAAGTCTTAGCCTCTTGGGTTTCACAACAGACAGGCAAGTAAGAGAAAGAGAATGAGGATAAAAATATAGACTACTTTTGTGAGAGCCAGAGGTTGGATTTCTGTAGAGTAGCTGTAGGAAATATTTGACAGAGACTTGTAGGAGATTCAAGAACCTGAAATCCACATGCACCCAGGAGTACCATGAGCAGAGTTGGGACAGGACTGCAATAGACAGGTTGCATAAGATGAGAAGTAAGCTAAGGCCTTTCAGCATGCTTGTCTTCACACACACCACTGGCTTCACCGACGTTCGGTTTCTGATCTGCAGGAAACGGAAAGTGTGCTTCCAAGGGATATTTCTCACATCTCTTGCCCATAGGTAGTAGCTTAGTTCATTCCCTCCATACTGGGAGGATGTTTTGTGCCAGGGGGAGAGTATTTTAGTCCTGTGGACCTGTAGCAGCTTGCCTGGCTCTGGAATTTTAGAGGATGCAAAGAAGTGTGTGTAGGGGTTTGGTGCACGCATCTTTATAAAGGACAGGTTCACCATTGCCCTCTGGAATCTGCCAAAACTCACCTTACCTGTGGCAGCAGGCAACCAGTTTTATGTTGATGGCTCCACCTTTGGCCTGTGGATAGCTGAGGTTTGCATTGTCATTTTACTGATGGAGAACCTGTGCAACTGGGAACTGGGAGAACACAGTGAGCAAAGAAATATCCCCATTGCTTGATGGGACCGCTATCTGCTGCTGTACATAGCAGAAGAACAATGCTGGGGCCATTCTGGAAATTCCTCCTTGCCTCTATGAGCCATGGCATTGCATTGCCCCTTTTTTGCAGTTGCAAACCCTTGTTAATTGTTATTTAAATAATTTCTCCTGAGCATAACATGCGTTTCCCTTCCTTCCATTTTCCTCTCTCCACAGTTTGAGTTTTGCCCTGTGCCAAACTCTTTTGCTCCGCTTTTAAAACAAGAAGAAAACCACCTCTCCAGCCTGATAGCTCATGCATGAAGAGAGGAAAATGGGATACTGACAACAGGTTGGCATGATGCCTGAAAAGTGGATGCAGCAGCCCTCAAATTGGCTGAAATTAATGAAGGAGGCTGGTTGACCTATACTGTAGAGACATTCTCAAATTGCTTAATGATGATGAGGAAAGGTAAAAAACTTGCTGCATAGACCATGTGTATCTCACGTTGTCCTGAGCCTCTGAAACATTGAAAGACTTTATGGGAAGAATGATTCTATTTCCCAGCTCCCTTCCAAGGCGGATAGTATGTTCCCAAACTCCTTGCTGTCTGTTGTACAAATGTGCTCGATGGCCAGAAAGGCTCAGGTACCCAATTTCATCCTCATCTAATTCTCACATGGCCATTCCATTTAGAGGATTCTTGGGCCATCTTCTAGTATAGATTTGAGTGATGACTCTGATTACCTTCTCTGTACAGACTCCTGAGTGAGAGCAGAATTTACCCAATTGACACACAGGAGGGTGCATGATTACTCTGCTGAAATTAGTGACAAAACTCCACATATGGGAGCCATAGGTAAATTTTAGAGAACTCACTGTTAGGTTACAAGTCACTAAATGGGTCCCACTGGTTTTGAAACAAGCACATACACTGTAAGAGAACTAAGTTAACCTACACTGGGGCTGTTAATTTTGCCTGGTAGGCACAACTGAAAAAAAATCCTACCACAAAACATAAAAGTTACAGGTATTCTGTCTCTCCCTTTGGAGTTCAAACACATAAACTGCTGAACTGGCACAGCTATAGGAGGGAGCAGAAAGAACTCAAAAGGGAGGGAAAGAGATGGAGACTTGGTGGTTTGCATTGAGAGTTTTCTAGGGCAGATCAGTGGCTGCTGAAGGAAACCTCTGTTCATTTGACAAGAAAGGTTAATTGACAATCAGAGGGCCTAACTCATGGAAAGGTGAGAAACCTAGATATGACCAGGTTACCCAGTGCCGAATATGACTGTGAGGATATATTGAACCATCCAGAAATACCTGAGCACTAAGGACAGAAAGGACTTGATCAAAGTGATATCACAGGTAAAAGCAGAAGCAGTAGTAGAATAATCTTTTCAGAAATGATACTTTCACAGCTAAATATAAAACGGAGCTTTGATAATGAAACTTCCTATATAGGAGAACAATTTTTCACAGTATGCATTAAGCCCTGTCTTCTGAGACCTTAAACTAGACTCAGAAAGTATCTTATAAGGCATAGACAAAGCTGCCACAGCCTCCAGTATGGAAAAGATGACATGATACATCTCTTTCTTCCATATTTTCTATAATTCTATGAGCTTTCATATTTTGAAAGTAAAATTCATTTCTGTTCATCAAATGGTGCCACTGCCTGTTGCATCGTGAAAGTAGAAACCTCTTCCCAAAAAGTTTCAGCTGCCCTTTATTGCAGTCTTTCGTCATTGTCACATCATCATCTTCAGGCTATCTGCACCAGCAAAAAATGTTTAGGAACTGAGATTAATAACAGGTTTATTGGAAGGAGTGAAAATGCAATAGGATGCATGATTTGTAGCCTCTAGCTGTTAATGCAGCATCTTACATGTGTTGGCACTCTTTGTCTATTGAAAACAGGAATGCTGTTTCTGCTGATACTGGAAACATGGCACACTCACAACACTCTGCTCTGAGAAAGACAGGTAATCGTTGACCAGTAGCTATTAATAAACAAAGAAACCTTGACTCAGAGTATAGCAGTGCTTTCCGAGAAGGACATTTTTTCCAGTTTATCTAACCTACCATATTTTTTTGGCACTCTTGAAATGCAGTGTGTCATTTCAAAAATGAATTCAGGTTGAAACAGAGTAGAACAATAAAAGAAACAGTGGGAATGGAAATGAAGTCTTGATAAAAACAGGAATGACTAAAGCTAGTTACACTAAAAACGCTTGCTGTGGAAGAAAACTGCTCTGTCTATAGCAAGTGACTTACTTTCCCTTAGCACTCACTATGAACTACATTCTCAGAGAGAAATCAGAATTTCAGCAGGACTCAGTAGGTCCAGAAAGGTGACACAAAGGAGAGTTGGACAAACAACCGTGAATAAATTCCCTGAATATTTTCTCCCGTCCTCTCTTCCCCCTTGGGTGACAACAAATCTTCATCCTACCTATTTACTCATTCTTGTGTATTGCATGCTAAGTAGTTAGTCCAAATTTCACAGAGTGAAATTTGTTCCATTGGGAAATAATTGCTCAGTTGGGGGTGAGGAAGGAGAATGTTTTATTACACATCGTGGAAAAGGAGATGTGTTCGGATCATTAAGCCATTCTTTTCTCTCTGGGTAAAATCAGATCAGAGGGCACTGGAGACATGACAGCAACAGGAGCAAAGATAAATGGACATATACACAGATAAGATGGATAGACAGATATGACAGATGCTGATAACAGGGTTTTAATAAATGGGGCAGAAGAGATTACAAAAACTACAGTCTTCCTCTGACCAGATGAGGAAACTGTTTTCTGGAATGTTACATTTGGTGTTAAGAATTCTGTAAAAGCATTAAAGTGATCTGATGTATATGATTTATAATAACTATAAAGAAGCTACCAGCCTGTAAATGGAAAAATGGAAAGGCTCTGAGGAGCAGAAAATCATGGGACAACATAAATAATTTGAAAAATAGTATCCTCAAGTAATATAGACACTTTCTCACAGGCATCTCCAGAGAAGAAACTTCTTACCGAAATACACAGCAATCTTGTATCTAGTCCCTGTAACTGATTACATCATCTGCTATATTTAGAATACCTCCAGCGTAACCATGGAAACTGCTTTTGCTTAAACTCACATTATTCCACTCAACATTGGTTGACACTATAGAAATACTTTTGGAAGCTCACAAAACAATTAATGTATCACTGTTATTATATGCCTGTATATATAGCAACGTGGTTTTTGTCTTTTCTTGAAGTGTGCATTATGCATTCCCAGAGATGTCAAATTTCTGACAGAGACTACAAAGAGCCAGATGCATGGCAATGGAGTGAGCATACAAGACTACAGGAGAATTCAGAGTACATCCTCTGCACTTTGCTTTCAGTCCAGCTGCCTAAGAAAAGGGCTCATGCTGTCACACTGCATGCACGTGTCTGTGTGTCTGTCTTTCCTACACAACTTTTGAATCCAGTTTCAACCAAATTTGACAAAGACAGAGGAGTTTTTAAATCTCCTACAAGGTTTACAAAGATAAACAGTTATGCAGAAGGAAATCTTACCAGTGATCCCACTGAAAGAATAATAAGGGCAATCTTTATTAGACTTAGGAGAATCTACAAGATGTGTGATATGTGCAAGTCATGGAACTATTTACAATAATTTTAATAATATGAGAAACGAAATAAAAGCTATAATTATACATAGCATCACAAAAGTGCAAAAATACTTTCTGTGTAAAAATACAGCTTTGTAGAAGTCATTAAGAAATTGTAAACAAGTATCAGACCTTCAAGCAAACACCAGAAAAACTAGAGAGGAATTTAGAAAGACACTTGCAAGCGGAAGTCCCAGATCCAGCCTTCCAAACTGGAGGTGAATTGAAGGCAAGGAGCTACAATCATTTCAGTAGGAAATAGTTTTAAATTCCTGCAAGTGATTATCTGAGATTAAAAGGTAAAGTTAGTACCAGGAAGCAAAGTACTATAAGGTAAGTACAGATACCCAGTTTTCACTGTGCAGGAATGTTACCATGAGGTCCCCGATGCATCTGTGCTTTTCAGCATATTTATAACTGAGCTATAAATGGGAACAAGGTGGTCACATCTGCAGGCTACAGTTAATTTTGAATAATTGCAGAAGGATCTACTGCTATTATGTGGCTGAGTGATAAAATGGCAAATGATATTCCATGGTAATAAATATGAAGCAGAGTATGCGTGTGGAAAATAACCCAAACTATACATGTACAGGCATGAGATCTTACCTAGCAATTATTACTCAGAAAGAGATACTGGGTTTGTAGGCATGTCAGCACAATGATGGGTTAAAAAGGCAAATAAGATATTCAGAGTTATTGGAAAATTTATCAGAGCAAAACAGAAAAGACCTTATGTCACTTAGAAGTTCAGAGCACACACACATTTTTATGACTGTGTGCAGTTTTAGTCACCTCAGAAGGAATGTGAGACAACTGGCTAACATGAGGAGGAAGAAGCAAACAGAAAGCCAGACTACAGCATCCTTTCGAGAAGAGAAGAATAGATGAGAATTCTTCAGCCTGGAAGGGAGTTGGCTGGCAGGTGTGGGGGGGTAAGATTAAGGCCTACGGAGACGTGAATTGCATGGAGAGGATGAAGGGGGAGTAACATCCTTCACGCTGGGGAAAGGATGAAACAGGAAGAAGGGAAATGGCCTTGACCCAGCTTCCACTTTGTGTGAGCGTTCTGCTATTGGCATGTCTCTTACATCTGTCCCAGGTCCCGTATCCTGCCTCTGAGTGGTGCTAGCCAGGAATGCACCACCACATAAAAGAGACTGCAGGAAAGCAGAGGAGTCATCACAGAGCAGGGAAGAGAGGTTTTTAGTAACTACATATCTAAATGAGAAAAACACTCAACAAAGACATTGCTTTTAATCCTTCATGAGCTTCATGGGTAGCGTGCTGTCACTAGCCATATCCCAGTTCTGCCGTGGCATCATGACAAGACCAATCAGATACTTCAACTGAGTGGCGCAGCACTTGCTTTGAAGACACTACAGTTTTTCGGCATTTGCATTCCTTTTCTTAATAACAGCAGCCAAAAATTGCTGTTACCTATACCTATAATTACCAAGTTGTAGCGTGGGTCCAGGCCTTTAGAACAAAATGAATGGTGCTGAAGATCTGACATTTTCAGTACACTGTTTGGGGAAGTGAAGGTGTTTCAGCTTAGCTCTTGTCAAGTGCCATGGTCTGAAGACAGGAGACCTCCTGCTGCCCTCCTTCTGTTCCCAGAAGGACAACCAGCCTTCCCAGCCCTGCTCCAGGACTAGCCTGGCACCTCTCTTTGTGCAGCCACATTGTAGAAGAGGTTGCTGAAATGACCTAAATTAAAAATAACCAAGCAGAAAAATCTACAGAAAATATTGCTTTGCTGCAAATGATGGCCAACAGCTTGCCAGCTGCTGGATGGGTTTTGTTCACATTACTTCTGTGGGAAAGCACCCAAATGGATTTTCAGTCCAGTGGCTGAGCAAAGGAATGAATTGATAGTGATGGTCAGTTGCTCCAGCAACAGGATGTCCCAAAAGTGACCAAAAAGAAACACCTAAAAGTCAGTCCCACAGTGATGAGTGTCGGGGTCCCTTACATAGCAAGCATCAGAGAATGAGTCCTTTCTGCAGAGAGGAGCTCTTCAGTCCCTTAATGGTGGCAGATCACCAGTTACATTCTGCAAAAGCTTCAATTTTGAACACATGAGGTCCATTTTAATGTTGACAGAAAATTATCACTCACATGTAATAGACTGATTTTCAAATAAAATGACTCTGTGTTTTTAGCAAACTTTTTCCAAGGTACAAATGCCTATTCAGTCTTAGGAGACTCAAAGATGACGATTTGGAAAGTATAACCTTCCAAAATATTTTGCAGACATATCATGGTATGTCCACTTGTACCAGTGGAATTCTTTAACAGAAAAATCAGATTGTTACCAACATCCAGAAACTAATTAGGAGGTAAAAGTACATTTCAAACTGCAGATATTATTTTCTATACTCCCAGAGCATTACAAATTGAATGACAACTTGATTTTCAACCCCCACCCCTTCTGCAATGTTAAAAATGTGACTGGAAAATAATATATCACCAACCCGAAACCTTGTTTTACAAATACAAGTTTTAGCCTAAGGCAATAGTTTCAAACAATCAAGTGGGAAATCCTGAAAATAGGGGCTGGAGTATCCTTTTGGAATGGAAAGTTATGCTGAACTAGTGCTTGTCTGCATATTGATGTTTTGTACCATCCTTCTAATGGGGCAGAAATGATTTCACATCTACATTAATTTGCTAAGCAAAGTCCTTAGACACCTCCAACTCATTTGCATCTCACTGTAATCCTTCAGTCTAACATAGACAGTTCCGTAGTCCCATATAATATGAACCAGCTGAATGGATTCCAATTCATCAAGAAACTATAAATTGCAATATATCAAGCTGAAACAGCAGTAACAAACCCAGTGATCACTGTCCCATACATTTTAGATTGTTATTTAAGGCCTCCTGGGAG
Organism: Patagioenas fasciata; assembly: GCF_037038585.1. Taxonomy (NCBI): domain Eukaryota; kingdom Metazoa; phylum Chordata; class Aves; order Columbiformes; family Columbidae; genus Patagioenas; species Patagioenas fasciata. The sequence continues at coordinate 171,220,213 of NC_092520.1, read as the reverse complement.
TGCAGTGCTGTATAACCTATTTCTCAGGATTCCTGTCAGCTATATGAACTCTTTGCAACTGCTTTCACTAATATGTTATGACCTGTTTATGATACTGAAGAATAAGTGATGGGATAGGCATGGTCACGGTAGAATGGGAAATGATGTGGAAATTGTTTGAAATGTGTATTTTTTTTTCCCCATCTCAATGTGTATATACTGAAGGACAATGCTGTTACTAGCCTATCCCACAGGCATCCTACTGAGACATTGTGTTTGAACCTAGATGTTCTGTATTTGTAAAAAAACTTAGTGTCTGGGATACTAATCAACTCCTAAAAAACAGTCACAGAATTCAGTCTCAAGATTTAGCTTTAAAAGTGAATTTACAAGTTACAAAGATCTGTAGGCAAAACTTTAAATTTGTGGATTTCTTCACAGATTATGCGGCTGCCAATCAAGCAACACCCCATTTGACAGCAGTTGATATAACAGCTCATTTTGACCTCCACTGTGTCCCTGCCTTTTCCCACTGGAGCATAAGGCTTCCAGGAACCAGGAGACTGAATCTCTCCAGCAGAAAATTCCTTCTCCAGCTGCTGCAGATGAGATGGATCCAAAAGGTTCTTTTGGGGATGTAACACAGCAAGTTATTTCAGAGTGGGAAATTTCTAGTGACACCTCCGTCACTTCTCCACTTCCTCAACCAGCACTTCTCAGTGAACAAGACAAGCCTCATCAGCAAGGCGCTGGGAAGACCAAGCAAAAGGCAAAGCTGATCATCCTCCCTATCTTAAGTGGAAACAGTTTCTGATAAAGGAGTCTTGGAAAGCAGTTGTGGTTAAAAAGGTCAGAGAGGGCAGCTCTGGTATCATCATTGGCAAAATTTCATATCCATTCCTTCTGATCCTTCTTAAAGCTAAGCTCCTTTGCTCTGTGTCCCAGTCCTACATCATATGTGTTCATACCCTCGTGTGCAACCCACAGTGTTGTCAGCACGTTGGAAACATGTTTTTCACACTGACAGCAAAGGGAATCATGCCCCTTGGGTGGCTGCTGTATCCAAGCTGTTTTCAACATTGTATCATGGATTTCCCAAAAGGCTCATGCTATCAGCACAATTACTCTCATTTTACAGAGGACATAACTGCAACTGAGAGCTTACCAATTTTCTGAAAGATTTCTCATGTGCATTATAGATTTAGCTCAGGAGTACATTTAAGTATATACTCAAAACCATTTACATTGCTCTTTAGGACTACACTGTTAAAGACTTATTTTAAAGCCCACTTTAAATCCTGTTGATTAAAGTCCCTGTCTATATGGCTTTCTGACTAAGAAAACTTCACCGGATTGGAGTCTCAGGTATAATATGGACAACTGTAAAAAATAAAATACTGCTCACTACAGACACACAACAGAGCAAAGAAATATATCACGGGCTTTCATACTTGGTGTCAGGCATGATCAGATTAGTTTTGGGTCTGCCCCAAAGAGAAAGCACCAGCAGACTGAAACTGTTACACATAAAATAAGAGAAAGAAACACAACAATCTCATCTGATAATGAGAATGCAATGTGTTTTCTGTTGCCTTCTTTTCCCACCTGGACAAAAAAGTCTATTTGTTTTCCACAAAGCATTAAAGAACAATATAACCATTAGTCTAATAATAGAAAGTTTCATTTCCCATTGCTTGCAATTCTTCAGTATAGCCTGCATCATTCCTACAAGGTAGTGAGTTTTGCAATCAATATGGTCCTAACTGTGCTTCTGCGACAATGTGCTTTAAAAGATTGTGCTCATTTGCCATGCAACTCATCTGCTCCCTCTTTCTTCCCTCCCTGCACAATGATTTGCAGGACACAGGTAGAATAAGAAATTTGTAAAGCCATCACCTTATTTCATACACACAGGTATACATATCTCGCACAGCGAAGTGTTGTAGACTGCATTGAAATAAAAGCCATAATGAATAGAAGTTAAATTGTAGAATGTGTTGCAGTTGTTAAATAGAAACTATTGCAGCCTCTCTCTTTTCTGTCACAAGACATAGTATGTGTCTTCACAGTATTACAATTCAAATGACTTTTGAATTGTAGTAGTTAGCTTCAAGTTCCAATTCGTAATCTAGTTATCTGTGTCGTACTTTTGTAATTCTACATTAAAGGATAGTGTTGTTTTGACCTAATGGGGAGAGACTAGTTTTTTGAACCTCTGCCCAGCATCACGGCTATATCTTGCTCACAGTACTTCATCATAAACATATGCATGCCCAGATGTGCATACACACATTGCCTAACTCAAGCTCTCAACAGAAGTGTCCTGTCTACGGATAAAATATGACCTTTTGAGGGTGAAATCTTGCCACTATTTAATGGCGTGCAGTCATGCACATTAATTTTGAGAAGTTGGGGCCTTGACTACAGGGGGAGCTGCAAGTAGTAAACAAATTGAGATTTGGCAAAGCCATCAGTGTTAATAATGAGAGGCTTAAAGACAAAGCTGTCTGCAGTGCACAAAAGTGTGGGGACCCTCCACTTCATAGCCCAGTTAAACCAGGACATTCCCAGCAGCAGTTTGGACTTGCTACTGGCTTAGCCTGAACCTACCAAATCCTTATTACTGTTTCCTGCAGTGATACTTTTCTATACCCCTATGCAGCACAGGCTGACAGTGCACAGTGTACCTGAGCCAGCTTTGGCTGCACTGACTCAAGCACAAGAAACAACTTCGATGAACTATGTGTTATTCCTTTCCTACCTTGGTAAGAAGCATGTGGTATTGATATAGGCCTCCCACCTAAGAAATGATTTACTTGCTCTTTGCTTAGCATATCAATTCAGACGAGATCAAAGTTCTAGCTGACATGGTTGAAAACTAATCAGCTTATAATTTGCACAGGGTACCATGTTAGTATTGTACATCATTAATAAATATGACAAAAATCAGACAACTCTGCTTGCTGATCATTCATATTACATAGGAAATTGACTGAGAATATAATTTAAGAAAATCTGTATTCACTCAGAATCAGGAGCACCGTTTCCAATTTTTCTTTTCAGGAGCTGTCCAAATCTTCAAAAATATAGCAAAACAGTTGATTTGATTTTATAAAATGTCAGCTATCCCTAAATGGCTTTTTTTTTTCTAGATTATGAAAAGTATTGACAGGTTTTCTCATTTACAACCCTTGGAAAGTTCCGCAAATCATTTTTTGGGTATGATTTTAAGTCAATATGTATAAGCCTAGGTGAGAGGAAATGGGATGAAAAGTGAAGCAGCTGAAGAGTCACCAAGTGAATTGCTTCTTTTCAAAGGTCTACTAATTTAGAACAACATTTTTGAGACACTGGAAGTCATTCAAGTCTTTGAAACAGCTCCACATTCCTTTAACAACAAAAATACTTTGCAGAAGACAATCTGAAGAGTTCATCTTTCTCCTCTGACTGTAGGTACAAGTGGCTTTGAAATATTTTAGCAGGAGGGAAAAGGTCCTCCTAGAACTCCTGTGAGTTTTCTGGTGAAAACAGTCAGTAAATTAAAACCAACACAAGATTTAGGATGTTGTCAAAGTGCAACCCAAGGGGGTAAGTAGGACGCTGGATTTCTACAACCTCCGTGTGATGCCACTCACCACTGCAGTGGTTGCCCATGGGCTGGTCTCAGGGGGAATCTCTCCTGCATTTCATTAAGTCTTTTACCCCCTGATGCCAGCTGTGCTGCCAAGTCCTGTGCCAGACTATTCACTGCTTCTGCACAATCATTTTCTCTTCGGCTGTCGGCCAGGCCTGGATTGCTTTCTGTGGTACCTGGAGCTTTGTAGTGCATCTTTGCTGGTCAACCTGGTGTGATCAAAGGCAGTCACCACCTGACATGATCAGTGGCTTCACTGTAGATGCAAGGATGCATTTCATAGTCAAAGTGGAATTTAGGGCTTTTGATGACCATGTCTGGCTAGTTTTTCTCATTAAATTAGCAAATATTCGCAAATATCAGCAAGGGGAAAATAACTCGGAGAAATTATAGGGTTTTTAAAGGCTAGTATCACACATAGCACAGTTTTAAAAAATGTTTTGGTTTAGGAAGATCAATTAACAAAAAGAATAGACTAAAATAATCTCTAAGTGCAAGCATCATGGAAAGGACTGAATGCTTAATAATTTCAAGCTGTGACAAATAATAATTGAGAATAATACTTTTCTCAAGTATAATAATACTAAGGATAGTGATGCCATTTTAGCTGGAAAAAGCGGAAGAAATAAGAGAGTTTGGTCTGCTTTGATATTTAGGATGCAGTCTTTGACTTTCTTAAGATAAAGTTGAAGAAGGAATGAATTATTCATATAAATGTTGCCGTAGTAACAAGGCAGCAAATAAAATAATGAAAGCAGCTCCTCGTTTTTAAGGGGGAAACTACAAATTTCAGCCTGTTGACTCTGCAAGTTCAACATTTTGTATACTCTGGGGCAACCCTAACTAATGCCTACAATGCAACATATCAGATCTGCATGATCCTGATTCCCTCCACATTACCATTTTTTGCATTCAGAATATTTGAGCATCACCCAAAACCTAGCCCTGTAATGACTGGAGATGGATTTTTTCTTTTCTCTTTCTGAAAACCTAGGTAGCTCCATTAAAAATGCTCTATTAAAAGAAAACTGAGGCCAAAAGGCAAACACACCAAATCAGGAAATTTCAGTGCAAAAATGATAACGGGAAGATTTTCAAATAACACATCCTTTTGGAAATGGATATGGCTACATAGCTTGGCATTTCCAAGGCAATTAAATCAATTAGGATGAAACCTACAAAAAGAACAGAGATTTTGTACTGCCTACTGAAAATGAGAACCCTGTGCTTGAAACATGAAATTCCATTTGGTGCCTGAGGAAAATTCAATACCTAAAACTGTCACAGCTGGCACGGTGAAACTGGGTTGCCTGAAAAAAGGCAGTGGACAAGAAGTGAGCATCCCAAGCCTGCTGGCATGAGGGACAGCGAGATGCCAAAACGATGATTGCTGGGACAAGGGTCTCTGCCCCACATGCTCAGCCAAGGGGCACTGTGGGGTGAGGCTCGCTGTTGGTGAGCACTGTGGGATGCTCACTCAGACCAAGCGAAAAGTATCACAGGGAGCTGAGTTGTTAACCGCCCAGAGCAATTCTAGCGCTCAGGACACTCACCTGGGAATGAGGACCCCGATATGTCAGACAGGGCAGGCCTACATCAGTGTATTAGGAAGATGCCTGGTGGACTCAGATGTTCCTGCTGGTTTTCAGAGCCCTCCCTGACCTTGTTTGCTAAGGCATGAGCATGCACACAACTCAGTTGCAGGTGCCTACACACATACAAAAACATTTGCTACTCTATGTTTAGTGTTTAAAATGAGGTTATTTTTCAGTTGGGTAACAGCAACACAGCTGGTGACCAGGGCACCACAGGGAACACTCGCTGGTCAGCGTGGACAGCCCATGGTGTGAGACTTGTTTTCCTGAAAGTTGTTGTAGTTTTAATTGTATGTGCTTTGGCTTATTTTGCAAGTCTTTTTCTATTCAGCTTTTTCTCATGTCATTAAAAATCAGCTCAGCAACAGTATTTGGCTCTGTAAATAAACCTGAGGCTAGGCTAGGAGCAATACCAGTTTGTACCGTCAGACAACCTGGCATGTATTCTTTCATATTCTCTCCATGTTTTTTTTTCCTCTCTCCTACCTATTTTTTTTTCTTTCCAGAAATATTTCTTTATTTTAAGCAACTGTAGAAAATATCAGAGAAGACAGAGCAATGTGGTATCTTACTTAATGTCCCAGGTGTAATCAGTTGAGACAATCTCTAGGAGTGGAGAGTTTAAATAAGGGTCAGACTGATGTCAGGAAAAACTTAAGTTCTACTGCTTTCTAAAAAGTTTTTTTTTTTTACTATATATTGTTTGGCTAGAAAATTCAATATGCATAGATGTTTTCAAACATAGCACCAGCGTATCCTCTGTATCTAGTGTTTTCCTCTTCATTATCATCTAAGCTTGGCTTTATAGGCTACCTTATATGAGATCATTTCAAAGAAACATCTGTTGGTTTCAAGGTTAAGCTTGCTCTTACAGTAAAATACCACTAAAATATTAGTTCTCTATAGAAATACCTTGGCCAAGGTCCACTTTATGCACAAATTATCATCTTGGAATACTGCATGAAAACTAGAAGATAAGTTAAATTACAAGGATACTTGTTTAGAAGCATTGCTTTTTTTTACAAAAGCCTCAGTCTGAGAACACTGAAAGATCCTGGCTTTACAGTGTTTTTGAGTCTATTTTTCTTTTTTTTTTTGAGTCTATTTTTGAGTTCACGTAACAGGGGGCTCACCCTAGCATTCACATTTCCCCAGTCAAAGTACCCAAAGATCTGAAGCCACTGCATCCTGTTAGCCCGTGCAAAGGACAGACAGGGCTGGAAGAAGTGCTGCCATGGCTTATAGGGGATTCCCATTGCTGGAAGCCACCAAGGAGTCTGAGCAGCTCCAAGTGGACCCTCCCAAAATGGTGCTGATGGATTATCACGGATGTACTCCAGGGAGAAAGCCTCAGCGGGGGCAGGACTCACTTAATAGGCAAGTAAAAAAAGTATTTTAGTTACTTTTATGGTGGTTATTTTCATTTTGCTGAATTTCATAAGCTAATATTAAACTCCTGGCAATTTTCATCTTACTAATTTACCTTCCTGGTTATACATAAAACTTCCTTCTATTCCACCAAAGCTAATTATTAGATCAACCTGTGAGGGTAGCTGTGCTTGTGAAGCAGACGATTACCTAGGCATTGCCACTGCTACATCTGTTTTTTGTGTTGATAGCCTGAACCCCCAATATCAGAGCAGGGCAGATTAATACTTGTACCAGACAGCTCCACTAGGATTGTGGGTTTCAAAAGTTCTCCTTAGCAAATAGAAGTTTCATTAGAGGTTAGAAATATAAATTGGTAAAGTGACAAATTCTATGATATGATGGAAGCTCAATTATAAGTGGATAACATAATATAACAAGTGCAGATGAAATCCTATTAAGGTCTGAAAATCCAATATCTCATCTTCCTGACTTTTAATTGATCTTTACACATATTGTCATTGCAGTCAAATATTTGAAATGATTCCTGTACACATAAACAAATGTAAGCACATTAACTCTGTTAATAATTTTAACAAGCAATTTGTATTTCCCATTAGACTGTCTTACAATTTGCTTTACTATAATTAAAGATATCATCAGTGATAAGCTTTAATGTGTTATTTAAAGTCTGCCTGTTTATAAGATTTGCTTTTATCATTAACTTCAGGTTGATAAGATCTACACATACCCTCATTAAGAAATTAGATTTTATGTCTAAAGCAAATAGCATGTTCAGGTAGGGAAGGACTGCTGATTTTTTTCATAAAACCTAAATATAGGTCTTTCTTCCTGAGGCTGATCTGTGGTAAGCCAAGCAAGTTCATTACACCATGGCTTTCAATCTGTCTTACCAGAAAAGCAACAATTTTGCCAAACAGCATGTCCTTCACCCATAAAATTGCATGTCTCTGTGGTGTGTAGAGTACTGATGGGCAAGAGGAGTTCTTCACGTGAAGATAGTTATGGAAACTTGCTGTAGAGCAAAGTTGCTTTGCTTTTGGGTGAGATGAAAAGCCCTAAAGAAAGGAAATAGTTTTGCTTGGATTGCTCAAAGACCAGGCAGTGGTGGCTTTCAAACAGCCAGCTAGAGAAACAAGTGGGATACATGTGATATGGGGCACTGGTTAAATTATCTGCAAGTACTTTGCTGTTTGTGCTCTTACAATCAGATACAAAACAGCCATCCTCTATCCTTGAGTAATACAATGGGAATCAACACACTGTCCACCTCTGCTCTTGCTCTGTTTTGTGCAATTGTTATGTCCCTCTTAACAGCAGTCCTCCGAACTGACTTTCGAGATGATTTCTTTTACTTTACTTGCCAAGAAGAGAAAGAAAATTAATATGTATGTTTTCAGCTTGAAGTTTGAACTATTTTCTTGTGGTACAAATGTGATATTTGTGAGTCTTTCTTTAGATACACCATACATCACCACTTTGTAAACAAAAACGACTTTCAACACTGGCTATGACTAATCCATTGCTTTAGTTCAGAAAGTAGAACATAGGTTCAACATAGGTTCAATTCATAATCAAACAGTTGAAATTACTCTGCAAGGCTGGAAAATTGATGAGTGGTTTAGCTTTCTTTTGTTTGTGTTTTTTTTTTATTCTTATTTTTTTTTTCAGGTTATAACACTTTTAGACAGAGGTAAATAATGTCCTAGTAGATAAATTGGCAGAGTAGGTGGAGGTGAAAGTAATTTTCCTCTAGTTTATTTTTCACTTGTGGTTTGTTTGGAGGGGTTTTTTTGTCCTCAATTTTATTTTAAGGGATGAAACACTTATTCCCCAGCATCAGAACCTGCTGCTTTACTGTTCTTATTTTCATGTAGAGAGGAGATTATTTGGACCTTAATTTAAATTGGAATAACTTCTTACCACAGAATGATACTAGACATTTTGCTAGCAAGTAATAGTATGCAGTAAAAACTTTCTCTTGCTATTATTTTGATGACACTGAAGATTCCTCCAGGAGATTAAAAAAAGACTACGTAGACTTCACCGGCAAGTCATAGACTGATGTTTTTCCATTCCACATGGCATTCAGTGCAGCAAAACCATTTGCATTCTCCTTCCCTGAGATCTCAGCTACCCTTCCTCTAAAACTTATATTTTACAAACTGTCGAGAGCAGAACAGATTCAAGTATAATATTAACTGAGAGCTGTTTAACTATTTATGCTGCTATAATTTTGTATTGATTTTATGTAAACTTTTAACCAAACACAGATTGCACTTCTTAAAGAAGACTTTTGGGAGTTCCTGATAAATTGCCTTTCTGATCTTTAATGGAGCATTAGTAATTATCGGATACAATGTGATTTAAAGTCATTTAGAAGCCACATAATGGCAGCTTGCTATAGCACATTTAAGTCTCACTAATGTGTTGTTATATGCACTTTATATCTGACAAAAATACTAGAAAAAATACTGGCAATGATTTATCCTGATCATAAAAATTTATGTGATCATCACAATATCATATGTTATATAATATTTTCATCATTAACAACTATTGCAGTGACTTAAACGTTTCTACAGGAAAAAAAGATTACCACAAGTAGAGTCAGATACACAATAGAAGATTGTATCAGAAATTTGTTCCTATTTTCAATGAAGCCTAAGCAAAGGGAGAATAACCAGGTCCAGAGCAGGTAATAAAACAAGCAAATAAAAACACCCTCCTGCTTGCAGTTGTCAAAATTATAACAGGTTGCCCATAGAAAGGCCACAGCAGGGAGAGATCTGATTATTCCAAAGCTAAGACAAAAATCCTGGTGATAACCCAATCTTCAGACTTTCCCTTCGGTTGTGGGTTAAAAGCCAGGGAAACCCAATGAACATACATCTCTGGGTAGCAAGGACCATTGGGTATCCAGAAGCTGCTGTAATGCAGCAACTGGACACAAATGGATTGGACTGGGCTGCACGAATGGCCTGACAAGTCCTCTGTGTCTTACTCATTTTGTTTCCAGCCATGGTAGCACCTCTGATACTTGTTTTGGATACAAAAAGCTTCAGTAATTTTTCCCCGAGTCCTCCTGTTGGTCGCCTGGCACTGATGGCTTAAGGAAGATGACTGTGCAGTGAATAAGGGATGTACTGGGGAGAGAATTTGCTTCTCTGTGTTGCTACTGCTTTGCCTTTTGCTGCTGACAATCCCCATATTTTCAGCAGTCTGTACCTAAGGCAATGACTTTTTATTAGGCACTCCATAGCCACAGGCAAAGCCCCACCACCTCAGAGCTGCACACAAAAGTAAGAGAAAGTGTTTCCTGTCCCTTGTCCCCAGCCTGCTAGGGATGCTGCTGCTTTTGGTTCATCCCTCTGTCCCTAGCACAGCTCACTACATTCACAGTCTTCTCCTTATGCTCGTTGTCCCCTTTCATTGTTGCTCCCTTCTCCGCTACTCATTCCCACATGCCCCTGAAACGTCTACCCATGTCCTGCTCAACTGCTCATCCCCCATGTCCTAGACTGTCACACTTGCCTTTTGTGCACTCAGTTCCCCCCATACATATTTCTCCATCCAGTGTCTGAATCACCTCTTCAGTCTCCTTTTGCCATTAGCCACTTCTACTTCATATATCTGGCTGTTACTGTCACTCAATTCTCTTTCATATTTCCACTCTATTCACAGCAAGCACTGCCCAGGTCTGCAATAAATTTCAGCTAACCCATTTCTTGTTCCTTCCATCAATCTACCTTGATGCCTTTTATCAGTTTCCTCCCTAGGGAATTACTTGCCCTTTACGTGGCCCCTATAACACTGTTGGAGTAACTGTATTCCTATCAAGTCTACCCATCTATCTTCAGCATTTATGGTGCTCAGGTCATTACAGAGCACAGATATCACTACCTTTCCCAAGATCAACAATTACCATTGGAGCCACTCCCTTAAAACTCAACCCATTGATTAGATATTCTTACTAGTAGCGTCATCCCTTTCTCACTACCTCATATATACATTTCAATATATTTACCAACCTATATACAAATGAACAAGCCTGCATGACTTGTATTTGTCGGTGTTTTCTGCCTGGCACAGATGGACAGGCTGCCATGAGAACCAATGCTGCCCACCTGCTTTGAAGATTGCCAGATCTCCAGGCCTGGTGCACAGCCCATAAAAATAAGTCCATTGACTTGTTGGAGCAGACAAGAACAACACAATTAAGCAAACATTCTTAAGATTTAGGAGGGGATATTTTTTTTAACTGTTCATTTCATGGTGTGTCATAACTCATGGAGGTCATGAGCCTAACTCTAGGAAGCAGAAAGCCCACAAATATTCCATACAGCACTCGCTGGTGGAAAGAAATGCAAATGTTAACAGCCAGCAAGCAGCTAGCTTACCTCATCCATTACCTCAATTGGTGTATTCCCATGTGTGCAGGAACCTTCTTAGGTAGATCTAAAACAAGACAGTGATTGATTGTGGAAGGAACTGTTATATAACTTAGACATTATCTCGGTTTCCAGAACCCTAATCACAAAGTTCCAAATGCATTGAAGTGACAAACCAATTTAAAAACAATTTGACTCCCAAGACAATCACAACAGGGAAAGACTTTAAACTGAGCAGGTATTGCAATGCAATTAGCACAATTAACCCTTTGTCACAACAGCAAATCAGGAGTTCCCACCTCTCAGCATTTCTTTGAAATGTCTGTGACTGGAAAATTGACTTCCAGCAGGGAGGAGTTAACACTATGGCAATCTCTTCCTTACAGATTTTTAACAGTCACCAGGTGGCAAAATCTATTTATACACCATATGTTTGTGATAAGATCTCAATTTGTAAGATACAACATTAAATTTCTTGAATGAATATACTGAACAGAATAGCATGACAACTGAAGCCGCAATAATATGATGAAACATATTAAAATTGGTGTTAATATAATAATCAGCTGTGTTTTGTTCCATATGGCAATTTATGTTAACAGTTAAGCTAAACCCCATCTGTTTCTTCAAAAGCTGAATGTAATAAAAGAAGAAAGGCCATGATCATGAACTTCTGCCTCCAAGTCACACTGCATGTATTTAATAATGAATGTATATCTCACTGGTTTTCTGTATGATGTGTGCCAAGTTAAAAGGCATGTTTTTTCTGCATGTAAAAATGAGCGGTTTTGGAGAAAATCTTGCTCCCTCTCTCCTAACTTATTGAAGAGCTTTGAGGAGATGTACGGATAGCAGCAGAATGGTCAATGGTAACGTAAAGAGCAGACCTAAATTTTTCCTGACCTGAAGATTCTATCAGCTCAGTGCATACCTGATTTTGCAGCTATGACAAGACAAATGGTATATTCCACACATCTAACAGGTGTGCGGTGCTATCCTTCTGCTTGTACTGAAATGCGCTGACAGTACAGCAATGGAGAACATTTGTCTTTATCTTTATAACAATTGACAAGATGCATGATTACTGCTGTAAGGGTATCAGGGATTAAAAAAAAAAAGGCCCTGTCCATGAACCTAGTTATTAGTCACATGCTGAAATGCTGACCAAATCTAACATAGTAGGAATTATTTGTAAGATTGCCTTCAAAGAACATTATCTCCCACCTCCTTTTCAATAAAAACATCAAACAGATCTTACCTGCACCAGCTTTTCGGGTTTTTTTTCTGAGAATTTCTGGCAGTTTTGTAACTTAGCCAAGTGCAAACTATTAATGACCACCTGAAATTCATCACATCTGTGGCTTTATTTCTTCAGCCTCTGAAAAAGAATCTAATCATTGCTATGATGAGTTTTTATCAAGATAAATGTCTCAGAAGAGTTGCAAACTGTGAATTTGCTCACTGTGGGGAAAAATACATATACTGTGTTCGGTTTTGAAGGTAAACCTCTCCTGCGATACCTTCAAGGGAAATATAATTATCAAGCTCCATATTCAAACAGAGGGTCCTCACCTAGGCATCTACCTTACATCTTTTACTGCGCTGGGATAGCTAAAGAAAGGGTCTAGGTTGTGAATTTTGTCATACACATGAGAAATAGCCCATTGAATGCTTCTCCAGTATTCCTGAACTATCCTCCTTAAAGTGGATGGATTCCCTCCTTGCCTGGAAGTTAACCCAGACTGTAACCTTTGTAGTTTCTATGAATACATTGATCGGTGAATATAATTCTGCCATAGATTAGCAGGTGCAGTGTCCTTTGCAACATGCAGCAAATTCACTGTGTAAACAGCTCTAGGCTTCTGATTTGTAATATCTAGGAGCCGAGATACAGAAGGGTAAAATTTTGTATAGCCTGAGAGACCCCTGTCAGCTACATAAATAAAAAGGATTAGGAGCAAAGTTTATTCCTACCAATTATAATTTAAGCTTCATGAATTGCCTCCCAGGGCACAGTAAAAGCAAATGTAGGTTTTCCCCCACCTATGAAAGCATAGTTTTAGCTAAACCTTTACCAAGCTCAAGAAAATTACGCATACAGCACAGCTAGCTAGCACACAGGCAGGAGATCCTCCTGTTCCTTCGGAGATGTGGATTACGAAGAGATCAAAGGTCTCTTACAAGATCCCCCCTGAAACGCCCCAAGCAAGGGTATATGCTCCTCGGTGAAGACGGCTGGCACAGACTAGCTCAGCTGCCCTGACTTAGCTGGATGTAGGAGCACCAGCAGCCACTGTTCAAGGCAGATGTGACATTTGAGTCTGCAGGATGGGGAATGTTATTTTCAAGGTATTTCCTCCCAACAGATGTTAGCAAAACGGATAACTGGGAAAAATAAATAAATAAAAAAATAAAAAATCTGTCTTTGAAAAAGCTCAAAGACCTGGCACCGCTCAGAGCCACACTCACATAGTTTCACTTTCCTCCTTGGCAAGCCTTATTTTTCTGTTGCCTGTCCTCTCTGTAAGCTTCTTGGCCAGGTATTTTGTCCTTATATCTACTTGCAAAAGCTGTCAGTAAATTGTTTAACTAGGCAAACATAACTAATTAATAATCAGTTTGGAAAGCAGGTCTTTAGAAAGGTGGTAAAGAGTAATTCCTTCCATGGGCAAGTATAACCGTAGGAGAGCTGTTGTGACCTCTTTCCGTATTCATGATCCTGCACTGTTCTTTTTTATTTATGATATAGCAAAACAAAAAAATGAATTTAGAGGGAAACGATATCACTTCTATGTCATTAAAATTGAGATATAAACCACAGAAGCCAGGATATGCAAAGATACAACTGTCATTTTTCCTGACACCATGCAGTCTGACGTAGTGTCAGACTTAACTTTGAATTTCCTGGCTTTGGTGGGTTCTTGTTCTAACCCCAAGACATCATTTAAATGTACTTTGTCATTTCTGAATATAACTGTAAGTCTTATATTATCAATAATAATAGGATACCTTCTGCTCCTCAGGGGCAAACTCTCAAAGAAATGGCTTGTGAATCAATAAATACGTTAGTCTGCTGCAGCTGAATTTATTTATTCATGCAATGCTTATCTCTGTAAATTCCTTAGAAAAAAAATCTTTAATCCTGCCATACTGAATTGACTATTTATCAGTTTTAAATTGGACTTTATTAATTTTTTTTTTTCCATGCTGGAAAATGTCTCTTACACAATGTATCTTTTTTACAGAATCAATTTTTTTTTCTATCTATCTCCCTCTTCTTTCCTAGATACTAAACCCAGTGGTTAAGAATGGGAAATAACAGATGGCAACAAGCTCCCATATACAAACTTCCTGCATCTGAGCATCCTGTAAACTCTCTTTGCAATCTACTTGCAGAAGCTTGTATGCCACAGCATAAGCACATTCACATTTGGGTTCTCACTCATCAGTGATAGGCTGACCTGTTTCTCCCTTTGTTTTATTGCCAGCTCATTGGCAGCTGCTGTAAGTAGAGATCAGCTCCATCACGACACACCGCAATTATATTTACGGGGTACAAAGGTACTTACAAACCCTTAAGCATAAAATTGAATTTGATGCTAAGGTTGTGATTCAGGTTTTACCTTCTGACTGTGGCAGGAGATGTCTTCTCAAGATCTAGGAACTAAGAAAACAATGTTCTGCTGTGGGCTGATTTGAATAATCTCACCACTCATTAAACACAGCTGCAAGGCAAGGAATGACAGAGTTCAAAGGCAAACTGGGGGAATATATTAGTAACAAAATTATTGTAAGAGCCTTTAGGTATGTTTCCACAATACTCCTCAGCATAATGCCATTAATTACAATAGGAACAATTTTGTCATTTGCAAACATGTGAAAAGGTTGGAATACTCTGTGCTGCTAGCTTAAAAGTCTATTTTTAGAAACACTGTTGCTAGAGGATTTTGAAATGTTATCTGTTTTTATTAAGTACCAAAGGAGGGCTAAGGTTTGGGTGCTTGTGGCCTATTTAATTTTATGTGATTGGTGGGCTGTAGAGCCCAGACAGCATGTTCTTTTCTAAAAATGGCTGTTGATGTGATTTAAAATATATTGCCTAATCCTAGTATTTTTGAGAGTCTACAGACTGCAGGAAAAATGCAGCACTCAGATATTCACAGGAGATTTGCTTGTGTTTTTACATATCATCATCATCAGGCTACTTCTCTGGCCAAATGGCATCCACTGGCTCATCAGAAATGCATCATTTTCTGCCTTTTTGGCAAACATTCCCTGATACACCTGTTAGGACAGAGACTGAGCACAGCAATGGGGCAGTCTCTTTTGATTCAATTCCTGTGACTGAAGAGTGCCAAAATGCTTCAAGGATACCAAAGTGTTGACAACTCCAGTATAATTTTCATAGTTCCCTTTACTAAATAAAATAAGCTTTCCAATATGGCTCAGGAGATTGGAATAGTGTTTCTTTTTTCTTCTCTGTGAATCAGAACTGCTGCCATTCTTTCATATTTACCAACTCGAATCCAGAGGGAAATATTCAGTCTCTCATTTTCCAGAATATGTGTTTTTCCTCACGCAAAAAATCTGATGGATTCTATGAGGCAAAGAAATTCAAATGTATCTGATTTGGGAGAAGGGGGATATTATGAGTGCTTGGAGGACCATGTGGCAAGTGGCCATGTTTCAGATTTGCTATTGTAATCAGAAACAGAGTGACTGGAAGGTATTTTCCATGAAATGCCTCTTTGGAGCTAAACCCAAGGACTGGGGCATTGTTTGTGAAAACACTATCATTTATGCAGGAAATGTGCGTGTTTACATGTCATGAAAAGTTTAATCAATATTTCTCCTTTAGGGAGAAGTGCAGACATCTAGAGTTGAAGAAAGTTGTTTTACGAATCCTTCAGGTGAGATGGAGCACTGAAAGCTAAAAGACTGTAAGTGCTACTTATGGAGACTGTCACTTTTATCTTGTGTAAAACTTTTCACATGGAGAAGATATAAGTGCTCCCAACTAGACCTTGGCTTAGACAGCACTTAGGCACTTTCTTATCTCTCAGCCTGTGAGTAGTAATGCTGACTTCCAAAGGATGTGCGTGCAGCTGAGCATGGTCTTCAACCTGGACAGAGAAGAGGACCTGGAACAGCAGCAGTGCACCGTGCCGTGCCGGGCCATGTCATGCCATACCGTTTGTGCTGTGCCCCTGACTCCCCTCCTTCTTCAGGTCAGAGAGCAAAGGGCCCTTCCAGGCACAGGGTTTAGTCCGCAGAGGAGATCAGCGGGCACAGAAACGAAATTTGATCATGGCCACTGTTGATTTAAGTCTTGTTTTGGTCCTGCAGATGCTTTGCCTAACCTAGCAAAGTCATTTGCAGGTGAGTTCACAGGAGAAAGTCCTTTATTAACAACAAGGCAACACGAGCTGCTTTTAGCCTTTCTGTGAGGGAACAAATGTCATAAAAAAGAAGGAAAGAGAGTGTGCTTTCATTTTTTTTCATAGGGAATTAAAAGCACTAAAAGCCACAGGCCTATCTCACTGCACAATTTAATTAGACTATTTTTCAGTGGTTTGTTTAGTTCTCTTATTTATATTTAATGTGGCTGCAAACAGCAAGCAAGGAGTTCGGTTCAGCAGCGTAATGATGCATTATGTTAGTGACTAAGCTCTCGAGACTTTGTGATCCTGGCATTTCTGGTCAGGTCAGCTCCTGTTATTCAGTTTCTGGAGTCACATGTGAAGAATATTAGCATTTGTTCTTCTAGCGAGGGGAGGAAGAGCACACAACCAGCACGCCGGTGGATGCTGTTGCTAGGCAGGAGCCAGAGTCCTGCGGTGGGGTCACACTTGCTCCCTCCACATGGTATCTGGTGTCATCGCAAATTATTGCAGATGGATTGAGGAAAGCGGACCCATACTCTCTGGAATGACAGAACATAAAGAGTGGATGGAAGAAATACAGTGTTAAGAGAAAATTGTTGCCATTAGTTGGCAGCGCTTGTCCCTAGCTCATTCTGCTGGGAAGACAAACAGCACAAAAGAACAGGCAGAACTGGTTGTGCCAACAACCCTGAACAGCTTGATACCCACTTCGGAGACAAGGAGAAAGTATTGAAACTGAAACATGCACCCAAGCATTCAGGTCTCCAATAAAAAAGAACTACAGGTGGTAGGATTTGGAAATCCTTGCCCTCAGCATCCCTCATCCCTGTTAACCCATCCTGCTGCCCTGGAGTTTATCTGAGCTCTGAAATCTCTTCAGACACTATGCTCTAGGGTAATAGTTTCCTGTTGCTGAGATGGAGAAAGCAGAGTTGCCTCAACCTCTTTGTTTTTTTTTTTTTTTCAATCAATCTCTGATACTCTAGTGAATGAGGTACTGATTGATTTAATTTTCAAGCTGGTTATATTTTGCAATTTCTAGAGCACATTTCTGTGAGCATATATAACAAATGTTGAATTTAATTTAACAGGAATGGATATTTTTAGTAAATTTTGTAGAGGTTGTATAAAAAAAAGGCAGGTTGATAATGCTGTGGCACTTTTGTCGGGTTCTAGAAAGTAAAAAGATCTACCAAGAGGTCTCAAATATTAACTTACACTTCTAACTAAAGTAAGAAATACAACTGGAATAAGATAATACCAAAAAAATTACTAACCATTTCTTATGCAGAAAAGTTTCAAAATCTTTGTCCCAGAAAAGAAATAACTCAGGGACAATTCATATTCTAATCAAGTCTTATGTGTTATTCCAGTCATATCATAAAGTATTAGTATAATGGATTAGACTCTGAAAGAATCAAAGCAATAAAATCAGAAAATCTAAACCAATTCAACATACACAGGGCTTTACATCCAAAAGCAGTGTTGATATATTATATACACTTAGTTGGAAGAAGGTAATCAACTGAAGTCTGCTAATGGACTTGTGCTTAAAGATTTTTTTTTTGCCCTCTCTACATATCTGAAAAAAGAATTATATTGGCTTTAAAATGACTACATAAAAATAGAATGGTGGAAAAATCCATGGAAAAACCTCAAGCTGAACCTGAAACCTATTTTAAGCAGTGGGAGGCGAAAGTCTCTGCATGGAAAACGGGCAAAAACTTTTAAGAAACCTGATTAATATCTTGCTTGTGCTTGAGAGCAGACTATGTAAAACTATCAGATGGAGTCAATGCAATACTTTCATAAAATTAGCATGAGATATTTTAAAAACTAATAAAAAAACCGCAAAGTTTATAATGTTTCTTGGGGTTAGCATACATGCTGTGAGCAATTGGTAAATGCTGGTCTAAGGTGTGCCTGGTGGGGGTTGTAGCCAAAGAGTCTATACCCTGTGCTGGGACTTGTTTCCTCACTATCTCCTTAAAGAGCTGAAGTGTTGAAAACACAGCCTTGCTCCAGTAGCAAAGAGTTGAAAAGCGAAAATCATTAACAGTATGGGACTTCACCTTGGGATTTGACAGGCCAGTCAAACACAAGAAACTACACAACACATCTACTGGATCTGAATGCCCTAGAATCGCACGTACAGAGCTTCATTAACATTGACATTGCTTGTCTGGAGAGGACCATCCAGAAGAAAAAGAAGAAGATTGATTCAGACCGTACAGATGTTTTAATATGAAAACAAAGAGAAAATTCTCAACAGGTGCTCAGAAATTTCTTAGGACTCTGCCTCAGAGTCTGAAGAGCCATCACAATTATTCATGCCCTTCTGTCTGTACCTAGAGCTTCCAAAAAAGCTGCTATTGAAACGCAGATTTGACTTCTATGTATATAATCAGTTCAAAGTTCAAGGCAAAAGATTGATGTTTCATAGAGCTCCCTTGGTCCATGAGATCATATATGAATGTTCATTATAACAATAGTGATAGTTGAAACAACGAAAAATTCCATGCACTGGAAATGTGGACAGACTATACATTGCATACAGCATTTGCATTAAAAAATCGCTTCACTTCGTGGCTTTACAGTGGCTATGGAGCAAGCTTATGTAACTTTTTAGCATCATCAGCAGTGCTGAGTGATGTGTTAAGATGGTTTGTGTTACACAGCTGAAGTGATGGAAGTCTAGAGACGCAGTCTGCAGTAAGCCAGGCTGGACTGTAGCCAGGACACTCAGCTAAGTAACACTACTAGAAGCTCATGAAAAGCAATCTTGAGATCTTTAATGACTGCAGAGGAGTAAGCCAAATGCTTTGTAACTCATCTGAAAGACAGTTCATCATCACAGTGGAGACATTCAGGCTTAGAGCTATGGCACTGTTGGGCAGCTGGAAGGTCTGGGTTTAATTCCTCACTCTGCACTTCTTCCCATGCAATGTTGGGGAACTAAGTCCATCTCTCCATGACTCTGCTTCTCCCATGACACACCTGACAGCAATCAGCCTCCATTTCCTTCTGCCTTTGTCTGCTTTGTCAAACAAGCAGAAAAAGGTATGTGACGTGATGCATTTGCACACACCCACCTTGATGTGGCCCTACCCTTGGTGGGGGCTGTACCTGCTCTGGGAAAGTACCTTCTGAGACTGGGGCAATGTGGTGTAACTGAATACCCTGTCCTGTGCATGTGGGAGAGCACATGATGAAAAGTGACAGGTAGCCCAGGGGGTCACTGCAGAGGTGACCTTGACAAGGTGGAGCTCTGCACTGATGTCTATTCCTGCAAGGAGGTCCCCACGTCAGGCACACCTCAGTAGAAGACCTGGGCTCCACAGCCTCGTTGCTGAGGCTCAAAAACAGGATAAATGCCTCAGCACTTTAATGCAAGCATGCAAGAAAGAAATACCACCATGAAAGAGTGTGAGGCCCAGGCCAAAAATAGGTGACATTTGACAGACCTGGCCTGAGAACATGGGCAAGAGCAACAGCAGCCAGATGTTAGGGCAAGGGCTTGTGAAGAGCAAGTCAGAAATACTGAGGGACTTGCTGCTAGATATATTAATCTGGAATTAAATAATATTATGTATTTCAAGGGAGGCATAATAAATTCCCCAGATACATTACTATAAATGTTCTAACTTTAAACCCCTAAAATATTAATATTTCTAAATGGTCTGATACTGAAGTCTAGAGATAGGGCATTCAAAGATTTAATTTAATTAGCTATAGAATTATAGGCATTTAGTTTAAATCAAGAAAGACAGAGGTAGTTATTGCCTAAGAAATACACATAAGACTCATTCAGACTAAAATTACCTAATCACAAACTACTAGCAAGCTTTTGAAATATGGTCTGAGATATGGCAGAAAATACTTCAGAATGAATCATATTAAATAATAAACATGGCAAATTAAGGAAAAGAAAATGTAAATAAGCAGACACTGTTAGGAAACTGAAAACACAAAAGAGAGTGGACCATAAGGACCAAGAAGCTGTTCCACACAAATTATCAGTGGAAATACAGCCAACCAAACTGTTATATAAAACTGAATTGGTATGCTAGCATGATACAGACAGAGAAGCATAGCTCTCTGAGTTCTAAGAATTAGTATCATTAACATAAAGGAAAACTGATTGGGTTAATTCTAATAACCATTTGAAACTTTTGAACAAAGAAACTCTCAGATGACAAGCATCTACAGAAACATATTTGCAGGGTCAAATAGTAATAGTTGTTATAGTAATATAATGAATTAAATGAATGGTTATTTCTCTGTTACAATAAGAATATCTGACAGATATATCAATACTTCTCTCAATTTATATGAGCAGATCAAATATTTAAGCTAGACACTGAGCATGTTAATCTATCTTTTCATTCGTGGAAAAGAGTCATTCTGAAAGAAAATTAGACAGTCTATGCAGGAAAAAGGCAAGTTAGAGAAACCAAAAAAACAGTTTAAAACCTAGCACTACACTTTGGAACATAAACATATTAAATAATGGAAAGTGCATGTTGTATTCAGACGGTGTTATAAGAATATAAGAGAATATAAGGCTGTTTTCAGAGCGTGTAGGGAGACAACTAGGAAAGCTAAGGCCTCCTTAGAAGTAAATCTGGCGAGAGGGGTCAAGGACAACAGAAAGAGCTTTTTCAAATATGTGGCAGATAAAACTAACACCAGAGGCAAAGTAGGCCCACTGATGAACGACGTGGGTGCCCTGGTGACAGAAGATACAGAGAAGTCAGAGTTACTGAATGCCTTCTTTGTCTCTGTCTACTCTGCCAGTGGCTGTCCTGAGGAGCCCTGTACCACTGAGGCCCCAGAGGAAGTCAGGAAAATGGAGGAGTTTGCCTCGGTTGATGAGGACTGGCTTAGGGAGCAATTAGGCAATCTGGACATAGGTCCGGATGGGATGCATCCGCGAGTGCTGAGGGAGCTGGCTGAGGTCATTGCTGGACCACTCTCCATCATCTTTGCCAAATCTTGGGAAATGGGAGAGGTGCCTGAGGACTGGAGGAAAGCAAATGTCACTCCAGTATTCAAAAAGGGCAAGAAGGAGGACCCGGGTAACTATAGACAGGTCAGCCTCACCTCCATCCTTGGGAAACTGATGGAACGACTTCTCCTTGGTGCCATCTCAAGGCATATCAGGGATAAGAGGGTCATTAGGGGCAATCAACATGGCTTCACCAAAGGGAAGTCATGCTTGACCAACCTCATTGACTTTCATGAGGACATAACAAGATGGATGGATGATGGCAGAGCAGTGGATGTGGTCTATGTTGACTTCAGTAAGGCATTTGACACAGTCTCCCACAGCATCCTTACAGCTAAACTCCGGGAGTGCGGTCTGGACGACCCAGTAGTGAGGTGGACTGCAAACTGGCTGAAGGAAAGAAGCCAGAGAGTCATGGTCAAGGGATCAGAGTCCAGTTGGAATCCTGTATCTAGTGGAGTGCCTCAAGGGTCAGTACTGGGGCCTGTATTATTCAACATATTCATCAACCATTTGGACAAGGAAATAGAGTGTACTATCAGCAAGTTTGCTGATGACACCAAGCTGGGAAGAGTGGCTGACATGCCAGAAGGCTGTGCTGCCATCCAGCGAGACCTGGACAGACTGGAGGAGTTGGGTGGGGTAAAATTTAATGAAATATAACAAGGGCAAGTGTAGAGTCTTGCATCTGGGTAGGAACAACTCCAGGTTCCAATATAGGTTGGGGAAGGACCTGTTGGATAACAGTGTAGGAGAAAGGGACCTGGGGGTCCTGGTGGACAGCAGGATGACCATGAGCTAGCAGTGTGCCCTTGTGGCCAAGAAGGCCAATGGCATCCTGGGGTGTATTAGAAAGAGGATGGTTAGTAGGTCGAGAGAGGTTCTCCTTCTCCTCTACTCTGCCCTGGTGAGAACACATCTGGAATATTGTGTCCAGTTCTGGGCCCCTCAGTTCAAGAAGGACAGGGAACTGCTGGAGAGGGTCCAGTGCAGGGCAACAAAGATGATCAAGGGAGTGAAGCATCCCCCTTATGAGGAAAGGCTGAGGGAGCTGGGTCTCTTTAGCTTGGAGAAAAGGAGACTGAGGGGTGACCTTATTAATGTTTACAAATATATAAGGGGTGAATGTCATGAATGGAGCCAGGTTCTTCTCAGTGACAACCAACGGTAGGACAAGGGGTAATGGGTTCAAAATGGAACACAAGAGGTTTCACTTAAATTTGAGAAGAAGCTTCTTCTCAGTAAGTGTAACAGAACACTGAAATAGGCTGCCCAGGGGGGTTGTGGAGTCTCCTACTCTGGAGACATTCAAAACCCGCCTGGATGCCTTCCTGTGTAACCTCATCTAGGTGTTCCTGCTCCGGCAGGGGGATTGGATTAGATGATCTTTTGAGGTCCCTTCCAATCCCTAACATTCTGTGATTCTGTGATTCTGTGGCGTTATGTGTCAAGTTGCCAGATCGGAACCCTGGAGGGCACAAAGGCAATGTCTTGGAATCCTCATTCTTCTCCTGTGTTCACGTGTGTGGATCTGAACTGATAAGAGTGAAGTAGGTCTTTAAAAGCCCTATTAAAATTTCTCTGTTAGTTTTCCTTGTCCTGCTTGGAATCCTCCATTTTGCTGAGCATTCAAAGAAAAGTAAAGCATTACATCAGAAAAATGGCAAAATTTGGGTACCAAGTGCAACAGGAGAATAAATGAATGGACTCAAGAGCAAGACCTATTTCAGAAAACTGGACTTGGGGTGAAGAACCGACTTCTGTGGGAAAGCAATGAATAAATGATTTGTGGGTCTGGAAGTTGTAGACAAATCTCATACATTTTACGCAGAAAGCCAGGGATACCTGTACTGTCTAGTGGAAAGCTCACTGAAGCCAGTATCTGAATGTCCAGATTCCCTGTCAAGTAAATGGAGTGAATAAACACTTCAAGGGTAGCTTCATTTCATCGTATTGTAGGTGTCTGGAAATAGGTCAAATTATTCACACTTTAAAAACTGCTTATTTCATTCATGTGGATAAAAGAGATCTGGCTGATACAGTCTACATGGATTTCCAAAAGACATTCTGCAAAGTCCTTCTACAAAGGCTCCTAAAGTAACTAAACAGGCTTGGGATAAAAAGGAAGGTCGTTGCATGAATAAATAATTGATTAAACAATTGGAAGAAAGGGTAAGAGTAAATGCCCAATTTTCACAGTGGAGGGAGGTCACCAATGGAGTCCCACAGGGACTGTGCTGGGACTCATGCTGTTTAACATATTCTTACATGCTGTGACACAGAGGGTGGGCAGTGAAGTGACAAAGTTTACTGAGAATACTAGGTTATTCAGGGTAGGAAAATTGAAGACCAACAATGGAAAACTGTATTAGAACCTCTTAAAGCTAAATAACTAGACATCAGAACTTAATGTAGAGAAATGTACAATGAGGAAAATGAGGAAAAACTTCTGATATATAAGTGTGCAATTTTATTTAATATTACCATTCAGGACCAAGATCCTTAGGCTTCTAATGGATAAGTAGAAAATTCCTTGAACATGGTGGCAAGGTGTGGAGTTATGGTTAAAGAAAAAAGCCAACATAAAGAATTATCAGGAAAAGAACACAGAACAAACCAGAAAACAACATTAGGTTTTAAAAAGCAATGACTGAGGGAGGCATATAATAGAAGATTATGATATTGTGAAGAGCAGGGAGAGACCAGGCAGGAAAGAACTATTTGCCACCTATTTCTATACAAGAACAAGGAAGCATCAATTGGTACTAGGAGGTGGTAAGTCACAAAAAAAATAAGAAAAGGGAGGCAAGGTGTTCTTCACACGGCTTATAGTTCAGCTATGGAATTTCTTGCCTCAGATTGTTGGGGATTTACATAGAAGTTATATAGATTCCAAAATTAACTAATCTGATCAAGAGGAAAAGTTGTTGAAGGGTAATTAAATGTAAAATAAACAAATAAATAAAAATCCCCACAGTACATTGGTTTAGTAAGGCACTGACTTGCAATGTGTAGGATGCTTGAAGAATGTTTCAGTATTATCAGAGATGGCCAACAGTTTTTCAAACTCATCCTTTGGCATCTGTTGTCAGCTATTACCAGGGGTCAGATACTGGGCTGGATAGACCTTTGCTCAACCCAGACTAGCTGCTGTTGTGCTATTTGTTGCAAATACAGGGACATTCTTGGCAAATCTTTGATTTTTATGCCACACTGATTTCCATGCTCAGTGCTAGAGTTATAAAAATACATCTGAAATGTGATAATGAAAATTGAGTAATTTCAAAGAAGGACAAAATGCAGAACAAAGTGAAACAAAAATCCAAAGAAACATATTTGGAGGAACAAGCATATGTACTGCTGTAATGGTTACCAGATCTGCAAAACACGCAAGTTGAAAAACAGAAACTGAGAGTGACAATGCAATGAGTCCTTTAAAAGAAATAATAAGCTCAGACTCGGCTGCACAGAAACTAGTTCCCTTGACTACCAGAGACTTTTGGAATGGAAAAAACCCAGAGGTGACTGAGAGAATGAGCAAGTGCAGAAAGAGGGGAAAACAGAGACTCCAATTAAAATGCACCAATAGAGTCTGAAAAAGATTCATGAGGACACCTCAGATGGCATTATGCAAAGTCTGGGCAACAAGCAGACTTTATTGGGCCAACGTGAATGCACAGACAGTAAAAATGGTCAGAAATCATTGCCACTGTGCAAAGTACGAGAGACAGAAGCACCGGGAGGCTCTGACAATTTGCGATGCACCCAGCAGAGCTTGGCAGCAACTGGCAATTGATGTATTTGAACATGGAGGAAACCACCGCCTGCTGATAATTGATTATTACAGTTGTTCTTTTGAAACTAACAGAAGTAAGCAACACATTAGCCAGCACTCTAGTGAATCACACTGAGGTAATAGTCACCAAATGCTGTACTTGCGATGACCTCATTTGAGACAATGGGTCACCATACATGTTGAAGGAATTCTGAAGATTTGTTAAGTACTGGGCTTCACATGCAGTAGGTAGTTCTTATTACTGATAGTTTAATGGGCTGGCCAATGCTTACAAATAACCAGCCAGACAGCAATGCTGTCCTTTAGGTTTGCTGATGAGCCCTCATGGAATCAGATGCTTTACTGGCTGAGAGGCTAATAAGCTGAAAACTTTGCTCATAAGGCCAATGGCATGTCTCCTCTACAGCCCAGAGCTGCAAATAACAGTCAAATAGGACAGAGGAGGGCAGAGGGGAGAAGGAGGCAGAAAGCCCAGCATGATCATTCAAGAAACTACAACACATTTCTAGGTAACTCAGAGATAATAACATGTCTGGTGGCATCCTTGTGTAGAAGCGGTACCTGTGAAACAATTCACTTGAAGTGCAATAGAGTTAGGAAATGGATAGAACCAAGATTAACCTCAGATGTTAGAAGACAGCTCTGGGCATGCAACTACTCTCCTCCTCCAACAAAAATCTGATTCATGATGCTGAAATAGCATCTGAGAAAACCACAAACTACAACCTCACCATGGCTTTAACGCCACTCGCTGTGCAGGCGGGAGATGACTCAGGCCTGAGCATCAAGTGATACTTGAACTGTAGCTTGCCACTCAAAAAGTTCAAGTCCAAAGAGCTAACGTCCTAATGCTGCGATGACACAGAAACGTTGTTAAGAGCATCTCCGGTTTTATGTTGCTTTCATGCACCATTAGGTAATGGGTGCAACATAATTTGCAGAAAGGCTCTTAAAATGACACCAGGAGATTGCTTCCTGCTTGCTTGTTCCACATGCTGAGAGCAGAGGGTGTTTTTGAAAAAGCCCAAATAAAAAAAGCCTGTTTAAATTTACATGTGTGGAGCATCATTCAAGTGAGCAGTACAAATAAGATAAAATAAAGGTCAAATAAATAAAAATGAACAGTTACATACAAGACAGAAATTCTCATCTGTGCTGTGGAAAGGTTGGGGAAAATTTGTGTGGCTGAGTTTGATCTCTTTCATCCCATAGAGCATAAGGAAAGCCTCTGTGATACTGCAGCCATGTCATAGATATTCCCTCATATAAATATTGCCTCAGCTAAGAAGATAAATTAAAGGTATTTTGAATGTTACAAAGCAGTGCATTCAGGCAGGAAGGTGATTACCATACTGAGTATAACAGTTTACCGGAAAAGTAAATGCCTTCCAGTACAGGAGTAGGTTCCTTTTCATGCCCATGGCATTGTCTCTGGGAGCAATCTGGCTGATAAACCACTAAGTATGTGAGCTGAATGGCTCTTTTGATTCCCTTGTCTCAGCTAAAACTCCAATGAACACAGTGGGAGCTTAGACGGGCAGAGCAGAGGAAGAGACATTTACACATAGCCACTTAAATTTAGTCATCTTAAACTGAATGTCATACATCATGACTATTTCTCTTCTCCTTCCTAGCTGCCGTTTTTCTCTTGCCCTTATTCATCCTAGTTAAAAATGAGTGAAATTGCAGTTCATGTAAATTAGCAGTTCTCTCTTCTATTTTCTTTGTTTGCACACTCTATCTCTAGTCACCTTGCCTCTGTCTGACTGGAAAAGCTAGGGATAGTTTCTTTTTTATGCTTTCCAGGATCTAGTATAATGGGATGTGGGAAACAACTGGGTTTTTTTGTGCTATATCACGATGTAAGTTTATTTTTCTCTTTTTAAACTAGTGGTTACATATTAGATCCTATACGATGTCAGAACAACAGAACTTGGCTCTTTATTATGTGTGTACTTAGAACTGCATTGCGACATTTTCATCTGGCAAATGTCAGGCTGGATAATATGAAGCCAATTGTATATACATGTATATACACACACATACACATGTAAATGAAACAATTGTGACTGTGTTTATCAAATTTCTGTTCTTAATTACAAAGTAATCATCCATATTTTGCATAAACAGCTGCAATCACATTAATTTTTTTGAAAACAGTATGGTCAATTAATTTTAATTAACTGTAATAAGTTTTCCTGTTGTTATTTTCCTTTTACTAATAACCTCTTTTTCTCTCCGCTTTCTGTAGCCCTCAGGATTTTCTTTAGTTTTCTATTCAAATATTGATGAAACTTAACCCTGGTTAGTGTTCATATCTGACAAGATCGTAACTTGATGTATACTGTTATCCATTAAAAATCACTTAAGGCAATTGCTGTTACCACTGTAACATGATAAACCTGACAATAGACTGTTAGTTCAAAAGAACCCAGTAATTTCATTTATCTCTCATTCCTCAAAACATCCTCAGTGACGTGAATGAAATGTCAAGTTAAAAATAACAATTCATGGGTTGTGGTATCAACTGTGGTTTCATTACACTATGTCTGTGAGTAGACAAAAGCTGCTCTGGCATTCAGACTTCAGGTGAGCTGGTAAATGAAGAAAAGCTTAATCATCCATTCCATTTTAAGATTATTCAAATACTTACGAAGACTCTTGGTTGTCCCCGTGTTCCCAAAATGAGAACAGAAGTCGGTCTGCACAGTGGGAGGGCAGGTAAAACCTGGTGGGCACTGCTTGCAGTCTGAGCCTGCATGGTCTGTATGAGTGCTGGGACCCCATGGCTAGCGTGGTGCCCACCATCTGGGGAAGCTGGGACATCACTCAGTATTGTGCCAACGTGGCTTTCTGCATTTTGTATGGAAACCGTTTTGCACTCTGTGGACAAATCTTGCCCATGTGTGCACGTGTTGGTGTGCCTTAGCCAAGGGAGAACTGAGGCTTAAAAGAAAGATCTTTCAGGTACCTTTTAAATACCTTGCTCCCTATGCTGACAGTCAATTATTACAAAGCAGCTACCTTATCACTTAGAAAAAATAATATATGAATACAAATTGAAAGAGCTGGCCTTACTTTTAGGGAACAAGAATTGCTTAGTTCCAAGTGAGACAGACAAAGCTGAAATCTAACAGAAGAGCTGATATTTCAAGACATCCCTTGCTTTAAGCTATCTGCAAGAAAAATTACTCTTAAATACAAGAGTGATTTAGGCATTTTAGAAATCCCTGCATAAAAAGGCAGAGACACTCAGAGATATGGATGGTTATAGGTGCCCATTTCAGAATGTATCCTCCTAATGTCACTGCCCAGCATTTGGAAAGAATCGATCTCATATATAAGCATGACACAGGTAATAAAAATTTTACAAATTCACGAACAGAGAAAATCCATAGACAGGGAAGATTTTCACCAGGGATTTTTCTTTTCTCTTTTTTTTTTTTTTTTCCTGAAAGCATCATGTCTGCAGCTAGTGGTTGAGTGCATGCACAAATTAAGTTTACAGATTTCATAAAGTAATTCATTCTGTTTCAATGTAATAGTAGTAATTTTTCATGTAAGTCAGCAGAATACAATCCATAAAGGAAAAATACTGCCATTATTTTAAACTCTATTGTTCTTATTCAATCCAAATGTGAACTGAAGCTAAATAATTTACTGTGTAAATTTCATTTTTAATTTTATGCTATTCCAAAAGAAAATGAGAGAGAGGGAGATGCTTAAAATCTTTAAATCCTTGTATCCTAATGTCTCAACAGTAAAATAATCTGAGGAGTGTGCTTCAGTAAAAATGATTGCTGGGATCTATAATAGGATTGTTATAACTCAATAGTCTTTTATAAATTTTTGATTCACTTGGAGTTTTTGACAGCTTGCCAAGTTCCAGTTTTTATCTGATCATCTTTGCATTAATAATACATTACAATAAGTTTCTCTGAAAAGTGACCATTTTTTTCTCACTGAATACTTTACTTTTGCCGGCAAAATATTGACTTGGGTTTATAATCAATTCCTGTTTGATTTGATCATGCTTAGCATGAAACTAAAATATTTGCTGCTAGGCAGCTGCCAATACAAATGTCATCATTGTTCTACTCTAACGAATTCCATCAGTTGCTAAATGATCTGCCTTGCAGGTTGCAGTGTGTAACGGACTAAAGACCAGAGCTTCAAAGGCACCAGGATGTGAGTAGTTGTACTTACATGAGACTCCTGTCCTCCTGCTTCAGAAATACTTCCTCCCAGCAACAGCATCCATTTCCATACAGTCAGCCTCTGAGTCACCTGTGACTTGCTCACTGACCAGGTTCAATCAAGGCAAAAATACTGAATAAAAGAAAAAATGTCTAAAATTATTTAAGTCGCTCTTCCATACTTTCTCAGACGTGAATGAAAATTGATTTTCAAGAAAAAGAAATCACTAGTAAAAGGATTTATTTATCAAGAAATACTTTAGAAAATTTTCAGCTAGGTGCAATTCATGTATCCTTATTTTCCTACATAATTCTGATATTTATGCAGAGATTAATGATGCTTGGTATCAGGAAACAAAGTAGTCTGAGAAGTACTAGTGTATGAGCTAACTCAGTTAACTTACTTCCTGAAGGCTTCATATTAATTACCTCTACCTTCACGTTAGGCTGCCATCTAGAAAGCCCCATCAAGTTCCGGCACATCAACCCCACTCCCTGAGTTTCCCCTCTGCAGAATGGAGCCAGAAGTCCTGCAATTCTCTCTTTCTGCCTTCAAAGTTGACAGCACAGCTCTCAGAAAAGTCTAAGATTGGCAGTGATCCAAATGTCTACACTGTTGGCAAGAGATCACTTTGCCACAATACCCAACTAGAAGAAGCAAGCATACACACCTCTGGAAACTCCATGATGCTGGTGGATAATGTATATTCTTGGAACAGAGGAAACCTTGCCGCATCCTCAGTTACTCCTGTTGTTGATAAGGGTAGTGCAAGCAACCTTTCTCAAGCCCCAGGATGAGGACTGCAGAGTGTGAGAACCTACTTGGAGAATATAAATGTTGGAGACTGGCCTAAATGAAACCGTGCTGAGATCCATCTGTCTGAAAGGCGAAATAAGCATGCAGAAGTGTGACAGGCACAGAACGAATGCCAAACACCCTACCTGATCCTCGCAGTGCCATCTTTCCTGGTGTAGATCTCACTTTGACAAGGTTAAATGGTCTGATGCTCTGGCACCTTGTATGCATATGCAATTGATATAATGTGTTGTTCAGTTCATGCCTGTGCTGGTTTAGTTAAAATTGAGTTAATTTTCTTCATGCAGCTAGAATCTTGTATTTTTAGTAGCTAACATGGTCTTTTGTTTTGGATTTAGTATGAGAATAACGTGATAACATGCTGAACTTCTAAGTTGTGTTTTGGAGCTGGTATGAAAGGAATGTAAGAACTTACTGATATTTTGGCTGTTGCCAAAGAACTTTTTCAACTTTCCACTGTCAGATGCAAATAGCAGCTGAGAGTGAGAATAATGGGAGAGCATCTAGATTGACATCCAGGTTGGTCAGTGAAATGTCCCCTACCATTAGCGTCATGCTCCGTATAAAGCTGGAGCTGTTTTTCCAGTTAATTAGTTGAGTTCCATTTGGAGTTCTGTTTGGAGTTCTATGTTAGTTCCATTCAGCTTCTCCATCTCAATACTGTGCTGTTTTGCAGTTTTTGGGCTTTTGCTGTTCTGGAGCTCTTGGCCTTTTGCCTTTTTTCTCTCTTGCTGGGATCCGCTGTTTGGAATCCGGGGTACTCTCCTTTTCGTGAGTGACTTTTTGGTGCATCAGGAGTTTGTGAGCAATTGCATTATCATTTACTTTATATACTTTTATTATGACCATCATGATCATTATTATCATTATTGTTGTTGTTGTCTTATCAAACTGTTATCTCAACACATGAGTTTCTGCCATCCCACTTGGGGAGAGGGGAGAGTGAGTGAGCAGCTACCATGGTCCTAGTTGCAGGCTAGTGCTAACTTAGATATCCAAAAAAGAAGAGAAAATAAAAAACAGGCATGTGCAGGCACAGTAAACCCCAGTGGGCAAGTGCTCCTTGGTGTCAAGCTGTGGGAAGTCCAGAGGTCTGGGACCATAGTTTCCCATGTCAAACAAATCTAACCAGAGAGCAATGTCCACTAGTAACTTACAACCTCCATCATCTCACTGTACTATTTTTTTCTTTCTTTCAGATACCTGGATCTAAGATATTTAAGTCACTTAAATGTGTTAGCATACTCTGCTGCTACAGCACCAGCCACTGCAGCCATCAGGCCCTCAGCCATCGGGTGAAGGCACAGACCTATCGGCTGCAAGGAAGCACAGATCTCAGGTGAGGTTTCTGCATCTGGACACTAAACTGCTCATGGTATTTTCAGGGGTAATGGCTGGGCATGCTTAATTTTTACATTTCTTTTCAATCTGACTAACCTGAATATCCACAATTTCTGACTGAGCTTAGACCTCAGGGAAGGTAGTGCTGCAATTTCATGATGGTTTCTTTAAGCTTTTCTTGTACTCAGTTGTAAAAGTTCTGGGTGGTGCTGCTGTGACCAATAACGGAAGAAGACTGTGGGACAAATATTGACTATGTGATTTGTATCTAGATCATTAAACCTTCTCCTTCCCAGTATTTTACATGCATCCCAAAGATTCTCTTGGCTAATGTTATCTTGACCCTGATTTCCTCCAGAAACAAGATTTATGTGATGCTGTCTGCATGTTTCTGTCTTTAATGACTCATGAACCAGTCAGCCAGTGTCAATCATAGAATCATAGAAACATTTTTGGTTGGAGATGACTCTCAAGATCATTGAGTCCAGCCATAACCTAACACTGGCACTAAACGCTGACCCTAAGAATCTCATATGCACGTCTTTTAAACACCTCCAGGTATGGCGACTCAACCACTTCCCTGGGCAACCTCTTCCCATGACTGACAACCCTTTCCATGAGGAAACTTTCCTGATATCTGATATGAACTTCTCCTGGTGCAACTTGAGGCCACTTCCTCTTGTGCTGTCACTTCTTACTTGGGAGAAGACACCAACACTCTCCAGATCTGTCATAGAGGCACAGGGATAAAATAACACATTCACAGACAGATTGACACTTTCCTGCCCATGTGTGACCTGTGATCCTCATACAAGAAAAGGAATTAACCTTTTTTCTCCTTTTCATTTTCAAAGCCAGGTGTTTCTCCTAGTGCATGACATACTCTCATCAGAGACCATTAAGAGCTCCTGTGTTCCATACTCCAGACAGGAAAAAAAAAAAAATCTTAAAATCCATTAAATTTTATGCATATAGAAAGAGCAGGAGAGGACTGAAATTTCTGCATTGATTACACCAGAGGGAAGACTGTGGCATGAGCCCATCCTGTGTTAGACTTCAGCAAATCTGTGTGAGACCTAGACACACGTCCTTGCAACACGCCTTGCATGTGTGATGCTCCCAGCTGCAGGGAAAGCTTTGCTTGCAGCTTGCCCTTTGTTAGCCACTGGGCAGACCAAGCAGAAGATACGAATATGTTGTAAATTCATCTTCATTAGTTCTGCTGTTCACAAATACTTGTCTGAAGGGGAAAAAAAAAAAAAACAAACAACACAACAATAACAAAAAAAAAGAAACAAAACCAAACCCAACCAACCAACCAACCAAACCCAAACAAACAAAACACCACAGCACTGTTTCCTTCATTATTCCAACTCATAGGGTTTTATCTTCACACTTTGTTAGCCTTAAGCCTCAGTTGGTGTAATATTTTGTTAGAGACTAAGTGTTTTAGAGGCTGAAAGTCAAAAGCTCTTCAGATCTAATTTCAAGCAATGTTATCTTATGAAAGGGTGGGCCTTCAAAGGGACTAAATGACTACCAGAATTACATGCTATAAGTTAAATTTATTGAATTATTAGATATAAAAAGTAATTCTGGTAACTTCTGTAAGTTTTCTTTTCCTCAAGTCCTATAAAATAGCATTTGAAGTATTAAAACATCTATTTCTTTATAAGTAGGTATGTGGGGAAACAGTGTATTTAAAAAACAATGATTCAAAAGATTTCTGAAACTATCTATGAAATATGTGGTACATATAAAAATATATCACTCAAGAATGATGTGTCAGTCTAGAAACTGGGAATGGAAACCAGGGTTTCCTTAGCTGGGGCTAAACCTGAGAAGTGTCAGAAGAAAGCCCAGGGTGGGTTGAGGACGGTTCAGGATAAATTTGTCTTTGTGGCCTGCCAGAAAGTTGCTAGGCAGCCATTTTCTCTGAGTGAGTCACAAACAACAGATTCCTCCTCTTGAAATACAGGAAGTTCCCAGTCTGATATTAGTGAAAATAAATAAAAAACCCACAGGTATTTGCATTTTAAGTTGAGCACCCAAACAAAACCCATGACCAGAAGCTCATGAGAAAGTAAATACTTTTGTTTGCAAAGTCTGACATGTGCAGAAAACAGACCATGGGCCCACAGGATGAAGGCTGAGGATGCTAAATTTAGTCTTTGGTTAAAAATAAATTGCCTTGCTCTTCATACTTGCAGGGTTTTCTAAGGATCATGTCCCTGGTAGGAGCAGGTTTCATGGCCAGGTCACCTCACCTCCAGCATGGTCAGGGAACAGTACTGGCTGGGCTTCTCAGCCTCAGCTGTGCATGGGGACAGAGGGACTGGGACATCCTTTGCGCAGCCAGAACATCTAGAGGTCAACAAAGGAACAAACTTTCATTTAGTTAAAAGTGAAAGGGATTCCATTGAAAGGGCAATACACATAAAGAGGAAGAATTTTTGAGGTTCAAGTTCAAACAACTTTATGGAGTTGTTTACTCTTGTAACCTTGTCTCTGTGACATCAGTATTCTTTTAATATCCAGTTTATGTATGTGTAAAAGATGCATGGACATATGCACACATGCATACATGTGTTAATATAAATATATTTCTACAGTCACTTTAAATCATTTTCACACTGTTAGATATGCATAGGTATAGAGAAACTATCAATAAATCAAGAATAAATAGTGCTGATAAAAAGCAAGATGACCCCAGGGTAGAAAATGAGAAAAGGTGCTACAGTAGTTTAAAGACAGAGAATAAACATGGAAAATTATCTAAAAATTCTTTGGGATAGGTCACATGTGAACATTATTAAAAGAAAGAAAGAACAAGATAGAAAAGTGTGGAATGAGTAGGACATACTCAAAGAATATAGAGTTTATTCAATAGAAGATTTGCTAGCTAAGGCTTATAATGAAATATAACCAGATTGCCAGTGAGGTAAGAAAAAGTACATACCAAGATCTAACCCTCATGTGCATCAGTGCCTACTATGTACAGGCCACAGGCTGATGATCCCTGGCCCTCAGACTTTCTTTACCTTGCTTATAGATATTTCAATCCTACTTCTCTCCTCCTTTCAGCACTGCTCAGGGCTCTTCAGATACATGCAGTGGTTTTAATTTCAGATCTGGCTTGAAATCATTCTTATTTTTGTTTGTATACATGACCAGAAAGACTATATTCTGCTGTCTCCTAATGTATGTATCCACCTCTTGAAATTAATTTTTAAAAAAGTAAAAAAAACCCCCAAATATATATATAGATAGATAGATAGATAGATATAGATGGCAAAAGGAACACAGAAGTTGCAAAGTCCAACACTGAAAAGTTTGGCAATGTCAGACTGAATTTCTCAGGGCATCCTTAATTTTGCCTCCTGGTGAATATGCATTATGATACAGTTTTAATTACAAGGCTGCATACTATTACTTTTCCCCAGGACACCTGCTTCAGCAGGGCACAGGATGGATGGTTTTCACTTAATGAGCAGCTATTCAATATGTTCTTTTATCCTTATTGCTTGGCGTTTGGCCCCAGGCCTTATTTACTGCACACTGCTCAGGCATGGCTCTAAAGACAGAATTATTCATTTCCTACTTGACTGTTCTGCAGTTCTTCTCACTCTATCTGAACACATTACAAACTTTAATGAATCTGTACAATACCCTAGGAAGAACAGGGTCATCTGACCCCCTTTTATAGGTAGGGACCTGCAACTTTTCCACTTATCCTTGGGTTTAACATTCATTTGAATTACTTTCTCCTCTCTCCTTTCAAGATAAACGTTTTTTCAAGATCGGCAAAAGAGTGTTCTCACCACATCTTTTTTTGCCGAATGTTGCAGCTGAAATTTTCAAAAAACAGTGCAATTTGAGGTAGCAATTCCACACAGAAAACTCTGCTCCCTTTGACAGAGCAATAAGCCCTGTGAAAACATAGAGCTGCCTCTGCAAGACACAAGAGTGACAGGTGTCACTCTGAGTTACAGAAGCTGTGACTGACCTTTCCTGTAATACTCATATAGGTGGCAATTTACGTACATGTGTGCGAGATGTGTGTGACATGCAGACCTCCATGTATGGGGATGCATATAGAAAGTCCTACGTTCAGAGAAACAAAGAGCCCTTCCCCAGGCTACAGCGCAGCTTTGCCAAGCCCTTCCATCTGAGGAGCAGGCCGGCGATCTCGTGGCTGCTTCCTGAATTATATAGTGGACAGATTTGCTTAAAAAATCTAAACCTTATTAATTATGCTTATTTAAAACCCTAGACTCCTTGCCTGCAACTTACACTCTAAAACCTTCTGTAGCATGTCGGTTTCTAGTAATGCATGTAGTTTTAAACCACCTTTGACTAAAAAGAAAAGGAAACTGGGCACAAAAATCAGATCATCCCTTTCCTTGTTCAAATTCTTCCATTTACCACATAAAAGCAGTGAGTTGAAACAAAGACATGGTGATATTCTACCCCGGGCCAGTGAAATTCAATATACAATATTGTTTGGTGGATTTTTTGGCTTAAGAAGGTGGCAGTTTGCAGGTGCTTCAGAGAGATTAGCCTCTGTTTAGGAATCACTGGAGGAAATGGCAGAAATGATAGCAGAAAGGAGCTCTTTGGTGTGCAGCTGGAAGAAGATTAAAACATTGACAAATTACTTTGTGGGGTTTTTTATTTTCTTTAATAGAAATCAGTACAGGCAAGTTGGGTAAATTATATCAATTTTTAGCTGAATATGTTTACTGAAAACTCAGCCAAGTTGAGATTAGATGGAAAATTACTGGTGTGCAAGATGAGAACCCCTGAACCTCCAGAACAAGGTGACCAGCTTTGTGGTAGACAGGCATGAAGTTCAAAGCTAACTGCTTTTTGAAATTTTTCCTTTTTTTCTTTTTTTTTTTTTTTTTTTTCTTTTGGCTGGTCAGCAAGCACTTTGAATACCCAGATCCATCTTCTCTGCACACATCATACCAGTCTGTGAATCCATGTCATTAAATAGACCAGACTTATTGATGGCTTTGTGAACTTGATCCTCTGTATGAGAATATCTTCTTTTTCTGGACTATACGAATCTACCTAGTAGGAGAGGAAGGTCCACTAGGTTATGGAATGGTGTTTGTAGCTAAACTTCTTCACTGTTCATAGTGTCCCATATCTAATGTTGCAATTCTGAGTATCTCAGAGTTCAGATGCAAATTCAGGTGTCCCCAGGTTCTGGGTTAGGGCATATGAGTTTCAGAAATCAAGATTTGTTTGGAAGTCATAAAGGCATTCCCCAGAGACAGGACCCCAAAACAGCCCTACCCTCCATGTCCTTTGTGCAAGGATTTTGTAGTCACTTTGATTTTCCAGTGAAGGACCCCTACTCTTCTCTTTTGGCACTGAGAATGCAATGACATTTTTTTAGCTTTGACAACTAATGAACACTGTCTTCTGAAATGCCATGAGATCAGGGAGAGAACTTTGGATGAACTAGATTAATCGGGACTGTGTTGTTTTTCTCTTTTCCGGTTCATGGCATATTCTTATTTAGTTCACAGTTTACAGTACAAGATAAATGGGTAAAATACAATTACAGGAGACTGAATTTTCTTTCTTCTCTTGCCTGATATTTGTTGTGTGTATATTCTCTTTCTATCTTGTCTGCTCTTAGGCTTAAAGAGAAATTGAATCTTTCTTGAAGGACAGATAGGAGAAGGAAAATGTGTTCTCCTTAAAACAAATGTAAAATAAAAGACTTTATTAACAGTTTCTTAGACTGTAATTACTATTAAAAATAAACTGTAGAATATGTGTAATTTGATTTTCAGGTGGTTCAGATTTCCATTTGGAACAAGAATTTAAGATGTGCTCCACCTTCTTCCATTGTGTCTTGTTCCACACAAACCTTTCTTTGACCATCTGTTGAACTACTTTTCAGAATGGCAACCCAGATATTTTTTGTTTTATTTTTTCCTGTTTTCCTTTTCTTTCCCCTTGGAATCTAAACAGGCTGTTTTTTTAAATTACGGGGTATGTAACATGGTTTAAAAAATAAACTCAGTTTGGATAGTAATATATTTTGCACTGATTCTGCACCGTTAAATGTAATATCACTCTGGTAGAGAAAAGGGGTTTTTCTCCAGAAGACTTCCTGGCATTTCATTGTCCTTCACTATCAAAGATGGTCATGCCCAGTTACTTCAGCTACCAAGGAAATGGTAAAATAGAAGAATAGTGATTGACAGGAACCTGGAAATTAAAAGGCAACTTCATTGGGCAAGTACTTCACTTCTCTGCTCTTCTTGTGGTAAGCCTCAGCAAGTAAATGCCTCCAAAAGCAACAGGTTGTTCTTGACATTGATAATTCCTCTCTAATTCTGTCACTGTCTAAATCTATAAAATATTTATCCCAGACTTTGCCAGGAGAGATTCAGCAGACTCTATTTGCAAGGAACTCAATCTGTTTTCTGTAATTAGAACAATCCTGATACCAGGTATGACTGTTTTTTATTTGAAAGAGGAATATTTTAATCTGCCATAATACTTAATTTTCACCTAAGCAGTGAGAAAAAGGCAGACTGTGAGAAGGAAGAGGAAAAGTTCCTGTCCTTGTGCCTTCCCCAGGGGATCCTCCAAGCAACCAGATTCAAAAGATACTCTGAAAAATCCAGCAAGTTCAACATCAATTATCTTCCTGTGGTGTTTTCTCCATCCTGGTGACTGGTGGCACACAATATGGTGCCAGAAAGTCATCAGTCTGGCAGCTGGGATGTTTTTGTTTTGTTTTGTTTTGCTTTGCTTTGCTTTGTTTTGCTTTTCTTCTCTAACATTCATCCAGTAAATATTTGCTGGGCCATTTGCACCATCTGCCACACAAATGTTAGTCCAAGGAAGAATGGCAGACATAGGGGAATATCAATGTTAAAGCACCATTTAAAGTGGAAACGCTGGTGCCAGTGACAGAAAACCGTGAGAACAAAGAAGCAGAAAGGAGAAAAAGACACAGTTTCTGCAGCTTTTTAGAGTCATCTGTTTCCCAACACCTCTGACCAAAACGAGGAACCATGCATCTAACATGCTTCTCTTTCCCAAGACACTATGAACATGGAAAACCAAGGACCTACATGTGAGTGGCTTGGCACTAGGAGAGGACAAGCTGGTTTGGCTCAATTAGAAAAGAAGCTGAGCCTTTGCCCAATATTTGCAACTAAAAATACAAATCGATGCAGCTCAAAATCACTTTGCTTTCTGTTGCTCTTGTGTGCTCAGGGGTTGCCATTTGAGTCAGAAGATGGAAGGGGTGTGATTTACAGCCAAGAAGGAATCATCTTGAGATATGGTAGTGTTGTTATAAACAAAACACCATAAGATGCACTGATGTAATGAAATGCCGATGTTGCCTCAGGTGAAAGAGGAGAACTTGTGATATTGTGACAATAAGTACTTGGGTTTTGGTCCCCTACTCAATTGCATGAGTCAACTCCACATTTAATAGATGAAAAACTCATCATGTTTCTGAATGCTTCTCTACTTTATGCAACCAGCTTCATTTTGAGTATCTTTGATAGCCACTGTATCACTTCACATGAACTCTCTCTGAAAAAAAAAAGGTAAAAACCAAAAAAATATACCTTCCTTTTGTTTGACCTGCAGTACAGAGAAAGGGGAAAAGACCATGATATCGATTTTCAGAAGGCACATACCTCACCGCAGGCCAAGACAGTTTACAGTAAAACACAAGGATCTCTGTAACACAAAAGGAAACAATAAAAGGTGATTTCCTGGGCATCAGCCACTCACTGTTATTGTTGCTGCAGCCATACAAAACCCTGTGTACTCGGGATGCTTGACCTTCAATCACTGTAACAATGACGTGTGGTTATGAAAGCACTGAATTTCGCTTTCTTCCATTGTAACATTCTCCAGTGGCATTTGTGATAGGAATGAGTGCTGTCAGAGAAAATGAGGTGTCAAGATGCTTGGACAAAGCCTCACAGACATCCATAGCGTTAGGAAATCACACAAACAAACCAACAATGTCATGACCAGTGTACATTAATGGAGGAATGATTGTTTCAGCAGGGGGAAATAAAACAAGCTTCAAAACAGTAAACGTCTTTCTCCTTTGGCAAAGTGATGAAGTAATTACCAATGTCATTCTTCTTATTAGTGACTGCTTCTTACATATTGCCAACTAAATATTTTATGCGTTTTTGCGGTCTGGTGGTATTTCTGGTCATTTTTCTTCACTGTGTGAAACCAAAAGGATACCTCTGTGCAACAAAATGCAAAGTATCAACCTTCTAGCTCAACTGAAGTCATGGTGAGAGTTCACAGACAAAGGCACACTGATCAGCTGCATCTTCTGATGTTTCAATGGAAAATAAAACCCAGGCCAAATAATCCTTCCTATGGGAAGAAAGTTATAACAAGTGAGATTTTAGAAAGTCAGAGCTGAATGAACTTATTTATTTTTAGTATATAAACAATACAATTGCTTTCCATGTGCTTTATTGCATTGGATTGATATTTCTCATTTTGAATGAACATGACATTGAGAGGTTTAATTTTTTATTTCCCATCTATTTTCTCGTAGAATTCACTGACTCTTTCAAATCTGAAAAATCCAAATTACACTTTCAGAAAGGAAATCAGGATGGAATTTCTTGCTTTCAGACTTCCTTTTCTGCCGTGTAGGTTATGTTTGCCTGCATTGGAATGGGGAACACTATACACTGTGTCAGTGATAGACTTGATGTTGTGGATTTGCAAAAAGACAGTGATGTGAGTGAATCTGGAACTGTCATCTTTTTATTGTTTGGTGAGACAAAAGAGAATTTTTAACTCA
The DNA here is from genome assembly GCF_037038585.1 of Patagioenas fasciata. Classification (NCBI taxonomy): domain Eukaryota; kingdom Metazoa; phylum Chordata; class Aves; order Columbiformes; family Columbidae; genus Patagioenas; species Patagioenas fasciata. The sequence goes on along the minus strand of NC_092520.1, from coordinate 171,179,853 downwards.
GTCCCATGTGTCTTTCACATGTGTTCAGCATTCTCTGCAGCACCATCCATTTGCCACCTTCACCCAACCTGAGGACCAGGAAGTCCACCTCTAGCAAATGGAAAGCATGCATTAAAAATAATGAGCACTGGTTCTGCAGCATTCCAGAGCATTTTTTTTCACTGATGCATATGTGCAGACTTATTTATTTCAGTTGAATCTCATTTTCGTTGTTTGACTTTCGTAATGAATATACCATTAATTGATTTGTCATAGATATATTGATTAATCGCAGACACCAAAGAAGGTCAGTATCCAGTTGTTTCAAATTTTAATTCCAAATGATGCTTTTTACCATCTTGATTTAGTGGGCTCCCACTATATGCATTTCTTTGTGTCTTGCTATGAGAGGGATGCATTTTCCTTTCTTCAATCTGATTGACAGACACTTCCAGGCAGGAAACAGCAGCTGCATCAGACTCACATTCTTGTCTCCCTTGTTTGCCCCCAGTGAGATGAAACTATATAAAGGGAGTTTATTCTTTGAGATCACTAATGCTGAGACTTGGGTCACTATTCTCTCGTGCCACGGGACTGCAGTAGTTAAATCCTACAGTTTTCAGAGACAAAATTTCACATGCTTCTCTGAAAGGGATTTAAAGTTTTGTAAATATGAAACTTATATCTGAAAGTACCTGTGTAATGACCAGATCTAGGGAGATCCCTTTCATAAAGGGCGTATTGTTACGTTACAATTTTCAGTGTCATTGCTACTGGGACACTATAGATATATGCAATGCTTTTAATGGTCTGCCTAGTTTCACAGCTCACATATATTGTATTTCTCAGAGCAATTGTCTGTTGCCTGTGGGAAAGGAGAAATTTGCTATATGAAGCAATAAATACAATGTGCGTCTGTGTTTAAATGTAAGCTTATATTTTTGTGGGGGAATTTTTGTTGTTTTGTTTTTTGTTTTGGATAAGGAAGCCTGAAGGTAATAATCAGTTACAAAGAATGGCTGGACAATATGAGTGACTTTCTGAAATTCTAAGGCATCCTTGATGTACAAAAAATCTGCTTCATTGTGGCCATGGAGGAGCCAGTTCTTTGAAAAGTCACTACTGAAGGGCCAAAGAGGGAATGAACCAGAGACTCTGTAACTGAGGGACTTATTTTTTTCTTCTCTGGCTTTATAAAGCCTGCAATGATCAAATGTAAGGGAGAGAAACGATGCATGAGTGTGTGACTGGGTCTTCTGTTTGCATCCCGGCCACCCTTTCCTGCGTTTAGAACAACAACAGGCATTTTTCGGCAGAACTGTTGAGAAGAACATTTTCTTGAAGTTTACTTCACCTGATGCCAAGTGTAGAGTGATGTTCTTCTGACAGCTCTAGAAAGCCACGGAGACAACAGGAAAAAAGAAGGGGGAGGAGGAAAGCTGAATAATAATAATAATAATAATAATAATAATAACAATAATAGTAATAATAATAATAATAAAAATAAAATACCCAGCTCCTTTTTTTATGTTTAGTATGAACAGGTAGCACAAACCACAAAATACAGCTGCATTTACCTGGAGAAGGAAACTCTCTAACCTGAATGGGTCATGAGTGGCCAAAAGTCACCTTGACTGTGTAGGTTCTCAGATGTACCTGTGCTCTGAAGGTACAGACATCCCTGGTCTGCCACATCCAGAGAAACCAAGATGAATTTAGCCATTTTTAGTTCACAGTGCAATAAAATGGTAATTGTTTCGCTTATTTTAAAGATGAGAGGAGTGAAAGAACAGAGGAAGGATTATGAAAGAATAGTTGAGAAAGTTCAGTCACTTGTTTTTACTCATTTCTTCTTCTTCATGTGAGACTTTTCCAAGAAGGGTCCTTTTGTGAAAAATATCTTTGTGTGTTATGGTATCAAATTCCACTTACAGCACATTGAGGATCTAGTGTAGTACAGTTTTTACATTCCTGTTTAATGATGAGCATGTATTTAAATTGCATCCTTAGTCAGCAAAGGATTCAAATCCCTTATAAGCCTCAAGGATGTGCAATTACTTTTCAGACTGGAGAATAATATATTGGTGTAGGAAAAATAGACCTTGAAAAGCAGCAATGTGACAAATGGAATCAGAATCAAGCCTGAAAAGTGCATTTTTAAATATCAACAATAATAAAAAGTTATCCAGAGTATATGAGAAGAAATGTCTGAGCGCTGAATTCCTAGTTATTATTATTCTAACATGTTAATAACAGCCTTGTCATTTGGACAAGACATCCTACAGCTCTATGTTGATTTTTTTTCTCCAGGCAACTGGGACATATAGAACAGAAGTCTAAAGCATATTGTGGGCGCTGAGGACCAAATTGTCCCTACCAAATACATCCTCTACATAGCCAGAAAATAACTTCTCAAATGTGGACTTGGAATTTGCCCCATGGTAATGAAAATTCACAGTTTGGTGTCAGCAAATGCAGCAAGTGCGGAATACATCCTACAGACTTTATTAACATTCCAAAGGTGTATCATTTCACTCTGTTCAAGGAAAGAAGACAAAAGTACCACAGACAATTTTCACTTGCAGACCATCCTGTTCCATGGTATGAAATGAAGCTATTTGTTCAGCATTATGGCATTTTAGTTGAGGTTTTGGACACCTCACAGGAGCCTGTTATGTATTTATTTATACAAATGTGAAGTTGTGGAGTTTACAGCACAAGAAGATACAAGCAGAGCAGCATCTGCATCAGATCTTAGCTTTTCTGAATATTTTAAAGAATAGTTTATGTATTAAAAGAAACCTGAATATTGGAAATAAACAAATAAATTACCAAAATGACATAAAGATAGTCAGTAGCTGATGAGCAGTTTTTTGCCTCTCAGTTAATTTGTCTATCTTACATGAGAAATAAGTTAGCTTATAAATCAATTTCTGGTAAAAAAATAATTAAGTCACAAGTCCTGTATCAGTAGAAAAAGTTAATAGAAATTTTAATGAAAGTACAAACTACATAGGGTTTGAACTCAATATCCTTGAAATATAAGGCATCTATCCCCCAGGCTAAACAGCTTTTGGTACTGTCTACAAACAAGATGCATGATTTTCACAGGCTGTCCTGAAGAGCAGAGTTATTATCATACATTAGATTTTGCTTCTTGATTAAAAAATCATATTAATTAAATGCAATTAAATTAAATTAAATTAAGAGCTGAAGATGCAGCAATCCATTTATTATTATTTTCTCACAGTGTGGGCCACATTCTAATAGAGTGATCACCCTCCCTCCCAGCCTCCCAGTTATGATTATACATCATCCCTGGAGCACCCGCTGTAGCTGTGTGTGCAGAATAGACACGTCAAGGAAGCATTTACAGTTTTTAATTCTCTTTAGTGAGATTTTTCTTGCATGAAGAAAACTGCTTGTGTGGCCTCCTCTTTATCTTTGGGGTCATCTCTTCCTCTGATTCTTTTTTTTCTTTGTCTTGCTGTCTTGGAATTGTCTTTTCTTTGTCTCATTATGTCTTGTCTCCTTGCATTGTACTGGTCTACTTCATTGTATCCACTCTAGAATTCCTGGAAACCTCGCAAAGGACAGACATCTCTGCTGACAGCTACCCTTACCATCGTGTCTGTGTTGTACTATCATTGAGATCATACATCTCAATGATTCTTGAGAAAAAGGAAGTGGAGAAGAATGGAACAGATTCCTCAAAGTAAGAACAAATTATTTCAGTCATCCAAAAGGCACTTCTGGCTTCACGTACAGACTCCTGAGCAAACGTTATTCAAGTCACTGAAAGACTAGCTGTCTAGGATATGTCCATTTGGTTGGTGGGGAGAAGCTCCCATGCTGTCAGGGTAAGGTGGTGCAGAGGAAGCTGCATCAGGCAGTAGGCAGACTGCTCCTGCACATAATTTACTCTGCCCCACCAAACCAGAGCTGAACAAACTTGTCGCACGCTCTGAACCACATGAGAAAAGGTAAGCCACTTCACCCAGCGCTATGGAAGTGGGTAATGAAATCCAAGCTGTCTGAAGAAATGAGAGCAGGTGAGGAGTCTGGGGCAGAAATAAAGGCCTGCACCAAAGAAATAATTTCTTGCTAGATAAGTCTCAGAACACTCCCGTTGGCAAACCTGTGACCTCGTTAAAATGAACATGTTCTCCACAGATTTTTATCTTCTTGATAATTTGAGAAAAAAATTCTACGATTTGCAGCTCTTTGTGAGCAGGCAATCCTCATGTGGGACAGCTATTGAGAGCCTGAGCAGCTGCCCCTACAAAACTAAATCCAGAGTCTTCATTGATGAATGCACAGACATGCCACAAAATTACACCGGAGACAGTTTTTTAATGTGAATATAATAGAATGTGTAATTATTTTTTCCTGTTGTTTTCTTTTTCCCTCCACTAAACTGGCACAGCCATGCCCCCTTTTCTGAAATGCCTGCTCTTCTCAGGAGCATTCACCGCCCCCCTCTATGCTCCCACCATCTGTGAGAAACTTCTTCCTATATCATTTGTCTCACCCATTCTCTATCTTACTTCAATTCGCTGCTGACAACATGTTCTCTCCCTTGTCCTCCTTAATTCCTTTTGCTTTCTCTCAGAAATATCATTTTATATGTTAATATCGTTATTTAGTGTTGTCTCCAGTTCCTGGATGCAGGTTATACCCAAGTAGCTTGTTGCATTGCATTTGCCACAATATCTTTATACATTATGTTTTTATTTCATATGGCAGATTTGTTTTGAGGACATTATGAAAACTAGTCTGTTCATGATTATATACTGCTGATTCAAGACACAATTTTGTTTTCCTTTTGGAAAATCATGTTGGCTAAATGTCTTTTTGATATCTCCGGACAGCTTCTGCATCGTGCTCCGTTATGACAGTTTGTTTCAGAAACAGATTAAACTATACTGCAAAATAATCTCTTTATACTATCCAATTCACAGCAAATACTAACAGGGACTGTATTGAAAGGAAGAGGCATTCTGTAAACAGAGTGAGTCCATAATAGTTTTTCCTCCAATATTTATATAATCAGAAACATGGGCTTAGTATCTGTTCTCCACCCCACAGTCAAATCCTGTTCAGATTTTCAATTCACTTAGCTGTGCAGTTACTCAGGGACACAGCAGCCTATAAGAGTGGGAGCAGTCCAGAAAGGCAAAGCCATTGCTTTACGGACAGGTATATGCATGTGTATTGCAGTCATCCTATCCAACCCAGTCCTGCCACCGCTGGGACACTTTCTGAATCGAGCTGAACAGCACCCAGGTACTTCATCACAACAAGCTCCTCAGTCTTTTGCAGTTCACTTATTCACATTGATCACTACTTGTTAAGACTGGCCTTTTGCTCATTATCACATTTAAAAAAACAGTTTTAAGGTTTTATTTTCAAGATTTATTTGTGAGGTGTTCACACATGAAGAAAAAAAAAAAGAGCTTGCAGGTGTCCATTAGTTTCCAAAGAAAACCCTAACCAAACTAATCTTCTGAGTCTGAGAAATCAAATTCTAAGCCTTGCAGGAAAATTGCACTATAAAATAGGCCACGCATGAAAATATAATTAAAGTGGTTAGTAGTTTTCACTACAGGAGCCCTGTTCTGCTCTCTGAAACACCAGCCATAGTTCCATTCATGTGAAATTGGATCAAATCTGCCATACAACTGCTCCAAAGTGAGAGTTCTCAGGCACAGGAAAACATGCTCTACTCTGTGCTCATCCGTTAGACCTTTTCCTTCCTGCTGTTCAAGAATCCAGCAAGTACTTTCAAAGCAGAGGTTTTTGCACGCTAGAGGGCTTCTCACCAACATAAAACCATACCAAACCATCACTTGCTCGTATACCATTCAAAGAAAAAAAACCCACCACATTTGTTTATGGAGATAAAATACTTAACCAAGAGATCATTCACTTTTCCATGACAGAAATTGCTATGCATAGTCTAAATTTTCCCCCTAAAAAGACAAGACTTATATTATGTCCCGAAAAGAGTCTGTTTGGTTGCTTGTTTTCTAATGGGGGATGGCAGAAAGACTGTTAGTACATCTCCAAAGTTATGAAAAGCAATAGATAAAATTGATTCAATATATTAAAAATAAAGGTAGCAGATCCACTAAGGAATATATCACAACTTTCCTAAATAAAGAGAGTGGAATATTGAGGAAGGAAGAAGAGTGGATTTAAAGGAAAGCTTGTTTTTCTCCAGGGATATTCCTTCTCATTTCTAAAGCTTTTGCCCTGGAGGTCCATTTGTCAGCTTACTTAAATAGTACATATACATATTTCAAACCAATAACTGTTCAAGGATATGAAAAGCTATGTATGATTCCACTGAAGTGTTTTCACATTGTTTTCTTAAGCCAGAGAATTCTGCATTCACATTTTAAAGTATTAAATAGAAATATATCCTGGATTGTATTATCTAACCATTGAACCAAGGAAACAGCTGCAGATTCATTTTCTGTATGATTTCCCTCATGGATATATTCAGGATGCCATGGTCAGGAACCAGTAAAACAACCCCTGGGAAGAGGTCAGAAATGATGCTATCAGAAAACAGAATGCTGTGGGACAGGCACAGAAAATAATAATAAAAAAAGATAAGGAGGGTACGACCAGGGCCACCACTAATGTAATCATTTTGTGTTCTCTTATTTAAATCTCCTTTAATCCTTCATCTACAATTAATAAGATTTGCTATTTAAAAAAAAAGTTCAGAGGGTTCCACATTTATTGCTGAAACATAAAAGTAAAATTCTGGCCTTTCATCATCTAAACTATATATAAAACTTCGTGAATCAAAAGTCTCTTTCAAATATCTCTGAGGGTGAAAAGTTAAAAAACTGCCAAAAATGAACAGTTTATTGTTGAAATCCCTCCACAGAGTAGTGAAGATATAAGCCAAGATGATACTCAGTGGTATACTGAGCTGGCATCAAAGAGAGTGAGCATTCCATCTATTTTGGAAAATAATTTTTCGTTTTAAATAAAAGGTAACCCATTAACGGTGCAAAGATTTTCCTCTGCATACCTAATAGTTTTAGATGGACTGAGTACATTGGGGAATTGGAAGTGATGAGTACAGGGAAACAATCCTAAATTAATGTTAAATGTGGGCTCTCCTAACAGCAGTGACAACGACAGCAAGATAAAAAAGGAACCTAGATACAGATATTTTGTGTTGTTTTAGACCCAGGTGAGATATTTGCACATGCAAATCATACAAAAGGGGTGTTTTCATAGTCCTGGATTTCTAAACAATGTCCTGTTTAATATACAGAGATAAGCCTGATAAGGCATGTAAGAAAGGTGAGAGCCTGTGTGCGTTCCCTTTGTGAGCATAACGCAGACCCATGTTGGTCTCAGCTTGAGCGCCAGGAGCCAAGGGGAATACAGCCAGTCCTAGCAGAAAATCACGGAATCCTCTCTTTTTCTTCCAGCCTGGCTGCCAGGTGAGCTGATGCATGGTGGGACAAGCCCTGCTCGGATATCCCTGGATACTGAACAGCTCTGGCCAAGGAGCTGGTGTTCCTCTGCCCAGGGATGAGAAGGCACTGGTGGGTTGTATAGGGGCCATGTAGGCACTGTCAAAACTGGGGAGGCACAGAACCCTCTCTGCTCACCAGCCTGCCTGGGAGACTGTAATACTAAAGGGAAGTGAAGCAAGGAACAACCAAAACAGCTACAAAATGGGGTCCCCCTTCTGACCAAAGACAGAGGCTAATGAAAGGACACTACTGTGTTTTAGACACTATGGACCAGCTCCAGAGCTACACTGCCATAGAAAAAATTATGTTTTCCATTATTTTCTACATACTTGCTTTTGATCTGTTTGTTTTTTTCATCTGTTGAATAGCCAGGACCAGTTTTTCCACCTTTGAATGTCTTGTTGTGTAGTAAGTTTCTGGAGGTAATATTATACATTAGAAAAAAATAAAAATCCAGCCCAAAGAGCCTAATAACAACAATAGGTGTAAATGAGACCTTTTTTCTGATTCTGTTTCAGACTGGAAAAGAACCTGTGCATCTAAAAATTTGTCCTTTTCCCTCCCCTTAAAGGATATTTCTTCTAAACTTGTGGCCATTAGAATGACCTACAGAGTTAGCCGTGGTTCTACCTTGAGAGATTTAGGACATTACATTATTTTAACATTAGATGAGACATCAGTGCTCTTTATAATTTCTATTGTTCTTATTATACATAGAGAGATTGACATATGGACCCAGGAAAATAAATTAATCTACTGTGAATCTGTCCACTCAGTCAAGCACTTCCCCATCTCTCTTCAACAGCATGGTTCAAATTTAACCAGGAAGTTTCTGCATTTTTGAGAGGTTTTCTCTTGTATCTTTGAAAGCAGGTGACACCCTACCTGCATCCAAACAAGCAATCTCTTTGGTGTCTGTCTCTGCTCCTTAGTTTCCAGCCTCATCCTCCCAGTGTGCAGCATCAGGATGAGGTAGAGGTAGGAATGGGAAGGTAGGATCTCTCCTGATGACAATTGCTTGCACTTAGATGGACTCTGGTGGGACTGTCCCCTGAGACCATTAAACAAGCTAAAGACACTTTCTTGATGATACTGCAGCTGTGGAAGATGGCTGGAAGCAAGCTGTTGTTTTTCAGCACGATACCTGAACAGGCATATCTCTTTTTTTCTGCCACTGCAATATGGATGTATATGCTGTGTGTCTCTTTTAAATGGTATACCTTTATATGCATGGATAAAGAGCAAAACACAGAGTATATGCGTATTGTACGTTGGATATATTTGCCGAAGACTTTCAAGAGTGACTTGCTTGTGACTGTTCAGTCTAATGGCATTTAAATAGGTCTGATTTGACCAGTTAGCCTTCTGAGATGTCCTAATTTCATCTCTGCTCTTAAGCTAGCAGAGCTAGACTGGGTGTCACAAACAGGTAGTTTTAAAGAACACTACTATTTCACATAAAATACGTAAAAATGACATCCTTCACATTTCTAAGATCATAAATTCCACACTACTTCAACACCTTAAAATTTCTGAAATCCAAATTTCAAACGGCAAAATACATCTGGTTTATCAACATGTCTTTAGTCCTATCAGATTAGATTTCAGTTGATCCCAAAAGAAACAGTTGAGAACTCCTCTGTGATCAAAACACATAGATACCTTGAACTAAACTGCTCGCTGTGACATTTCAAACACTCAGGTTGCTGCAAGGCAGTATAAACACACTGAAGGGACGTTTCATACCATAAAAAAAATATATATATATATATATATTACACAATAAACATAATTCAGATCAACAAGGAGAATGGCAACTTCCAGAAAAAAAGCCTGTCAATTGCCACCCCACTGCACATACAGATGTGCATTCAAGGGAAAATAACAGTTCGTAACTTCCATTAAAATATATACTTAATTACTCTACATGGCTGTAATGATGCAGTAAGATTTTTCAAACAATAAAAAAGTATTTCCAAATGCATTTCAGGGAGTAAAGGCTACTATCAAATTCCCTGCCAAAACAACTTAAATTACCATGCCACTTCTCCATGCATGTTCAAAAGCAAAACGGAGATGAATATGAAACACCAAGTCTAAGATCTGTTTTTCAAAGTGTTGAAGCCAACACATGAAAGTGAAATATTTCTTAGTCTCCCTAACTATAGATCTGCCACATTAATGCAAGACAACAACTAAAAGCTATACCAAAGCATTTAAAGACTAAAAAACAAGCAATCTGGTTTTCTCAAGGAGGGCATAATAAATTAGCTGTAGAAGAAACAAGTGTGTTCAGAATTCTAAGGCAACTAAAAAATGGCCTGTTAGACACTGAGGAATACCTAAGTGTGAGATTTCAAAACCTGAAATATCTAATTTACTTCTATTTTTAAAATGCCTGTTCCTCTTAGGAATATGAAGTAAGGTACATGCACAATAACCTGAAAAACCTCAAGAAGATGCAGAGACAGATGGAAATGTAAACAAGTTTGAAGGATCTCTGCCAAAAGTCTGCTCTAATCCACTGTCCAATCATTAAAGAATAAACATCACACAACCCCCTTTGTTTTGAATGAATTACAACCTGGAATTACTTGGCAAACACACAATGCAGAACGTCATGGAAATAAAGAAACAGAACTGAGAATAGAGGGACATATTTGCAAGTCATCTCCTTCTGTGCAAGATCACAAAAAGGTAAAAAATATGCCTTTAGGGCTCTGTTGACTAAGGGCAAAGAAAACAAACTATTCACTTTTTGCTCTATGGCCCTGGCAGAAGCAGGTTGGAGGCATGGGAAGCTGCAGGGTCTGTGGGAAATCAGTGTGTCTTACACAAGTTACCTAAGACCTGCCCTTGGGACCCGACTTTCTGCCCAAGCAGGCAGTGAGCTGCCTGGGAGGCTAGCAGATCCTGGGGCAGCTGGCCTGCTGGGCAGCCGGCACTCCACAAAGGACCCACGGAGCAGCTCATTGTGGTGCTGGGTGCAGGAGACGTGATGCTGTCAACCTCATACCTGTATCTCAAGTGTTGCATCTTTATAAGGCATGTAATAAAGAGACTGACTTTAATCTTCCTCCAGACCTAACCTCCTGGTGGAGTAGTTGGCCAGTTTCCCTGATGTGATTTACATCTCTCTTACAGTAAAACACCACTTGTTTTAGGAAAAGAAAAATATCCTTAGCAATTTCCTACTCACTCCACTCTTTTGTGACAGCATGCTTCTTAAATTAAAGGTTATCGTTGAAGTAGGTGCCCAGCTCAGAGATTGTACGTCATAAAAAGAAGCTATAGATGTCTACAGTGCAGAGCACTAGACTTGCAATGAGACCATCAATATTCAGTTCCTCTCTAACTGGTTTTGTGCTCCCAGCGGTATCCTTCATTTGGTGGCATCAGCAACACCTACCAGGAACTGTCTGGCCAGACACGAAAATAGACACATTGCTTTTAATTACATGACTCATTAACTAATGAAATTAAATTTGATCAACAAAGAAAATCTGGATTCTATTTCTCTTATAGATTAGATTGACTAGATTCACATTGGTAAAAACCTTTCACTTTTAAATTCCCCGTATCTGCAACAGTATCCCAAACACTCCCCATCCACATATAGTAGCAACCATGAAAGAATGATTTTTTGCTGACAATAGGCACAGAAAAGGACAAGATGTTCCTTTCATCTATGCCAGCATAGATTGGAAGTAATTCTATTTAGGTCCACGTGGATCTTTCAGACATTGCAAATCCATATTTCCCAGGGAGAGAAGAGAGCAGCAGCTGGAGGCAGGAACTCGGTAGGACAATACTAGGCAATTGTATTAGGAAAACATGGCATGGTAAGTTATAAAAGCTTGGTCATATTTATATATACACAGAAAATATGTATCTAAGCAGGAAAACAGATTCTTTTACTCGTCTGTTGGGGAGGTCTATTAAAATGCATTCATACAGACCTGTATTCCTTGTCTACATTCATCACAGTTGGTTTCCCCTTTTTCCAAGGAACTTCAGCTCCAAATTATACAAATATTAGAGTACTCTTTCTGTGATTAGTTTTACTTACATATACTTTCTTTCTTTGACAGGAGATGTGGTTAAGCCTAACCAAAATGGGTCCTTCACACTGTCTCCCCACTGGCCTTTTGTATCAAGTTAGGTAACTTTCTGTGAAGAGCCTCTGCCTGTGTTCTCTGATGCAATGACAATAGTGCCTTTATTCAGCAAATACGTATAATACCCTGTCTTTAGACCATTGGCAGAGAAGATCCAGATACAAAGAGGTCTCTGGAGCAGATGGGTGTGAAAGAGCATGATTAGGGAAGAAGCTAGCAAGGTTCTTCAGAGATGCATCTTAGATTTCCAATGTATATTCATTTTCCATGCAGAAAAACGGCTAAGACATCTCAAATGTCCTCCTCCTCACACACTTATCCCAAAAGCAGCTACTGGAGTGTCTGATACAAAGAGGTGGCATTTGAATCCCTTGCACAGCTCAGCCATGGTGCAAGTCAGATCAGGTGTACAGTCCTACTCTAGCCCCTCACAACTCGCTTGTCAGCCTCCTTCCCACGTCCCGTTTCCCACCTCTTGGAAAGTCTTTCCCCTTCCATTGTTATTTCTGTAAAAGCAAAACTTTTACAGAGTTCAGGGGTTGTTTTGTGTGACATCTTTGTGCATCATAATTAGGAAATGTGCAGAATCAGCTGCTAGCTTTAGAAATTGAAACATGCTGGCTGGAGTCTTTGAGGTGTAGAGTCCCCCAGCTGGGACTAACAACAGCCTTGGAGCTGGAAGCAGAAGCTGGGGAGAGCCAGGAGAGTAGGAAGGTGGCTGGAAGCACAAAGGAAGGCTTGGCGGTGGATTTGGAGAATGTGGCCCGGGGACCTCATCGTACCTGGCACAGTACAAAACACAGCGCAAGAGCCAAGTGAAGATACCCCCCTCCACAGCTGTGAACAAAGACATAATCGTATCCATTAGTTTCGTGGTGGAGTAGTGATGAGTGAACAGTTTGGAGATCATTTTGCTACATGGTCCAGGTGATTAGCTGAGCCCCTTGGGCCTGCAAGACCAACCTTAAATCTCATGTAAACAAGCTTAACTCTGAGATGGTGAACATTTTTACTCCCTTTTCCCAGAGAGTGCGGAACAGTTTAGAAAGACTGATGATTTTAAAAATTCATAGAACTGAACTTTTCAAACCTGAAGAAGACTCTCCTTCATTTTCACTTGCAGATGAGAGCTTATAATATTTCTTATTTAATCAAACACCTTGGGCATCGACATACACATATAAGTGCAGTATTTGCTGAGCCTTACAGACACTCATTTGGGGTGTCAATATCATAGCAGTTGGTATACATGTCCATGTATTAAGGAAAATTGATTTGCAACATTTCTCTCTGTATGTTCAGGCGATCCAATCTAGTGTCTATTACCCCTTTCTCTCAGCCCCAGACATCCAATCTCATCAGCATTAATAAAAATATCAAAATGAGAAGAACCTGGTTTTTGTTATCTAAGAAAGAATGTTAATTTCTTTAAACTTAAGGCTTTCATTCTGCTGGAAATAGTTGTTGACAGTGACCTTGCTTTAATATATATTTTTCTGAGTAAAACTTGTGAACAAGGAATGTGTAGCTTATATTTTCACCCAGATCACTACTACACGGGTTTCTCTGCCCAGTTGCATGTATTTACCCAAATGCTCAATACCTCCTTACTCCATGGTTTGCTGAACTCTACCAGCTTGTTTTCTACTGAATTGCATGGCAGAATGTAACCTGCAAATGTTAGCATCTTACCTTGTTCTCTGGCTGTCAGCCTGGCACATGCAGATGCTTCCACTGTTCTTTAAACCTTCCCAAGTTGCCTGACCCTGTCATTGAAATCTGCTGGAGTCTTCGGCAACACAGGGTTTATGCGTGTGAGGAATTACTTCCACAGCCTAGCAGAGCAGAGGCTCTGCAAAATTACCCTGATTCTTAAGAGGCCACAGATTTCACAGGCACCGGTGTGTTAAAATGGGAGATGCTTCTTCATTCACTTAAAAAGCCTTGGGAGCAAAGCCCTATGAGACAGTAGTTTCCCAGCTTTTAATTGATACATCCCTACAACTGATGGGGAACAGAGGAAGCACTCCCACCTGCTGCAGCAGCACATGGTGCGGAGTCCAGCCCTTTGTTCAGTGCAGCTGGGTGCAGCCTTGCATGTTGCTTAGGGAGCCCTGAAACATATACACGCTTTTACAGCATGTACCATCGCCACAGGGAACTTCCCCACCCTTTCCCAAACCACATCGCCAGGACTAGGCTGGGATTAAGCACTTAACGGGACAATCTCCACTGGCTGTCTCAAGGACTTGGCACAGTGGTGACAAAGACAAGGCCTGACTAAGTCACCCTGCTTTGTGCAGAAGTCATGCAGTTAAGCTTAGAGATCCTGGGTGTGCAGAGAAACTCTTAGCCTGAAAAGCCAGAGAGCTTCTACAAAGGGTGAATTTGATTTTTAAGTTAAGACCAGAAGCACGTTTCCCCGTCGGGGAGGTGGCTTGGTGAATCCCATTAACTGCTCATCTCTCCCAGCTATCTGCAGGTACTATCAATACACCTTCCACTGCCTCTCCTGGGATAGCTGAGACACTTGGCAATTAATTTGCAGGATCTCAAGCAGAAAATTATCTCTCTGTAGAATGAGCAAACCCTGACTGGTCTCCATTTTAAGACAGAAAGTATAGAAATGGCTGCTATTCCTGTGAAATCCTGTGTATGCATCTCCCTGTCCCACTTGTCCCCCCTTACTCCTTCTGGGATCTCTGTAGTTGATAAAAGACGGTGCTGTTATACAGAAAAATCACAGCTTGAGGACAGCCAGAACTGTACCCAAAACTGAGCAGCAGCTCTAACGGAGCCATCTGACTATCACTGCCTGCATCTGTGTGAAAATGCTGGATCCAGACAGTCCTTTGGAGCAGGCTCAAATAGCTGGGGATACAGAAAACATTTTCTTCTTAATTTTCACCATGGAAAACAGCATCTATAACACATAAGAATCAGGAGCTACACATTGCAGAAGAGAGACAGTATTTGTATTTTCTACATGCAGAGAAAGCATTGAAGCGAATATGTTTTATTGATTATTTTACTTGTGGATCTGGAGAATAGGATCTATTCCAAGTGACATCTGCCATTTAAAACTTTAGCAACATGATAATTCAATAAAAGTCAGTTAACTTTTAATTTATTTCCATCAATTTATTTTCCAGAACTGCTAAACTGTGCTCCAGACTAGATAGTGCCCTCAGAATTTAAAGTATATCATATTAAGGTTCTTTATAGATACTTGGAATTTCCTTGCAAAATTGAAGTCTCTTGCTATGAATACTCATGTTCAATACAAGTAACTATTCCTCTTACTATGCAAATCAAGAAGAAAAATTAATTCTAACTGAAAGAAAGGTTTTTCTCAGAGAAGCTTCACAGTGATATCAAATATGGTAATAAAATGATGATATAAAATGTATACAGACCGAAATGTTAAATTATATACTTTCTATTTAATATTTATCTAGAATAAAAATCCTAGCTTTCTGTGAATACTGTAATCTGCTTTCAGTTATTATAAACCTGATAACACCTATTCTAAGAGGAATTCTCTTTGACTGTAGGGTGAGAACTTTGTAAATTGATCAGGTGTATGAATAAGAAAGAGGAGCCACATCAGTGCAAATCTGGTGCTACTGATTCATTTTCCCCACTTTCAGGTGCGTTAGTTCACAGCATCTCAATAGATTCAGTCTTACGTTCTTAATGAAATCATGAACATTTCTTTAAAGTTCCCACAAATGTGTTTAATTCATAATCAGGACATGAGCAGTGAATTTCTTCTCTCTCACTTAACATTAAAGTAACATTAATTACCTAACATTAATTAAAGCAATATTAATTATTTTACCAAAGGAGTTTTGTTCTCCCAAGTTCCCACTCAATTAATGTCTCACTCATACTTTGAACAAACAGACCCTAAAAATAAACCAAAACAAATCCCAGAACCCCTGGAAGTGCTCCGCTGTCTGGGAACGTCTTGGCAAAATAGGTCTGTGTATCCATTTGAGATATTGATATTGCCTCCAACAGCAGGCTCCCTCAGTACCTCTCTGTATTAAATATGTTTACCACCCATCGTCTCTGTGCCATTATCCTGTGAGTCAGAGAAACAAAGCACAATGTTTATCTGCCCTAATTTGAGTAGCTGAAGTTACATGTCACCCCAGGCCCATCCACTGAATGACCCTCTGGAAACATCCCCATCTCCACCTCTGCTGCCAGGGCAGTGCAAAATCATCAGCTCAGACTTAGACATCTTAATATTAGATCAGACTCAGATGAGATGTAGCCCAGTCTAAGCTATTTTCCTAAAGTGTGACACTGGGAAAAAGATCTCATCTTTCAAGCCCAACTAGCTACCTGACTATTATTTCTCCAGTTCAAAATAGAGCAACAGCCATTTTTTTTCAAGTAGTACTTACACAGTTCACATTTTTTAATGCTCTAGTATTGTTTCTGGTTAACTAGACAATGATTTCCTCAAACAGAAAAGTTAGAGAGCATTTTGCAGAAAAAAACTCTTGATTTATATGATGTTCAGGTAAAGATTTTTTTTAATTTTTACATTATCATCACTTAAATTGCAGAATTCACAGTATCTTTCAAAATTAAATGAGATTGTATTACCAAATGCATATAGTTGCGTGCTCATAATTCTATTATTCCCATAGAATTCTTTGGGATGAATTGCAGAGAGGTTCAGTGCATCCCATTTTTATATACAAATTAGAAGAGATTACCAGAGGGTATAATGAGTCAGTGCACTTGGTGCATGAGCATAAAATGTCCCACATGTTTATGAGGTGAAGGAAAAGGCAGCTACAAAGTACAAATGGTCATGAGAACATAAATAGAATCAACACAAGTAACTTGTCAGGAGGTATTCTGTAAGATTTGGTTAACCACTAGGTAGAAAAAAAAGAACCATTAATCTTTTATAATCTGTTTATAAATAGAGCATCCTTGCAAAGTCTCACCTTAAAAATCTATAAGGATTTAAAGAGGCATCGCGTCAAAAATATCCACTATCTACTTTTATTGAGAATGCTGCACCTGATGTCCCCAGCCCAGAAGATGCACCTTTCCACGTCTGCCCCAAATAAAAGCAACCAGCAGCCATGTGTTCGTAAAAAGAATTGACAACAGACACCAAAAACCTGTATTTAACTCAGAAATCATGTATTTCTCATGTTACAAACAAGGGAAAAAGATTTCTTAACCAGACACAATTTAGTATGCATGCATTCAAGGTTAAAGAGATCTGTAAGTAACAAAAATCATTTGGATAATGCTTTGCCTCTTCTACAAGTCCAGTATTTATTTGCTTTTCAGTCTGGATAAAGCAACCCTGTCCACCTTCGAGTCTGCAGGTCAATGTGCTAGTAGTTGACCAGTCACCAGCAACTTTTAAATAGTTCTTGAAAAGATGTCTCTGTACATACTAGTTTAAGAAGACTTCATAAATATGATACAGATACAGATATAAATGAAAACTGCTTTCCATTATCATTTCCATCTCTCACTTTCAGACTGCAAAACAAATCAAAAACATCAGCTTTATTAAAAAAAAAAAAAGAATTCTGAAATTTGGCAAACTGCTACTCTTGTAGGATTACACCTTCAGAACATAGGTGCTAAAACCTTATTACATAGAGTTCACATTTTTTTCAAAACTGTAACAAGACACTGAAATTGCTCCTGCTTTATCGTTTACAACATAAGGTGAATTTGAACTGAGGATTTCATGTCAAGGAGATGCTTAATTGATTTTAGAATGGAATTTTCAATGTTTTATGCAGGTTTTTTTAATACACCAGTTGAAGTGAAAAGTCAACTCTGTATAATTGGCTGCTAAGAAGAAAAAGAACACAGAAGGGCTTTTTAATGTACATTTATTTATACTCCTTATGAGTCTCCAGGTTTATCATGTAGCTATATGTGAAGTCGCTGAAGTCACTTGGATTGTTTCGCCTGGATGAGACTGAGAGGAGACCTCATCATGGTCTGCAGCTTCCTCACAAGGGGATGAGGAGGGGCAGGCGCTGATCTCTTCTCTCTGGTGACGAATGGTAGGACCCAAGAGAAGGCCAAGAAGAGATGCCAGGAGGGGTTTAGGCTGGACATAAAGAAAAGGTTCTTCACCCGGAGGGTGGTGGAGCACTGGAATGGGCTCCCCAGGGAGGTGTCACGGCCCCACACCTGGCAGTGTTCAAGAAGAGACTGGACAACACCCTCAGACACATGGTGTGAATTTTGGAGTTGTCCTGTGCAGGGACAGGAGTTGGACTCAATGATCCTTGAGGATCTCTTCCGACTCAGGACATTCTATATGATTCTAGATGATTCATTATAAACTGGGGAAAACATGAACTGGCAAATCTAATGGCTTTGTTCTCACATTCTTGTATTTACAAAAAAAAAAAAAAAAAAAAGAACTGAATTCAAAGTGAATTTACATTCAAACTGATGGTAAAAATAATAATAATAATAAAGAAATGCTTCTACTTAGGCGAGCTACATTGTTCGTCTTAGATAGAACTGTATTCTATATACCATATACCCCTGGACATTATTTTTTGTGATTCTTATGTTATGTTGTTTGTTAAACTTGTTCATTAGTAACTGTTAAGGTAAGAAAACATAACATTTTACGCAATATGTGAGTGAGAACACACTGTAAACAAGATATAAACTTTAAAAATCTTCCTTCGAGAGTTTCTAAATTCAGCAATGAAGCACTGTGTAATTTATTTCCTTGGTTTAAAAGCCCATTTAGAATATATCACTTTTCATTTCCAGCAACAAATAGCCTCCTAAAATAATTTTGATTTAAAGTATCTTATTGCCAACCATAATGGGCCCTACTGAGTATATCTGATAAAGTCTTCACTGAGATGTGATTTCTTATATGCAGAGATCATAACTTGTTTAAATATAGTGGATATCCCAGTTCAGGGTTTGGCTCATGCAAGAGGCACATTTTTTTCTGCTGACTTGCTAGACTGATCCTCCTCCTGGAAAACCTTCTGTAGATTTCCCCAGAGAAAAACCACCAAGAAACATATTCTTGACTGTCTAAAAACAAGTGGGGGAAAAACATTAGTAAAACAAAAAAAGCAAACATGAGGGCATAGAAACCTTGTACAAATGGGTGGGCTGTAAGAAACCACAGCATTGCACACACATGTCCTGCTCAGCGCCCCCAGGACAGGTGGATTGGTCCCCATCCACCCACAGCGGCACTGACAGACATGAGCTCTCAAGTGAATGAGGCCAAGTTACAACAGCTTAAATAACTGTCTGCCTCTCAGTTGAGTGACCAAAGCGCATCTTTGATTTGATAGAACCTTCCCCAGTGAGGAGCCAAAACACAGCGGCTGAAACTTCTTCCTAACTGCATTAACCTCAGTCTATTTTATTGAGGTTTGGACTAACCCATTTTACCTCCCAGCTCAGCCAGGCTCACCCTGCACATGGGGGCAATTAGGGCTGCTCCTCTGACAGGTGGTAACACATTACACTGCCAGTACTTAACCTCTGACCATCGTGTGCTAGTCTTGTCTCCAGACAAAGACTAATTCTTCTCTATGACAGATTATTTTTACTGTGTATGGTCTTATATCATCCTGACAAAACATGCTTGCTTTTTGTTTTTCAAAAACACGTCACACTAATTTTTAACAATAATACTACTGCATAGCATAAATAGGAAATCAAATATATTGTTAATATATATTTTTGTATATCATTTTACTATACACTATGTATTTATATCCTTTATCAGTATATAGTACAGCTCTCATAGGCATACCCTCCAGCCATGTGTTCAGCACCACATTTAGTACCTGCCATTTATTTTTATTCCCTCTCTGCACTTTTCTCCAGGGAGAGAGCAGGGAGAGCAGTGGAGCGCTCCGTTTTGTCAGGGCTTTTGGTTTCGTTCTGGTTTTAAACATACATGTTGCTCTCTGATTTTCTCAGGGGCCAGGAGGTACAAGAAGTGTTTCTTGCCCTGGAGCAGCAGGTGAGGAGGAGGATGGTGTCCCTGCAGGTAGGCATTTGTTCTCCACCTCCCAGCCATGCATGCCAGAAACTCACAACCCTCTGCACAGAGGAGCTGTTTTAAGATAAATCTATGAATTCATGTGTAAAGAGGAAGCTGGTTTGTAATGCAAAATCCCAGCATAAGCATTCAAAGAAGCTTTCTATTACAAAGTAGTAATTCATATATCATGACTGAATGTGCTACCACACTTGAAACTGAAATAGTTTCACAGAACTATCTTCTCTATAATGGTCAGAAAAGGCAGTTTCGCAGTGGAAGTGGGGGAAGTCAGTTCTGTCAGTTCTGTCCACCAGTTCCTCCAAGAACAAGCAGACAACAGGGAATGTGAGTATAAAATAGATGTCTCGAAGTAAAATGCCCTCTGCCACCATCATGAGGAGTTAATCTTGGCAATCTGACGTTGCTGATTGTTTTACTGGGAACAAACCGATCCTATATTTTAGATTTCCCGTAAGGATGGACGGATTTTACTCTTGTCATCCATGGGTTGCAAAGACAGATCTTATGACAAGACCTAAAAATTTGGAGCTCATTTTAGAAGTATATCTGATATAACATGAGCCATTGGAGTACATCCAA
The DNA here is from genome assembly GCF_037038585.1 of Patagioenas fasciata. NCBI lineage: Eukaryota > Metazoa > Chordata > Aves > Columbiformes > Columbidae > Patagioenas > Patagioenas fasciata. Next base: position 171,159,613 of record NC_092520.1, on the reverse strand, counting down.
TTTATAATTATAAGAGTAGGAAACTTTAAATTAGGTCAAACTTCAGCTTTAAATTAAAATGAAAGCATTCAAGTGCTCAGTACGTACCAGCAAGACTTGCAATGTTGCATCTGCTTTCCCATTGGCTACTTGAAGGCTAAGTTGATATTAAAAACAAGAATGTTAAATAAGTGGATTTCTATTTAATCAAGAGTTGGTGTTTTACTTGCTCATCACTTTGTGCTAGAACACCATGAAACTATCTCAGCAAAACTGTCAGTGCTTGCAGTCTCCGTAGCCTAGTCCCCAGTGAAGCTGAGCTACTTATTTAGCTGTAAAAATGTTTCACTAGTTGGAGTTTCTGAAATTACACAGGAAACAACAAACAGATTTGATAAATTTCTCCTGAATATAATAGCAAACCTCAAGCAAATTGCTTTTAAAAAATTTATTTACCAGAAACAATTCAGCTTAGATGAAATATTTGTTTTCTGCAAGGTTTTGCTTTTCCACAATTTAACAACCAGGTAGACTGCTAAAAACAAAAGCTGGTGAGTTTCCACAAGACATATAATGAAGTGGCAGCTTTCTTTACAATATATGCTAGAGCTCTTCTGACACCCAGATTTTCAACCCCCACCAGTAGATCATCCTCACTTCCTATGAAGGATTGATAGGATCCAAAGAGGAGTCATACTGGGTCCTTTTCTTCTTCCAATCTGGAGAGTGGCAGCAGCACATGGAGAGAAGTGGTGATGTGCTCTGTGCTAGGCTGCTGGACACAGCTCTGAAATGAGCAAGTAAGAAATAAAACCAATAACAACAACAACCACAACAGCAACAGCAACAGCAAACAAACAAACAAACAAACAAAACCCCAAAAAACCCAAAAACAACAAAAAAAACACCAAACCATATAAAATAAAATAATTATCAGGAAAAGAGACCTAGTCAACTGGAAAATAGTTTCTGTTTGGGTTATGCATGAAATCTGCGGGCTTCGGTGGGAAACAAAGCCTTCCCTAAGCCTGAAGAGCAAGCAGCTTAAATTCTTCTTGTTTCTTTAAAAATTCCCATTTTATGACAGTAAGGCTAGTGAACTCTACTGTGAACCCACCTTTCAAAGGCATTTCATCAAAGTAACAAGGTTACCTACTGGAAATCTAGCACCAAAGGTATATGGTGTTGTCATACAGGGCAGGGGCAAAAAGTACAGGGAATTCATTGTTTCCAAATTAGCTGCAGATGGAAAGCAGGAAGTTCAGTGATTATTTTTACTGTGGTTTTTTTTTTTTTTTTTGGTGTATGTGCGTGAAGTCAATTACACCAGAAAAATGACAAAAAACCCCCCACAAAAACAAAAAACCTCATATCACAACACCCCTGACCCTTAAAATATCTGCTGCTAAGTTACCACTACACCTGTTCAAATATATCTACATCTTTTCACTTCACTTATTTTGAGATCTGCAAATATTAGACATCATGTTTGGATGATACAGCAGAGAATTGCTTGAATTAATTAATGCAAACTATTTTCCATTCTGTCCAGGGATGCAAAAAAAACCCTAACGTAACTAACAGATGGGCAAAATAATAAATATTCAATTCTAGTTTGACTTTTTTAATCACTTTCCCCATGTTGTACAAAAAGGAAAATAGATAAACAGCTTCTTTTTAACATGTGCATGCTAAATATAACTTATTCCTTAAAACAACAACAGACAAAAAAAATTGCTTACTTGAAATTGAGCTATTAGCTTACTGAAGCTGTGGTAGAAGATAAAAAATTTATTCAGAACTTCAGGATTTTGTTTTGCTGACTTTCACATCACATACTATCTTGGTTAGGGATGTCATTTTAAAAAAAGAGGAAATGAAAACGAACAGGAAGCAACTTTGTTGGGGCTGGGGTGTCTCGGTAGGTACCCCACTGCAGCTGGCAGCGCAGCATCACACTTTCCTCCCACTGCCTTCATGATGTTCCTCTCCCTGGTGCCATTGGCAGTGACTTTCTCCAGGCTGTGGGATGAAGGCACCTGCCAGGGCAGGGCGTCACCCCCCAAATCCATCCTGCCCAGAGGTAGGGGAGAGTGCTCACACCCCTGGTTTGGAAACACAGCCCTCAGGGGCAGGATGCCCACCCCAGAGTCTGCTCCAGGCTGTGGCTGAGTATGACCCATCCTTGTTCTGCACAAAAATCCAAGTGCAAACACTTATTTTACTTTCTTTCTGGGGCAATGGTGTTTTGTTGCTCGAACAACAGACCGGTGTTTTAAAGGTGTGATGTGCTTCTGCTTGGAGGCAAGCCACGGAAGTGGATGAGACATGCCACCCCACCACGTCTCTGCCCCCATCACCTCACTCTTCAGGATCTGTATCCCACTCTCTATATACGACAGTGCAACACCTGTTCATCATCTCTTACCTTCAGGGTTTCATTTTCCCTGTTTTTTTTTTTTTTTGAGTAGTAGTTTATTCAACAATGTGCTTGTGAGTCTTCGATGGCGTGAGGTAGGAAATCATCGTACAAAGAGTGTAACTCCCAGCAATCTGAACTCTGCTTTTAACACAAGGCAACATTAGCTTTATCAAAAGATATATTGTTTCTTCCTGCAGTTTAGAACCCTTTTTGTTTTCCTTTTGCTGCGCTGCTCCTTATGTTTCTTTCATCAACTGCCTTTCAACAGAGGAAAGAATATAGCTTTGTTCTTTCTGAAGCAGGCTGCCCAGACAAATCCCCCTTGCCCTAGAAATCCCTATTTAGGGTCAAATTTCTTTCTTGGATACTTGATTAGGGACTTTCAGAAAAATCAATGGGAGCTGCTTTCAGGCCTTTAAAGTCTGGTCCTGCTGAAGATAAGGAAATATAAAATTCCAACAGAAGAATCCACCTTTTCAGAAGAAATCCTTTCAAACATTTAAGTTAATGAGAAGCTTGTTATTCCATTCACTTTCAAGGAAACAGAGCCATACACTTACAGAGCAGTTACACTTAACTCTCCTTTTTAACAAATAAATAAGAAAATAAGCATTGTCTTGAGCCCTTAGTTCGAAAATGAAACAAAACAAAAAACTCTCTCAACATTAGCTGCACAAAGAAATGACATACAGATGTATTTTCTTTGTGGAAAATATTGTGAACTTTCATGAAGATGAAAAATATATACAATATATACACAGATGTGTGGTCATCAATATGGAACATTTATGTACTTGGAATAAATAGCAGCATAGTCAAACATTATTGAAATGCATGTGAGTCTTTCATGTGCTAAGAACACATCACTCCCTTTACCTGAGTGCAACTTGCACATACATTTAACGACAAATAATCAAAAGCTTTGAAAAATTAGTGTGCAGTTAGATCTAAAATGGCCAGGATAATGAACAGTGCTCCTATGACATCATCTTTGGGCCACTCAGAATATCCACTTGCACCTAGAACAAACATGCAAAAATATAGTTAGGGAAGAACAGATCTTAAAGTTTATTTCAATACAAATTTGGCAATATGTCCACGAGGAAAACATCACTCTGATGTGTGAATTGTTCATTTAATGATAAGACCATTGTCCTAAACAAAACAACTGTCCAATAAAGATTCAATGTTTTATTGGATTGTAGTCACAAGGGAAAGAGGAATTTAAAAGCACGTATATTCTATATGTCTTGAAATCTGCACAGATCCAAGTCCCATTCAAGTAAACCAATTTGACTAGTTCTTTTCATTAGTCACATGACAACAAACATCGTTAAACTAGCGAGAGAACATATAACACTTTCAAAATTAATTGCCAGGCTTTCTTTGAATGCTGTACAGTCAGGATTTCAAGTTGCTTTACTACATTTTTGCTAAACATTTTTCTGAAGACTAGTGCTGCCGAGCTAGTGCAGAGCTTTGGAGGAACGATCTAAATCCTCTTCTGCCTTCTGCATTGTTAACAAAGGTGCTGGCAAGCACTCCCAGAGCACACTCTTTGTACTGCATAAAATTTTAAGTAGCAGGAAAAAGTCCAGATCCATCTTAAGATTTTAGATCTTCAGATGCTCAGTGTTCAGCCTTCTTAACTGAATACATTTAACATAAAAGATAGTGAGAGGTACATTGCATGAGAATTTTAGGAGAGTAAAGGATTATTTTAAAGTAATAATATAATTATTTTAAAGGACAAAATAAACATTTTCATATTTCATTTTTTTTCTGAAAAAAACATGTATAATTAGTCAACATTTCATCCCCATAGTCATGAATATCATGACAACCCATAAGAAAAAATGGGACTTCAGTATTTAAACTAGTTATCCTGAGCCTTCTTTGAAACTTTCAAATAAAGAGTATTGAAAATTTTAGAAAAAGGACAAATGAGTTTAAAAGTTTGGTTATGGAAATAAGCAAATAGCAGAACCTACCCAGAATGGCTTCAGTAGTTATAAACCAGGTGAATTTATGAGGTGACATTTGGAAAATGAATAGGAAAAGTCAGCTATTCCCTCAATTTGTAAGGAAAAATGATCATGACATGTGATTCTCAAGGCTGCTGTGTGAACACATGCACATTAAAAAAATAAAGAAAAAAAAAGGAACAATAGTAAAGTGATACCTTGCACAAAGAGAATGTCACAGCAGTGAAAATTGAAAAAAATTGTAAGCTACCATAAAATAAAAAAAGTATTGTAAAATTAACTAAAATAGACAACCATTGTTGATATACAGAGATAAACACTAGAATGTCTTTGACTGATAGGAAAAGCACATTTTTGAAAAAAATCACACACAAAATTCACAGGATCAGCATTTTGGGCAGTGTATGGGTATGGTGCAAGATACCCTTAGCACTCTGCCTGCTCAACTCAACGCCTTCAACTGGCCACATCCTGTACTTCAAGGTTGCTACATCTCTTCAGGATGGTGGAAAAGCTTGTGATACTGAAACCTATTTTATCAGTATTTTGAACGCACAAAGATCAACGTGCCAGAGTGGGCTGGAGGTGAGGGAACTGGTTACCGATCAGGAAATCACACTTGAGAGCAGGATGGATCTTCCCTTACCTCTGTCTCTGTTGCGGAAAAAATATGAGCTATGTTACTCTTGTTGATTTTGGTTTGGAAGACACAGGCTGGAAGTGAGCTCCTCTCAGTAAACAGTGTTTCTGTTTTCAAAAATTAATGTTTCCGAAGTGAGAGATGATCTTTTTATACAAACATCTTCGCATGCAACAGAGATCACTCTGGTGTAGACATCAGTGTGACAGCTTGAATCGCACCCTTGGGAGCAGATAATTGCACTGGGGCAACTGAGAGGGGAGGTTACATCAGGCAGAATTTGTCCTTTTCCTCTGATGTGGGAGGAAGCACTACTAAGTCATCTTTTGAGGACTCTCAAATTCGAAATTAACACTTCTATCAGTGTCTCAGAGTAGAGCACATGGCTATGAAGATCACGTTAAATCTGAATCTGTGGGGATGCTTCACTTTCTACAAGATAATATAGAAATAAAGAACAAAAACTGGACTTTAATCAGTTACAGAGAATGGACAGGGGAGACTAGGCAGCTGGGAAGAGAAGAGTGCTGCTGGACATGGGGATACAGATACTGGCAATGAGAGTAAGCATATGTTGGGGTTCAAATCAGGCAGGTGTAGAGAAGCACAAAGAAGAGACTTCTTTCCTGTTTTACCTGATGTGAATTGGAAGTAAAGCTCTCCTTTAAGATAATTCCAAAATTTCTCTTACTTATAAATGGCAATAACAAAGCTCCTAGCTCAACAATGGGCTGAAGAATATTTTCCATCAACAGATGCCAAGTTCTTCAAGAACAATAACATGAGCACCTTTGCACTAGCTTGGCCAAAGTGTGTCTGAAAGCTTTCACAAGCATCCTCTATTTCTGCTGGCCATCTGGAGAAAACCAGATTCATGTAGATGTGCTGTCTTCATGGTGACCGTGTGGCCTGACATGATGTCTCTTTCCCCTTCAAGTCTGAGTAGGGTGCCTGAGTGGATGGCATCCTAGGGTGAGTGGTACCCTATGGACACTCCAGAAGGAAAATGACAAAGAAATGCTGTTGAAATTGTCCTGAGTCTGTAAGATTGTATTGCTTATTTCTCTACAGCTCGCTCATACCTACTGTTTCCACACACCAAATTGTGTTACTTAGTCAGGCACTGAAAACCAAACCAAACCACAAATGAACAGATTAAAGAAAAAAATAGCTGAGGCTACTAATCTAAACGCTTTATTATGAATAAAACATATTGTTAGGGTCAGAAAGCAAAAGGTTGGGTTTCTCCCTCTTAGAATATTTATTACAGAAATTAAATCACTGTTTTTATCTCTAGCTTGAGGAATGCACTTACAGAAGAGATGAGTTCACTTCTTCTGCTATCTACCAGCATGATAATGTACTATTTCATTCTCCTGTTAGAGTATTACTTTTTTTGTGATTATAGCTCTGTCAAAGTGTACTTTCTTTGAGCACACAGAAGCAGCATAATATCTTTCTATGAAATGAGAGAAATTCTGAAGTTATTTGAATTTGTGTTTCATTATAATGTAATAACTGGCCTGATGCAGAGGTTTAGTAGCTAGCTTCTTCTACAACCTGAAATTCTTGTAAATACTTACCCCTGTGATAGAGTTTCAGGCCCTGTAATGCACCAGTGGTGAATTCACAGTCATTTAGATCTTAGTAATTAGAATTCTAAGGGAATGTTTTACTTCTTATTTCTGCCATTTATTCTTTCCTACAGTGTGTCATTAAGTAAATTTTCAAGTGGGTGACTTTAAAAATATTTAGAAATTTCGAGAATCCCACTGTGTATTCTGAATGCTCTGGTTCAAATAGTCATACAAAATTAAAAGTGACAGTATTGGGGCTTTCGAAGAGTAATTAAAGATGATGAGGCAAAATTTTGGATCTACTCACTTTAATGGCAAAATTCACAGTGGAATTCCCAATGGTTCTCCCTACAGGACATTTACAGTTCCTGTGTTTTTCTTTCATCTGTTTAGACACTCACAGAGGAATGAATAACTTCATGAATTTCCAGAACAGATTCAAGAGTGAATGATAACAGCTTAGTCAAGCTTCTGCAGATGAGACTGATGTCATGGTATCGGACTGGAAGAAACCAGATATGTTATGAAGATGATATTTTTTTTTTGCAATTGCAGTCTACAGACTACGAGCTGTGTTAGATCTGAGCTCTTTTTAAGACACGAAAAAAGCCTCAAAAACCCTGTGAGTCTTTCCTGACTCACAGCTCTGATGTGAGGGCTCTGACACAGACCCAACTATCTCATTGCCAGGCAATTACAGTTATAATGAGCAGAGGCTGGGAATGATTGTGGGCATTGCCCAGCAACCTGAGCCAGAAGAAGATACCTACTGGCCTCCAATGGATTTCCAGGCACTGATCTAAATATTCTATAAAGGGCTTCAAGTTATGACAGACCATCCAAATGTCTTGAGTGACCTCTACCAAAGTTAACCCATACCAACTCAACCCATCCATGTCAGTGTCTGGATGCTACAGCCTCAGAAATTCCTTAATCAGGTATATTGCCTTTTGATTAGATAAAATCCTTTGCCATTTGTATGTCATGCCTTTCTTTGGAAATAAATTTCTTGAGCAGTTTGAGGACCAGAAATACCACACAGGTAATGTTTAGGTCTAATGGTATATTTTCCAGTTTGAAGATAGCTAGAATTCAAACCAGGTCTCAGAATGAAAGCAAATAAAAATAATGATAGAAAGACAAGTAAAATTAATATTGGAGAGTTTTTATCCTTTGGTTGAATCTCATCAAGTATATATCATTAGACCCAGTGTATGATAATATATTAGCATAATATATCATAATGGATCATAAAAGTACCAAGAAGCACATTTAGAACTGCACATGCAAGCAGTTTAACCTAACTTTAACTGCACTCTAGCCCTAAGTTCATGTAAGAAACCAGGTCCTAGGTGACCATACATTAACAGAATGGAAAAGAAATGTCCGTTTGCAGGCATGAATCCTATTCAAAAATGAAACTAAATGGCATGACCTGAAATAATTGTAACTGCTAGCAACAAACCTTTTCCTGAAAAGGAACTTAGTTTTTTAGAAATAGAACCAAGAAGTATTCTTCTGGTTGTTGATTAGTGGCATGCAGAAATTACAGCGAATGGTAAGTCATCCATTCTAATTAAAATTTAAATTGAAAACTGGGTTCTAATGAAGAGCAGCTTAGTGCTGGTCTTGAGGGATCTCCTGTCAGTGGGCAGAGGAGAAGAGTGCACAAAGGCAAAAGAGATTTCACTCAGGCATTTTTTTGCTGTATGCTGCACACTAATACAAAAAGCAGTGCACACTGCCCTTTTATTGAAAAAAGAACGAATGCAGGGACAGTTGCTCTTCACGGTACTGCAGTCTAGTTAGAAAATCTCTCTGAAGTCTAGCAGAGGAGCCAACAGCATCAGGGAAGAAATGATCCTGTAATTCTGCCCACCCTAGCAAAGTTCTTATCCTATTGTTCCTTCTGCATTGTTTGACAGCTCCACTCTGCCAGCCCACCCAAATTACTGACAATAAACATAGTGGGGGGTGAGTGCAGACATATCTTCTTACACCTGCACCAGCTCAGGCCTGGTGTCCAAAGGGTCAACGTACTGAACAGCTACATAAAACATTGAAGGGAAGTGCAAAGCAAGCTCTTCAACACACTTCTGGTTTGAAAACACCAGTACATTTGTTTTTAAACTTTAAAATGATGCTTAAAGGTGCTACTAAATGTAATAAACCAAAAAATCCATCCCTTAAGCTAAAAAATTATCCAATGCATTGGAAAATTCCCTATGCATCAAACGATAACCTGCTAAATGAATGAAAATGCTAAAGTCATAGCATCTTCCAGAAATAGCTGTGTATCTCTAATGGTCTAACACAAGATAATGGAAAATACAGCAAGCATATTGTATTTTTAAAGCCTGTTTCTGTGCTACCTCAGAAGTAGAAATTTAAATGAATGGTTATCAACTAATTCAATGTCAATACTTCCTACCGAGGTTTGCCAGTAGCTGTGATTTAAAAAGAAAGAAAAAAATCAGAAAGACGTAGGAGCTGTAAAAGATCAACCAGATCACATCAGTTTATGCAATAAAATAGGTTATGCAGTATTTCCCTATATGGACATTTATGTGTTGTACAAGTGTAATAAATTACCTTCTTAAATCCTGTTTTGAATAATGAAAAAAAAAACACACTCAAAGCTCTCGTTTCTTGCAGATCCCTCTTGAAAGATTGCTTTTTTGTTGTTGCTGTTGTTGTCCCCCCCTTCCCAACAAAGTAATAAATGCAGTATTAAAGCTGTCTCTCTCCCTGGCTGTGAGGTTTCTGTAGATGAAAGTTAACTCCTGTCTTTCAGAACACTATGAGTGGCACGTTGCATACCAGTGCAGAAGAGAAATCTTGCTGCTAATCTATCACAAAAAAAAAAACTACAATGTCTCCCCACAAACCTCCCTCTGTCACTGTGCTTAGAAGGTTGCAACAGCAATATTTCTCTGGCTATATTTACAGCAGAAAATGCAGAAACCATAAAAAAATCACAAGGACAGATTTGGCACAGACAACCGATAGGGTTTGATTAAAATGTACTAAAATTGTATTTTTTTTCATTAAACAGTAAGTTTCAGTCAATGTTGTTTAATGTCAGTACTGTTAATGAAGTTGTCAAGCTTGTCACTTTCGTTGAATACCAACTTTGCTAAGAAACTGGCACTACAATTACCTCCAGCTCTATACGATTAAACTCATCAAAGCACACCACGGCTCCAGATTGTGCCAGACCTTTGAAGAATTTCCCCATGGCTTTGTAGTCTTGTCCATCCGAACAGTTCAACACAATGCACTTCCAAATGGAAAGAGCTTGAAAAGATCATTTTTTGTTGTTTAAAATGTAGAGGATTTGGCAACATTTATTTTTACTGCCTGTAATTCTGCCTTCCCCACCGCGACTCTCTAGCCCCAGAATTTCCCCTTATTTATCTAATCTAAGTCTGTAATATAAAAACAGCTCATGTGGCTCTTAACTAACTCGATCTTTCACAGTAGCATGTGAAATGTATTTACACACAATTTTAAAAATAAATCTCTAACAGCAGGAAGACAAAGTTAAAAGAGGACCAGCAGCAGTTTCATGTCCACCCAACTCCTACACTTGAGTATGCGTCTCAGCATCCCTCAATGAAAAAATTATTTCTCTTAAAGAAATGATGTGATTTCCAGGAAAAAACCCAAACAAACACACACACACACATAATCCAACCAAACACCCACCCAAACCCCAAAAAAAACAAACCAAACCACCAAAACAAACAAACATAAAACCACCCACCACAACCAAAAAAACCCCAAACTGAAAACTAGTGAGTAGTTGAGAGGAGGATGCTTCTTGGTTGAAAAAGTCAGTGGGAAGAAAGATGTTCCTGGATTCTTCCTTTCTCTGCTGACACAAGGAAACCCCTCCAAGATGAGGTGACAGCTCTCACCACAAGGCACTTGAGCAAGAGCAAATCTCCTCCTCCATCCCCACATCTTCCTCTCCCAGCAGGCTGCCTGGTAGCCTGGGAAGGACCAAGCATCCCAAGAGGAGCCCGATTCCAGCTGTGCAGCCAGGGGCACGTATCTCTTCAGGCACACCCTGGGCTGAGAACTTCTCCTTGACAGCTTCAGGGGGACACACACACCAGCAGTATAGCAACCTGGGTGTTCCCTAAATTTTTCAAGCCACTGTTTTTGTTCCATGTTCTTTATACCATCCTGGAAATGAACATGCACCATCTCCTGAAGATCAAGCAGAAGACACTGTCCACAGATGTGGTTTTATGGAAATTAAAATATATATGAAAACAAAGACATAAGACACAAAAACCCTAAAAATAAGCATGCTGATTTGCACTGTACTGCACACATGCTCATTGTGCTGCTGTAGTTGGGTTGAAGAGTGCAGAGGGTGAAGAGGTGAATACTGTACTGCTGGTGTCAAGGCTAATTTGACAACATACTGTGCAGTCTAGAGCATAGCACACTGCTGGCTTGGGCTGCATATACTTTCCAGAATAAAATTCACAGATATATCCACAGAAAAGGGATGTTGAGAGGAAAATAAAGTTCTGAGTCTACACTGCAAGTTAAAGACCATGTTGTGATTTCCAGACAGCTATTCACAAGCTCTTCCACAAGCAACCACCACTTTTGATTTGGTGAATGGGTAATGCAGAAGGACAGCCATTGCAGCTGCAGAGGTTATTTCCTTCTGCCTTCCCACTGCTGCACTTCCCTCCCTGGGCTGTGCTTATAAATAAAACACATCTAAAACTCTTGGGTTTATACTCTGAGACAAATGAGGTAGGGAAACTTTGACAGATGGATCACCCGTGGAGCCATAAGCTTCCAGCTCATACAGATACAGAAAACATCAAGAGGGTTTTCCCCTGTCACTCTTAGTAACCTCAGCTCCAAAGTATGCAGATATATGGGAGATACAGGAACAGTCCAGTAGCCCCTCTAACCCACCAGAGGTCAATCTTTGCAAATGAGCCAGTAAAGCCTATGTGAGATGTCTTTGGGACTGAGAGAGAGAGGTGACAAAGCAAGCAAGTCACCATGGATGTGTATGTATTAACAGGAGTTATCTGGTCGGTCCATAACATTCTGGGAAGATGGATCTCTTCAAAATAGGATCAGAGACAAGTCACATAAGAGAATAATGGATCAAATTTTATTATTTTCTTAGATGTCTGCATACCAACACACAAGTATGTGGAATAAACAAGAGAAGATTGAACTCTTCATATGTGATCAAAAGTAGTGCTTACTTGGACTAACAGGCTCATTCTAATCACATTCTCAGAACTAGCATATAGGGTGATACAACATTTGCTCAAGAAGTACAGGTAGAGGAAAAAGGAAGGATCTGATATTTCAAACATTAAGGACATCTTTATTTGCTCTGAGATCCCAGAATGCAGAGGGCTTTTGAGCAGCTGAAGAGCTCTTAGGTAATGATTAAAGGGAAAGACATGTGATGGAGGATTTGTTAAAGTTCACCAAAACAGGATGATGTGATGGAAGAGGCTTTTATGAGCAATAAGAAGAATCAATTAAATGAAAGGACTTGGCGGTGCTCAAGCATTTCAGCTACACAGGCAACTGATGAAAACTGGATATACCGGGACACCGAATTACGTTCTCCTTCAGATGCTCTGGCAACAACTACTCCAGACAGATGGCAGAGAAACCTCCAGAAACAAAGTATTTCTATATTTGAGCCTAACTAATGGCATGAGTCATTTGAAAAGCTGAATACAGAAAACAGCTCAAGTGAGCATTATTATGGAAAGAACAACAAAAGAGAAACTTATGGGCTTCAAGATATTGATGACATTAAAAAAAAAGTCTGCTCAGCTCTCTAGGAACTAAGATGAAAGGGAAAAATAGTAAAGGAAAAATGGCAGTTCCTCAACATGAGTATACTAATGACACAAGTGCAAACTACAATAAGGATAACATAACAGTGAGAATTCAGTAAACAGTAATCTTTTACTTACCAGAAATACTTGAAGACATACGGGAGGCAAAAATTATGTCAGCTTACAGACAGGCTTACAGAAATAGCAAAAGACGATAGAGATAGATTCACAAAAGCATGAAATTAGATACAACTATGAAGAGACGTGGTGCATAACAAGAAATCATTCAAGAACATTAGCGATGCTAGAAGATGAAAAAATGTCTTGGAACACAAATTGCAAAGGAAAAAATTTCAACAGGTAGTGATGAGAACATCAAAGCTTACTGCTTTTTTTCTTTCTGTCTTTACTATAAAGGAGCTCCAATTTGGTAACCAGCAATGCTAATGACAGTGGGATAATACCTCACATTAATGCAGTCAAATAAGAGGTTAAAAGTAATTAGCTCAGTTATTGTATTTAAAGATTTAACTGATGGAATGTGAGAATCATGATCCAATATCTCCGAAGACTCATGGGTGACTAGTGAGATATTAGAAAACTGGGAAAGTCCAACAGGAAGCTGATATTTATACAGGAGGAGCCAGAGAATTACCAGTTCCATTTCAAATCCCCAAAAATAGTGGAACAAACAATTAAACAAAGGACTTTTCATAAGCCAGAAAAACATGATAAGCAACAGTCTGAGTTGATTTGTCAGGAACAATCACATCAAACCAATCTAATTTCTTCATGTGACAGAAGAATGACTAGTGGGTATGGAAGCTATAGTAGATGTCACATACCTTCTCATCAGTAAGGCTTTTGACACCATCTTGTGAGAAAGCTAGGGAAAATTGTTCTGTGGGAAATTATTTCAGACTAAGTATGACTGCTGGGAAAACACAGTTTAAATGTAGCTACCAGTGGTTGATTATCAGAGGACTATATCAAGCAGGGCTCTGCAGTGCATTGCAACTGAGTCCACTGGTTTTTGATACTTCCATTAACCACCTGCACAACAGAACAGAGTGTGAAACTTAAAAATCATACCACCTTACTAATGGGAACAACCAAATCCCTGCTGTTTCAAAAACGCTGTCATGAGAGGTCAAGAAGCATAGAGAGATGCTCACAAAATAATCATCCAGAACTGAAGAATATCCAGCTAAAATGCCATGCTGACTTTTGAAGAAACTCAAGGGAACTGCACATTGTTGGAGAGCACCTGGAAGGAGAAATGAGAATGTTCTACAATTGATCATTTCATGAGACTGAAAGAGAAAAGAACAAGCACCAAAAAAGGCCTTCTTTAAAAACAAAGAAAATAATCTATTTTTCATGACAGTGGTGGATGAGCAGGCTGTGGAATGTTTTGGTCTCAAAGACAGACAAGTGTGCATGAGGACACATGGCTTTGTTGGTCCAGCTCTGCCCAAGAGAGGCAGACCAGGATGATCATGAAGTCTTTTCTCAGTCTGTCTTTTCACGTGATTCTAAAATCAGAGAGAGGTGCAAGGCATATGAGGCAATCTCTGACAAGAGAAGCTTATACAAGCATTGCCACTTTTAAGGTAGCAGGCACAGTGCAGTGCCATGAAGAAATACTGAAATTCTTTATAAACATAGTAATGTCAAGTGCCTGGAGTGACAGAGTGCAATTCTGGGTGAGATATCTGCCTGCTTCTTGCTCAGTTAATTTGGTCATATTTGCACAGCACTTGATTCTGCAATGAAGACATGCCCCTGGCAGTTGGTTCATGCCCAACAACTTCAGCTTTTATAATACCAATTAGTAAGAACAGTGTAAAAAGAGCATCCTATGTGGAGGTAGGATAGAGGTTTTCATTGCCCATACAAATGTTCAGTTCCTGTTTGAGGTCCTGGGATCTGGAAGTATCTTTAATGAGTGGATATACTGCTTAGTTCTGTGTTTTTTCTTTCTTTTTTTTTTTATTTTTTTAAAGTTATTTATTTTTCAGTTTAACTTTGTCTTCTCACATATGTTGTTAAACAAAAGGGGACACAGGAGTAAACAAACTCTTCTGGGGAATGCTACTTCCATACATAACAGTCATGGCATTTTTCAACCTCTTCTCATTTCAAAATCATAGTCCCATCATTTTCCCACAGTGTTTACAGCTAATTTCAAAGCAGAAATGTGCATGAATAGCTGATATTATTCTCTCTGAAGCCCATTAGCCTGTCTTCATCAGCAGTGTTTCATTTGCCATTATGTTGCCTGGTGCTTTTGTTTTGATCTGCCTGAATTTCACACTTTGCTCCATTGGAGTACAAGGCTGGAGACAAGTGAGGAATGGCAGAACACAAATGTCCCAAGACCTGGGACCAAACACTGATGTCATAACTCTTAGGAAAGGCCAGGACATCACCATGACTACTCTAGAAGTCAGCCTGGGTTTGCTCCCCTCTGTGGGTCTGTCATACATGCCTGACCTGATAAAGCCACTTCCAAATACCTGCAAAGCCAGTGTAGTTACACCAAATGAGGGAGTAAGACCAGCATGTGTTACCAGCTGTATCCCTCAACTATTATTTATTTGCATTGCATTTTCCCTTCTGTTCATTCCCCTGCTCCCTTCTGTTACTGTGTGAGAACAGAGGTGTGGGTAATTCATTTTATAATTTTTTCTTTCAAGTCTCAAATATTCTTTCTGATCTGCGTTCCTTCTCTGTCAGCACTTTCTCTTGCTCTTAAAGTTTTGTTTTCTTCCTTCTCCTATCTGCCTAAGACTGATTGAAGTAAATCCATGGGAAAGTAATTTGAATGGGTCTGTTGTCCTCGAAGACAAAAAGCAAGTGAAATTCCACATTTCAGTCTATTGGAGTTTCTAGTGAAGTAACTTTCCCTGAAATGTTCATATAACTGCATTTTCTGAACCAGCAACATGTCTATCAAACCTCTTTCAGTGTATGCTTTCTCTCTCCCTCTCTCATGCTTTTCTCATATTGTGAACACTTCTCTGGCTTCTTAGCTTTTCCCTTTACCTAAAGCCTTTGTCTCTTTTCAACTTGGAAAGATTGAAGAGTTGTGCCATTTTGCACTGCTCGACAATTGACATCTTCTGAGACGTTACCACTTTGCTGCTGTTGAGCAAGGAGTGCCAAACAGTTGAAGGAACTGGAAGAGCAAGTTGCTGAGCACAGGCATTCCCATTCTTTGGTAACACTCTTTAGCTCTTACTTATGACCACAAATCTGTGACTCTTACAATTCTCCACAACATGCAGGCTGAGAGCAATAGCAGAGCATCATAGACAAGTCAGGAAGCTCCTTTCCCTGAGAAACCAGCACTGGCCTGAATGGGTAAACAGGGACCTATAACAGGGATGTCAGTAGGTGGCTTGGAGCGGTTGCACTGATAGCTAGTCCCATAGCATTTTGCTTAACCAACAGAAATAAACATGCTCTTTAAGTTAAGCACACACTGATGAGTCAAAATGAGCTAGAAATTAGAAACCAGCCATGGGAAGTTTTGCTCTTACATATATGTCTATGTTGGGACCTGTTTCTTTTCATTTTCATGGGTTTATGTACTTAAGAGACATCCATAAGCAAATCCTCCCTCTCCTACTTGTTTATTTGCTTAATGAAAATATACTGTAATTTGTTGCTTTAGAAGCACTGGATTTTATCTATCAGATACAAGAATTTTAGATTGTTTCCTTATGTCCTTATTTCTGCATTTCCTTCCATTTTTATTTTATGATTTAAGAAGAAGATGAAAAACTATCAACAAAAGATATCAAAGTGCCATCTGAATGCATTATTATAAAAAGAAGCAAAGCTCCCAGTCACATTACTATATGTCCCCAGCAAATAATAATAACTGTTTGTATGCATAATAAAAATATATATGTATAAAACATTGTATATAGAGCGGTACAGCAATGAAAAATATCCCTCTGGGACTTATACTGCTACTGTCTCAATGAAATTCAGATCCTCTTTTCTCCACTAATTTAGCAGCACACAAAACCAGAATCCTTCCAGTCCCACACTGTGCCTCAGAAACGCCTGTGTACACAGACTGTGTTTCTTTAATCAGTGTAAATTCACCCTGCAATTTTCTCTCCCCACTGCTACCCCCTTGAGCAACAGCTTAATAAATAAATAAATAAAATCCGTTTAGCTACTCCCCGAGTTGAGTGCAGCCAGACATCCTCTCTAGATCTTTAGGTAGATGAACAACTGTGCTGACTCCAGTGACTCACATACTTGTAATTATCTGCACACAGGGAATCTACATCCTTAATTTGTTTTTCACCTCCTGTGGTGTTTAAATCATGAGGCTTTTTTTCTTTTCTTTCTTTTTTTTTTTTTTAAAACCTGCTTGTTGTTCTAGTTGGGTCTTGGCAAGTTTCTCTTTTCCCTGTTCTAGCTGGCTTTTCAGGTGCTGCAACAAAGTATCAGGCTCCCACCAGAGTCCTTAAAGAAGAAAGATTTCCAGGGTGAGTATACTATATTAATAAATGAAATCCAACCTTTTAAAAATTACACTGTCAGAAAAACCCATTAGGTTGTAAAAGAGTTGAAGTAAACATTAGATTTTAATATCTACTGCTGCTTAGATTTTTCTGAACTGAAAATCCCCAGTGAGCACTTAAAACTTCATTACTACGCTGAAAGGTTGTGAAAGGCTATTTAAAGGTTTTCAATTTTGCTGAAGTCTAGAGGTTATTACAGCTTGAAAGAATACAAACCCTAATATTACATGGAATGAAAGGAATCAAATTTATGTTCTCATCTCCCCTGTAGTTTAATCCAGTTCTATTAGATTCAATGGAGAAAATTAGGGCAGGTTGAAACTTTTTAGAGGGCTGATGAAAAATAATATTTGGTCATTGTAGAAAACATTTCTCTCTATTACTCACAATCTAAAGGATATTCCTGTCTCAGTCCCACAGTCACAACTTATAGTGTTATCAGCCTCCTGCTCAGAAACCCATGGGCCATGACCTGTGTCAAACTCACACCAAAATGTCTAGAATTACACAAGAAAAATGAGGATATCTGACTCCATCTCAGAACTGCGGCTACCTCTAACTTGATATGCAGGCTTTCTTTATAAATATTTTAAGCTCTTTTCCTCCTTTACTTAATTTGGGAAGGAAGATTGGGTGACTCAAATGTTATGGGCTATCTATCATCATAGGAGACAGCTATAAAGGAAGTTGGCCAAACTGTGCAGTGCAAATTATGATAAAGAAGAACTTTTATACTCGTCTACTGAGCAGTCCATCCGATTCCAGGTTTGGTCAGAACCAAGTGTTAAATGAAGAAAAGCCTGTGCTTGGTGTGCAGCTGTAGCTCTGTGAAGAGCTGTTCACCTCCAACCCCACTGGGAATGGAGAGACTGGCCACCCATTTCTTTTCATTTTGGTGCTCTAACCATCTCAAAACTGAACGAGATAGGGACACAACTACAGACATTTCCCTCGTATTATCTTATCATAAAACAGTAAAAAAAATATGTGGAATTTTGCTTAGTACCACCCATACCTGAATGTGTCTATGCCAGCATTTCTACCTTGAGCCATACTGCCATTTATTCTAAAACATACCTGATGCTAGTTGCGTAAAAAAAAACAAAAAAAAAACAAAAAAAAAACCAAAAAAAAACCAGCCAAAGAGTACTCTGTGTTTAAAGAAACAACTTTAACAAATCTGTGCATTGAAAGAATACCCTTAGTGGAAACAGAGTCCCTGTAAGAGGAAATAAAATTACTAGACCACCTTTTAATGGCTGAAGCATATCACCCTCTTAGACATAGCGGTCATGATGCAATTACGAAGGGGAGAACAAATAAAAGTCTTAGGGATCTTTCTACCTTTCTTTGCTGCTTTGGGGCACAGCAGAAAGCAGATCAGCCCATAAGGCAGCTGTGCGACATGCTGTTTATCTCACTCCTCAAAGGACCACTCCTGAGTGCATTACACACCAGAGCTCAGCACTGTCCATTGCTGCTCCTCCACAAAGGTCTCAGTAGGAACTCTCCAGCAGATAAGCACTCTCTACCAACAGCATCCTCTTGAAGAGAGCTTCACATATCTGTATTACACCTTTTACACAACAGTGTTCCTCAGTCTCTTGAAGAGGTTCAGTTCCAGCCTTCGGTCCTAATTAAAAAAGGGGGTAGAGAGATGCAAGAAGTGTTGACAGTTATAATGCTAAAAAACCTTTGCCTTTGAGTTCTCCCCTCACCCCTCCTTTGCATCATCTATTAGACCTTTAACTCCTTCAGAAATCCCACGATTTTAAAATGTGTGTATGAACTGTCAAGGAAGCACGAAGTTTTTCAGAGACTCACAGGACAAAGTAGCTGGAAGGGATCTCCAGAGAAGATCTCTGGTCCAGCCTCCCTCTCAAAGTGGGTGCAGTGAAGAAAAGTTGCTCAAGGCTTTCTCAACTTGAGTTTTGAATCTCTGGCATGGGGTTATCACCATCTCTGCAGATCTTTAGGTGTCAAAGAGTATCTGTCTTTATTTTCATGTAGGAGCATCTCCAGGTATAGAGAGGCAGAAAGACATATCAGATCCTATTTCTAACAATTATTTCCTGCCATGAAACCCAGGAGGTGCAAGAATAGGCAGAATGCTACTATCAACTATGCTCAATGAGGTATAGTTGGTTTAAGATGCAAATTGCTCTTCAACTTCAAAACTTAATTTCATTCACTTGGGAGAATTGCAACTTGCACTTAATATGTGAACAGAAACTTTTATTGGTATTTTTCTGAGAGTGCTGGCTGTTACAAAAATCACTTATTCAACACATCATTTCAACATGTTCATCAACATTTCAGAATTGATACATCTTCTACAGCATTCTAATATATCTTTAAACTTTTATTAAACAAGTGGGATTTCTACCCTTTGTTGGTAGAAGAGTTAATCTTCATATTTTTGCCATATAATAAGAGCCAGGGCACAGCTCCTGTTATTTCCTTTCTGTTTGTTTAGAGATGAGATATAAAAAGGCATTAATTACTTAAATATTGGCATGTGTGCAGTTTTCACCATTCCTCTAAAGGTCACTGAGTATGTTGTCAGTGGAGGAGAAGCGAATAAGTTCTCCATTGCCCAGGAAGGCAGGTGTTATTTCAATCATTTTTGCTAGGCAATTTTCATCTTCTTTTGAATTTATTACTTGTGTCAGCATCAGTGACAATAAATCAAGCACAAGTTGCCTGTCCGCATGGACACTTCTGTTGTCTCATAAAGTGGGAAGCTAATGCAGAGGAGGAAATGACACTGTGTGGGTGATGCAGGTAAGTGTTGCTCCCTTGGGAAGGGTGTGAGGATGGTGTTTGTCCCAGCTCCCACCTATTCCAGTTCAAGAGGCATGGTTCATTGGTTGCCTTGGGACCATAGACTTTCTGCCCAGCAGCTTCTCAGCTCTGGAGTCCAGTTGAAGTTAGTATAAATGAAGATTTTAAGAGAATCTAACTTACAAACAGCACCTTGGGATCTCACAGGAATATAAATTTTGTATTAAAGTATGTAAAGCGCGTGTCCTATACTACCATACATGGATCACATTAATTTTCAGTCCTCAAAAGTACTCAGGTCTTTAGGGAAGCCATAACTTTGCTCAACTGTCTAAACCAGTACTGCACCATTGACAGTGGCTACCTAACCAGCAGCCAGTGTTCCTTTAGTCTGACACTGCTTCAGATCCCTGTTCTTTTCCTTAGAGCCGTAAGCGAGCACGAACCACGTTATAAACTCAGACACCTCTGATCCCTTGGTCCTCTGAAGTAACTATCTCTCGTGGGGATGCAATGACTGACAAAATCCAACCTTGAATCCAGTGGGGCTTGGCAGTGCTCAGGAAAAAGCAGATGTGTATAACACATACAGATGTAACACATCAAACTGCCTCCAGCAGGTTTACTTTATTAAAAAAAAAAAAATAAAATAAAAGTAAAGCAAGTAATATCTCTGTTGACAGCCTGTAATAATTTGCAAGTAAGGAACTTTGCAGTTTATGCTCATATATGCTGATTAAACTGAATTGAAAGATACACAGTTTCAAGGCGTTTTCCCTTTTGCTTATGGTATCTCAAGAATATGGTCCTAAAATATACATTTCAGAATTAACTGGGGCTGAATAGCTAATAAATGCGAAATGCATCTCAGCTTTAACCACAGACTGCAGCAGAGGTTACCTCCATAGCTTCCTCAGAGAAAAGTGATACTTTTCTGTAATACTTCAAATATTTCTTCAAAGAGTTATAAAATCAGATCCTAATACACACATGCACACAGAGAAAGGCAAATGCAGTCACCATTACTGGGCTAACTATATAATACAAAGACCCATCCACATTAGCTTCATAAATACCTTTTACGGGGGAATCAGCAGTTTCTTAACCCATCCAAATACTTTGGAAAGGCAGCTCTTCCTCCCATCAGTGCTCAAATAGTGCTTTTAGTAAATGCAGTAAGAGGTCTGAGAACGCATCCAAGAGGAGGCTTCAGCTCTGCTCTTGGTCTGGAGCACATATTTTGTTAACTCAGGGTACACATTCTCTGTGCAATGCTGACACAAAGGTTCCACGAGGTGACTTTGAGGTGCACAGCTTTAAGGGGTTAAACATATAATGATGACATACTGAAGTTTCTAATGCTAATGTTTAAATGGAATCTAGTTGATTAATGAGGTCTTTCATTTGCAGTCGCTACAAAAATATTTTTTTTATCTTACTTGCACAGTCTACAGTAGTTTCAAAGACACCGGCTGCTCATTATGAGTAATCACACAGCGTTCATGAAAGAAGAGTACACTGAAAATGACAAAATCCCAAAGTTATTAATGTGCAAATATTCAATGTAAAGTGAAAATTATTTATAAAAACCACTCTGAAATGTTGTAATGTCATTTGTATAATTTCATAGCGGAGAGAAAATAAAAAAGGATGAGATCTTACTCTTTATCATTTTTCTAATATGTGATATGACCAGGTTTAATTTTCAAACAGAATGTAGTTCTTCTTTTCAGACAGCTGCTGCTTTGAGACTCAAAAATAATATTTAAATAAAACAATTTTCTTTAAGAGTGTAAGAACATAAACACTGTACAATTAGCTGTTAATGACATCATAAATCTGTTTCTTAAAAAATGTATTTAATACCTCATTTTAGAGCTAATCATTAGCTTTATATTAAAATACATTCTCCTATCTCTACATTTCTGTTCTGTCACTCAAAGGTGCACCTTTTCCTCTGGAAACATATTAATACAAAATCATTGCAATAACCTGTTTTGTGACCCTCAGTGTTTCAGGTATTAAGATAATAACAAAGAGAAGGCATGGGAATGTGATGGGAATGTAACATCAAATGCATCAAATACAACACAGTTAAGGAGAGATCCTTCCCAACAATGAACATCTAACATACAGAAGACCTGAAAAATAAAAAGCATATTAGAGGAACAGGCTTCAAGGTGGGAGTCAACTTGCAGCTGTTGGAAGTGGGTAGGAGAATCACTAGGACAGAATATCCTGTGCCTGCCTTGGGAAGAAATCCCTACCCTTTCCATTGAAGCAGCTGGTAAAAATCAGCCATATTAAATTAGATATTTAAATGTGAGCACTTGACTTTATACTGGCTGTATTCCATCTCTAGTATATCTAAGGTATCCACTACTTCAGAACACTATCCTCTAGATTAATGTGCTATTTGTGATGTTTTTTTCTTAGAGATAAAGTAGAGAGACTAGGACTGTGAGTGTGACACACAGCGGCATGTCACATGGAGGGACACCAAACAAAACAAGAATTTGTCCTGGGTATGTCATGGTTGAAGTAATGTAAGTTGCAGCCTTGAGAAAAAAAAAAACAACCAAACAAAAAAAACCAAAAAACCACAAACAAACAAACAAAAAAGAAGACTCAAAGTCCACAAAAATAATGGATTTGTTAATTTTCTTGTCATGGACCTGTTTGCCAGTATTTGTTTGCTTTTCTGGCAGTCAGATTTAATATTTTACAGCATTACTTGAAATTCCTGGGTCTAGGGCTCAGAGATTTCTAGGAGACTACTTTTACTTCCCAGACACAATAAGTACGCACACCTTATCCTGATGCAGATCTCCACCTTTCTACCATGTTCCTAAGTGATACCAAAAGAAAGGAGAGGTAGGAAGGGTAGTGATTTGAAAATAATTTTAGACTCTATGTGATTTTGAAGGCCTTTGAAATGCGTTCTGAGTTTCATGTAACACCATTTCTTCAAAGCAATGAAAAGCTTAAATTAGTGTTGCTTGAGAAAATTTCAAGACCGATTTTTCTGTAAATTAATTTCTTGTGCTATTTTCACTGCTTTTGGCTTGCAGTAATTTAATCAGAGTCTGTAATCTATCAGTTACCATGCCAGCCTATAATGTTCCTTTACACTTGAATGGAGTCCCTGAGCACTCTTCCAACCTATTGAGGAGACGCATTCTTGGTGCTGCTGGTTCAAAACTTTGTGTTTCAATGTCTGAGAAGCACAGATACAATTAAAATAGGTCAATGTCAACTTTAAATATTCTATTTTTCTCATTATGTGCACTGAGGGTAACTTATGCTGTTGGACTCCTTTTAAGTCCTATATGGTATTGATAGTTGTTTCATGTCTTGACAGAGATGGAGTATGTGAAATATCCTAAAAAAAACCCCAAAAATCCTGATTGTGCAGGCCACTTGCACAAAAAAAATTGCTTCTGGCTGTAAGTTTATTTGTTGTTTATGGCAATTTACAGTGGGGTTTTAATACAAATTCTAGGTAGAATTTAACAGTCTTTCTGCCATAAAGTAAAACAATGCTCCACTCCCTTTGTGTGACCCTGGTGCTGTAATGTTTTTCTAATTAAGATCACTATAAAATTCATTTTTCCTCTATTTCTTCCTCCACATCCCACTCCCAATTTTCTCTCAGAATAAGAAGGCTACTGTTTCTGCCTACTACCAACATAAATCTGTTCATAGCAAATAGCTTAGTGTGACATCTATTAACTTGTCAGCAGGGATAAAATTTATTTAAAAGTTAAGAAGTGTTTTGTGATATAAAATGCTACCCAGTACTGCAGTAAATAGTATATGCCTCCTTAATACAGCACTGTTTCAGGCATCACTTTTAGAAATACAGTCTACCAATACTTACTTAACTTACTTAACACTTACTTTCCTGGACAGCTTGCCTTGTATTACATCAACAAAGTTTTCCGTTGGTTTACTGTCCCTTCCTTTTTTCTTGTTTTCTCACACAAGCAGATAGATCACCTCTTTTCAGCAGGAACCTAAGAAAAATACAAAGCAGATGGATAGTCCAAATAATTTTGTGATACAAATCACAGCATGGAACTCAGCTAATTCCATTTTTCTTTTCTGTAGGTTTTATGGTAATTTGATTTTAGTTGCACAAATATGAATGCATTTGTTAATCAACTCTGGCATGTCCAAAACTGTGTAAGAAATCGTCTCATATTTTCTAAGCAGATTTGAAAAACTCTTTTTTTGGAGGAAATTGCCTCACTTGATAGGTGCATAAAATCAAGTAAGATAAAATACACTCTACAGTATTTGTTTGTGTAGTCACATCACACGTATTTTTTTGTTTTCCTCCGTTTATTAATATGTAATGAGGAAGAAAACAGAGGAAACGACACAGAAATCACAGGAGAAAGGAAACAAATGACAATAAACGAGTATTTGAGCAGATTACATGCAAAAAGGAAGAAAATAATTCATCTCCAAAGAATTACATGAATCTTTTCAAAGATAACAAGCACAAGGAAATTAGTTGATATTGCACGTTAAAGTTCTCTTTAAAATTCCATTCATTTGTAAAGGAGAAAACATTGCTGTATTTTTCCAGTTCCATGTACCACCCTAGGTTAACTTCTCCTCAGAGATATGTTGGATAGGTCATTTAGCAATTTTGCATAAATTGGAATGTTTCAGATTTCCCTTATCTAAGTATGATTCATTTAGCCACTAAAATTGCTATTGAAACCCTTTTTGCATCATTAGTTGTTATTACTAAATCGTTCAGCATGCTCAGAAAACACAACCATGGGAAAACATATGTTCATGTGAAGTACTTTTGATAAGCTGTTATACAGAGAGTTCCAGTACATAAACCCATAACTTCTGCCTATAAAATGAAATGTGCAACAAGTAGGCCAAATCTTGATTATATCTCTGATACTAAAGATGCAATTTTGGTTTATTTTGCCACATGGTGATTATGCCATCTGTGAACGACCCCTTTAAAGTCCTCTGCAGTCTTCTATAGAAAGCAGGAAATAGTAATTTTTATGGTTTGCTTTCATTTAATATTTAGTTTTAGTTTTAAACAATCCCACTCTGTGGTTTCTGGTCTGTCCTGGGAATACGGAAGACCTCAGGTTTTCCTCACAGCCCTCTGACCCGACCTCTGCCCAGCAGCTGTAATGCACTTGTGCGGTGAGGGGATGCTCCCTGTGGCACTGGGGGGACCAGAACAGGAACCTGCCTATGACTCAAGAGAACTTCACATTTAGCAGAGTGTGGTGGATACATCTCTTCAAGCAAGACAAGAACCATCTCTTTGTTATTCAACACAGTCAAGCAAGACAAGAACCACCATAAAATATTTTTATAAGCAACCAGTTGCCACTGGGTTATCCTTTTTCTTTGAAAATTCACAGCTATCATTGATTCTTTGCTTGAAAAGGATACAGGAGAGCCAAAGCTCCTTTGACTGTATGATCGAAGTTCTTTAAGATGCAATTGGGGCTCATTTCGAGAAATCCAGTTAGTGAATTGGCTTAATTTCTACCTTGCAGATTTTTGCATGTTAAATCAAGAGATGGAGCATTTTGATTATGCTGCCTGGACTGAAACTGTGGTTTGGCATTTGGTGGTAGTTCTGCTCCAGCCAGTCACTGCCCCATCCAG
The DNA here is from genome assembly GCF_037038585.1 of Patagioenas fasciata. NCBI lineage: Eukaryota > Metazoa > Chordata > Aves > Columbiformes > Columbidae > Patagioenas > Patagioenas fasciata. Next base: position 171,134,178 of record NC_092520.1, on the reverse strand, counting down.
CTGTCCTTTCCAATGACTTGCTCTTGACCATGAATCATTGTGTCCCTGCTGCTGCACTTGTGTCTGTGTGGTCAGGTAGGATGGAGACATTTGATCTAGCTGAAAAAAAACCTCTGAAAGAAAACAAATAAGAGTGTTTACTTTTCAGCCTGCTTCACTGTTTGCCTGGGGAAAAAAAAAAAAAAGAAGCTGTGCCAGCACAGGACTGTGGGATGAGGAGAAAGGTGCGAAAGATGGGGCAGGAGCCAGCAGGAGGGGCAGCTACTGCTTGGTCTGGTATGGCCGTTGAAAAGCTGTTCAGCACGCCATGCTCACAGCACCCTGCCTGTCGCCTATTTGCTTTTCATCATCCTCTCTCTAATTGAAGTTCTGTCTCCTTCCTTGTATTTCTCACTGTGCAATTCCTCAGTGTATAAAGGCTTAAGCTCCACTTATCACTAATGTCTCTATTGCTCTGTGCAGAGGGAGAAGCGCCAGCACCCGCTCAAGCAGGTCAGTAGAAATAGCCGTTCTTCCATTTGGTCAATGACATCAATGAGGTCATAACTGCCAGCAAACATTTCTTCAATGACTCAGTCTACCAGCAAAATAAACCTCTCAAGAAACCCAGTTAAACATAGCAAAACCACTTTTTGTCTTCCTCCCTGAGAGATATCACAGGGGCATTTGGTAATTAATCTGAATGATCATTAAGGGCCTTTCTGACATAGGGTAAAGAGAAATCTCGCCAGCAGGTAACATGCATAGGTTGTCAACGAGGTGCTCTGACAAAGGTAACAGAGGGGAGGTGTTAAAGTACTTCCCAAAGCCCTTTCCCTTGTGTTACATGGGGAGCTGCCATAGCTTGGTTCCTTCAGCGTTGATGTATAGGAGCCTTTCAGCAACGTTTTGCAGGGCAAGTTGCATGCACTAAACAGTGCTTTTGCAGTCAGCCAACCATCACTTTAGAAATATTAGCAGCACAGAGAGCTGATTTGAAATAGCCATAAGCAGTGAGAAAATATTTAGAAACCTCAGTGTCTGCACTACCCAGCTCGTAGGCACACTGAAGAGGAAAGGGGGGCTGCAAGTGGGATACCTCAGTCCAGGAGAAAGTGGCTGTCAAACACTTTTGAGGGCTAAGATGACCTTTCCTCTGTCTGTCTGGTACCCGCAGCACCAAGGTGAGACAGAGACAACCCACAGCTGATAAAAAGTACAGCACAGTTTTACTTAATCCGTGAGTCATCAAAACAACCTTATTCCCTGATGTACTGGGGAGACCAGGGATAACTTCTGGATATAACTACTGATGGTGTGCACACTGTGTTCGCTGGAGACTATCGCCTCTCCGTACGAACATGCAAAAAGATGAGAGGCTTTTAAAAATATTGAAATGCCACCACTGTACAAACCTACACAAAGCAAACTGGAAGATTTTATCCTTTCTAATGGCACAGCGGACTCAGTACAGCTGCTTAGATGTTATTTTTGTATCATATCACTCAAAACCATTGCATCTCACTGCAGAGAGGGGTGTTGGGCAGTAGAATGAAAGAGAAACAGTGATGCTGTGTCTAAGGAGCAATTTTAAGGCTCCATGAATTCAGTATAGCTCCACAGAGGGAGTGTTGCTAGCTGACAGGATACTCTCTGCCATTAATTAAAGCCTGTTTACTTAGGGATAATATCTTGATGTAAAGGATGAGAATAATTTTTAGAGAGATTTCACCTTTATTGCCATTGAACAAAATTAGTGTTAGCTGAATGGCTCACTTGGAAGCTTGAAATACAGAGGCATCTTAGAGTGCAAATTACTAGCATAAGGTCTGGAATGGCTCTCACCAGCAAGCAGAAGCTACTGGTCCTTGTGAAATGACTCCACAATGCCCTCTCTCTATCCTTCCTGCTGTTGAATTTGCTGGCTTGTGATTCTTCAAAACAGCTCATTTTACTGCAGACAGAAGCAAGCACGATTAACCCACTGTCCAAGCTGACCAAAAGCTATCCATGTTTACGACAGCATGGCTACAATCCTAAACCTGCCCCTTTGAGTGAAATGGTTATACAATATTTATTCTGAGCTGTTTGCCCAGTTTTAGAGTGTGCGTTTTGATGAGCTAGAGGGGCACCTTTCCCTGATGAAACCAGTCAGTTCAGGGAGAGCTTTGATCCTTGCGTGTCTTCCATCCAGCAAAAGGATTTTGTAAACAGTAACCTTGAAGGAAGTTGGCTTTCAGCCATGAGCAGGGAAAAAGTAAATATTACATGTCAGCTGAGAATTTTATAGAGAATTTGGGGAGGAAGACTTTGTTTAAATAGAAAGCAAATTCAGCAGAATTGAATTTTTTCTGCAATGTTTCAATTTCTGACATGCAAAATAAAAATGAAACAGATTAGCTTAGGTTGGATTGATCATGCAGAACTAATTTAGTTTGCTAAATACAATTAAAATATCTTGTCTCAGGACAGTTCAACATTAATCTTCCCTAAAACTACCACAGTGGTTCACAGGAGCCGCAGTTTATTCTCTTTTGAGAGACAGATACTGGAAGTACCTGACACAGTTTTTAAATGAGACCAGGCAAAATAAAGCCATTGCTTTGCTGAATTTCATTTTGATATATTATCTTCAGATAAACCTGAAGGTGTAGTGAAATTTTGGATGAGAATTTAGGAATCACCTGCCTGGAAAATGGAAACTTTGTTTGTACCAGGGTCTGCAAAGTACAGAAGTAGATCATACCTGGACCTCCAGGCAGGTTGTGAACCTCCTGTCTCTTTGGAAATGTATGGCTTCTATTGGTAAGTTTGGAGAACTGGGACAGTGATGCATAAAAAACAGGTCTGATCCCTCAGCATGGACCAGGAAAACAAGCTCAGGGTCCATTGTCTAGACTTTTACATGTCAGTGCTTCTGTGCAGAAATCATCCCTGTGATTGCCAAAGGTGTGATTTTACTGCTCTAAAAGCTCTCTGAATTGTGCCATTCAAGAATGAAGGCAGCAGTTCTCCTCTCCAAAAATCTTTGCATGGCTGGATATCATGTCATTGAATACCTTCCTCTTATTTTATTTTCACTTTCCAGCATGGTTTCAAAATTGATCCCTTTTCTTTCAACAAGCTCAGGCTATTGAAGGGTTTGGCTGTAGATCTAACAACTAGTTTTCACCACTGAAAATGCAAGGGTGGAAGAGTATACACTTAGAGTTTCAACATTTTCTTTTCACAGAAAGGCTATTTCTTTCCAAAACACTAACGAGGAGAAGCCTGTATAGGAAAAAAATTGGCATACACAGGTGGCAAAGAAACTGCAGAAGAGTTTCACCCTTTAGTGAAGGCATATTAACACCAGCCAGCTGCTTCTCCAGGCTGCTGCTGAGCCAGATCGCTCCGATCGCTCTCACTGGAGCTCTCTCTCCTGGGGGAACTGGGAGGGCAATTTGCAAGGGAGAATCAGCTGCTGCTGGGCCCTGGGAGCTGAAAACTTCCAATTGATCTTTCAATTGATCTTCTATCATGAGGCTGTAAAAACACTCAGCGGTTTTGGGAGGGGGAGGGGAGGAGCATTACAATTTTATAAAAATCTTCTCTTGTTAAACGGTAGTTTTGTTATTCCAGTGACAACTTCGAATCTACGTGTGCACACACACACCCACCCCAGCACACTATTCACAAGAAGCTTAAAAAAACCTCCTACTACCTTCTTTTCACTTCAGCTATACAACAAGGAAAGACAAATACATAATGTGACAAATCCTGAGCTCTGAACATTAGAGGACACTGATTTACACCAGCTCAAGACTGAGAGGGGAGCACTCACTTTCTCTTTTCTTAGGGGAGAAGATTCCCTATTTCTTTTCTAGGATTTTTCCTGTAAGCTACATGGATCATTAGAAATGAACTAATTATACAGACTGTATTAAAGGTATTTTATTTAACTAGTGATGCACTTTTGATTTAATCAATACCACATGACAGGACATACATTCCGCTCGATGAAATTAGGTGTTCAGCATGAGTCAAGAAATGACATTTCACTTGCCTAACATGTCTACTTGCTAGCATCTCACGGCAGGTGTCTTTTCTAACTTTCACAATGTACTAACTTCCTAATTTTATTGAGGGACTCTATATCAGAAGATAGGCACAGATTAAAGTTAATATTTTATTTATGAATTTGTGTCCCAGTTTAAAAATAAATTTATCCTATATGCCCTTAAGTCTCACCAAAAGTCAGCTGTAAGCTTTTAAGCACTCATTGTATTGAAAAGTAGATTTAAATGCATCTGAATACCATTATTATGTTAACATTAATAGTATTTTTAAAGCTGAGTCTGGTCACAGCTTAATGATCTGTGTAAGTTCATCTTCATCTGCACTTATTGATTCAAAGTGTTATTTAAAAAGAACTCTATGATAAATATATTTTCCTGTCATTCTCACTCACTGTAATCGCATGACAGAATTAATTTTATAAACAACAAAATTTTAAAATATAGAAAAGAATAATTACAGAGCTCAAAGAGAACACTTTCAGGGGTATAGACTTCAAGTCATGACTATCCATTGATGACTGCAAAGGTATTCTGTATTTTAAGTACTAATATTTGCGGGCTTCTATTGGTGATAAAAGTGCTGTGCTATAAAAAGTGCCAGGGGAGCGTGTCAGCAGACAGCACACAGTGGACATGATTCTGATTTGTCTTGTGTAAATACTGCAGTTTATCCTGCTTCTAAATTTATTTCACCATTTTTGTTGCATTATCTCTTACTTCAAGTCTGCTTTAATTTGCCTTCTAACTATTTTTAATAAAATGTAAGGCAGGGAAATGGGAGCTCTTGCCTTCCCTGTACTCAAAGTTTGCAGAAATCCTTCCTGCGCAGTCCTGAGAAGGCAGGGATGACAGCAGGCGGGAGACGTAATGCCAAGGTGAAGAGGACAGGATCTGTTTTGTTTTCATGTATCACCTCAGATCCCATTCGATACTAAAAGAGTTAATCAAGCAGGATTAACCGTTGTTTGCAATATTACCTCCTGATCAAGAGACATGTGCACGCATGGTCCAGGCAAAGTTTTACATTTGTGCTGAGGAAGTAGAGAGGATGACCATTTGAGAAAGATGGGATTTTTCTCTGAATGGTTTAAAAGCTGTGGTTGTTCAATTCAAAAATGCTCTGGCCCTGTCTCCGTCTCCACGCCTCACAACTGCTTTTAGGTTCTCGAATGTGGCCCTTGAAATCACACAGGTTAAAAAAAAAATCTTTATTTTAATAGCAAATCTGACACATCTTCCTCAAGCTGTCAATTCAAGCTTGAAGAAGTTGGAGGGGTGATAGGGTGCCGTGTTGTGCTGGCTGCCCTCTCTGCTTCAGGGGAAAGGGACTCAAGGGAATGGGGAAAAAATTGTGAGAGAAGGTGTCTAAAACCTGCATTCACACCTCTGTTCTAGATAAATTTGTACATGAGAAGCATTCTGGCCTTCTTTCCATTATCCAGTATTCCCTGAACTAAATGGAAAGTCTTTGATCTCACCCATAACACTAGCAGCAAGTGACCCCAACAGCACTGGAAACAGTGCCTGGGAAGTGGTGGCCATGCCAGGGTGCTCACCATGTACCCCTTGCCTTTTTGAAGAGCTCCTCAGGGTCTGGTGCTTTCCAGAGTGGTCTCCAGAGGTCTTTACTGTCCGTACACTCCTCCAATGCTACAAGTTGAAAGCAGGGAGCAGAGACACAGCTAACTGCTGCCCAAGATATTTATTAAATATCTATTGGGATCTTGTCATAAACAAAAACGATCAGACTGATGCCCGGCAACATCTTCTTCCCAACATTTTCATAGTTGTGGAAGGAAGGCATGAGCAGACCAAACATCTACTTGGCCCATCCAGCACTGTATCCAGCCTTGAGCAGCCAGCAGCTCAGAGGGTGCCAGGCGAGGGGCTGCAACCCTGCACAAGAGAAACCCTTCTAGGTGCCAAAGTACACTGCATTTCTGATATGTAAGACTATCACTACTTTTATGCACACATTTTTGTATACTGTTGAAATAAAACAGCTGGAAAGCCAATCTCTTAAGTAAGCTTATCAGGTAAAACATTTGTATTTCATCTCTATAACCATAGAAGCACTAGGACATGAATGAGCTACAGTGTGAAGCATTTTACCTTTGTTGCATGCAAGAAATTGAAAGGTCAGGTGCTGTGAGGGATCATCCTCTATAATCAGAGAAAGACAACCAGCACATACAGATAGCACATTTTATGCAGCATCTTCAAATGCCAAACTTATTTACTGAACTTACAGTTCTATGTTATCTCTTAGAACCAATGTAAAAAAGTAATATGGTTCATATAGATTAATCCTTGTAAGTCTACACCGCTTACTTGCAGAGATAACTCTCACTCACTTTGTCTTCTCATTATCTAAACAGACATGCCTTTCCCTAAGTCATCAACAGAGGTCATCACACAAATGCCCTTGTGGAATATTCATTAATCAAACAACTAATTTGAAATGGATCTTCAAAGCATTATTCATTCCCCATCATTGTTCATACATCAATTTAAATGCTTTATGTGTTTAACGATTAGGTTGATGTTTAATTAATTGTGAAAATGTGAATTAAAGCTAAATTACAAGGCAAATTATTCCACAGCCCACAAAAAGCTTAATTCTCTACTGTTGCGTTTCAAAATCTCAGTAAGTTTCCATAAATACCTTTGTCAGCTTCGTACTGTGACAATATAGCAGCTATCCTTAATAAAGGTTATAGTCTCAATGCCACTAGTTTAGTTCTTCCAATAGCAGAATAAATAAAGGTTAATGCAAATACACATAACTCATTTGTAATCAAGAATAAATAGGATATTTATTATTTGAGAGACAACCCAGAGGGCCCAAGACAGAGGGAGATACAGTGGAGATGTTCTACTTCAGCTTGAGAATTTATCTAATCTCTTAAAGCCCTTACATCTAATAATTATTTTCTCAGAGATCAATAAAGATAATCCACTATCTATAGAGTATGAAGCAGGTAACACACTGTATGACATTCATGCTTCAGACATGGCAAAACTGAGTTGGTTTTATGACAGAGTAGCGTCCAAATTGCAGCACGTTAGTTACATCTGTCCTATTTACAAACCAGTGGCTCTATGTTTCAACTGGATAAACCATTATTTATGTTCCTTCCTACTGGTTTTCACACATTATTGCTCTTGCAGAATGGATACTGCTTCTAAATGCCAGGAGGGCATTTCATAAATGGATGGCTGATCTCAGTACACTGTAGCCCAAAGTACTTTGGTATGCCTTCTGCTCAAATACATAAACAATACAGTAAGCTGATTTACAAAAAGAACTTCCCAAATTTACATATGAAAAATAGTCAAATGTTTTTTATGTAACAAGACTTAGAACAAATTAAAAATTCATTTTTCAGTATAGGTAAGGTACATATTTATATACATATACACGTATTGTAAAAGAGTCTATATATAGCAAAATAGGTGCATAGCAAGACACATGATTAAATATATATATATTAGGTAAGGATCCTATCTATTTTTTACTACAAAAAGAAATGTAACTTCAAAACATTCATTTTCAGCTGGCTATTTAATGGAGGTAGAATAAAACAAGCCCCTCAGATTAAAAAAATTTCTTCTGCTCACAAAATGAAGATGACAAAAGCTGTGCAAAAGGCATCATATTAAATTCAAACAAAAAGCAGGACAGGCAATGGATTTTACAGGAGAGGGTGACAGCAATTGGTCCCAGTGTGGCAAGGCAGTAAGCACAGGCATTTGTTAGCCCTGTTCTGAGCCTTCTTGCATGGAGTTCACGTATGCTCCAGCAAAGAGATATAAACCCCCATCCTTTAGGCCTATCCATATACAGTATTACACTGAAGTAATAATTAAGGTTTCATTAGATATGCGCCTAAATGTATGATAAGGTTACAATATTCAATGGTCGAGTCCTGAAGCATAAGGAGTAAGATTTGAACAGAGTTGCTCAGAATGAAGGAATTTTTTGTTTTTTCATTTCAAAAGCCTGAGTGAGCTACTCTGAGGCACCTCCTTGTTTGTATGGTGCAATAATGAGAAACGCGGAACATCGACAGCCGTCACCAACTCAGAATCAGATGCACACCTAGTAATAGACCAATTCTCTTAGATTTACTTTCTGTAAGCAACCAAGGAATAACATCAACTTTTACAAAACACTGTTATTTCAGCAGAAAATCCTTGAGTGCACAGACCTAGGCCACCAAAGCAATATGAATATTAAGGATGCTGACTATTAGTCAAGATGAAATTTCAGATCAAATTAATGTCAAAATACAATGCAAAAAAAGCCAAATAGTCTAGCAACGTTTCATTAATTTTCTTGTTTGGAGAAAGTTCAGTAGAGGTTTTCAGATGAACCAAGAGTTTTCAATTTGCTCAGCTGTCTTGAATAATAAGTACCCTTTTTTCCATTTTTTTCCTTTTTTTTCTCCCTCCAGCTGGGATAATAGCTTTATGGTCTACAAGCCACACATGTTAAGAAGAAGCAATGTCCAAATTCCACTTCAGCACATCACAGCCCTTGGCAACTGATAAAGCAACATTAATAAACCTTGTCTCATCTAAGTCAAAGCAGATATCATTCAGAAAACATGAAGTACAGCAAAAGGGATTGAAATATATGTCTAGTTTTCAGTGATTTATTTATTAAATTCCTAGGGGACATAGCCACACAAAGGTCTCAAAGCTGTGGTCTGTGGTAAACAGTATGTCATAAAATATTTAACAAGTGATAATTCAAACCATAGAAAACTATACATGGAAAGGCTCAGAAAACAATTCCTAGCCAGGAAGTTACTGAACACTTGCTTTCAACAGTTTTATTATAGCTTGGGGGTAAAGTCACTGCTGACTCTACAAATAAGTAATTCCCCCTCTCTGTAGTAGCAGGGTCTTTTGCTCACACCAAGATTGTTCAAATCCTAGAAAAATTATAGGTCAAGATGTAGAAGTTTCCATGAAAATGTCCCACTGGATCAACAGACACTAATGAAGAAACAGTTTCATATACAGCAGTAAGCTTTCAGAGGTTATTCAGAACCAATAACTGTAACAATAAAATATGAGCAAAAGAAAATTGATTTAGTATCAGACAAAACCTCAGGTGGTATATCATCCCAGCTCTCAGTTAATCACTGAAAAATAAAAGGAAATTCTGTACAGAACTCTGTATTGGATTCTACAGTGCCAAGCATCTGTTTGTAACTGTAAATGACCCATACAACAGCGATTCTATGCTCCTTCTCAAAAGGTCATTCCCTCATCTGGTATTGCTGCTAGAACCAGTGTTTACAAGGAGTTGGGCAGAGTTTTCTAGCCCCCTGTTCCATAATTACTGCCTTTTTTTAATGCCATAAGCAATGATTTCCTTCCCTTGATGCTCAGATATGCCAAATTATATACAGGAATTATGGTTATAAAGCCTCATGGACACTTCTTATAGTACATCTCTCTTGTCCTGCTGCCTGCTGCATACTGCAACCAATTTACTCCTTACCACTCTGCTGCCAACCTGCACCCTGTTTCCCAGAAGTTTATCTACATCACCTGTCAGTGTCCCATGCTACATTTTATAGGATATGTACTTACAGGACATATGTTTTCACTGTGGCCTTCTTTTACTCAGAGAACCTGTAGAGGATCCACTAGGTGTCCATTTTTACAAACACCTGAATGATGTTAAACACTGGAAAAAAATTACAGGAATTTAGTTGAGTTTGGCTGGCATTTCCTGCTGCACTAGCAAAAGCTTTAAGTTGGAAAGTCTGCCATGCTGTGTTTGCCCTCAGTCCAAATGCTCAAGGAGGAGTGATGTGTGTGGAGAAACCCTAAGCTATGGATTTCTGTTCAGAAGAAAAATTTGTGAGTCTGCCTTTGGTTACTGCAAAAGCCCTATACCAAAATCCTTTAGGGCCCTGCTCAGGTTCTCTCAAATATTTTGGTTCTGACTTTGCTTTCCTTGCTGCTACTTTCTTTCCTCTGTTATTTCCACTAACTCTTTCTGTAAAAAAACCCACAACAACATCAACAAAAACCCCCAAACGAACAAAAAAACAAACACACCCCCTAACAACAACGACACAAACTCAAAAACCCCACAACCAAAAACAACGAACAAAAATGAAACAAAAAACCCCAAACAACAAACGCGACAGCCATACAGTCTCATTAAGCCTGGATACAAAATTTACCACATGCAGTGATGAGGATTGTGTAGAAATGTCATTCTTTACATGCAAGAAAGATGCTTCAAAATCCCAGCCATATCTCTGGCTCCCAGTACATTAATTAATTCAGGGCTTGTTTGTTTTGTCCTAGACTTTTTTATCTTTCTTTTTTTTTTTTCTTTTTTTTTTTTTTTTTTTTTTAAGATAGGTTACTGGATAGTAACAATGAAAAGGGCGAAAGTCACATAGATAGAGTCTTCTGAAAGGTCAAGCCATTAAGAATTTGCTTATATGTTTCATAGTGTCTACACTTTTGCTACTGATATCCAAAAGCTGAGTCCCAAAGCTGAGTGGGAGAGTCAACTCTACCAGTCCCAGCGGATGCCACATCAGCTTCCATTCATCTGCTGTGTGTAACATGGCTCCACTCAAGGTTCTCACTGAAATTACCTCCAGTGTTTAACCACCACAGCCCCTCCACTCTGTGTAAGCAATTCAAAATACCAGAAATCATTAATATCCCCTATAAAGTATTACATCCTTGGAATCCTTGACTACTGTGACAGGGTAAAGAAAAATGTAGATTTAACAACTTATCAAAAACCTCAAAATCACAACAGTGAGGTAGAGGGTATACTAGCTAGCAATGTTCCAGCCATTTTGACTGTCTGCTTTAAGACTTTTTTCTTACTATTTTTATTGATTTAAGAGTTTGAAAATGTCTACATTCTGGCTACACAGATGTTATTGTTGAGTAAAGATAACCATCATCAAAGAAAAATAAAAGACTAGTTTATTCTTATTTGTCCATTGAAAAATATCTTTTCAATCACGAGAAAAATCAGGAAGAAGAGATGATGAAATAAAACTCTTTTAGAGGAAAACATTTTTACCAGCAAGGAAAATAGCCTGTTCAGTTAGCTTTTACTGTTCAGTTCTGTTAGAAGTAGTCTTGCTCGCAGATTTCTATTTTGTCCTGGATCTCCAGGAAGATAATTCCAGCTGATGACTTGTGGAGCTTCCAATTCCCACCTTTTATTCTTTAGCAGGCAGTAGAGAAAAACATCTTCAACAGTTTAAAGCTTCAGTTCTTTTACTAGCCCTATTACTTGTCTCCAAAATATATTTCCCATCACTCATCCAACATAATTTCCCAGTGTTGGCGCAACGCAGTAGTAAAGCCTGTGGTTTTGCAGTACATTTCACATTCCTTGCATTTAAAATATTTGCTGCTGAAAACTGCTCTCTCAACAGTAATCCCATGGAAAATGTGCAATTAGTCAATAAAGTAATTATTTGCAAGGACTTTCACTCCATAAAACAGTGGAAAAGGTTGCTCTCTTCTCTGTCTCTCTCCATCTGTTTTCATGATAAATTTCAGAAGCAAGAGATATCAGAAATAGAACTCTGTATTTTACTTAATTACAATCAGCAAATTGTCCTGAAGTCACTGGATTTAATCTGATCTGTTCAATTATTTTAAAACAGGTGATGGGGATATTTAGTAGCTTTTGATAGCATCATGATGGTGATTTTGGCATACTTGAAATAACTTATCCAAGCTAGCAGGAACATTGCTTTGGTACCCTCATATAACTCAAGCCCTGCTGTTTTTCCTTCCAGAATACCCTTCACTGATTTTAGCTTTGATTTCTGCTACACTTAAAACAGTGTGAGACATGAATCTTTTCCAGGTTAATCATGCAGCCTTTGAGGTCTCTCATTTTCCTTTGGTGAGTTGAAATGTCTCTGGACAGTCCTAAGTGTGATGACCTTCAGATGTGCAAGCACAGTACAGAGCCAGCAGTCTCTTCAGGCTGTGGACTGCAAACCAGCGGTGGTGCAGACACCAGCTACAGGTCATTTGCATCTCCTCAGCAGAAATGTCTAACCCCTCAGTAGAATCTTATAGAAACTTTGGAATATAAGGGTTTCTGGGATTTTATGATGAATTGTGACAAATGGCAATGGGCCTTGAGGCAAGAGCATCCCCCAGGACATCCATCTCAGCTGTATTTGTAACCATTATACTTCTGGCACACCTGAACTGGTCCTCTTGGAGCATGGCATCAACATTACAATTGCATCTTCTTTACCAGTCACAGCTGACCTGGGTCTCAGCCTTAGCACTAGGCTCACCCTGAAAACAGCATCCCTAGCAGATATTGCCTACCCCTTGTGCCACTGCCAGGGACCAGTCTTTCAAACACAAATGGTTGATGTAGTTTCCCAGTGGTGTGAGGCAACCTGACAATCATTTAGGGATAAAAGGATAAAGCCCTGACAAGTGTGTGGTCTGGTCTTATATACTCCAGGGTCAAAACTTGGCATCAACACAGATACATCCACACAAAATGCTTTTAGCAGCACAAGTTATTTTGTTTTTAGTTCCCATAGGGTAATAAACTGTACTGGCAGAAAATACTGTCGTGCCGGTCTAATGCTTGGAGTTACAACTTTGGGAGACAAAAAGCTCATACCCCTATCAGAGTTACAGCAATTAAAAAACTGCAGTCAAGTGGAAGCCTAGAACAACATAAGCAATACATAAACACAAAAGCTGATGGTGTTTTGTTTTTGTGGACCTCAGGCCAGCTGGGAATGCACAAGGGAGGATCACTGGTGCCAACACCCTGAAACAGAGTTGCAGCTCTCCTGGCCACCTCCCAGCTTAATCACACACGCACATTTCAGCATTATCAGCACAGCTGTTTCTGCACCACACGGCAAACCAGCCTGAGGGTTAATTGGTTGAAAAATTAACCCAGAAAGTGAATAGAAAGTTGTGAGATCTTTTGCCTCAACTCACAGAGCTGTCACACACAAGCAGTTGAGCTGGCGCTGCTGGACAGTAGGACACTCCCTTTGGGGCAAATGATCATGTTTTGTTAGCAAAGGTTTTGCACTGTGAAGTCACAAGCTGAGATGTTGCCTTACCCCTATCATCATTTTGATGTGTTATAAGATGCATTGCTACTTTCTCATTATCCAGACATGGAACTACTTCCATTTCCACACTAACTGCCCCTTCCCCATGAAACAATGCGTGTTCATTGAGTTCTTTAGCACTATATAGACAGGCTTTCGTCACCACTTTGCATTTCATTGCTCTCCACATGCTTTCAAAATGGGACAGAACTTGTATATCCTTTTTTACACATTTTCCATTTAGCAGTTCAGGTACCACCTCAAGTACCGGGATGTGTATCACAAAGCTCTTAGAATATCAGTCAGCAAAACCTGTATATAGTTTCAGGCAATATCTGCCTTTCTTCTGTTCCTCTGTTATAGTCTAACCACAGTTTCACTTCTCAAAATCACTTCTACTATAGGGTCAGAAGACACTGGTAATATACGTGATTCCTCCTCCTCTCATCCTATGTGTTACATAGGTAAACAGAAGACAGACTGTCTTACCTTGCTGGGGTGCTTCCCGCCATTTTCAGTGCACTTCTCCCTGGGAACAGGGTTTGGCTGAAAGGATCCCTTTGCAGACCGCAGGCAGCACCTTCAAATTGCTGACTGTGGGAACACCGATATCTAACATCAGAATTGACCTGGGTGGGATTTAGAAACTGTTCAAACAATGACAAACTGCAGCAATAAAATCATAAGACTTCCAAAGCAACGGATGTGGAAATGCAGAAAGACAGGCTGCTTTTAGCCGCATTGGGAATTGGTGATTCCTACTTCTTTTAGAAGCTCTTTTAGGAACTTTAACCATGGAGTCTGAATCTCAGTCTTGGTCAACACATTCACCAAGCCAGTGTTACATTCTCCTTCTCTGGACTAGAGTCATTACCACAAATATTTGCTAACAATTCAAACAGAATAATCTTGGAATTCCTCTATACATCACACTGTTGTTCTAATTTTCATCTCATTTACTTGATCAGTGATTAAAGAAATAAACCTCTGAAATTCAATGGACTATAAGAAAAACACTTAATAGGGGCAAAATCCCACTTGAACAGTGCTGGCTATAGCTGCTAAGAAGAAGCCTCTAACTTCTGCTGTTAAATTCTGGAGAAAAAAATGTAAAAGGTGTTATGATTATCTGTCCTGTCTCCCTTCAGCAGATAGCTAAGCGGTACTGGTTATATTGTGAGGTTTCATGCTTTGGACTAATGCATATTTTTGTCTGTAAGTTAAAAGATTAAATAGATAAACAAAGCAAAGGACAGCAGGCCACCCCAGTGTAATAGAATAGAAAAGATAACAGAAGTCTCAGTACCCCTTGGGGTACCAGAATTTTTATAGCTTCCAGTACAGGTCTCTCACACCTTCCATTAACTTCAATGAGAATTGCAGGGTCTTAAAACTTCCCATTTTAGAGACTGGAGTCAGAAGCTTTCTGCATCACTAAAATTTTCGCCTCATATATGAAAGTGGCAGGTAAAATGCTGTATCACTCAGTAGGCAACAAATTCAGGTGTTACTTACCAAATACAGATGATGTCCCCTTGCAACATAGTGCAACAACTTCTTCAGTCCTCGGACAGCACCTGTGCCAGAAAGTTCATGAAAGGAAGTTTTCAGTAGCCTGAGGACTCTCTGAATCTAGAGAATAAGTTCTTGCTGGATTGAGGAAAGGATTTTTATTGGAAGTATTTCAGGATTTTAAAAGCAGCAGACACTGCTCAAAGTCAATGATAAGGAGGTTTGTGGTGATCACAAGTAGGTTTAGGAGCTACAGGGAGAACTTAGGGGCTCCCATCTGTTTTTTTTTTTTTTGCAGTTATGAGATAACGATTAACTTTTTTCTCTTTGCGGAGTGAATTAGTATTTGTTTTTAAACTCTTGGTTAAGTCCTCTGTTAACCTTGCTGCTTCTTGCCATAAATTTTGGCCCAATCATAAGGATGAGTAATGCTGCAAAACGATCCAGAATCATTCCTTTATCTCCCACTGAAGCCTGAAGGAGCTATCATATTGCAGATCTTTATTGAATCTGAAGGCATTTGAAGAAAGGTATTGGTGTCACTCTTTGAAAAGGATATTGGACAGTGAAAAACATGCAATTAAAATGTACATACCCATATGTTGACTCAAGTGTTAGTTTCTGATATTTGTGTAGGATATGACCTGGGCTAGTTCCGGTCTACTCCTGAGTAAAAGCTACTGAATGAATGTGCAGTAGCACAAAAATACCAAAATCAACAAAATCAAACCAAACAAAAAAGTGCTTTGTAATTTAAGTAGTCACTGAAAAGACAAGGTAAAGCCTGAGGATGTAGTTTAGAAAGAATTTAGGAGCTTTTCTTTCATCCCCTGGTTTTTTTTCTTACTGTGGTGGAAATACTACATCTAAGTATTGAATACAAACTAATTATTTCAGTTAAGTAACAAATAGCATGTCAGCTTGGCATGCTCTAGGAGTGTTTCACCAATATATTTGGTTTTCTTGTTGGAAGATATATCTAATACTAAAAATGAAAGTCCAGGGAAAAAAACTGCTTCATTACCATAAACCAGGCTGTCCCATACAGTGGGCAGAGCATGTTTCTCTTCCACCTTTGGTTCCCATGGCCCTGCACCAGAAGCAGCGGTGAACATGGAGCCCAGCACAGATCCTCCTGATGCCTGATTGCCCCCAGCACCAAGTGTTCTGGTCCGCACTGGTTTGAGAAGGGTTTGAAGGAAAACAAACTTACTGAGCAAAACCAAAATCAGTGTCAGTGAGACAGACAACAGGAAAAAGTGTAGAAGCATTGAAAACAAAGAACACAATGATGAAAAAAGGCAAAATCTTTATTTTTGGGGGTATCAGCCAGGTTTTAGGTGGTCCCCAGCAGCCTCACACATTTATATCTGTTTCACAAAAAATATCTCAAGAAATGCTCCCTTTCTTCCCAGACTTCTTTTCCTTTCTCATTAAAGGGAAAACCCACAATGCTATGATTAACACAAAGATAAACAGTATAGGAATATTAATGTGTTTTTCTAAACTTGAAGAAGCCTCAATTCATATCTTCAGATACCTGCGTGGTAGGTCACCTAGTTTCAGAATTTGGTCTAAAATTAGGAATCAAAAGGAAGATGTCAAAACCCAAACAAACTGGAATTCCAGATTTTAACTTCCCCAGAAGGAGTGTAGCCAACATCCCTCAAAGGCAGCAGCAGAGCATGAGAGTGAGTTCAAGGCATGTTTCAGGAAGAGGTGAATGCCAAAGCTCGGTTGTTTTGTACGTTGTTAACTCCTGCTTTAATTTCTGCACTCCAGGAAAATCCTCTTGAAACACACAATGTGTGTTGAACTGGGGAAAATTCCTGCACCAAAAGTAAGAGGGCTGAGGAGGAAAGTGAGTAGTATTTGTTCAACAGCAGCTGCTTGGACAGGGAGCAAAGGAAATCCAGAAATATGGAGGTTGTTTTTTGTTTGTTTGGTTGGTTGGTTGGTTGGTTTTTTTTTTTTTTAATTCTTAATAGGACAACTGTCCAACAGAACTTGAACCCACATGCTGGGAAATTTCATATTCTCTCTTCCTTCAGCACAGCCTTGTGCTAAGGGCTAGGGGTGCAGCAGGGTCCAGAGTAGCTGCTGAAGGGATGCTGGAGCATCCCAACTAGGTAGTGCCATGCAGCCAGGGACTAGCACACTGTCAGTAATGAAAGAACTTCAGGCTGTATTACCCCTAAATGAAAAACGACACTGCTCCTACTGCTGACAGCAGAGGACCTGAACGATCACAATTTTAATTGTGCTCACCATGCTGCAATTTAAAGATTTGAAGAGAAAGATTTCCAATCTGTCTTAGCTGACCCTGAGGCTGTACCTATTTCTGGTTCACTTTTGTGCACGTACCTTAGGTCAGATGGGTACAGAAGTCTCTCCCTCTCTGCGACCTAACTGCTCACACAATTTAATTTGTGGATTTGTGTTGACAGAATAAGAGGTCAGCTCCTGAAAACCCGGCTTTAATGCGTCCTGTTGACAGCTTCTCAGATATTGCCTATCTGCTACCCGTATCACAGCGCCTGTATTCTCTCCTCATAACAGTAACAAACCTCCCCTCATTCTCCAACCTGTCATCTTTTTGCCCTGTGAATTTCCAATAACGTCCTAAAAAATAGCAGAGGCTGAATGAAAGAGCTGAGAAAATACTGCAACCGATGCTATGCTCCTGCATAATCCCCTAAACCATGGCATATACTAATATAAATCTCTGCAACAAAACAGTACAGGTTTTCCCTTGTTTATTTGTTTGGGTTTCTCTTTGTCACTCCATGTATGTTAATATAAAAAACTGTAAGCAGCAGTACACGACCAGTGCATTACTCTCAGCTAATGCATGCCTATGAGACATTCCAGCTGCTCCTTCAACCTGAGCTGTTTTGTAATGCATGTGAACCTTGTTTGAGCTGGCATGATATAGTATCTGGAAGAGCAATTTAATGCAATCTCTCATCTATTTCACTGATTGCAACCATTTAGTGCAATCTTAAAGAAAGATGATTAGAACTCTCTGGTTCTTAATGTTTAATTTATTTACATTCATGTCTGCTAGAGAGCCGTTTCATTCATCTCCTAAATGATAGCATAAAATCATTGAAAAATGATGTGCAATAAACATTATTATTATACTGCTGTCCTCACTAGCAGATAACAACTGCTGTCATTCGTAACACTGATTGACCTATATGGCACAGCTCTTTAAATTCTAGCCATAATAAAACACATTACAGGCATAACAGTTCTGTATTGATGCCTGGCACAATAACAGGTTTTTAGTTAAAACAGAATTCAAGCAAGACTGGCATTTCTGTGCAGGTAGGTTGAAGCGCAGTCGCTCTTCGAAAGAAAACGACCTAACACATAAATGTCATATTAGCTGAAAAGAAGAGGTGAATTTTTGGAACCATGACTGCATCCTAATTGGCACTTCTAGTGTTGTTGCCGGGTGCAGAGGCATTCATATTAAGCTGAACAAATGCCACATTTGCATTTCCGATAAGTGCTAGCATTTTTCACATTTCTCACGCATCTCTTGTTTAAATAAGCATACCTGAAAAGTTACCTAAATTAGCCTGCCAAGATAGCTTACCATCTCATTCTCATTTGCTGAATTGTGGAATTTTTATAATAATAACCTTGATTCAAGATAAACAACTCTGCCAACAACATTTGAGGGATTAAAAGAGGAGCAACATCAAAAGTTAAAGTGGCTGTGATGGATATCTTCTAACAAAGCAGCAGACAACAAACTGTGCCAACAAACACAAAATGCTTAACGAAGTTTCAGTAAATGGAAGTATTCATGAATGTAAAACTTTTTTTTTTTAAACATAATTCAGTTATTTTGTGATTGCGGTGTTGCAAAATGTTGTTGCTTTTATTTGGCACAATGATATTAGTCATATTATTACTTCTTTCTAAGGTACTGCACTATTATAAAAGATGGTATACATTTTTCTTGATCGAATCAAGGTATTGAATAATTGAAAGCTCTTCCTTTCAGCTGTGCAGTGTGCCTTCTAAGTTTCCAGTTAAAAAAAATATTGGAAGTAAAAAATAAGTTACTCCTATATAATGTATGTATACATACATACATATAAATAAATAAATAAATGTATAATGTTTATCTCACATTTCCCTCCAAAACACAAAGCTGATTAGACCTACCAAAGTGTTCCTCTAATAAGGAACCTGGAATCGAAATGGATCTCTCATTCAGGAAATGGGCAATTTCCACTTACACAAATTAAAAAAGCACGTTCCTTTTCTTGCAGTCCCAGCATCGACAGAGACAGACAGAGAGACAGAGGGCTGGATGGACTCTCTTCTCTTCACATCACACCACATTATCATTTGAATGGCTTGCCGGGTTCCAGCCTGTCACACATGAACAAACCCTGGACGCCAGTGAGGTTGCACAGGTGTCACTGCCCTTTGCCACCCAAACTGACATTACCAGCGATTATCTAGGAAGGCTGAGCCTATATCCAACTTTAGACTGAACTTCCACAGCGGAAAAGTAAAGGAACAACCCATCCTATCTGATGCAGGCTGAAAATACTGCACATGAAATTAGTCAAGTCAAAAAAAAAAAAAAAAGAAAAAAACAAGCCAGAATCCACTTTAAGTTCCTTTTCAGAGAACAAGATAATGCTAGTAAAATATGAATACTTAAGAATTCACAAAGGACTAAATCAGAGTTGTTAAATAGTTCTCACCAGCATTCTTCACTATCGCCATACTTAATTATTTTATCTTTATATTTGTTGATATTATTCCCATATATACCTGTGCACATATACACAGAAGGGGGTGAGGGAAGAATCTAGAGAGAAAGCTGGTGAGCTTGCAGATCATGACAGTGGTGACATGGGAGCACAACCACAGGGATCTCTTAGGACCAGCCTCAGCTCTGCAGAGCGATGGCTTTCTGGGAGGGTACAGACCCCATGAGTCCGTAATCAACCACTCCCAGGCAGGAAGGGGAAAGATCTTCTAAAGCAGCGATCTCTGCTCTTTCGTAACCAAAATCCCATACATCCTTTATAAGTTATTTTTCCGTGGCATAGCTCTTGAACGATCAGCCTCTTTGAATGGAAACACAGCTACTTATCCAACTGTAAGAAAACTCATAAATCCCAAACAATATGCTCCAAACAGCAGTCCAGTCTCGATGACATAAAAGGGCATTGGCTTTTCCTTTTAAATTTGTGTTTTTCTTACCAAATTTCACGGCTTCCTCTTGAAATTCAGAGTATTCCCTTCTCTAAATAGCCCTTTTTGGGATTGCTGGAGTTGGAGGTTTGGAGAAAAACCTTTTCAGGACATGGTGCAACTGCTTCCCTTTTCTAACCGCGGAAACAAAACTCTTCAAGGCAAGCAATAGGGGGCTGTGGCACCTTTCAAAATTCATGTCCAACTTAGATTGCCCCAGCTGAAAAAGAACAAAACAAGAAATGTTTATCTAATGTCCTCCCAATATAACTAGCTGCTATATGCTAGTCTGAGGTGGCTGGGGTAGTAGGGCATGAGGCTCTGAGGTATTTTTGGGTTTTAGTTCTCTGGAAGTTCTTTAAAATCTAATAAAACCTTCCTGAAGTGAACCAGGAACACAATGACCTGCTATAAGTGCAGTAGAACAACCCCATCACTGCCCAAGGAGCGTTTGTTCTACTGGAAGCTTCACACATTTCTAGTGAATTTTGAACAACATTCATGACCTTAGATAGAGATTAAGAGCCCTTCCCCACTTTCCTCCACTTTGCCTGAAAGCAGCAGCTACCCCAGCTGTGCTGTCTCTCCAGCACGGTATCCACATGGTCACCAAGAACAGCTTTCAACAGCCAGACAGGTGTCCTTCCTGGAGAAATGAAGCTGTGCTAGATACTGTAAAATTAGGAGCAGGCAATGTTTGGTGTTTAAAAAAATCTGTTTCCCTGGTTTTCATCAGCCATTATCATTGCTACCTGCACCCAGCTAGACTAAAGCAGCCTGATAGCTCCAGATATGCCTGTTCCTGCTTTGTCATGCCAGCACAGGGCAAGAAAGTGGATTCAAAAGGTCTGGGATGCCCACTCTACCAATCAGGAAGACTCCATTAATTCTATGTGATTGCTACTACCCTGAGTACTACCCTAATTGGTAGGAGTGTGAAGTGGGCTTTCTGGTAAAAACAGGTTTTGGTGTCAGGTTAAAAAACAAACAAAACAAAACAAAAGCAAACAAACAAAACCAAAACCAAACCACAATACAATAGGTTTGAAATACGTACAGTATCCGCCAGAGATGGGGCAGAAGTGGAGGCAGCCATTAGTCAACCAGTTTTCTCTGAACTGGCAAAATCCAAACCAGGGATGTACCAGGCAAGTGGGGACCCTCTCTGCACCCAGTCTCACACAAGGGGCATTTATCCCTTTAGCTGCCTTTCCATCCTTCCTGACTACTTCATGTATGGGCATATGAACAGGTTAACTTTTGGCAAGCTATCTCAATTTTTAAAAGCTGTAAATGACAACACAACTCTTAAAAGAACTGCAGGCTTACCTGAAGAGCAGCAAAAACACCAGCGGATGAGTCAGGGCAAATCATGTCACACTTCCAATCACTTACTTGCACAGTGTAATTTGCTCCAGGTTTATGACTTCGGTGTCAGCTCCTTGCTCAGGGGTGCCTAGTCTTACAAAGTCTGAGCTAGTAACACAGCAGGATTTAATGCCGATAACTATACCTCCCAAATCCTTGTTATGTCTGTGCTGTGGATAGCACAGGACAGAGCAGGGAAAAGGCAGCAACTACACTTTTAAGCTCCTTTTGAAGCTTCTGGTATTTCATGGTTATCCAAGTGCCAATTAGGACTCTGATTTAAAGTTTCAGCAGTCCCCAAGGACAATAGCAGCCACAGCAGAAAAGTAAATACTTGAGTTCTCCTTTGCCTTACACTGATCAAGGAAACATTGACACCAATATGTTTTCCCATTTCTTTGTTACTATTATTTGCAACCGAAAAATAACTTCTAGCCAAAAGACGAGTCAGGCAGAATGGTGAACTGGGCCCAGTGTGTTTTTGTTCTTAGGAAAAAAGCAAAAATTATGATGTTGTGCCAACCAGAATAAGGCTACAAGAGTCAGCCTACATGGATAATTTGTTTTATCTGGTTGTGTCTTACACTGTGCACACAAGCAGAGCAGTCCCTCTTATTACAAATTTGGCCCATTTATTCTCCATGTTTCTTTAGAAATTATTGAGAAAAGTAGGCAAATTATGGTCCTGGAAATCTACATGGTTCTGTTTTGTACAAAGCCTTGTGACCTTTTTCTGCTCTCCAATAACTACAAAGTGTCTTGCTTTTAAAAGTTCAAACTTGTCATGTTGACAATCCTTGACGATGACAAACACGCACCATATATTTGAAAGATATTGGTTGGAAAATTAGAATAATATTAACATTCAAATTGATTAACCTTTTCAGGGATGTTGTATTACACTGGCAGAAGATGGGTTGAATATCAACTGTACTACTTCTGGCGTACGACTGAAGTGCTCTAATTTGCCACTCCTACAGACACTCATTTCCTCCCTCTGGCTCAGGAAGAAAGCTGACCCCCTCATGGTACCTTCTGCCTCTTCCACCGTCTCCTTTAACATACTTTATGGCATGACACACACCTTCAAACCACCACCATCCAAGCAATGGTGCCAAGGATGGACGACTATGGTAGCAAAGAACCTTTGGCAATCTGCCTACGTACTTACAGTTTCTACTTCTGGTTGGCTGTTCGTCAGAGCAGCCCACAGGTATGGTCTCACCTCAAGTGCTGGGGCTCAGCCCAATGAGCTTCCCTGTGTGACTTCGCCATGGCCACAGGCAGCACTGGGCATGGCTGGCAGGGGATGCTGCCAGCTGCTGCTTCCCACAGAAGACCTGCATTTGGCTTTTTGAGTGCACCATTGGTGTTTCAGTGCAAAGGCAGCCACGTCAGCTTAAAGGCAATTGCGTGAGTCTCACTTCTCTAGCAAGCCAGGGAAGGACCAACCTGCTTGAAGCTATTCCCCAGCGAGGCACAGAGTCCAGCTGGAAGCAGAAAAGCCTTCATTATGCAGAACTAGAGGATCAAAATGGTGAAAATTGCTAGTGAAGATATTTTGTAAAGCCTCTAAGATTTCTGAAATTCACCACAAAAAGTAATAAAGGTATTGGCATATCTGCCTTTCAGTCTGGTTACCAGCTTTTCAGTTGTTACGAGCTTTGATTAAAAAGAATATATATATATAATATATATATATATCTATTTAAGAAAAAGTTCTTAAATTGCTTCTTTTAGAGACAACTGCATCTCCTTTCCTCTTAAATCAGTGGCCAGGAGGGTAAAATGAAGAATGAGAAATCTCAGGTGCCCAAGAAAGGCAATGAAATTTGGTATCCATAGTGGTAGGAAATTATACATTTTTCTTCATTTCCAATTCTGAGTCCATGTGCAAGATGGAACTCACACTGCAGTATGGGGTAATATGAACCAAAAGAGCAAATAGCAAGAATGAACACATCTTGCTAAGAGAAATAGGAATTAATGAATGGGAGCTGCCCTGCAGAAAAAAAATGTAAACTGCAGCAGTTTTATTGATATTGTATGCCATGAAATAAGGACAATCTGGTGTAGATAGACAGGGAGTGATAGGGTACATTAATTCCAGTTGGAAAACAATCTACTTATCATAGACAACCTCTTGTTCTTTAAATCTGAAAATGTTTTACATCTAGATTTGTGCTGGTTACAGTATCCTCTGTAAATGGACAAATGATACCATCACCTAGAAAGCAGCATACAAGGAAACAGAGCCTTGGCTAATAGCTATACCTTAAAAAAACAAACATTAAGATGCAGGAGAAACCTCGCTAGACTTAAAGGGCATTCAGCTTCTTCTCCAGCAATTGCCTTCTCAGGCTATAAATTGTAAGAATGGGAACAATCGGAATCTGAAAGTGCTTTTACGATTACCACTTACTGTTTGTGGAGCTGGTATGTTTTCAAAGGTATCACCATTACGATGGCAAACTCTGATTAAAAAGACGAAACGTATGAGTTCTATTTATAAGTAATACTAAGTAATCTCCAGCTCCTTTTTATTGCACATAAAAGCTAGATTAGAATTTAGATATTCTGTTGTTAAAGCTGCTGTTATAAGCTGGACCAAAATATTAAAAGAATGTTAGCCTAATCATATATAAGCCACTAAAAGTGTGTAGAGTTCAGATCTTGTTTCTATTTAAACAAGTAAGTTCTTTTCCCCTGGCTTCTAGAAGAAGAGTTGAATCTGGGAACTGTGTAGGCAGCAACTCATCCAGTACAGGTCATCTCTCTTCCGTGTAGCTCAGCTGTCAGTCTTCACCCTCTTGTTCTCGTTCAGCCTTTCGATGGGCTCCAGCAATTTAGCAAAAAGATTAGAGGATTAAGAGGACATAATTTCCTCACTGTGCTAAACACCAGGGTGATGTAGGGAAAGCCTAAGGAACTCCATCCCCAGTCTGCGGCATTATTAGAAGATGCCTCTTCCTAATCTCACAAACAAATCACCTACTAAACCGTAACCAACACTACACACCAACTGCTAAATGTACCATCTCGTTTTCCTCTCATAATTCCTGAGGTACTTCCATATTGTCAATTCTTCTCTAATCACAACAATGGTAGCTGTCTCCTGCTGTATTTACATGTCAGTGTATTTGTAAATGCTTAATAATTTAGGCCCCTTCTGACTGACCGTATTCTAAAACATTATCTTCTGTGAAGGCCATCAGAGCTTCTTTCATTTTCTGCTGTTGCAATAGATTTGCTCTTCTACCTCCTTCTTTGTCTTAAATTCTTACTCTATCTTCCACCCTTGTCTGCTTCCCAATGACCATATATAATCTCCCCTCATAAATATAAGAAGAATAACCATAGAATCCAGTGCAGTGCCCTTCCATCTAATAGCAACTTAAAGGGGCTGAGGATCAATATGCATATAAGCAAACAGCACTATGCCCTACTTAGACATCCTATGGCCTGATGGTCTCTTGCCCCTCAAAAAAGGGAGGATAGGAAAAATATAGCACCTCTGCATCACTGAATTGCAATGCCTCCAAAGAGCCTCCAGTCTTTCATTAGGTCATTTTGACAGTGAAAATAACATTTCTGGTATTCCAAAACAGGTAGTAGAAATTAGCATACTGTTCCCATCCATCAATATCATCATGAACTGAAACTTTCTTATTGCAGATATTTCTCTTCTTTAAATGAAGAGGCCACTTTCAAGATACTCTGACCCAGGACATCAAATTTCCTCTCCATTCCTCTGCCAAGACTGCAAAACCCCATCAAACCTTACCAGCCCACACCAAGGCCTCTGTTTTGTGGGTGCTGCTGAAATCCCTACCAGACATCTGGTATCTTTCTGCAGTGTGTGGTGCTTAATAAACAGCTTCAAATAGTGTTCCATGAAGTACTCCTGACACCTCAGCTTGTAACATTCCGTGTGGAAACAGGTCAAATTCAGTTCCATTTCTTCCCCATGACTACAACTGGACATCCACCCAATATTGCTGTGAACTGCAGGATGGCAAGGCACTTTTTTTGATTTGCACTCGAGACAAAGTTGGACAGAAACTTTTTGCTACTCCCTCCATGTTCCCCCCCTGCCCAGCACTAGCAGTTGCCAGCACATACAAATATCTGGCTTCTAGTCCAAAATCACCCACTGCTCTTCTGAAAGCATCACTGAAAGCAAAAGTACTGTGAGTATACTCCCCCCATTTATGCATTATGTACAAATGCAGCATATTGTTATTATTCCCCTGCATGTTTTGATATAGAAGAATGTAGTGCAAGAAAGGTGTATATAAGTCCTTCCTTTCATACTTGTATAGCTTTCTAACCCACTCAAAGCAGCAGTCATAGCACATTCCCTGCCACGCAGAACAAGGCTAGTGCTCACCAGAATGACAGTACCTGTGCAATTCCCAAGGCACCAGGGATTTGTCTTCCTCCTTTGTTGTTGCTGGGCTGGAATGAGACATTTCTTGTTTTCAGTGGGTGGGAAACAAAACCTCCTTATTTCTTAGACCTCTATTAATACAACATACTAAAATCTCACTTCAATGGGCAGGACATCTGGGGTTACATATCAGCAAGGTTGTAAAAATATTTTGATCTTCTCTGTCAAACTTCTTTCTGGATGAAAGCTACACAGAAGTTTCTGTATGATCTGTAGTGACTTCCTGGATATTTTTTATTTATATATATGAAACTACTGACATCTCTATGTAGCAACAGATACAGCTTACCTATTTCTAACAAATAAGACTGTTACTAGATGTATACTATGAATTGCCTGGAGATACTACCGCAGGTCTGTATGTTTTATCATGCAAGTTGAAAACTAAATTGTTTTGTTCCCTTGTTGACTGCAATACACACAAGGAACTTTGTAAACTCCAAATTACAGCTGCTGAAATTTTTCACATTCCCTAGTCAATTCAACGAAAAGAAAATGGATTCTTGAAATCATTATAATCTGAAGCAACCTGGAAAATATGTGAGTGGAACTGATGGAATGGTGGAGGAAGGAAGAAAAATGCACCAAGACACATATAGCAGAAACACATCTTCCTTGAAGTTTTCTGCTTACATACGCATTGATGGAGAGGGATGCAGCAGCTGAGGCAAATGATATAGTGTAAATCTGAAATCAGCTATGCTTGGTATGCTATGTAATGACAAGGTTTCAAACCTACATTAATGGCCCTCACATATCAGTTTTGATGCCAGCTGTTGAAACGCTATGGAATCACTAGAGGTCCAAATGTCAAAGCACAAACAGACAAAATTACAGATGATAATTGCAAAATTGTCTTAAGAAATTAAGATTGAAGTCTCAGGAGCTCAGCAAAGTTGCCAGACTGTGCAGCCAAAAGCATTCTTCGAGCCAAAAGAGGAAGAGTCTTCAGTCTCTACATTTGTGAAAGAGACGGTATTCCACCGCATTTTGCAACAGCTGCCTGAAAGTCATATGAAATGAGAAAAATATGGAGATGTTAAGGATCAGTATCTGCAGTTAACATATTTTCTTACATTCCATTATGGACAGCAAATTCTTTTTTCGGCTGGCTGAAAATCTGAAGGAAAATTTTAAAGAAACTAAAGAACATATCAGCTCCAAGCATTCAAAAATCACACACAAATGCATGCCCTTCAAGAGTCATAAATTCAGCTTAAACATCTGAGATGAAGGCTTATTCTCAGAGAAGTAGATGGCAGATTTGGTTTCAACAGAGTATGGATTCCACTCTGCCAGATTTCTTAAAAAGCTTCAGGATGATTTTATTTGCAGGTCAGGTTTTTAAGCCTGCAAGGTGCATTCAAGTTACATTTTCAATTTTTTTTTTTTTTTTTTCCTGTAGAAGAGCTAAAAAGAACCACTGAGATTTTGGAAGAACTGAGAATCTCATTTTTTAAAAAAATAAAGAGGTACAGACTTGGAACTTTAAAATATGCCGCATTTGAGATACACAGCGAGGCAAAAATTCCACAGTTCAGGGCTGTCCACCTAGTTAATCAGCTTTACCAGGAAGGAAGAAATCAACTCTGCTGAAACCTGGATGTTTGTTTGTTTTGGTTTTGTGCCCTTTTTTATATATATATATATATATAATAATGATTTCTAAATTAACCTGATAAAATAACTACTGAAGTTTAATTTCAAGAAAAGTAATTTTAGAGTATGATAAAGGAGCCCCTTTCCTGACCTGGTATGTACCAGGACCTGGAGTTCAAGAAATCAGCAACAAATTCTACCACCCATCTTACCAAGACAGGACTTCTCATGGGGATAGAATGTCTTCTATCTAGGCAGGTCATTTTTGCCAGCAGCTTTTCTGAATAAAAGTTGTGCAGAGCTAAAAATAATAAATTATAGAATCGTAGAATGTCCTTAGTTGGAAGGGAACCACAAGGATAACCAAGTCCAACTCCTGTTCCTGCATCGGACAACCCCAAAATTCATGCCATGTGTCTGAGGGCATTGTCCAGTCTCTTCTTGAACACTGTCAGATTTGGGGCCATGACTGCCTCCCTGGGGAGCCTGTTCCAGTGCTCCACCACCCTCTGTGTGAAGAACCTTTTCCTAATGTCCAACCTAAACCTCCCCTGGCACATCTTCCTGACATTCCCTCAGGTTCTGTCATTGGTCACCAGATAGAAGAGTTTGGTGCTTGCCCCTCCTCCCCTTGCGAGGAAGCTGTAGACTGTGATAATGTCGCAGTCTCCTTTTCTCTAGGCTGAACAAACTAAGTAACTTCAGCTCTGGACACAAAACCCCAACTTGTTATATTTATCAATGGTCAGATACAGTCACAAGGATTACGATTTGTATAGAGTAGTCAAACTTAGAGAACACAGGAGTGCAATGGGCTCTAATATATTTTTGTTGAGAATATAAACTCTGTGCACAAACACACAAATTTAGGTCATTCCAACCTACCAAATTGGAGTTTTCGTAGGCCATTAAGAACCAAACAGACAATATGTCTTCCAAAAGCTCTCAAAAGACAAAGCAAACCATTAACAACAAAAAACAGCAACAACAACAAAAACACAAAAAAACCCAGGGAAACATTTTAATTGGTCCACCCAAAACATTACTTGTCATAACAATTTAGAGTGGCCGACAGGGAAATGAGGAAATACAAGTCCCCCAAAATGTGCTCACACTGACTGCAAGATGCACTAGTAACTCGTAACTGTGCTGTATTGCTTCTCTTTTCTGTTTTACAATTTCTGCTTTCCTATTTCCCAATAAATCTGATTAAATTTTGCTTGCTTAGTGAAGGGCAAAGGAAAGAGGAGATGTAACTGGTTGGGATTGAAAAGAAAACCAAGGAAATGAAAAAGGCAAGAAATAGAAGTTGGGTTATTTTAAAAAAAAATAAATCTGTACCTTATGACATAAAGCTGTGCAACTTGAAACAGAAAGGGTTTTGGAAAAGCTCAGAACAAATACTGTAAAGCAAAGGAAAAATACAGCTCCAGATAAAACATTTTCCTAAGCTCTGCGCACAGATTACATTGTAATAACATAAGCAGAGGCAGGGGCTGATTTTTAAAGTTACCTGTTAGACTCCAATCTAATCAGCCATGTAACTAGCTTAAAAATTTGGAAGCTTTTATCCGCTTTGAAGGGTTACAGAGTTAGACATCAGTTCTTCACACTGATGCATAAGCTTTTCTGTCATGACCGCTGAAAAGAGTTCTTCTGAATACCCTTCAGACACTGGCATAGAGACCCAATACAGAAAGTAGGGGTTTTTTTTGTTTTAATCCCCTGAACAAGAAATCCCAGACTGAGAGGGGAAATGAAACTCAGTTTTAAAACCCTACATTTGTCCAGGGTGCAATGTTACTGTCAATTGGGTTGATGGCTGACCTGTAAAGGAATTTGTGAAGGATTTTTAAAAAAACCTCAAATCTAATAAAGAAAAATTCGCACCGCTTGATCAGGTTCATCGCCACACTTTTTAGCTGACTACTCCATATGATCTTTTGTCTGTCTCTACTCCTACCCGTCTGTTCAGATGGAACAGTGCCCACTCGCAAATTGGACAGTCCCTGCAGCAGAGATGCCAGATGCAGAATGAATACTTGAACAACAGGAAAAAAAAGCATCTTACAGACGCTTCTGACTGCCAGTGAGACACAGCTGCATTGCAGAAAGCACAAAGAAAGAAAGAAAGAAAGAAAGAAAGAAAGAGAAAGAAACCCAAAACAAACACCAAAATAAACCAAAACACACACAGAAAAACCAAAACAGAACAAAACCACAAATGCTTCCTCCCCCCCCAGTCAAAACAAGAAAAACTGTGGCTAACTTTTCAAAATATGGAGCTGAACTATGGTTGCAAAGTAGACAATTGCCTCCACGGTCATGCATGCAAGTGCATCGGCAGGCCAGCAGATATTGGCAGCACAAGGTTAGTAAGAGTTAAGATATACTAGATGCATAAATCAAATAAAAGAAAACTTTGAAGTGGGTCAGCTCAGGGGGTGCATTATTTTCAATGTGCATCTCAATATCGGAGGAAGCCCTGGCCAACAATTGTTTCTCACCACTAACATTTCTCATGGGTTTTGCTGATAATGTAGCGATAGGCTGCAAACACTGGGTCTGAGAAGTAACTTTTTCTGCATTTTTACCGCACTAGAGGCCCATGAAATGTCATTTGCCCATATATTTATTTCATCAAATGTTGATATTGACATTTTGTTCAAATCTATACCAACCCACAGCCTGCTGAAAAGCCCAGCAGCTGCTATTGCTTCCCCTCCTCCACTACAGTTTTAACTCTAGGTCCTTTTGCCTTAAATTGCTATGAAAACAAAGGAATAGAGAATACAATTTTAAACAGGGAAGAGTTATTAAATGCTAAATTGCCACTAGTATAAGTCATTTAATATTAATAACTTCACTTCGTAATTAACTTTGCATAACAATAGTAGCTGGATATCCTCATACTGTGATAAGCAACAGGCTTCTCTGCCCTGGAGACAATACAATCAAAACTGACAAAAGAGAAAAAAAGGATAATGTACGGAGAGATTAAGTGAATGGCCAAGGTCACACAGACCATGTGCCATAGAGGCTGGAGCTGAACCTGAAGGTTTGGAGTTATGCTGGCAACTGCTATTATTTTAATGTTCCTAAAAGAAACAGCTCTAAGACAGCACAGCAAATAAAGGTGTATTACAGATCTAACTCTCACCTGAGGATTAGTTATCCCTGAGGTAAACCAAATCGACCAGCAGAGCAGGGTCTGATCCATCTGTAGTTTAGGAGATGGTCCTTCCTCAGCCACAGCTCTACAGTGAACGCTAAAAAAGTTAACAGACATCTTTGGTGGCATCGTTTAATGTGATGTTTTGGGCTGACCCTGTTATTAAATGCTACTGAGACAATGTGAAAGTAGATGAATGTCACAGCAATGTTAACATGGAGTGATGTTAATGTTTATTAACCTAAATATCTTTGGGGAGCATTAAGGAATAAAAACAGCTGGGTGTCCTGCAAAATCTTTTTCACTGCCAAAGCCTTGTCTCAATTGACTGTTTGCCACCGTGAGTGTCAACTACATCATTTCTGGGTTTGTCCCTGAATGTCTAAGCATTTTAAATATCCAGTGAGATAACAATACTTCTTTATTTACGTGAGGACAAAGAAAAGACGGGAAGGGGTGGCACTGCTTGTCTGCTTTTTTACTGCTGAAGTATTAGCAGGTTATCAGTATCTCTAAACGCTATTGCAATTTGATTTTGAAATTAGTTTCATTGCTGCGCTTTTCACCTCATTTCTCAGAAGATTTGGAGTCACATTCTCCATTGATTCTGTTTCTCTGACGCTATGGATATTGAAGAGATACTTCGGTTCAGATGTAATGTTCACTAAAAACTCAAGAAAATCTCTGCACACTTTCTCCATCGTTTTGTTTTGATCAATCTCCCAGATGATCTATCATCTACTCAACAAGTTACATAAGTAAACATGGTAGTGATTTTTAGTATATTTGTGGAACTATCCAAGTATATCATGAATTACAATAAAACCATGCCCTTCTTTTGAAGCACATTTTCTAATCACATCCCTGGCTTTGGGCAGTTTTCTCTGCTTGCAAAGGAGGTGACGGCTTGTAGAAAATGAGTTGTTTTTCTGCATACCACAGAAAAGCACTAATTCTGGTGAGCTCTCTGTCCTCATGTTGCAGCTGCTTGCCTATTTTTTTTTTTTTTTTCTTTCCACAGCAACTCATAGGTAGAGGAATATCTGTGTTACTGCACCAAAAAAATCTATGAAATGCATATATTTTATTACATCTTCATCACTTATCCATAAAAATCATGTCTTCACCTGTCACTGTATTTCCACCACTGACAGAAAGGTTTTATTCAAAGTGGATACCCTAAGAAAGAAGCTTCTGCCATAAAGCTCTTCACTTAACCAGCACTTAACCAGTGTCTTCTGATAACTACCTTCAGAGGGACTACTAAAAGTTGCAGGTAATATTACACTGATATTACTCTGTATCACATTATAATGAATCACCACAAAACAAAAAGACGTTCTTCTTTAGCCCATACAGGCATTATGTGCACAACACACATCGACAGTAACTTCACCGCACTGACATATTAATTTCCTTGGTACCGGATTATATTTAAATCTAAATCACTCACATAAATAACTAAATAAATAAATAAACAAGAGACCAGGGAAGAATCCGATTATTTGTAAATGAGAAACTCTGCTAGTGATATCACTAGGTCAACCAGGAGCAAACTGAGGCCTTTCAACTTGAATTGCCTGATCTGAGGTGAGTTCTCATTTTTAATGAGACATTTACTAAACTTCTGCATATATACAGAAGGCTAATTTACTTCTGGAGAGATCAGTCATGTTACCATCTCAATCTAATTAGAGCAAATTGTCTTTAAAATAATATTGATTTTAGACTAAAGCTTTCCATTGTGTTACCAGTAGGCAGTGTTTCCCTTATATAACCTTGGTGACAGATAATGTCAAATTCAACAAAAAACTATTTATTAAAGAGCATTGTCAAAGTAATTTTTACTCTTAAAAGAGAAAATTAGTTAAATTGTGCTAATTTCTCTGTCAAATAAATACAATTCATTCTGTTAAAAGGGGAAAAGTCGTACACCCTTTCTTTTTTTTCTTTTTTTTTTTTTTTCTCATTCGTAATGTTTCAGAAATGTTAGAAGATGTTTCTGCTGAACAGATAAGTTTTCTTTGTTTTTTACTGTACCTTCAGATCATGGTTTGACTCCTGTGCTCTGTGTCAAAATGAAACATCTTAATGTTCACTTTCCATGTGATTGTTCTCAAAGGTAGATAGAAACCAGCATTTACCCATCTGGTATTGTGTCCAGTTAAGAATCTATTTTCTTTTTCCTAAAATGTACTTTTTCCAAAATAAATTCATTCTTCTGAAAAGGACAGGGTAAACCAGTACAACTTCCAGAAAAGGAACCCTTCAATCACCCAGAGCACATGAAATATGGAAAGTTAAAGTATGGCACATTTATGAGCAGAAACTCAAGTGTTTCTTGCCAAACAGTTTGAAGCAATGAGAGAAGTTGCTTCAGTGCATCAGGAGAAGGGCCGTGGAGCTCCTCCCACTTCTGTCTTTGAAAGTACAGCCAACAGGTGCAAACGGGCAACTGAAGGCTGGTACTGGGCTGAGATGATTTATTCACACCAGATGCCTACAGAAGGATTGCAGGTGATCAACAAAGATACTTGCCCATGATTGTAAATAAGCCTTGATTTGAAGAAACAGACAAGCAGAAGCAAAAAATGTCTACTGGACCACTTGCAGTTTTGGTAGTCAGCAGCCCAGGCTGTGAATGAACATTAAAAAAATGGTGGTGTTATGACCAAGTGGTGTGTCATCTTTCACTAGCCCCAAGACAAGGAGTGTAAGGAATCCACAAAAATCTCCTCACATGGATGGAGATAATGAGACATATGGAAAATGGCAAGCAGTAAAGAGGGAATAACATTTGGCTTGACTCTAAATAAAACTAAGAAACTAAGACAAAAAGAAGCAGTTTTCAGAAGTATGTTTGCAAGATCCCCCATCTTGAAGCTATTTTATGCATTCAAAACATGTCTATACCTTGAGCTACACTCATTGCAGTAGACTGTAATAGCTGCACTCTTGCAGGTAATGGGGAAATTCCAGCTATTTTGGTAATTTTGTTTTCAGTTTATCATGGTTACAAGCCATATTTTCTTGCCACAGTCTGTATGAATGATTGAGAATGTTGACAATTTTACACTTAGTATCATTTTGGGTGTTGTTTTCTTGGTAATACAGGAACTTACTCTAATAAAAACAGTCAATCTGTATTGGATGTTTCTATTCAGTAAAGTTCAGTGGGTAGCTGGTTCCCTAGAGAGGATCTGGAAAGCTATACCTGGCTCAAATGAACATATACAGTTTACCTCTCTTTAATGAGGCCCTAAATTTACCATGCATTTGGGGAAAAAAAAAAAAAAAGTTAAGGGAATGTTTTTATATTTTTCCATGCCTGATCACCTGTAGGAGTTACACAAGAAACATTTCATATGACCAGGCTACATATTGCTTCAGTACAAACAGGTGCCTGACCACAGCCACACTACTGTAATCAGTGCTCAGGACTGAGATGGAGAACTGCATAATTAGCACAGAGAGGATGTACCTGGAGGCAGGGACAAGAAATATTATCTTCAAAGTTCTTCTGGTATACCAGCGTCTGATTATTGTTAGTCCTCATTCTCATTGGTCTCATCTCTTCCTTCACACACACTTATGGGCTTCATGGATATAAGCCAATTCCAAAGGTCATTTGTCATCCATTAATAAACAAATTAATAAATAAAAAAAATTCAGTGGTGCATTCCTCTTAAAAAAGATTCTTGGCAGAAAACAACATTTGATTATAGCTCTGCTATTTAATTAGGATGGCTTATCATTATTTTATGTTTTTAAAAAAGTCCTAGAAAGTCCAAACACACTGAGTCACATCATTAAAATTATATTATGCTACAAATAAAAAAGAACAGAAGAGCCACTAAAAGCAGAACCCTTACCTGGCCCTTGAAGTCTGTTTCTATGTTTGACCACTTACACCCTGAATGACTGGCTGAGCCACCTAAGTCCTCTAGTCTTGTAATACTGAATAATGACTAAGATTTAAAAATCTAGCCCTTAGGTGCTAAATCTATCATAAGCTGTAACTTCACCCGTGCCCAGTATATTTTCCAGACTTTACATACTTTTTTGCCAGTCACTGATTATGAGCAACAGGTCTAATTAATTTCTATGAGTTTTTGCTAAATGCTAGGCGATCCATTACACAAAATTTCAGAAAAATTAAATAAATGGTCCAGATCCTCAGTGGACTCTACTTCTGGTTATAATTTCCAAATGATAGCCATGCAGGCTTAAGCAGGCAATCTTTTCTTGAGAGTAGGAAGAAAACACCACCTGCAACATGTTCAAACCAACTCCTGTCCTGTGCCAGGAGTCCCACTGGGGCCACAGACTGTTAGCCAAATTATCTCACTCTTCCACTTATCACCAGGTAGGCTGAGTCAAGAGCCATTGCTGTACCACAGATCAGCTTGTGACAGGACTGCTGAGTGCTCATGTCTATTGTTTATTCTGGTGAACCTAAAGGGGTTTAGCTCTGGGCTGGATTCCCATCCCCGTGAGCTGAAGAAGAGCCAATATCCCACTGGCTGCTGTCCTTCCTGCACCTTCTGCAAGAAACCTACCCATTGGTCCTAAAAATAAAATGCATGTATGTGGGAAATGAACCGGCCGCTGGATTTGGATCGGGAAATCCACGGAAAGCAACACCAAGAAACACAAATTTCAAAATATAATGGAACGTATCAGCTTACAAATCACTAAACCATAACATCACTTTCAATGCATACAAGTGAAAACTCACTAGTGTCTCATAAAATGAGTGGGTGGAGAAAGCAACATAGATTTCTAGATACAATTTTATCATGGCATGTAACGTTTGAAGATATGTTTACACTTAGATAGGAAAATAGTCTTGCAGAGCCAAGATTCTTCCCTGTTGATGGACTGCAGATCAGACGTCATGGGATTACATTATATCAATTCTTTCAAGAGATCCACTGTCTATTTACTTCAATACCTTTGCCAGAAATAATTACAAATGTTCTAGTACCAATACAATTACTTTTTCAATTGTCAAAAGATAAGAAAATTTTGTGGTGAAGTTCATTTTGTAAAAGATATTTTTAAGTTCTATGTGGTGACTCCCTTAGTTTTTAACTTCTTTATTTTTGGCCAAATCTTCCAAAATGTTTCACAATGAAGTGAAAGAAGAGTCCTTCAGATTCTATTTGCAGATTAGATGATAGACATACAATGAAGTCTATCTTCATCAATGTCTAGATTTCTAAAAAAGAATGTTGGCCAACTTAGTGTGAAAAATTAAGAAACCTTAAAATGAGTTTTAGCATCAATCTTTTCCCTTTCAGTAGCAGCTGCTGTTCTTTCTACATTAAATATACTCATGGTAAACTTCTTGACCAGTAGTTGCTGGTTATTGTCTTCAAAATGACTGAAGTACACTAAACATCATTGACTTTCAGTTTTGCTCAACATGGCATGCCTCTTGAACAGTAAGTGACAGATGTGTCTATTGTCCACAGTAGGACTTCAAAGGCATCAGTGCCTTTTTGACAGGATTCATTTTCCCACATAAATGTTCTGTCAGATGGAAGCTGGCAGAATTGCTATAAAATTTCCTTCTTCTTGGATCACAACTGTTAAAACAAAGCTTTTAGAAAGACATCTGGAGGGCTTCTGGACCTGGTATGCTATCCCACCTCCAAGAAAACCAATTCATCTTGCTTGCTGATAGATTCGGGAAGAAGCCAAAGCTTCGAACTCCTTCCTCTGAAAAGAGAACTAAACCTCTGTCCTTGGTGCTGTCATTTGGATGTACGGGAGTAAGTCCACTTTATTTGCGTGGTACTATTTAAATTTATTCTGAAATAACGTCTGTTTCTGTAATGGAAGGGTATTTCCATGCCTATTGTCCTCACAGCAAAGGGTTTGGTCTTTTTCATCAACCAGCATCAAAAGGAAGGTGAGAAGGGATTTTGTACATTTTCTTGCGCACAGTTGTACAGACACAGCAAAGAGAGGGCACAGGGAGCAGCCAGGTGTGGTTCCCCAAAAATGTCTCGGGAAAGGGGTTAGGGCTGCAGCAGGGCTGGTTTGCTTTCTGATGTTGCCAGCAGAACAAAGCATAGTGCATCAAACCTCCCATTGCTCCTGGTACAAGCAGTAACTAGGTCGTCATTGCCAGCTTTATGCCCATATTGAGACCTCCTGTAGAGGCAGAACACTTCTCAAGAAATCTCTGGCCAGTTTAATGCTCCTTAGCACACAGTAAACAATCCAAAAGAGTGAATTTAATGAATTTAACTTTAAAAAGTAAATTTGCACAACCATGTCATTTTTCATTGCAAGGAGCCTCTACTGTAAACCTGCAAATCTTGTGCACTAGCTTCTGTGTTTAGAATAGCCAGATCTCCAAGGAAAACTGTCTATCCTGTACAAAGATTTTAACAGCCGAGGCACAAAAGAAAATAATGGTACCTGGCAACTGATCTCTCTATAAATGTTTTCTTTCAAGTTGGATCTGCTAGCAAAGCTCCCTTTTAAGTTTGATGAGCAAATGCTGATTGCACCATGGAGACAGTTTCTACAACTTACCACAGGGTAGTCAGGAAGAAGACAA
Source organism: Patagioenas fasciata (assembly GCF_037038585.1). Lineage (NCBI taxonomy): Eukaryota > Metazoa > Chordata > Aves > Columbiformes > Columbidae > Patagioenas > Patagioenas fasciata. The sequence continues at coordinate 171,097,124 of NC_092520.1, read as the reverse complement.
AAGTCCGTAATATTCAGGGAATGCCTCCCTCTGCTAATCAGAGAAAGCTGAAAGATCAAATACTTGCTCAGCGGGCAGTTGTTACCGGGTTTGCTTTTTAGTTCAGCTCAATAAATTGATTTCCTCACTTGTTACTAAAGCAGATTATTGTTAATGGGCTTCTTGGTCAACAGCACATCTTGATAACATTTTAATTAAAATGAATATGTGTCTCATTTACTTTTTGGGGTCTAATATGTGACATTTCAGAACACTGACAGCATCAGATGCCATTTTCCCCAATTAATTGATATATAATTATTCTCAAATGTTGGGGAAGAGTGCAACTTTTTCCTTTGTGCCACACTTTAATACTCGCTCCACAGGTAGTGTCATGTACAAAAGTCATGCTTTCCCTCTAAGAGGGGACACTGTGCTGAACTTCCAGATCTATCTGCTGTTGCCCACACCCATTCTCATCTCAGCAGCAGCACCTTGTCTGCTGGCTGCCCCAGGCAGCTGCATGCGTCTGGCTCCAGATGGCAAAGGGGCAACATCAGGCACCCAGGGACACTTCCCTGTTCCTGTCTGCTTCCCTAGAGGAGACTCATGGCCCCAGCTCAGGCTGTGGCATTTCTGACCAAACTGAACAGTGCAGTGTACAGCATTCACAGTCGGTTGTGCCTACAGGTTGGGAATACCATCGCCACGCTGTGCAGAATCAATGTGGATGTGTGAGAAAGGAAAGAAGTAGAAATATTAATGCAAAGCAAATGCAGGCAGGCTTGCTAAGCTTTTATTTCCTAAGAGGTCTAATGGGAGCTCTGTCTGTTGAGCCAGAGCTGCTACTGGGCCCTCACTGCAAGGCACACATGCACAGATCTGAATAAACATAACTCTGGCTGCTGCGTTTAGGAACAGGAGCGATATCCTCCCTGTTCTACATTCAGGAAACTAAAGCACAGGAACTAGTTCAAAGACACACAAAATGAGTCTGTGGGCAAAAGCAGCAAAAAGACATGGGCCTCCCATGTTTCAGGCTACCACATGAATCACTGCATCAAGTTTCCCCCTGGCATTAATGGTAAGTAGTCAGAATCACTGTTATAGATCTCCATACCATGCATCCTTCTTGTAAATATATATCTAGTTTCTATCAATGATAGATTGTCCCCTCTGGCTCTATCTGCAGAATGGGAACTATTCTTTCCCTTTTGTACCAGTCACGGTATGCTAAGAAACAATGATTAAAAAAACATGGCGATCATCTTGCTGCGTTAGTCCTGGCATCCACCTATCATTATAAATATTTTTTCTACACTGTTGCTATTATACAGGATCTGTAATGAATTCTTTGTTCATCAGGGAGCTAGCTTGTAAGCTGTAAAGATCAGAGCTTTATTTCAAAGGGAGGGAAAACATTATAGCGTTTCATCTTATGTGCATTTAGGTGAATTTATAACTCACAAAAGCAGCTACACGAGCTTACTGACAAATATTGATGCACCAAAGCAGTACAGCAGAATTTAGACATTTTAGGCATCTTCAGAAAGAGGTGTAGACTTCATTTTGCAGCATACATATCCGATGATCAGTTAATCTATTTTCAATGCCCATAAATTCTCCTCTGCTGCAGCCCTCTATTTCTGCAGGTGATTTTGTGTGTGTGTATGTGTTGTGGACACCTGTGCACTTGGAAACATCTAAGCCACAAAACAGCTGTCAGATGGTAGCAAATTTTGGTTACTCTGAACCAGGGCTGGATTCATCCCCAACAATGACTGAGATGAGAGATTTGGTATCATCTTATCAGTTTTCTGAGCCATCTGGTTCTAAATGTGCAATTTAGAAGTAAAATATTACCATGAAGAAGCTAACAGCATTTATGAAGTTTAAGACTAGAATTGTCCTCTGAATGATAGATACAATCCTATCAGCTTCAGCATGTTATGCATTTAAATTATAGCTACCATTCACAATGAAGCAAAGATAGCTGCATGTCATTAAATCCAATGCGAGATAAAATGATGCTCATATAGAAGTGAAATCTCATCCGACTATTTGATCTGATGTTAAAGTAAGACATATAAATCAAGATATCAATACACAATAAAGAAGTTATTAATGACATCTGTACAAACCTCCATTGGTATGCCTCACTTTTCAGGCACGAGGTAGAAAACGCCTCTGTGCAGTGCCATGAACTGCAGCAGTGGGTGACAGTCACCAAAAACTGAAAGAAGGGCTCTAATAGGTTGCTTCCTACCAACTTCACCTGCCACAGCATTTCCTGCTAGGACATCCTTTTCACCTCCTTCTTTTATCCCTCCTTGTGCCAATTTATCAGATGGAGAAATGGAGACCAGGCACCTACCAAGACCTGCTGAAGATCACACAAAGAATCTTTAATAAAGGACTAAGCTGACAAACTTCCTCTAGCTCTAGGTTTCCAGCCTTGCTGAATGACCTTGTGACTTCTCACTCTCCTCTTACAAAGTATACATTATTTTTAGGACACATACTTCTTAATGAGTTTGGAAGCTTGGACTTTGGACTGGGTGGGCAGTCCTTGCAGTCCTTAGGAAGGTCTATTAAAGTTAATACACATCCAGGGAGGGGAGGGCTACCCTCCAGATTGGGCTACTGAAATAGTACTTTAATATTATTTAAGATTTTATTTGAACTTTTAGTAAAATATTCATTCATATCCTGATCCTAATATAAAATTCTTTATTATGTAGTGGTACTGATTTTCAGACTCTGACAGTTTTAAAGTAGGCCAAATGTTAGGTTTAAATACCCTGAAAATTTCTTTGTAGAAGATAATAATCAGTCAAATGCAAAATTGAGCTTTAAAGGTAGCACATGTGGATGGATCAGTGCAATTTTTTAAGACTAAATTATGTCTAATTAACTAAGCTGCAATAGTAGCTTTTTTCCCACCTCATATTTCATTTCATTGTTAAAAGTCGTAATCCATACATTAACCAGCTCTTCACCTGGAATGTGAGGGAGTGCTGCTTGCAGAAGGCTCCAAAACCAGACCTAAGATATCAGGTTGTGCAATTCCTTGCAGCTAAGAAATATGTCAAATGCTGCTCTCTGTTGTATCACATGTCTGACATCGGCTTTCAGGGAAGGATTCAGCCTGAAAACCCCTTTGAAGTGGAACAGAAACTTTGAAGGCAGCATCAGAACAAAATCACGTTCCACTTCTCACATCTATCTGTGCACTTGGCAGATGCCGCATACCAATAATTTAAATTAAGGCATTTTTCATTATCAGGCATTGTGATAATTCCAGGGCATTTCCTCCATCATATTTGTAACCTATTCATTATACCATTTTACCCCATAATGAAGACAAATGCCAACAGTTTAGCAACAGATTTGGATAATGACAAGATGTACAGTAACTCAGAGTAATGTGACCAGTCCTGCAAGTTCTAATTGAATATTTTTCTGATCGTGCTTCCATTAATCTTTCCTCCCATTTCATTTTTCTAGCCATTTTATATGTTGCCTGCCCCCTTTCCCCTTCCCTCCTCGAACTGCCTGCTGAAAGCATTTTCAAGAAATAGATTCTGCCTCCATTGTGGAGTCAGACTTTCTCCTTATCAATATACACGTCTCACTTGCCGATGAACCATTGAGTTTCTGATGAAGGAAACAGCGCACATCCCAGGCATGGTACTTAATTGGTATGCTGGCCCATGCAAAGCTATCTGATTGCATTCAGTAACTGGCAGGGACAGAAAGCATTTCCGAGGGAAATAATATCTAGCTGTGAATGTGGAATATGTGTGTAGGAACTGAACAGTAAACACCAGCCTTAATTTTAATATCTCACATTATGCAAAACTTAAAATAGATGAGTGCTCTGATATTCAAGCAGACCCCTGCGGGATAGGAATGTTATCATAAGAATATTATAGAAACCAATGTAAAATATCCAGCTGCTGTGAGACTTTTAGGGGCATCAAACATTTTTGAATCACCATCTTCCTTCCACAAATGAAAGTATTTACTTATTAACAGCAGCAAAACTATATTATTTCGCTGGGCTGTACAACCGCAAGCAACATTGCCTTTCAGCTTAGGCTTTGACAGGTTAGTGCTTAATGTCCCAAACAGCCCTTAAAAGCTCCAAAGTGAAAATGTAAAACCATAATCCAGTCCTAAACGGTAATTTAAAAAATTATCATCCCAAAGCTCAGGAGTGCCTTTATCTGTTTATGAGGCATTCCAGTTAAAATAGTTACACTAGGAATGCGGGGAGGATGATACCTATTTAATTTTATGGTGTTTTTCTCTCTCTCCAATGATAAAAGGTGGCTGGGACTGCAGCAAGAGCTAAATCCTGTTTGCCTTATTCACTCAACTAGTCACACTGACTACAGCAGGGTTGTTTGTGGAATGGATTTGACCTGAACTCTTACGGTGTCAATTATCTTTCTTTACAAGCAAGTTTCTCTTTTTGTCCTACACTCTAGCCAAACTGTTACTCATATGCTTCCAAATGAAACGTGGGACAGATGACACCAAAGATGTAAAAGCCACAGAAAAATAAACATCAATTCAGACCAGTGGGTTCAGATTACAAACAAAAAATCCCCAAATCTTGACAAAACATCTTGCTGACACAATTTTTAGGGAATTGGTCAAAGAAGATTCACACAGAACTGTTCAGACAATACCTGTATTGTTCATCCCTTAGGATTTACATTTGCTTTCCCAGAAATGAGAAGGCAGGAAAGAATTTGTGATATTCAGAGACAATTCATGTGCAAATCTTGACCTTCATAAAGACGTCCAAATGTTCGCAAGTTGGTTTTTTCTGATTGTTTGTTTGTTGGGTTTTTTTGTTTTGTTTTTTAAGTAATGTGTACTTCAAGTACTTTACTTTACTTTTAGTTTACTTTACGTAAAGAGATCTAAGTGCTTATCTGGCTGGGCAGTTATTTCAGCTAGGGCAATAAGTAAGCAGAACCTGCCAGCACTGTACAGCTCCTTATTTGAACCCAGCCTGACAAGCTCATGCTGAGAGCTTTTCACACGTTGAAGCTAAATCTCGGTAGTCTCAGTCAGTTCCTGGGTCGGGCACCTCCAGAAACACCCTGGGAGTGTGGTGCTGAGAGATGGTCACTGCCATGGTTTTGCTGGCACCGCTGCTGTTGTCAAGAAGGACCTCTGCCACTTCAGACAGGTATCCCCACTTTCTCAGCCTGATTCCAGTTTTGCTTGCTGATTTCTTTCAGGGTTATTCCTGAAAACACACAAAATATCAGCTCTCTGGTGCTCTCCCTTCAGGAACCTTCATTAGTCCAGCTGTGGTTTAGGAAGGGTGAGGAAGAGGAGCTGGTTTCCCTGGTCAGCATCCCAGGCTCCTCTTAAACTCTCTACTTTTGAGCGATGGGGAGAGAGGGAGAGGGTTGTTCTGTAAACTCTTTATTTTTATTTTATTTTTTTTTTCCTGCAGGTTGAGGAAGGAACATCAGCCATCTGGGCAGACTAGCTCGTTGTAGAGCCCAGGCCCAGAGAGAAGAGAGGATCTTAGTATCACCTTTCTCTGGGATATTCCTCAGCAAGAATGAAGCAAATTTCTCTGTAAGAGCTCAGATTTTCACTCTAAGAGACTAAAGAGTGTGACATGATAGCGGATCCTTTTCTGTGAGCCTGGAAGAATTGAAAAGAGGGCTCAGGAAACTATCAGACTTAGTGAACAGCCACACTTTCTCTGCTTATAATCAAAAGTCTTGATACCCCTCAAGAGAAAAAAAAATCCAGGCAGAAAAACCCCATGTGATTATTTCTGATACATAAATATAATAATTAAAACATTTGTAATTACTGATTCTTCCAGAAAAGATGTGGACGGTATATTTATTTAGCACCAAGTCCCAATTATCCTCAGACTTTGCAGATCCCTTCCTTCTTGCGGAACAGTAACGTGGAAAGGTGCAAAACTTAAATGATATTTTAGCACTGGAAATAACAGCAACAAATTCCCCACAATGACATAAATCTTCAATTTCCCATATTTAATCATTTAGTTTTCTTCAATATTGCACATTATTGGACATAAGAGACAAAAGATTCGATAAACAGTTCTGCACCCTTTGTGCACTGTTATGGATGTGAGTGTGCGCTGCAGCAATTTGAGATGTCAAGTCTAGCTGTCAAGGCAAAAAAGAACAGAGATAAATGGTCACCCTGTTGCACAGCAGTGCTAACTGCTAACTAAGCACAAACACAGTATTTAGAGCCCTAACATTTGAATAGGTTACAATACACTTCCTAATGAATGCAAGTTTCCGTAATTAAAGGATAAAGAAGTTGACAGATCTTCTTAGCCTAGTTGTATAACACTTTTCTAAAAGGCAGAATCTGAGGGAGATTGGATTCGCCTCAGCAAGGTATGCTGCACAGTGAATCGACTGATGCTTCCCCAGTACATTTTGCCAATTTGATCACCAGTAGTAAACTGGGTGAACTTTTGAATTTCAATGTATGAGACTTCTCATGCGTCAAGATGAGATAATTCTGTGACTTGGATGATTACTTCTGAAGGCAAAAGGCCAAAGTTTTCTCCTTGAACTTTACATATGAATTGATCAAGTCAATGCATTTTACATAGTTTAAGGTACCTCCCTGCTTTGCCTAGCCACATCAAGGGAATACAGTGGTAAAAAGCCATTTTCTTTCTACTTGCAGAACATATTAGCATTTGAGAGGGAAGCATCTATAAAAGACCTTATAAAAGTCTTCAGAAAATCCATTAATCCCAGACATTTTGTCCATAGTTCCTTGCAGTGCTATCAGAGTGTCTAGGCTATTGACCTATAATCCATTAATAGGATTTTTAAGAGTTCTGTTATGGTTACTCTTCAGGAGATGAGTGAACAGATGGATAGGATGGTCACCCCCTTGTTATAACCTTTGCCTAACAAAGCTGATTAATTCAGTCTTTTTAGTTGATAAGGCATCAAGTGTGGCTTTGTCTACAGATAATTAACTAAGATACAAGGCAGAAGAGTCAGCAGAGGTGAACAGCAAAGTGAACTCTCTAGGCTAAATCCAACAGATTGGGGACTAGAAGCAGAGGTGAGGTAAATGATGCTGTAAAGTATATGTCAGTAAACCACTGTTGCATTAGCACAAGCACTCATGAGCAGAGGCAAGACATAACCTAGAAAACAAGCAAGCAGGAAGCAATGCCAGACACCATGAGCACTAGCTGGATCTCTGACATGGTACCATCACTTCAGCCCAGCATTTCACTCACTGGTCCTTACACTTATCTTTCCAATATCTTGAAGCACCTGAAGACAGCCCACCTGCATTAGGTATTACAGAACATGTGACATACAGCAACACCCCTGCCCTGAGAGCACTGGGGCAATTCAGGAGCAAGCAGAGAGGCAGAGCGAACAGTGCTGTCGCTGCAGACACCCTGCAAAACCCCGCAGACATGGTTCCCTCCCTCCCAATTCCTTTTGTTCAGCTGTTTGGAGCATTTCTGTGGGCCCATGCCGGATTGGAGGCTGGCAGCTGTTTGCCTTACCTCATTAGATGTGAGTAGTAGGGGTTGCAGCCATCTACCACACTTAAGACATTCAGAAGCTCCCAGACACATAATTGACTCTTAGCTCCTTTCAATCCCAAACAAGCTAACTACAGTCAACAATGATGAATAAAGAAAGAATTCAGGCCTGGTAAATAACCTGAAGTAGAACAGCTGCAACAGGAAGGGAAGCAGCCAAATGAAATAAGCCTCCCATGTTCCTTGCTTAGCCTTGCTTTTCTCTCCCTGACCTACAGTTGAATATAGCCTTTTACCACTGAGCCTCACAGCTTCCAGCTGCACGGCTCTGAGCCTGCCAGGAGCCTCTTAACTCTCCTCTGGTCAGTAGTAGGGAATTTGTACCACCAAGGCAGGTACAGCATGGTGCTGCCCCTTTAACCTGCTCCTCTAAAACCACATCTGCTTTCCCTGGCATCCTCCCAGCTCACCTCCAAGGCTATGCCAACACACACCACTGAATGCATGCTCATAAAGTGCTTATCCTAATCAAGAACCTTGGGAGGCAGCCTCAGCCACTACTTTTCAGCAAGGGGGACGACGCAGCCATAGGTTAGCTGGTTCGCTGCCTTGCCTTTCAGTGGAGAGCAGAAGGAACAAGCAATTCCTGCCTTGTAGGAAAACTGGAAGACCAACTGTTTTTCACATCTTCAGTTTTAAACTAACACTTTTAAGTGTTGCACCTTACAAGTAGCTTTGCACAGATTTTCATTCTGTTTCTGAATGAAAAAAAAAAAATAAATTCACTGTGCCAGAACCCCAGCTTTTTTTTTTTTTTTTTAAGAACACAGGCTGAAATTTTGTCACCACTGAAAGAGGATATTGTACAAAAGTTTTGGGTCACAAATCACAGAGTTTTTCACATACAAACTCGAAATTCTGTTTTATAAACTGTTGATCCACCTGTGAAATCATACTATAGCTACTCAAACATTTGCCTTGGGATTGAACAATTTTGCCCCAGGCAGCTCCCAGAAATAACTCAGTATTGCTAAGACAGTCCAGCTCTAACCCCATCTCATGCTCACACCTCATCGGAGGGCACAAAGATGCAGCCCTCTTCTCACAGGCTAATTGCCAAATTGAAGGCTTCTCTGGCGTGGTACCATACTGAAGCTGGCTCACTGAAAGCAATGAATTATGGTTCAGTTTCCAGCCCCAGATCTATTTAATGCATTTTATTGTCTTCCTATTTAAGATGAACTACAGAAGCAGTACATAGTAGAGACCAGAAACCAAGCAGATGTTCTGAGCTATGGGACAAACTGACACATGAACCCTTCCTTGAAGAGCTATGATTGACCCTCTGGAATAACGTTCACTTTTTAGAGCATTTTTCTTAGAAGCTGGAAAATTCAACTTCAGTGTCATGCAGGCAGAGAAGAAACTGAACTCATGTCTCTCTTATCCTAGACGAGCACCTTGAACACTTCAATAAGATATAAAAGAGTGATAATGACACTGGTACTTGCACAATGTTTAACAGCTATTTGTAGACAGGAAGAGAATCTCAGCCATATTTAAAATTCTGTGTATCTACATACAAACTTATATTCAGAATAGTATATAGACTAAATTCCAAGAGAGAGAATTTCAAGGAACATGCACAGTTAAGCAATTTTGACCAGTCAGTTATGAACGTTTAATGCATTCCTGTCTAGTAAGGATGTTCTCGCTCTTTACTCAAGTGAGCAGGGTCACGGAAGAGGCTATTCATGTGGGCACAATGGCAGGATTTAGCCCTGTCTGATTTCTAAAACTCATAGTAATAATGATATAAGCTTGAAGATCAAGGCTGACTTGGATATTTATTAGCACAATTATGTCTGCAACCCATTGTAGACTAAACACAATTTTGGTAGTAATTTTCAAATCATTAGCAGACTGTTTTAGTAACATCTTATCTCAGCTATTAGCTAGGCTGTCCTTAAAATGAAGTCATTAGCAAACACTCCATTACTGTATTGTTTTGCAGTATGCATTCAGTATATTGGATTAGTTTGTAAAGCAAATAGCCTCTGCATATGAAACAAATCAACGTATATCTACAAAATGTAATTATAAGGCTTCACTAATCTACTTCATTTTGCATTATATAGAAAAATATTTTCAACTTTTATATGAAGTAGCTTCTAAATAATAGAATTTATTGTACATGATTAATTATAGCAACGTTGGCCATCTATCTGTACTAAAATATGACAGTTTAATCTTCTAAATCACATCAGGAATGAAACAATTTGGAATCTGAGATATGTCTTTATGGCTTCTAAGTACAGCTCATAAATTATTGTGGCTTTTAAATTTCATCTACATTTCTGTAGTGGAGGGGCAAGCCATTACTATATTCATGTCTGTAGTCTTCTTCAAGTAAATTTCCTGTACATTAAAATACTTTTAGGGTGTTTTCACAAGAACAATGCCATATGGCTAACTTCCTCTGGAAGAAAAACTTCATTTTTCAGATAATTTTTAGAGTAAGTAAATTCTGTCATTCAGGATTATTTTTTCAGAAAGCCAATACAGTGCTTTTATCACACTCCATTCTTTTCTCTCTTGGATCAGTCCTTGCATCATGGCTGATAACCCTCCATCCCCACCAGCTACTTCATTTTTTTCCCCACCTGAAACTACAAAATCCCTAGACATGCTGGTATCTCTCTCTGTCTCTTTCCCAACCTAATGGACTCAGAGAGGTGTGCTGTTTTTGGTGAAGGTGAGGAAGGCTAGCTGGTCAGGAACACAGGAGCTGGCTGCTGGAATTATTCTGTTCATTAATTACTCGGATACCTTCATGAGGGAAGGTGCCAAAATGAAACAATATTATCACCAGTGAGCTGGGGAAGAGCTGTGGGAAGAGCATTATCTTCTACCCAAGCTCTGCCATACAACATGTGGACCATTCCTGTATCACAGCACTAAGGGCAGGAGTGAACGCAAGAGGCCACCTTTCCTCTGATTCCCATTTGGTACTGTGTTCAAAAACACATTAGCCTTTCTTCTTTGTGATCACTGTGCTGATACCAGACAGGTTTATAATGCATCACTTAGCAGTGACCACAGGTCTTGGGGCAAGATGCTGTGCTATGCCATGCCAGACATGAGATGGATGATGGTACAGAGTAAGCCACCTGGATATAATTTTAAGCCAGGACTGTTTTTGGAGCCTGAAACAACCTAAACAGTCAAAAGGGCTCAAGGTGTGACAGGTGTTGAAGCTTCACCTCAGCTTGCTCCTCTGTCCAGCACAGTCTCTCCTCCAGGCTTGCTCCTCCTGTCCGAGGTCTTGAAACGGATCCCTCCTCAGATGGCAGTTTTGCTGCACTGCACTGGGTAAATCTTTGCCAAGAAACCCCTAGAATATAAACCTCAGGTGTTTAGTTTTCACTAGCATAGAATGCTTATAGAAGAAGCAAGGATCTCTTGCCTTCTAAGCATCCTGAACTGTGACTTTCTCTCTGGATTTCTGCTGCTTAATGCTGCCCTGATTGAAACAGGGGGAGCCCACATTGTCTGCAAGCACAGGGGAAACGCATTCTTCTGCACAGGCCACTGTCTCAGGACATTGTCTCTAAAGTAGTGCCTACAGGGCGACTTGCTGATCAGCTGGGAAATAGGGAAGTTTGCAGAGAAGACTGTTGTTCAGCAAGTACAAGACAAAAGAAATAAGCAGTTCTGGGCCCCTCAGTTCAAGAAGGACAGGGAACTGCTGGAGAGGGTCCAGCGCAGGGCAACAAAGATGATTAAGGGAGTGGAGCACCTCCCTTATGAAGAAAGGCTGCGGGAGCTGGGGCTCTTTAATTTGGAGGAGACTGAGGAGTGACCTTATTAATGTTTATAAATATATAAAGGGTGAGTGCCATGAGGATGGAGCCAGGCTCTTCTCAGTGGCAAACAATGATAGGACAAGGGGTAATGGGATCAAGCTGGAACACAAGGGGTTCCACTTAAATTTGACAAAGAACTTCTTCTCAGTGAGGATGACAGAACACTGAAATAGGCTGCCCAGGGAGGTTGTGGAGTCTCCTTCCCTGGAGACATTCAAAGCCCGCCTGGACACCTTCCTGTGTAACCTCATCTAGGTGTTCCTGCTCCAGCAGGGGGATTGGACTAGATGATCTTTTGAGGTCCCTTCCAATCCCAAACATACTGTGATACTGTGACATTTGGTGCTTTACTTTTAATTTACTTCAAACCTGCCATGCTAGAATATAGGTTCTGTCTCTAGTTTTATCAGAATAGTGCTGAATAATGTCTGGATTAATTTAATCTGATAGCAAAAAAGCAGAGCCATATCATAATGTTGATGAGATGCAAAGAAGCCACATTGGACTGTGGAACAATGGTCACAAAGACGTGGGATTTCTCAGCAACTTGTAGGCAAAGGAGGAGCAAAGAGATGAGAAGCTGCATCCCCGCGTGTGCCTTTTGTGTGCTTTTCTCTTCTGCAGTATTGGTGACAGGGGAGCGTGTGGGGAACAACCAGGCAAGAACAAGTTCAGCCCAGGTGGAGTTTACTAGGATGTCCACACAACTGTCTTCATTTGCAAATCTTTGTCCACACACTGCTTGTGTGAGAGCGACTGGTTTAAATATAAGGCTGGACAAGGCTGTGTAGCTACGGCAAACCTACTTTGCTTTCATTAACCTTTTCCTAGGACTTGATTGCAACATTCACCAAAACAGACACACTATCCCATGGACAGAAAAGGGTCTCACAAAAAGAAACAGCAACTGAAGTTCCCACATGGATAGCAGAAGAGTAAAAATTATGGACAAGTTCAATAACAACATTTACAGAAGGTGTTAACCAACCGAGCCAGTGGCTTTTTTCTCTACTCCAACTGTGAAAATATAAGACCAGTGGGAAAAATAATATTCAGTGCACAAATATTCTGCTGTAAATGTGACCAGAAAAAATAGTTTGTTGTAGCAGAAATTCTTATCAGGACAATGCAAAGGAAGTGCTCTGTACAAGCTTGTTTTATAGCCCTTGGAGCCCTAAGAGCATTACTGTGCTTCATGCAAAACAGACAAGGAATGACTCTGCAGCTGCCTATCAGAACAACTTCCTATCACTTTGATCCCTTTTCAAAATATTTTAATGACACATCAGACTCAGTAAGACACTTGGCTGAAAGCTGTGGTTGCATATAAGTTTTCACAACACGAATCAAATTAAATTTCCATGTACTGAAAGCTGAAATGGTCCTCAGATGTCATACATCTATTTCCAGTTTTCTTCTCCAAGGTCAGAAGAACTAATAGCTTTATAGGTAAATTGGCCAAAAGGAAACTATTTTCCTGACTTTTCAGAAAAAAATCTTTTTCTGTTTAGCAGACTGCCTGAAGGTAATTTGCCCCAAACACAAGAGAAAAATGTATTTTTTTTTTGTGCAAAAATGCTTTTAAAATAAATCTAATTTTGCTTCCTGAGAGGCTTTCAATGAGAATAACATTTTCCAAAACAACACTCTCTTTAGAGTTTTTATTTGACTGCATACTTCTCATGCTTTCAGCAATCTCTTCTAAGTTGTCCCTGATTTAAAATTAACTGCAAGGGAAGAAGAGACAGTAAAAAACATGACAAAGTGAGGCCTTGAGAAGAAAAATAGATGAAATATGGGTTTTTTTGGTTTTTTGTGGGTTTTTGTTTTGTTTTGTTTTGGTCTTTTGTTTGTTTGTTTGTTTTTTGGTTTTTGTTGTTGATTTTTTTTCTTTTTCTGAAATCCAACTTGCATTGCTATTGCCTAAGAGATTCATGACAGAATAGTGCAGCTCAGTAATGCAACATGCTATTGTTAGGTGCCCAAATGCATAACCTTATATTGCTGCAAATATGGATATTGTCTTAAAATATGTCCATTATTTTTCATTCCAAACTACTTTTAAGATTTTTTTTTCTCTTTGGTTCTGTACATCAGCTTCTGAATTAGTTTCACCTTTCATGTTGTAATCTGCTGTGGCATAAGTTCATGACGATCCTTATTCCTTGTTTATTCCTTATTTCAATGCTCTATATCCAGTTCCCCCTGCTGAGGGCATTCTCATCAGCTCTCAATAGCAGCAGGGGAAAAACAGCAAATGACCCATAGGGGAAAAGAGTCTAGGAGCTGGTTGTCTGCTGGCCAGCATTTGCTGCTCACTCCCATGTTGGTAGCTCTCAGCATATTCCCATCAGTAAGATCTTGTACTGAAAGAAACATATAAAAAATGGTATTTTACTTCTTTCTTTGCTCATTTTTAGGAAGATTCTTTCTCAAACCAACTGAAAGCTGATGGATTTGATTCAGGAATTCATGCTCTGCTAATTAATACCACAGGATCTATTTCTACACTCTTTTACCTGCTGCAGCAAATGGATTTGGGAAATCCCTGTAGAAATAATTTGAAAAGCTGACACAATTTCCATCCCTTTGGGTATTTCCTGCTTTTCCGTAGTTATTCCCACCTGGCATCAGTTTGAGAGATCAATATTGTTATTGCACAAGTTATAGTGTCTGCACTTGTATGTTTGGCTAGAGAGGCTCCCTTGATTTATTGCCCTAAAGATAAAGTATCAGCTACTAAAGTTTGTCCTAGCTTAATCAGATATACATCTCTTTAGTGTATTAGATGCAGTGATATAATGATAAATACCTACATGCCTAGGATAATCCTGAATGAACCATCACATACAAACATACTAAGCTTTTCTAATAATGTAAATATAGTATACATTCTCAGTTTAGCACATTTTGAATGTCACTGAATGGTGATTTACCTATTTACTGAATACATTACATGTCATATTCTTCATGCTGTTGCTTCATGAGACTTCATTTTTCTTGCTGCACCTGTTGAAAAATCTAATGTCACTACCTCTGCACTTTCTGGAATCTCCTTATCTTTGCTATGCTATACTAAATATTGTTTATAATTGTATAAAGAACAAAACACACATATTAGACTTTTTAGAAGTTACAAAACATACATTGCTTTTCAGAAGTGCATGTTCCAGAGGAGCTGGAATTTTCACCAAAGTGAAACCTGAGACCAGACGATCCTATTCTATGGTACTATGAAAAGGGAAAAAGCAAATTTTCTCAAGTAGGATGAATGCCCCTGGACATCAACATCTTCTGGCCAGCTGCATGATAGGCCAAATATACTGAATTCAAAGAAGAGTTTGTGTGTAAAAGAAATAAGATACCTATTCAAACATACTGATTTTACTATCAAATTTAAGGTTACATGGGATGTAGGGTAATCTCAACTATTAAAACAAGTAAGAGCTATCTACAACTTGGTCCCAAAAGACCGCAGTGAGCTTTGCAGATATGACAGGACTGAAGTGGAAACCTCTTCAGCTGAACTTCTGGTGTACTGTGGTTTCAATATCTGTTACTAAGAAATCATTGCACCTTCCCTAGAGTTCATGTGTATGGAATACGATGTGACAGGACACACTACTGTTGACAAATAGCTCCTCAGGAGAATTGTCTGAAACACAGATTGCACAGATGATGAATATAAATTGTTGTTTTAGTATTATTCAGTTTCACATTTACATTGAATAGAACCACAAATGACAGTATTAGTTTACACATGCTTCAAGACTTATCTCTCCCTGCCTGGTACCAACTCACTAGCAAGCTCCAAGTGAGGTCTCAAAGGTGCCCATGACAGAAGTGCCCAGGCAGCCCTGCTCTCAGCTGCACAGAAAAGATTTGGGAGTCCTGAGATCCTGGGGTGGCATGGAGCTCCCAGCTGCCTGGCATGAAGCTGGTACTCAACCAGCACATCCAAATGAGGACCGTAGCAGCTCCAGCACACCCAAGGTCCCCAGAGATGACAAATCCTCTGAATGTGCCATGTCCAGCAAGCCATTCAGAATGAGTCAGGTTTTCAGGAAATTCTGCTTTTCATTAGTCAGCCAACCAAGCAACCAACCAACTAACGAATCAACCAACTGACCAATCAAAACACCAAAAAAAACCCAAAATAAAACACTAAAAGAAACCAAAAAGCAAAAAACCCACCAAACCTCTTCAGGCTGACAGATCAATATTTTGTCAGACAGCAATAGTTCCAATGTCACAGAGGACAATGTTCTCACACCTAGCCCAGGATCAGATGCGTAATATTATTCTCTAGTGAACAAGTGCTCGTGAGACCGCTGCATTACGCATTTGCAAAAAGTATCACTGAGGTGTCAATGGAAAAGATGCTATCAGAGGCTAAAGCAGTGGTATATATTAACATTATTGACCTGCAAAATTGAGAGATCTGTTATCTTTAGTATGTAGCTATAGCCAGGACTCCCTGAAGAAGAGCACCTTACAGGAACAGGGGAAGATAGGATCAAATAACATGAGGTACTCTCATACCAGGATTACTATGTCCTGACAAGTGCTCTAGAAAGACACTTAGTGTCTACCTTGATTTCAGGTAGAGTCTCATTGTCAGGAGAACTGAAGTGGTCTCAACACTGCCAGAAAACAAAATAAAACAACAACAAAAAACCACCATGAAAGTAGTTTTTTTGGTGGTTTTTGTTTGTTTGTCCTTTGGTGGTTTTGTTTGTTTGTTGCTGTTGGTTGGTTGTTTCTGGCTTTGTTTTTGGCTTTTAATCTTTAAATCACAATATTGCGTGTGGCTTGACATTTGGATCTCTCTGCAGGTGTTGTTCTAAACAAAGCAGTGTCCCTGGAGAATTAATAACATATTATCACTAAAATAACTTTTTGCAAGTCCCTTGAGTGTCTGTAATTAACATGTTAAGCTGCACTTAAAGTATCATTAAACACATAATAAATAATTTCAAATTACTGAATTATTTGTCTGTACAATTACCCAGGTAATTATCTAAACTTTAATAATAAAAGGTTTCATTAACTACCACTTACTCTGGATAGAACTAACCTATCAAGCTTTCACACTCAAAGACATCCACAATGATAAAATACAATGCAAATGCTACAGCCATTTTAAAATAAAACCTGAATTATATGCTGAGCTCAGTTAATTTTGAGGCTGTATTTTTGTTACACAGGGTAAATTTCTACACTGAGCTAATTAGAGATGATAGACACTGCAACATAAAGCATAAGAAAGGAACTGAAATTTTTACCAAACTGTAACCAGCCAAGGTGAATCTTAGGCCTAAAATATAGGGCTGAAATTGTAGAAAATTGCAGATTCAAGCAAGATTTCATGCCAACATAGCTATACTGGTTTAAAATCAGAGCCTTTCTTCAGCAACATTAGAGCCTACTATAAGCCATTTGCATGGTGGTAGACAGCTTTCTGCTAATACAGAGAGGTGGGAATGAAGTGGGAACTAAAACAGACAACAGGGTGGCATTACCCAAAGAGCTAACACTAGGGCAACAAAATCTGAGGGTCTTGCTCTTTCCAGAGCTGAGGCACATCAGACGACCCATCCCAAAGAGGATGATTTTAGTTCTAGAGCCATGGCTTAAATACTCCTACACAAAATACAATTGCTGTATGATCTTATTATAGGTAAGACATGTAAAACCCTTGGGGGGATTGGGTTCTTTGATTTCAAATCAAGTTAGTAAAGACTTTGTCACAGCTAGAACCTGCTGCACATGCAGGATTCATCTATGCACTTGATACTTTGCTGTGGTCCTAGGTTCAGTCCCATAATCCACCTGTCACACATCAGCTGAGATGAAGTAACTGCTACCAGCCCTCAGGAAATGCAAATTGAAATGACTGAGGTGGGATCTGCTAAGTGCCAAGTCATATTTCCTCCCATTTGCAGCAGACTAAAAGCATGCACATGGACAGCTACAACACTATAAACATCCCCTCTGCAACTAACTCAGCCATAATTCAAGCGCATATCTAAAACCTCAACCATTTGAGCATGTGAAGAGATATGCAATGTTTTATCCACAGACTCCCTTGCCATTTGTAAGTTGCACAATCACATCTTTTTTTTCCCCACAAATCTCATTTCTGTTTACACGGCTTACCAGGAATTAGACACAGAAATACCTTTGTTTTTCTGGCCCTGGGAGCCCAACAATTCCTACACTTCATGCACGAGCTGCTTCCCTCTGAGATGTCTAGCCTCAGCTGCACAGCTGCTAAATGTATTCTAGATATCCTAAATCCTTCTGACTTCTCAA
Source organism: Patagioenas fasciata (assembly GCF_037038585.1). Taxonomy (NCBI): domain Eukaryota; kingdom Metazoa; phylum Chordata; class Aves; order Columbiformes; family Columbidae; genus Patagioenas; species Patagioenas fasciata. The sequence goes on along the minus strand of NC_092520.1, from coordinate 171,079,421 downwards.
AACACCAAATCCCAGAGGTACTGGTGGTGTTCATATTTTCTTATCCAGCTGATGAGTTCTTAGGATGCTCAAGACTTTGCCTATGAGGTCTTGGACTCACATCAGATATTTGAGGTGAGATATCTGGAGAGGGAATTCTTCAGTCTTTCCACCTGAAGTTGTTTTACTTCAGGTGAAACTCTACCTGCCTTTTTAGCTGTGGAGAAGGCTAGGATCTGTGTGCCAGCTTACACTGGGTTTGTTATGCAGACTGGGGCATACAACTGATGTGTAACTGAAGACTTTGTCAAAATACATGTAAAAGATTGCATCTCCCTTCTTTTGAGATTTGTAGGTTCTTGCATTCCTAAACACAGAAATGGGCACATTTGCTTTCTTATTTGATCTTATGTATGTTATTTCCTAAGTTTTTAAACCACAAATTCCATCATATGAACCAAATGTGGTTCACTAATGGTGTTAGAAAGCTTATATTAAGTGCATAGATCCTCAGCTCAAACTAACATGGCAATGCTGAAACTTTTTTCCCTTTTACATGGATTGCTGTTCTACTTTTTTTTTTTTTTATTTATTATTCAGAATTTTTTTGTTTATTTCAAATATGCCTGAAGAAGATGACAGGGACAGAAAATTTCTGCCTGAACAAGGGATTGGCAACTGAAAGAAACATATTGTAACATGAAGCACTGCACAAATTTGACTTCAAGAATCACTACTGAAGATGAATAAAATGAAAATCATATATAGACTTACACAGTGTTTTTCTTTCTTAAACTGCTTTGTAATAAAGAACTGTCAGAAACGCTGGCTTACCTCAGCTAGAAAAATTGTAAAATTCAGGACACACGTGGCTATCATACAACTTCCAATTCAAGATATAGCTTCAGAAAAAGCTTGTTATTTTCTTCGATCCTGCTCCCACTCTCAGGAAGGAAAGTGTGACAAGTTAAGAGCATCACTTCTCAACCAGTCATAGTGACTGGGAACAAACTTGGATTCTTAGACACACAAGCAGAACTTCATACCTTGCAGACACATCCGTAAGTTCCTGGAAGCTGAACAGGACCCTAACCTTTCTTCTTCTCTTGGAACAGGAAAATGACAGAATCACATATTCACTTTTGTAAGGTTTAGACTCCCCAGTTTTCCCTGTTCAAAGGTATTTCTCTGTCTTGAAATGAACAGGAGATGGAGATGGAGGATAGCAAGCAGTGGTTTGCAAGGACAGTTTTATTTTAAGAATAGCAAGCAGTTATCATAGTCCCAACTGTTCATGAACCCACCAAGGCTCAGAAAAGCTGTCTGGAGCTCATGGAAGCCTGTGTAAATATCTTACTGTATGTCAGAAGCAGCTTGGAGAGCAGTGCTCTATTACTGATGCAGGTGCATGGAAGGGGATTTTTTTTGAGTAGGGAACTTGACATGTCCGTGGGATTGCTGTAGCCATGTCCTCACACTTGTGTAGCCCCAGACTGCTGGCCACAGTGGTGAAGGAGGACACACAGGCCCTTTTGAGGGCAACTGCCAAAGCAATTTGACTCAATTGTATTCACAGTATTAGAAAAGACATGGGCTTGAAATCAGGATCCCCTACCTAGCACTGTGAAGGACTCCTGACATTAAAATGTATGAGTACAGGACACTGAGGGTCTCACTTCATCTATGTACTTGCTACCTTGTTCCACCAAACTTGGAGCAATACAGCCTGTAACTTGTTGGTTACTCTCATGTGCTGTTTTTCAATAGAAAAAACTATGCAGCTACATTGAAAATTGGATTGTTTTGTCTTGCTACTGCTCATTAAGGATATTAAATGCAACTAGGCAATGCATTGGGTCCCTGGTGCCAAGACAATGATGGCAAATGACCTCCAAGCTACCTGGCTGTCTCTGAGCTCTCCCCCAAAATTCCTACGTGAAGTTTTCTACTTCCACCTGGGACAGGAGAAAACTGAACGTTGTCACAAACTGAACAAAGACACCCAACATTTTGCTCAGCTTCCCACACTCCAGAAAATGCCAGTGGTGTAAGGGTTAAGAGCCTCTCTGATAGCAAATACGTCATGTTGAATTGTGAGGTATATAGAAGTGTTTTTCTCGGCTACATAACTCGATAGGTTATACTGCCATTATAAGGAACTGCATTTAAACAGTAGGGGAATTTAAGTTGGAAATGTGACACTGCTAGTAAAATGTGAACTGGAACAAAAATTACCCAGGAAAGAAGCACCTTAAACCTTTCATTTCAAAGAATCTGTGCTAAGCCTGAAGAGAACAAATAATGAGCAATGAAAGGAGTCTTTGTTATGCTGTGATTTCAAAGCTCTGCCAAAATGTCAAATAATCCATTTAATCAATCAGAAAATTAAAGAATGTGGTAAATTCCCAAGGTAGTTTGAGGTTTTAGCAGTGCCAAGTAATTCAGCTACTGCATAAAGCTTATGTCACAATAACAATTACTTAATAAGTCATTTTTGTCTAACTGTGTTGATATAAAAATACAATTTCGTTTTCAAATTATTTGCAGCTGTGCTCTTATTGGGATACAGCATGCAATACCTCAGGAGATGTTTACATTTGTCACTTCAAGCACTGCTTTAAATTAATTTCTATCACACCATATCCTTCAAAAAGTGCCTATTATCTCAACACACTAAGTAATTGATATTTTTAAAATGAGCATTCATGAGATCATGTAAGAAAACGAAGACACTGTCTGTTGATTCACATACACGACTCGTTACATGCCTCTGACACCAATACCAAAACTTCTATCATTTCAAATACAGATTCTTTCTGATGCTTACATTTCAAACATGGTGATTTATTTCAGGACAGAGTTTAATACTCTTGAGAATCCTGGATTATCATGAATTAAATTCTGGAAGTATAAAACAGGCCACACTGAACAATTTTTACATTATAGACTATTTATTTTCTAACCCTCTCAAAGGACAAATTTGACAGACTAGTTAAAATGTAGATTTTTGCTTCTCACAAGCCTAATAAAACTAAAGATCTATTTTGTTGATGTAAAATTAAACACAAATGTTTCATTAAAGTAAACATTTCAGAGAGTATTTAGATGCAATATGTTCGTTCAGAAAACTTGAGAATACTTATATTTTCTGTCCAAATAATTCACTTCAGTTGCATAAAAATGATGAAGTTCAGCTTAAATTTAGTAACCCTTAATTTTAAATCAGACCATTTTAGATTTCATCCTATTATCTACATATTAGCATACAGATTTCCAGGAATTTCTTCCGAACTCTATCTTGCATCAGTGGCAAGAGGTACATCCTCTATCTCCCTGTAACAATATGGGCAATATCTGGTTTTCCTCCTTTCAAAAACTGAAATGCTGATACAAAAGTATCATAAACTCTCTCAAATATACACCTACACTTCAGTTTTTAAAGAAGAAGGAAAAAAAATCAAGCATTCAGCCCAGCAAACAAAGCCTGACCTGCGTTCATGGCAGCAGGTGGTGACTGTCTTTGTGCTCCTGGAGCCTATTAGCATGGTCTCCTTCAGTGGCTGGATGAATAGGGACCTTCCATTCAGAAGCCACAGCGAGCTTCACAAAAGCCTCTGTGCAGAGGAGGGCTGGAATGAATCCAGAGTCATGCAGTTTTCACTAACCCACTGAGCCTTTCTTTGGCTCCCCATCTCCACAGCCTACCTACCTCTCTCTGTCCCCCTGCGTCTTGTTTCCTGGTCTAGTCTCATTTGCTATGGACAAAGACTGCAAAGAAGTTAGTAAAAGTATCCTAGAGATATGTATTGAAATGGGGCATAAGTTGAGAGCTCCTTGGCATGGCTAGGACTTGCACTCACAGCTGCTTCAGAAAACTCAAGAACTTTGACCAAAGAGTAAGTGCCAAATTTGTACCAACTCTGAGTACTGCTAGTCTCTAGATTTTATCGAACCAGGAGATCTCCTCACATGTCCCCTTCCAGTGTCCTTCAGAAACACAAGTGCCTCCAGGCCTGAAGAACCAAGGACACACCCTCTGCATTGAGTTTTCTTATGGGGGTGGGAAAGATCAACCTAGAGAGCAAGAAACATAAGTGAAATCACAACAAAAGTCCTATTTGTTTCAAATAGGTTAGTGAGATAACTATTTTTTATTTAAGGGTTCTTGGAGTTTCCCCTACTTGTTGAGGTTCCAAAAGTAACCAGATTAACTCCTTCAAAATGCCATTTCAGGTTGACCCAGTGTATTGGAAAATCAGGTCCAGCCAAAGCATTTGATTTCACAGTTGAAAAAAAAAAAATCCTCTAAAAAAGTTCAGCTGCCCAAGCAAATAATTAGAAACAAGGAACCTGAGTTCTACCCGGAAATATGGGTAATGACATAATGAGAGGCAAGTTTGTGCGGATAAGTAATATCTTTAAATAAGTCCTCATTTGAGCTGAAAAACTGGTACAATTCTGATCATATGTGCCTTTTTCCATGGAAAGGAAATGCTAGTTTTATTTCAGCAATTACTTTTGAAGAGTAGAAAACCAGAAACAAATGCCCTCTGTCTTGACAAGGTAGAGAGAAATCTCAAAACTCATGTAACATTTCCTAGATAGTCAAGTTTCAGGCGATAGCTTGGAATTAATAAGAGTGTATGGGAAAGGACTGCAGAGTAATACACTGTGTACAACATTTATTAAGAAATCAAGAAAAACAGACAATCTGAATACATATTGAATATTGCTAAGCACTAGGTTGACAAAGCACCTCTCAAACTAAACTTACGAATTCAAATAATACTGAAAAAAATTATCAGAAAAACTTATCTGTCTCTCTCTGTGTACAGATCTTTCCACCCCTAACCCCACAAACCAAAATAGCACCTCAGCTTCTTGTCTCATAACATCATACCTATTTTTCCAAAACCCAGCATGGGGTTGTGGATGGACAGTCAACTATTGCTCACATCAGCAAGACAATGACAGTGCTGGGAGAAGAGATAAGTGCCAATCTCCAGAAACAGCCTTTCCAATTTTATATTTATACAGCTATTGCAAACCTCTCTTCCTCCAGTGGCATGGCCCTCCCCAACAGTTAACAGAGACTTTCTTATATCCAGGTCAAATTGCTGTGATTTATTCTCCATGATGCTACCCTTGAAGACTGCTTTAAAGCATTAGCTCCAGCAGAAAACAACTGCCCTTCATTTTATGTTCCTGGCCTTGGAGAACACATTACACTTGTTTTCAGAGATTTGCATCCTTTCACAGGTGACACTCAAGCTGTTTGCATTGTCCTGGAAAGACTTACAAAATCCTGCTTGGATATGAGATTGCTGAGAGGTTGTTTCTCCTGAAAGCTGGCACGTACACCACCTAAGACAGTATTGTGAAGGCATAAGTAGCATATTGTCTTGCTCTTGACTCAGGTTGCTAATAAGTACAGAGTGCACATAATATGGACATTTGCAAAATGTTAAACACAGTGACGACTTTAACATTTCACTTCTGTGACAAGACCTTGCTTTTTTTTTCTGACAAGTGACTATATTTTAAACATAAACGCACACACTTTTTGCTCAAATTGACACTGACAAGAAAAACACTCTCTTCACCATCACAGCATGGTGTCACTTAAAACTTTGATTGTCAGGTTCTTATAATGCTTAATTCAAAGAGGTATTTCTGATGTTGTGTTGCAAGACTCACAAAAAAGTACATTCCTTGCTCAGAAAAACAAACAAACACAAAAAAACCCACAAAACACCCCAAACAAACAAGGAAATAAACAGATCAGCACCACCATGGAGGCAGGAGGGGAAGGAAAACATTAGGGTATAAATAATACTTTTTTCAGGAAAGAATAGGCTAAAGAAGGTATCTACAATCTCTATGGATGAACTACTGCTACAAACAAACAAATAAAAAAACCCAAACTGACACTCTCTCTTCCACTAACAAAAGAAAAACACATCAGAAACTCAAAACTGTGTTTAAGATATGGCTACCCCAGGACATGTTATTACTCCCGAAAGATGTAGTGGATTCCTCGACATTGGACACTTCTAAGATTCAGCTGGACAGGGTGCTGGGCTGCCTTGTCTAGACTGCGCTTTTGTCAAGAAAGGTTGGACCAGATGATCCTCGTCGTCACTTACAAACTGTATTCTATGATTCTATGAGTTACATCAGTAGACATGCCATGAGGAAAGATATCAAGTTCAATATCACTGTTAGGCCATTCTTGTGCCTAGCATACAGGGATACATTTACCTCTGATGTAATTTTGGAGGACTGCAGTTTTCCTGGCATCTCTCTATAGATCTCAGAGCACCACTTTGTGACTTCTTTTTGGAAAACCAGAACACTGACTTTATCTAGGCAGTTTCCAAAAGTCATACTTAAGTATTTAGTCTTATTCTATATTTCAGTAGGAAAATGGAGTATATAAAGTTGGCAAGATAAAACCTCCTACAGGTGTGCTGAAAGGCCTTGTTACAGCAAACACGAACAGGTCCTGCTCATGCTCCAAGGAAAAAGGTTTGCTTTCAGCAGACACGAAGCACTGCAGCTGCCTTAGCATGACACAAAGCCAAATCTCATATTTTTAGTACCTCACCCTAGAAACAGCCCACGTCAGTGAACAAAATGACAGGTAGGCAGTCTGTATAATTTATTTGGGGATGGGGTAATGAGGGCGGGGTTCAGATTTTTTTTTTTTTTTTTTACTGGACAAATCTCCTTCAGATCATAGAACGCATGTACATTATTTACTGAGTGAACATATCACACCAGTTTGTACTAATAGATGTCCCCCACAAAAAAAGCAACTATGGTAGTGGCCAAAGTGACAAAACCTGCTGTTTGAAACTCAATTCTGAGTTCTCACTTTTAATTCTTACTATCAACCAAGGTGGAGGCAATCACTTGCACAGTGAAGTTTATGGTCAACTTATTTATACCAGGTTACCTGAGGGTTTAAAAACGGCATCACAGATGAAAAATCTGTACATTGCATTTTCAGAGTAGTTTTCTGCTAAAATGCACAGTACTTGTTAGCTTCCTTTGACCATGGCAGAACCAGAATTACTATAGGAGATTGAGCTGGATTCTCCTCACCTGTTAACAATTAATAAGTTATTCAACAAGTTCCAGTCACACCTGTGTAAATTTATTCAAAACAAAGGCATTGCAAAGGAAATAATCTAGAAAGATTAATGGGTTGGTACTGCTTAAACTGAGAAGTTATTTTTTGGTCAGTAGAGCGCTTCCAAACTGTGGCTGACATGCAGGAAAAGAGCTCTGCTTTCCTTTAAGATCCCATGTTCAACCATTTGGCTTGGCATTTAGGAGAAGTACTTCAACTTGAAGAATATTTGACTCTGGAAGTAATTTGGAGACAAAATACAGTACTGAAAATATAGTCTATAGGTGAGAGTGTAGACTAGTTTTCAAACTATAGTTTGCAGTAAAGATGAATTGCATGTTATTTTGGAGTGACACCAATATACTTTAAACTGGGAGAAACGGAGTTAAACAGTAGAGGGACTGATGTGAAATGATTAAAAAACTTTGTCCCAGGTTTTTGAAGTGTAATTTCTAAAGCATATGCTGAAAACATTTGGGGCAAATGATGAAGCCAATTTTTATCTTAGCCAAAAACAAAGCTGAAAAATAAGCCCAATTTATTCTCTCAGCATTAGATCCCAGATACTCTTGGGAGCAATTTTGTTAAAACATAAGGAAGAAAATTTTTCTTTTAGTAGTAGTCTGAAGGTAACTTGTTTTACAGGTTTTTATGATTTTCGATTCATGTGGCAGCATTGGTGCAAACTGCTATCTAGCATCTTTGTAAATCCAAACATCTGTCAATTTAATTAAGATTAAATTCTCTGTGTGCTATTTGATTTAAACCAGAAATTTAAATTTACAACAAAATGAAAAATATACCTCCTGCTTAATTATCATTTGGGCTTTTAACCAGAACATCATCCTTAGTTACAATAATGTGAAAGTACTTTCTAGCAGACAAAAAATTCACACCTGAGAGAAATAACAAAGGAGTCAAAGTACCAAAAAAAATCAATAATGGTTTATTAATATATGCTTCAGAGGAAGAATACAGGAGGAACATCACAAATAGTTATATAAAAATAAATAACATTCCCCAAAATATTCCCAAAGAAAATTAGTAGCCAAGAATGAAGCAGTCAGAGCAGTAAGGCAATATGTGGAATGGCAGCACTGTAAGGGAATTGTCAGAAATTGTTTTCTGCCCCCAACACCATCAGCCTTTGTCTCTGTTCCAGAGAGAGACAAGGTCACACACTTTCAGAAAGACATGTAAGAGGGGAATTCTTCTTTAATCCTCAGATCATCTCTCAGATTTGCTCTCAAACACAGAAGTAAAGAAGCTGGACCACTTGCTAACAGGGTAGACCTTACTTTGATTCCTTCTTAATTTTCAAGCATTTAGAAATTCATTGGCTTTTCTTTGTATTCATTTTGGCACGTGTTTATTAGCAATAATAAATTCTTAGCTTAGTGTTTCATATACAGTGTTATCTTTGGCAGAAAATGAAAGATGTATGAACAATTTAAACACTGAACACTGATGTAAAAATGGATTGGCTAGTTACAAACTGATTTCCTCTCATCAAACTACTGGGGTGAAGGATGAAGAAAAAAAATGTAAAAACATGGTAGCTTATGTGGTGACACACTAAATCTTCCAATTGTTCTCAATAACTCTACAACTACAGCATGCTATCCTGATGGCCCCATCTGAGTTGATGATTTTTCACAATGTATTTCATGGCTTCCATCCCTACATGAGACTTTATTACTATCACATAGGAATAAAAAGCCATAAAACACTAGAGTGAATTTATCTTGATCAGATGCAATACTTACTTTCTTCACATGATTTCATCACCATTCCAAAACTAACCAATGATTTAATGCTACATTACTGAACATTTTAAACTACATTTCAATGACAAGAAAGACACTGAAACGGTTACATCACAAATTAACAGAGCTTTAGCCTTTAAACACATTCCTACCTACAAGAATCAAGAAACAATCACAAGACACAACCATTTAAATCACTGATAAAAGACAGGACACCACAGAAAAATGTCACTTCCACATACATCTTTCAACACATAAGGAAAGACAAAAGACACAAAAGAAACTGGTATAAAGCTATGAAAGCACCACTACCAGCATCTTTTAAAAACTATTTTCCATAGCAGCTTCCTGGCATGCATTATAAAAAAATCAGACTCCATCACTTAGACATCTTTAAGACATCTGAGCTTCATTGGAGAAACAAAGCACAATTCCCTACTTATGGCACTGAAACAGCTACTACCACAGAGCTGCTACCTAATATGACTCACTCATCCCTAGGACTTCTACCTTCTTGGCTATGATAAATTTACTATAGCTTCAAAGTCCATCTTTCTCCCAATAAAAGACCAAATGAGACAAACTATAATATACACTTATTTTATAATCCAGACTATGATACCAAGGCCCTGGTCTGAAAACAGTTCTTTATTAATGTAATTACTAGTCATCTTCTTATTACTACTAATTGGCCAAGTTGAAACACAAGTCCCTAGGGTCATTGAAAAGTCAATACAATAATTTAACTGCCATTTGAAAATAATTTTGCTTGTAAACTTGCAAGCAAACAAAGCTGTACCAGAAATTCTTCTTAAGCTAAAAGCCTCTGCCTTACCAAAAATATTTTGCATTTTCTCAGCCATGTAACCCCACTGGCATGGTACCGATACTAATTCCCGTGTACTGTTGACACTAGAACTAAAAATTAACTCAGGTTTGATTTATATACTGCTATCCTTTCTTGCCTACCAAATCCTATTTCTTGTATAATATAATGTTGGTAGCATAGAAAAGAGCAAGAAATCATTAAATGAAAGGAAGTGCATAAATAAATTCAATTATCATGCATAAAACATGCAAATGATTTAAAGACTGCATATGAAACTCTAGTTTATATTCATTAATCTCAGGTTGCACTTTTGAGGGAGAAAGAGACACTAATTGGGTCCAGATTAATGCACTCCCAAACCTTCCAATTTGTTTTTGGGCGAGGATTAAATGAGATGTATTAAAATAAACACAGCTGCTCACCTTCTCCAACCCTGGTTCACTTGTGGGAGAAAGTGAAAACTAAAAAGTATGTAAGTAAATTGCAGGCTTGGGTACTGCATATTTGGGCTTTTTCTGGACACCTCAGGGCTGCCACTTACCCACTGCAGGTCCTTTTTTGTTTGTTTGTTTTTGCTGAAAGCTAGTCCGAAAACCAAGCTAGTGACTTTACATGGAAAAAAGGGTGGGTAGTGTTTGGGCTTGCCTAAATCCTGCCCTGTTTTCTTTCCTTCCCTACCCTGAGTGATGCTGCAAATGGACCATTTTAAACTGCATGCAGTTGCCTCTAAAGGGGGGGTCAGTTCGAATGTGGCACATTGCTGCTACACAGTACCATTACATGGGCAATGAGGACTCATGAGAGGACTTGAGTGGTTCAGCTTTGCTCACCCAGCCAACAGAAACATGATGCATAACAGGGGCAAACTCCTCCAACCCACCACCTGCTCCATTTTTCAGCTGCCTCCACTTAATTAGATGGATACAAAAATAGCGGCTCCCTGGCTCCCCCTTTTTTTTCCTGCTGGAGCCAGGCACTGGTCCCCACCACTTGCCCTCACTGGCTGGGCACAGGGGGAACCCAGGATCAAGCCACCATGGACAAGACCATCACCTGCAACAGTGGGCATTCTTGGGGCTGATCCTGACCCAGCAGTAAGAGAAGCACGTGGGAAGGAAAATGGCGTTTTGGCCCAGAAATAAAACACAAAGGGGATGGCCCATTCCCTTTCCTCTACTGGTAGAGAAAGGTTAAATAAATCAAACAATAAAGGTCACCAAACTAATTTCATACAGAAATCAATGAATTTGGATGAGCAGCCCAAAGGGGAAAGGTTAGGGTGTTATCACTAACATAATTTCTCTTCCCTTTTGTTAAAATGATTGGAAATTAAACCCCTCCAACACAATGGGACACACTTTCTACAGGGTGGGAAACATTAAAAATCTTACATTTCTCTGATTATTTTTATATGTTATCCTTCTGAACTAGAGACATTACACAATGAAAGCAAAAAAAAAAAAAAAATACATGTAGACTCAAACATATATTCACATATACGGTTTCAGACAAAGACCCATTTCTGCCGACAGTCTGACTCAAGAGCTTTCTATTAGAATTAATTTCTGCATGTTTGCAGATGCTAAATTAGTTGCAATAAATAACAACAATAGAGTTGAAATCTGTCAACATCTTGACAAATATTCAGAGAGCCACTTAGTTAGGAAATATGCTTATGATATTCATTGCTCCTAAAAGAGAAAATGATTATACAGTAACTAAACCCTAAGTAAGAGCTAAGGATATTCACCTCATGAAGCCATTTCTCAACTAGCCCCTTGGCACTTGCTGGAATTATTCGCAGCATGAGCTCTACTTTTTCATTTTCTGCTGACTCCGTGTGGGTAATTTCTTTCTTGTGATTAAAAGTGAGCTTGGCAATTCTTTCAAAGCATTTCCTTAGGTGTGGCTGGATGTGGAGTGGATCCTTTGTCTCAAAAAGGATTCCTGAGGGATCGTTGCTGCATGGAGAGAAAAAAACCTGAAAAACGATATAAAATGGACTTTAGAGATATTTATATAAACATATTTTACAACAACACCAACAGCTGACAGATGAAATGGACTGTTTACCTTGGAAAGAATAGTCTTTTCTTCGCCAAATAATCATTCAAGGCCTTCCTGAATGTCATCCAAAAGCGATTCTGCCTCCTTCAACTTATCCAGCATCTGGGGCTGCGAGATAACCCTCGTGGCATTGGTCTCCTTCACTGACTCCTTCGTTATTAGCCTCCTGGTGGGTGAGATAGAATACAGTGAATGTAATAACCATACTTCACACAACAGGCTCTCTCTCTCTTTTAAATTGAAAATCCCCTTATTACAAAACAAGGGGTGTTCTTTTTCTTCTACCTTTAAGTAGGACTGCCACATTCATTGCTTTTTACAAAAACACAGCTGCTTTTTAAGCTACAGATAAATAGAATCTGCTAGGCGTTAATTCTGCTCAGTCCGAATGCATTATTTTCTAAGTCACTTTGGCAAGGGACTTTTTATTATAAACTAGAATGAACAAGGAAAGTCCTTTTCTCAACTAATTATGACTATGCTTTGTTCTATACTATTAACTTACAATGCCAGATTGATCAGCTTTTTTTTTTTTTTTCCCTTTCCGCAGCCAGCTAAAGAAATTAGCATGCTTTATCTGGGAAAGCTAATTATTACAGAGCTAATTATTAAGACTTTATAGACTAATGATGAAAATATAAATTACATAGAACAATAAAGAATGGTGTATCAATAACATTCGCACAATCCCTTTGACGTGCACATTGCAATCTCCCATTTTAACACCACTGATGCATGGACGGGTGTTACTTTGACTCAATGTACAATATTTTCTTCTCATAAAGATTTATTAAACTGGACATTTTCTAAGTACTGAGGAAAAAAAGCAAAGCTGAAACACCATTTTTTATATTCCTATCGCTGGTGCCCATTTTGTTTTCCTGTTGTTGGACTTCCAATTTATAAAAACTGGGGACGACAGAACAGAAGGCAAAGCTATAAAGACATTAAAATGGACAAACATCAGGACTTCTGTTGTTACTTTTCCCACTATAAGACACAAGGTAGTATGTTTGATTTGAAAAAGTTTGTTTGTTTGTTTTTAATCAACTACTTTCAAGAATGGTTTAGTTTGCAAAGAAGAATATGATACTTCCCAGTAAAACCAAAACACAGTTCTGAAGTTTCAGGACCATCAGTGATCCAGCATGCTTGGCTTTGAGAAAGGACAAGATACTCAGCTACATTCCAAGTGGGCAACATCACCTTTAGCTCATCTATTGTCCACAGTTTGTAATTATTGGTACACAAACATTCCAAGAAATGAAATGTAAATATTTAGATATCACTACATAGTTCTTTTTATGCAACATATACTGTGATTGACTGAATTGAAATAAATAAATACATAAAAAAGAGAAGTCCTTTCTCCTTGTTAGTTCAAATTCACTTCCAATACTTATGAGTTGAAACCCAGCAGGATGGTAGAAAGACCTGTTGAGAGAACTGCTTCTGTCCAGCATTTGGGATTACAAATTAGATAGAATCCTGGAAAGAAGAACTTGCTCAGTGAAAGAGAACTCACACTGCCACCATCCTAACACCCTACTTGCACTCAAAATAATCCCATCCCTGTGTATTTCTGCCTGAAATAATATGAGAAGCATATTCATTATACATTTTTGAAGAACCTACTGTAAGAAGATAAATACACACAGGAACAACAGTGTCATTGCTTTAGATACTAAAACATGTCACTTCCATGGGGTATTTCTCAGTCCTCTGATACACTTGGCAAACTATGGACCCTTTCAGGTTCTTCATCGCCATATCTGGAGGCCAATCTGGATGCTGTAGAACCACAAGAAGCCTAATTCATGTAGAATTAAGAACAGCAAAACTGTTCTCCTAAGAAATAACTCTACATGTACCAGTGGAGCTTCCAAGATATGAGAGTGAACGAATACATCCACACAACTATTCATCTAACTGACCACACTTTATTTTAATACCAAGCTGTGTGTTTGTGTGCACTCAAAATATGTCCTTTCACATGATCTCTGAAACAAAGACACTAGCATTAGCCTATTTAAGTATATTATCTTTTGTACTAATATAATCAAGGAATTTTGAAAACTTTATTCCTGCTTGCTTAAAAAGGTATCTGGATCTGTCCATTTAGCAACACTTCTTTTCACAATCTGACATTAAGGACACTAAAGAAATAACTGTGAATGCAAAAAGGCTTGCCAATGTGTCATACTATTTTCCCTGAATTAATTACAGAATTAAAGATATTCTCAACAATTTTGTGGCCAAGTTCCAGGCGTATGACTGGCCTTCAGATTATTGACTATCTGACTTCTAACATTGCTAGTATTACTGGTGCACATCATATTTTGTTTAAAAATGAACCTATTTTATTTCAGTTGAATCAATTACAGACAATGAAATAGTCAGCTTGCACTCTGTGCTCATCCTCTGTTGAGGACCAAGCAACAGCTTTTCATAGAACCCAAGGTTCTGGTGCAAAATGATTAAGTGACTCAACAAATATTACAGACCTACTAGAGTCCCATTTACATACAGGGACAAGATCTATAAACTCCCAGGTCTGTGCTTTATCCACCATACCATGTTTCACTGCACTTCAGAAGGCAGAATCAAAATGAATTCAGGAAAAACTGAAAAATAACTCCCCACATACCTTTATCAACCTCTTTGTAGCTACCGCTTTGCCTTGAAACTATGTGTAAGTTAGCTGTATGTGCCTTCCAATATATTTCTTCTATGACTAAAAACAAGTGTTTTACAAATGCTTTTTGATATGCACGCACTTTCAATATTCTGCAGGTCATTCAATAGCACATCAGATATAACTAAACACAGACTTAATACTCTGGGGAAGCGACAGCAGCAAAGGCCAATTTTTATGACTTTCCCCTGTCTGAAATGAAAGGAATCTCAAGGTCCTAACCATATGGGGAGTAATTTAACAGCTAAGAGCTTACCATTTCTTATTGACAGCTCTCCTTGTGCTGTCCTGGAGTTACTTGTGAACCAGAACTCGAGGTCACCACTCCATAATACCCTGTGTAAGTCAGAAAAATGAAACCAGACATCCAACTGAGTTGAAAAGAAAACATTTTCTCCCAGATACAAAAATATTTGACATCAAAATAACCTAATAAATATTTTGCTGAAAATGTTCTTTACCTGTTTCCAGTTTTACTTCATGGAGTACAATGAGAAACAAGCCATGCACAAATGCCTGTTTGCCTTTCTCACTTGAATGATTCAGTAACTTACGAAAGGCTGTCTCTCTATTGTTTCTGAGCTCACATCATAAAAACAAAACAGAAATCAATTTAAGACAATGAACTTTAAACTTTATTTTCCCCCTCGGTATTCTAAAGTGGCACAGCTAAGTTGGAAAAGTTTTAAATAATGAAAGTCACTGAAGCCTAAATCACATACAATAGTGAAAGCTGAGATGTGAGACGGAGATGAAATCTAAAAGCTAATTAAATTCAACAAGAGTCTCTCAAAGGCAACATACCAGCTTAGCCTCCCATGCTAATATTTCGTTTTGAAGGGTGCACTAAATGGAGGGCCTTTCATGGCTGCAGTTTTCACAATGTGATCCACCAGCTAAACCTGAGAGGAAAGGAAAAAAAAAAAAAGATTAGATGCATGGATTACTGTACTGAATAGATGCCAAGGCCAAGATAAAAAGAATAGATAAGTTACGGCTTCGGAGGAGCTAAATTTGAAGCCAACCAGCAAAACGGATTGAACCTTATTACCTCTAGTCACTGAGAAATTCCCTAGACAGTTGGATGTAATTTGAAAAGGTCAGAAAAAAAATTTCCTTCACAGTATTATTGCTTCATGGTTTAAGGGTGTACATTTGTGAGATGCCAGCTCTAATCATTTTTATTGACTTGCTCTAGAGAGACAGACAGATGCACAGGGAGGCAAGACAGATGGATAAGAAATATCCTACCTTTGTTTCCAGTTTTAAAATATATCTCAGTATTAGGTATGTTTTAATGTTAATAATTTCAATTTATCCTTTGCCATCTCTGAGAAGAATGTGCCTTGTTTCTCTAAGTCAGCCACAAAAGGGGGAAAAAACCCTGTGCATATCATTGGAAACTTGCTACAATTTTTCTTTTTTGATCTGAGCGTTCATTGAATTCCATGTGAATCTGAAATATATAACTGAGATTCAGTAAGTGTAATAGAATTTTCTAGACAATTTTAGGTATGCTCAGTTGATTTTTCTTTTCACCTAAAGGGGAGCAGTTCTCACTGAACAGATTATAAAAATGACCTTCAACACACTGACAGTAGAAGCTTTTTTACCAATGTGGCTGTGAAAACCACTCCCCCAACAAACAAAGGAAAAAAACCCACTCCAATTAAAAGCATTTAATTCTTTGACTTAACATATACAAATGCTTGTAATCATATATGAACATTTGCTAACATTACACTTACAGACAATTTCTTTTTTATGCAATTAAAACCAAAGGAGATTTAACAACACAAAAGCAGAATTATCCTCCCCAACCCCTGGAAAAGTTTAATTAACATTAGATTTTCTTTTGCTTAGAAGAGATTTTTCTTCCATTCATAACACAAACATCAGTATTTGCTGTATCCTGGCTCTGAATGCACTGCAGAGGCAATTTTAATGGCTATTAAAGTATGGTTCTGTGAGTTCCTCTACTGTATTATGTTTATGGAGCCTGCCTGAAAGCTGACTAAAACTGTTTTCACTTGGATAAGAAAGCTGTTTCCATATGGTCATGTTCCCTCCCCTCAAGCCCCGTACATTCAGAGAGTAACAAGAAATTGCAGCAGAAGAGTTGCAAATATATTCACTCCTCCAGAACTTTATAGCTCTGAAAGGAAATCAGAAAGGCTTAGCTGTAGCAAGGAAGAAAAAGCATTGGAAATTGTTCTGCTAATGGAGGTTGATACTTCCAGTTGAAATGGGACAGTTCCTCAGTAGAAAAGATACATGGACAATCTAAACACAACACTTTCTTCAACAATTAAGGAAGCTTTCAAAATACACGTGCACCTGCATATATGGGCCTGGAGAGAGGTAAACACATAATAGACTATAACAATTGATTTAGACTCTACTATTTTTTTTCTTTCATCAGATTCCCACTGTCAGGGTGGTGCTGAAGCAAAATAGGAATCCAGTTTTGTAAGATCACAGACGTGTAACTACAGAGGAACCCTCCAGTTTCTGTGGCAACATGACAACACTGTGATTTTTATTCCTCTAACTTTTTTCCAACAAAAGGAGCCACAGAGAAATTAAATTCTGTCATCTTCCTGATCTAAGCTCAAAGATGAACTCATGAAACCTATGAAACTTTTTGCCAAAAAAACCACCCTTATTCATCATGAAAAGAGGAGATGTTCAAGGCACAAATATTTAATCTCAGAGACTCAGTTTTCAAAAGAATATTCCTCTAACATATTTTGATGCCATTTACAACACAGTAATGTGATGACACCTCATTCCATCTTTGCAAGACCCCCACTTCTCTTGTTTTGTTTTTTTCCTATCTCCTCAAGAACAGCACATATTAACAGACAAGTCACTTTAATCCTGATGCATCGTACCTAATGCAGAAGGGAAGGATATCAAGAATGACAGCATTTCTGTTGCACTATTAGTAGAGTCCTCTGTCTGGAGGGCTTGAATAACACCAGTAAGGATGCACTGGCTTGGGTTTAGATTCAATAGCTTCAGATCCTGTGGGAAAAGGGATTCAGCTTTTTGGTGGTTATCTCCTTGCTGATCATTTCTTAATGCGACATTTTATCTAGTTTATTGGAAGTGATGCTGCATGATCTTGGATATTGTCCCCTCTATCAAATCAGCCAGGATTCAAAAACCATTCCAAGAATGGAGAGAGTGTCTTTTAAGATTTTCAGTATGACATCCTTCTCACTCTATATGTGGGAGAAACTGGGACTTTGATAAGACAACCAGCTCATGATCCTCTATCCAGAGAGAGACAAGATGATCCTATTTAACCCTCACATGTTGGCAACAACACCCTTTCCCTTTCTATAGGACTATGTATCTACCATCTGTGGCTTTTATTTATTATGCTGATGGTAAAATTACACAAAATTCAAATTATTGCCAACTCTCAATCTAACAGTAAGGTTAGTTAACCAATGAAACAGATTGCTCAGAAAGGTGAGAAATTTTTCAGTTGCTTCTAAACAGTGTCTATTTAAAAAAAAAAAAAAAATCTCTCAGTTCAACCACAAATTGGTTGGTTAGATGCAGAAACTACAGTTTTCTCCTTTTCAGCCTTTAAATCTATAGAGTTGTGACCTGAGTGGAATGCCAGCTGGAGTAACAGGATTGCACCACAGAAGTGATCTGGTATGGTTTCTTTGGTTTTGTCTTTCCGTGTGTGACCTGCAGACTACTTTTATAAATATTATATTGGAAAATAAAGATCTCGCAGTCCTGTGTCCTAACAATGACAGAAATTGTAGTTGCCTATGTTTCGTGAACATAAGATTACCAAAACCTGTTCAGCATGTGATTATAACTGTAGCAAATAAAAAAATGGGAATCCACACAATAAATTCTGGTTTCTGTTGGAAACACACACCCCTGCAAGCTACAAGATTGGTATTCCCTGTTTGTCTTTCATCAGCTGACTTGAGAGCATCATTTCCCTCATTTTAGATACAAAGCCCCTCCTCCACACACACCTGATAGCAAAGTAAAATGCCATTTTTCTGCCCTGATCAACAGCCAGGCTCCTCATAGGACTTGAGGGAGGGCTGGATTCTCCTTTCTGTTTTACCATGTTTAGAAGCCGCCCATGCATTCTTGAGTTCTGTTCTGATCAGCAGAGCTGCCTGAGTTGTACAACTCTCCTTAAAAGAAAAGAAAAACAAAACAAAAGCTGGCTACAGAGCATGTGCCAGGCACAATCCTAGTTTTAAATGTGCTCCAATGTCACTTCAACCTGCAGCAGGTCATGTTGCTCACCTGTATAGTGCACACAAAATAATCAGGTAACTACTTTACAAATAGAGAAGAAAGGCTTGAGGGATGGATATGAGTATCACTACTAAGATTAACTAAGATTAACTCCAATAAGCAGAGTTAGCTGGTAGCTACCAGTTTTATAACTACCAAGTACTCCAAAAGGTCTTCTCCTTTCTGAATGGCCCAGCTACTGTAAAAGGCTGGTGATGGCTTTTTTTTGTTTGTTTGTTTGTTTGTTTTTTAAGCTCAAAATAGACAGGTTCTCAAAGAAAGCACAGATAGTATTTCAGCTTCTTATATCACTTTGGGACAGCTAAGCCTGTCTTGCATTCTTCAGAATATGTCTCAATACTGGTGATGTTAAGCGTCTTTTCCAACCTAAACGATTCTAGGTCAGTTAAACATTTACTAACAACGTGCTGTGTCTTAAAAGCTACTCTGAGATATGCATAATTTGAACCTGTCATCTTTTGCTATACAGAAGAACTAAAGCACTCTCAAAAAAGGCTGTAGTACACTTATTAGATGTAATGTTTATGTCTTAAATACCAACTCCTTTTTAAAATAAATTAGACCTTCTTAAAGACATAAGGAAAAAAAAAGAAAAATAAAAGAAAAATCACCCAAGAACTTATGGATTTATTGTGCATAAAAGTCCATCTTGCCAAATTCTCTCATGTGAACACTGATTCAGCTCACAGCTCTTATATCGTTAAAATTAACTGCCAACAAATTAGGTTTGGGAACAATGAAATGCAATTAAACCACTGTATGTGCTGCAGCAGAAACAGATAACATTTTATGCATGTTTAATGGGAAGAGAGAAAGAAAGAATCTTTGCTTGTTATTGAAGTGACTAATGATGCGATCTCTAAAAATATATATAGGTACAGGAAGAATTTATAACTGATTTTTTTCTCTCAGCTTTTTAACTAGCAATTCAGTGTTGGTCGATCACATGGAGAATGCAAACCTGGATATTTGTATGATCAACAACTGCTAACACATTAATTTTGTCTTTCTGAGACAAAAAGTGAGTATATCTTTCCAATCACCAGTCATTTTAAAAGCATTCTCTGAAACATGGTCCTTAACGATTTGGGTCTTATGTTTCAAACTTTAAGCTTTTCATCTGTTTTTCAAGAGTAATATTTAAATAAAGAGCCTGAAAGAATCTTTCTTCAGCGTATTGTTGAATCATCTTGAAGTTGTACACACTGTAAATAATTATTTAGCAAAATAGAATATCTATTTTTGTACATTTGGTTTTTGTTATTAGAACTGATTTTGAAAACCAGAAATATGGGTGAATAAATTGTTAGGCTGCCCTACAAAAGTAAAATGGAGATGAAGCCAGGGTTCTCCTCATGCTGTTCTGTTCATCATCTCATCAAGCAATGTAAAGGAGTTACTGTACTTTGCACTGTAAAAGCAAGAGTGGATACACTTGTTGCTCTGAAGAGCCTTCCATTAAGTTAAAACTATTGTGTTTTGATTATTTTTCAGCTGCCTTGTGACATTTCAATATTTGTTCTCCTACAGCATATTTGTCATTAACGAACAAGCAGAATAGTTTAAACTGTAGTGCTAATATTCACATCTCTCCTCCATAACATGCTATTAGTATGAACAGATTATTATTTTTCATTATTTCTACCATGGTAGTGCCTGGAGCCACTGGCTGAGGGCACCACATTGCAGTACAGACTAGAACCCACCACATTCTTTGCTTTACTCTCTCAGAGGCCTTACAGACGATCCAGATTAAACAGTAGTTGGAAGTGAAAGAGAAACAAAGTGACTTGCCTAAAACCTTCCTTTTATCCCTCTTCCACACATTAATGGACATGCATTTAAAATAAAAGGATGAAAGAGAGCTTACAGAAAAATATATTGCGTAAGTAAGAAATCAGTTTGTACTATAACGAAGAAATGGGGAAAGAAGATTGTCCGTGCCATTTTACAACACACTGAAATTGTTGAAGACAAACTCAAGCTGTGTAGGTCCAAAATGAAGAGGACAATTATCACAAAAATATATTTTAGAGTTATACCATCTAACATGAAAAAAAAGGCTAGGTAATGAAAACTTGAAGATTCTATTTTACACACACAAGAGCTCACACGCTTGGAAGGAAATATCTCGTTCCATTGGGAATGTGGCTGAGCCTTCTTCCTTCTTTTCAAAAGCACAATTTCCATTCTCATATCCAGAGACAAAATTAACATAAAAATAGTCTCTGATTTAAACATGGTCTGATACTACTCTGGAGACTAATAAGCATACAGAAAATATGCATCTAGGAGAAAAATAACTTTTTTTGCAGGATATTTGCAAAAAGACACTGGTAATTGTTGAAAAATGCTCCAAATTTTGAAACAACGGCCACTCAAAGTGGAACTGGCAAGAAAAATAAGGGAAAGGTGGTGAGAGTTTTAATAAATTTCCTGTGTGATCTTTGTAGCCATTTTGATGGGCTACGTGTTTATACATGCATATACATATTAGTATAACATATACAAACACACTTGTTATACAATACCAACCACAACTTTTCAGACAGGTCTTTTCACTAGTCTAGATGCACTTAGGCATATTTTTATCTGGTCAAGCAATTCTCCTTCTGAGAGTTTGTAGGCTTAGAAAAACGATAATTCAAAAATAATGTACATTATAGTAGATATGCACCCAAATGAAGTGCCCTGCATTTATACCAACATAAAAATGCCACACACAGATTTGTTCATAACTACCACACAGGCACCAGTCATTGCATATGCACACACTTCAGAAAGAATGAAACTAAACACAAACACGCATACTGTTTATTCTATTTCTCACCTTGGGCAGCTGACAATTGACAGCTGCTATAGTTCATTAATAGGCATTCTAACAAGGAAAACTTACTGCCCTATGTTGAGGTTTTAGTCATTTTGTGATAATTTTATCTGAAATAGGTATTGGCCCAAAGTATGTATATCATAGATTCACATGTGCACACACAAACACAATATTTGTTAGAAGAGAGGATTGAAGCAGCATTGATTTAATCACCAATGGCTAGTGTAGATGGAGAAAATACATTAAGAAATGAAGGACTATAGTGCAAGATTTAGTAAGAGTGGAGATATGCAATGACTAAAATAATACAAGAACTTTCAATTTAATGTGTTTGACAAAGGAACTAGCAGAGTTAACTGAGAAAGGAACTTATTTACATAGCTTGAATCTTCCTTTCTGAGCATTCCTCCTGCACAGACATAGGCAACCAAATGAAAAGCTGAGTATCTCTAATAGAGAAGGCAGTACTGACTCACTCTATTTTTACTTCTTTTACTATCTTATGTAGCTTTATATAATTGAAAGTAATTTTAGATTAAAAGCAAATCGTATTGTAATTCATGAACAGAAATAGAATAGGAACAATGTAGTCTGTATCAAAGCACAGAGAAAATTTTAGAAAATTTAATTTAAAAGTAGATGTACCAAAGACCACCAATGAAAGAAAGAATAAATTTTTTATTATCAGTCTTGATTTGATGGAAGTTTGCAGATAACACACAGTTATTACACTTGCCTTTTTGACATATATATTGGTGGCTTGTAATTTAGACAAGAAGTAAATTTACGGATGAAAAGGTTGAAGCTAAATCTGAGCAGAAGAGAGATGACAGTGTCTAGCAGAGAAAACATTTGGAAAAGTTCACATACAAAGCAAGTGTGATTAAAAACATTACAAATAAATAGTTGATTGAGTAGGAGTTTGCAAGTCTTTTTGAAATCCACTCTGACACAAGACTCTTAGAAATTTTATTCACCATTGGTGATAGTACTTCTCAATGTTTACAGTAGCCTACTAGATTAAAACACTTTGAGTTTGCCTCTCAAAGGTAAATGACCTTTTTTTCAGGTGCACAGAATTACTCATATGCTATTAGAAAGTCTAATAAAGCACCTGTAACAAAGCAAAAGCAGACAAAAACTCACAGCCAGTCTAAAGATCTTAAATTAGAAGGAAAATATGATCAACAGGAGAAATCAAAATTAACCAAATTGTGTATCAAGTGTAAGGAGATGGGGACAGAGAGGAAAGAGGATCAGGGTAATTGATGAGGTAAGATACAGTCACGATACAGAAACAGAAGTCAGAGTGAAAGTAAAAAATAGTGACTGGACTATAAGAGAAAAGGAGTCTGGAGAAGGGGGATGCATAGAACCTGGAAGAGACTAGAGGACTTCACTTCTGACAGGGTCCTGAATGATGAGCTTTTAAACAGGAACCCTCCACAGCAATGGATACTTGGAGCTGGAACATGAATGTAAAGAGAAAGAACATGTTATATATGCTCCTCTTATTTTTTTGAGTGTTAATTGCATAATGTTATACAATTAACTCAAAAAATAGAAAACATTAAATTCGTTTAAATTGTGTAGATTCATTGGAGAATAAACATAATAACTTATTTTAGTATCAAGAAATTGTGCAATAGATGTAGACTAAAACTGACTTTAAAAAGTTCAAGTGAGTAATTGAACTGTAAGTGCTTTCATGTAAGTAGACTGTAAGGTCTTCATATAAACCTATAACAAAAAGAATACTTCAGAACACCAGCAGACCAGATCTTGAAAATCCAACATATCAAATTAGAATAGATATGAAAAAGCTGAATATTATTTATAAAAGCAGAAGATGTTTTTCAACTGGCAGTCTATAAAGAGATTTCCTAATACAGCAATAGCACGCTCCTTGTTCTGAGAAGTGCTTTGGCAAGTCACAGAGGTAGCCAACAGAGCCAGTACTGACATATTAATTGCTTTGAAGACCAGAAACATTGCACTGAGTTCGCAACAGCAGAAACCTTCAGTCCAGTGGAAATGTCAGAACAGAGCGGATGAATATGTACAGTCATCCAACTCATTCACAGAGCAGTAACCAACACAACACGGTGTCTCATCTTCCTTTCCAAGTCAACTCTGTATGAGAAGAATTACAATAGCGCAGACTGCATGTGGCAAAAGACCATAAGTATTTAAGGAGGCGATGAAGAGAGAGTTTCTGCATTAGCAACAGGCTGGTCTTTCTGCAGTAGAAATACAAAGTAAACTTCAACATGATTGGTTGAATAAGGAGCAAGACAGATTAGCTGGAAACAAGGATACATATAAACAGTGCTAGAAACCATTTCCATTCTTAGATGGGCTTCCCCCTAGTCAGAGCTGTAATGTGGAGGTGTAAACCCTGCAAAGGTGGTTCTGAGTGAGGAGGAACTAGAATCTCCTTTTCTTCCCCCTTGCTTCACATACGCAGTTTGTCCTAGGTGCATTTCATCAGAACCAAATCTCCTATATACTTGGGATGTTGGATGGAAACAAGAACCCGCTGTACTGCTAAGCCAGCTTTCCCAGCTGTATCATGTTAGATGCCCTAAGTAGCAGTTGAACAACCAACTGAAATAAAGGTTACAGAGAGGTAGAAATGTCATTTTAAGTTCCGTATATTTTCACAAATTGTTCATCTGCTATTGCTCCCTCTAAGATTCTGGCATGAACTCCTATTCTGAAGGCTAAAACCAAATACCACAGACTCCTTTCTCACTGATTTTGCTCTCAAATGGTGGTTGAATAAAGGTCAAAGTTTGGAGAGAATTTTTGCATCAAGTGCTGGATTTTTTAAGACCTTTGAGTGGAAGTTACTACTGTATTTTATTTGAAAAATGGCATTGGTAGATTCTTTTAAACAATGTATTCATTTGTTTTTTCCTTTCATCTCCCTGTCTACTTGAAGATTATAACCTGCACAGAAGAGCTTGTCTACAAATCACTTATTTCAGTATTTTACTGGTGATAGTAATCACTGGATGCAATTTTTCAAGTGTTTTTCAAGCTCCACCTTAAAACTAGTTTGGATTTCTGTGTCTGCCTTTTTGCCTTCCTGTGCTCCAGAAGGTGATGCTTCTCTTTCATTCACTCTTTCAGCTATGCACAAGGAAGTCAAGCCCTATTGACAGTGGTGGAATACTTGTCATTAAATGGTCTGGTACAACATTTTATGACTCAGAACTCCTGATAAATACGATTTGTTTGGGATAAAATCTCTTTACTAGGTCAGATGTCTGGACTGAAGAGACAGTTCATTATAGAGGATCACTCATATTTTGCACCTGTAATAGGAATGAAGTGATTCTTTTATTATAGCGGTCCAACCTGACTCGCACCACTACTGATCTCCTCTTTAGCCTGAGTTAATTTCCAGCTGAACAATGAAGGTATCTGTGGCTGATTTATTTAGGAATATGTTCCATCTGAAAAGCTTACACTGTTGAAGTACAAGAGGGCATGACTAAAGGATTCATGTATAGAGCTTAGAAGCTTAGATAATTGCTTGTAGAAAATATGATCAGCTCTGCATGTCAACTTATACAAATCCAGAACTATTAAATGTTTTGAAAAAGGAATATTGTGTTCCCCAAACTAAATAACCAGGCCAAATTGTATTCACCATAAATGTGGAATAAGAGTCAAAAGAGTTCCTCCATTGCAACACAGAAACACACAAGTAAACAGATTCTGACCAATTTATGTCAAAAGATTTGACACTTTTTATAACTATAACCATAGCTGCCTACATTGAATTAGGACCATTACAGATATCTTGAGAACATTAATTCAAGAATTGTCCAAATATGAATATAGTTACAACTGTAACTATAATTTTGGTACAAATAGTTGGGCACAGTACTTATAATCTTTGCTTTGCATTTTGACAAGACATTGTGGGAAAAGCTTCTGATGGAATCACTGAGTTTCACATGGGAGCTGACCTCTGAATGTTTAAGCTCTGAAGCAAAAGTAAGAATAAATGGATTGAAGACTGGGCATATATGGTACAGCTGCTGATCTATATTAAGAACACTTAAGTCAACATATATGCTCTAGATACTCTTTTACACTACTTTCAAATTTATTCACAGAGGGATTAAGTGCATTATCTGAATACTTAAATCTGTACTATTCTAAAAAATAAAAATTGAGAAAACAATTTGTATTTCACAACACAGCTAAATGTAATTGGAAGCCTTCCCACAACAACTTCAAGTATGAAGCCCAATCCTTGTCCTATATCAAAAAACTGATGTATTTTTGTCATTGTTGCACAAGGAAAAAAATATCTGTTTTTATAAAACATCTCTCTCTTACTGAGATCTGTTTAACCTTTCAGTTATTCAGTTCTATTACACTTACTATCTAGCTTTATTAAATGTGCAAAATAGTTTGTTTATCCTCATCCCGGGAAAGTAGGTGGCTATAATTTGCAAATATGTCAGTCAAAAATGGACCAGTTAGATGTCCTTGGCTGGCACATTGTCAATGCACACAGTGAGTTCCTCCCTCCTCTCTCTCACACACACTTCTTTCTCTCTCACATACACACACTCAAAAATGTCTCCAGTAGAGTAAAATATTCACATTAATACTGGAAGCGATGGAGAAGAACCCCAGCCGACATCCCATCTGTTCCCATGAATTAAATTTAGAAATCATATGTAATATAGACATTTCTGTCTGAATATCATAATGCCCTGACACATTCAGGCTTTCATTAAAAAGCTCTGAGATGTGACTTGAATAACAATCTGTCTTAGCTAATTAGTATTTTCAGTTTAGCATATTCACTTTCAGTCGTATTGCTGTTTGCACATGGTAATTTAGGTAAACAGAGCCCATCCACAGCTGCATCAATTAACACTGCTAATCAAAACTGAATTCAGGTAATTAGGCACATTTATGCAAAAAGTGTGTAATTTGTGGGGAAAGCTAGATTCTTCAGTAATATTTCAATAAGCAGAAGTCTCTTTTTGCAAATAAGACAAGGAAATAATGGTAAATCAGCTCTAACATATATGTGATGCATACTCAGTGACAAATATCTAAATTAAATCTCACTAATTGGTCTGTATTTTCAGAAATTGGACTATATTTTTTTCATATAAATGTTTTCTTCAGTGCTTCTGTATGGAAAAGTGGATTCATTTCTGACTAAAGGTTTAGTAATTATTCGAACAGGACTTTAAAAGTTTATGTTTCCTCAAGCAGTTTTTGAACTGTTGGACATAATGGTCCAACTTGTTCCCATTTCCAGTCAGGCAAGTTTTAATGAAAATGCTCTCACTTTATATTCAATTTCATTTCTTCAAAGAAGGCATATTTTAGTTTACTTTAAAGAAATTCTAGAAATTTCTCCCACCACCCATTTCAAGAATGTAAAGTAGTAAATACTCAAAAACATTCTGCCTTTACCTACAAAGTCTTACCAGAACTGTAAGTTTCACATCCCTTCCCTTCCTTCCCATCACCCCCAAACCAGAATTTGAAACCCTCCAAAACCTACAGAAACATTAAAGCAGTGTAAGAAAGTTATATTCATAACAGAAATTTTAATTTATATTGAAATGGAAATAAATGGTCATTGTAACATTTTACTCCAAGAGTTTTCATATACAGCTATTGAAGTTACTCAAATTCAGTTCTGTATTAAGCACACTTTCAGAAAACTACACAAGTCTGATGGACAAAAAATACAATTATCAACTTGTAGCTAATCTTACATAAATTGTAAGACTCACACACACACACAAAAGCTCATTTATTGTTTCCAAGACGGATAAATAAGACAAAATAATTTTACTTTGAAACCAGCATAATACCTTTACTTTGTATCTTCTGCATGTATCTTTTCCCCTGATTTCAGGATAACTTTTGGGCAGGGATATGCCATACATGTTCCTCATGTGTACATTTGCAACATGGTATATGTATCTTTTGCTGAAAAAATTCTTTAGAAATATAAGGCTTAACCCTATATAGGTACTGAAATTGCACTGCGTGTATCAGTATTCAGAAAGTTTTTTCTGTATAGAAAAAGTGTCATTTGTTCTGTTATGAAAAAAAACATGAAAAATGCTTAACATGTAGTGTAGTCAAAAGGTTATCAAACCTTCAATTTTAATTTAGCTATTGGCAGAGTAGAGTATTGAGAGAATACTGACAGAGAGTTCAGAAGAAAAATAAAGCTTATGGAAGAAATTCAATTTTGAAGTATTTTCTATTCAAATAAACACAGTGACTACTGTTAAAGCAGTTAAATGTTAGAATGCAGAACAAGACCATTTCTAACCAATTATCAGACCAGCTTAAAAGTATATGCAGTTCCCTATGCCATCCTTGCTGGGGGCAATGGGAAACAACATTACAACTTCACTTTTTTTCCATTTTTCTGTAGCAGAGAGAAACACTCACCTATGTGTCATACCACACGCTAAGCAGCTGTCCAATCTCTCACACGGCTTATTAACACTGACATGCCGTGAATAGCATCAAAACAGTCTTATGTGACCTGTCTCTGAAAGAACTTGCCCTGCTCACTAAACGTTTTTTTGAAAGAACAAAACAGAAGGTGTAATGACTAACAGGGTTTATTTTAGATGTTATACTCTAGTAGGAAGTGAGTACAGTGACAATATCGTAGCCTTGCCCCCTTCCACCCACCCTGTTAGTCTTTTTTTTTTCCCTGAAGTAGTCAGATACAGGAAGTATTTCAACAGAAATATTTTACTATACTGCTTTGTCTCTTCTGCCTGGTTACATCAGTAAATATAAACAGACATATTTAGGAACATTGCTTCACTAAATACATGTATAGCACACGTTACTATTTCATCATGAATTGTCCTGATGTGCCACACATTTGCAAACTTTATATGGTGTCGGACTACCATTTTTCTTGCAATTTGGCTTTTTTTAAAATTTGATTTTGAGGTTTAATAAATGTATGGTAGTATTAGCTGTTAACACACAAGTGCACAATGAATATCCTAAAAAAGAAAATGTCATATGAAAGTTGGCTGGTACAACAGGAATTTCTCACACATGCAGGCCCACTCATTTTCCTCTCTTGCATTGCTCTGCTGTAAAATATGCAAAAGAATGGGGATATCTAGCTACTAAAATTAAAAAAAAAAAAAAATTAAAAAATGAAAGTTTTGGTGCTACCTACCTACTATTGTTAACTAAAATAGGATGGATACATATGATTTAAAAGATCCTATAAAATCCTGTTCTCCTCAATTTAAAGAAAAGTTTCATCCTACTCCAGTGACTCAAAAGCATTCTGGGATGATAAGCAAAGCAATAGATATTTAAAGTTCATATCTTGTTTGTCTATAGAGCATGCATCTCTTTATTTGTAACATAAAAACTGTTCAAATGTTTCATATTCCCAGTATTCATCGGGCTAAATCAAGAATATGCAAAATTTTTAGGAAAGCAGAAGCAAGAGCCCAAAGCCAACAATTAGTACTCTACAGTTTACAAGAGGGAAAAAAAAAAAAAGCTCAATAATTTACAAATGTTGAAGGAAGTGCTAGTTCCATAATTAAAAATCAGGCAGAGATCCTTTTGGCAAATGGATCTCTTTGTTAAACATCTTACTAATCCAAGCCTGAAGGTATAATTCCATACCCTGGAGGATCCCCTCTATACTTTTGCCAGCTGTTCCATTTAGGTCACTCCACCACAAGTTTAGCTTTTATCTATTCCTCACTTTCTTCACTGGGTCCCAGAAGCAGCAGCCCATCTCTCTGAAGGCTGTTTAAAGTGTAAATGAAAAGACAAGACAGAAGTGAGCCGCTACCTCAGGGTCCTTAATTTCTGAACTGCAATTCCTTGGACCTCCCTACCTTGACAGATGCAATATGAAGTCTTCCTTGATGAAAAGTGAGGATGCAAACTGAATATGGAATGCAGACAGCACATTCATTATCATTTTAATGCTTTGCAGCTGCATGAACAAATAGTAGAAGTTTTACTAGGCAGAAAGTCAAGGCCAAACAGTGGTAGCAGCAGCTCTTCAGCCCAGTACTGCTGTCGACATGTATGAAAACATCTGCAAGTAGCCATTTTATCTCTTCTCAAGTGGTCAGAGAGAGGGCGACTCAGAGAAGAAAGAAAAACAAAACAAAACAAAAGCAAAACAACAACACCCCCCCCACACACACACACACAACCCAAACAACAACAACAACAAAAACCCCAAACAAACAAAAACCCCCAAACAAACAAACAAACAAAAAAACCCAAAAAGGTGTTACGTTGATCCAGCACACTGTGTCCCAAGGACCATGAAGAGCACTGGGTGCAGACCTGATCCACTTGTCTCCCTCCCCAGATGAGCAGGCAAAGGGAGGAAACAGTGATGTTTCAAGGGCTTGTTTGTGCAAACTGAACCAACCTCAAGTGACTAAACTGCTTCTAATCTAATGCTAATCTGTTCCAAGGCTTTTAATAAACACATAATCTCTTACCAAAAGCGACAAAAAGATGTGAATTTAAAATGGATCCAATTATAAAGGTTCTAGTCAGTGTAAAGTTAAGCCCTCAGAGAGTTGCTATAGTCCTCCAGAACTGCTTTTAGACAGTATGCTGGTTTATAACAACACACTGATCTCTTACTCAGGAAAATGAGGTGTAATTTATTACAAAACAAACCACTGCCCTGACATTCGTCTGTTAAAAAAAAAAAATAAAATAAAATAAAGAGCATTGCAGATACTCTGGGAGGAATTTCTAAGTGTTCAACTTTTAATGAAAGATTCATAAAAAACGCAGCAAGCGTATCGCTGAGGTCTTTCCAATTTAATATTAATTAATAAAGTTTGCACACAAAGATACCAAATGTAATGTGAAACAGATCTATCAAATCTATTGGAAATTAACTTCCTATGTTTTCAAAGGCCGTTCAGTCACGTAGGCACAGTGACTCTGATGACCATCTGCATGACTTTACATATACAATCCCACGGGCTTCAGTCAACTGCTAAGATTGCGCCCTGATTCTACCCATCTAGCATAACACACCAGCCTCAACCCAAGAAGCCACTTGCGCGCATCTACTCAGAAGGGCTGGAATCACCGCGTTTAAGCAGTGCAGTGATTCACACACCTGCACTTAGCCTGCTCTTGAGAAGTGCTCTCACAGTAAAAAAGTGCAGTTCTGCAAGCTTGTAAACTTGACTTTTAAGGGTTAGGGAGAAAGAAAAAACAACGCAAAGAGCAACACACCTGCAGCTTTACTTCTAATTACACAGGTAAGCAACCTAGCTCTGGCGAGCTGCCTTGCAAGTCTGGATAGCAATCCTCACCTGTGTCACGCTGTCTGCTCGTGCACATGTCAGCTGGCTCAAGGTCTACACGAGCAAATAAAGCATATCCATAGTGATTTTCATTGCTTACCTCGCTGATGTGACTCCACGCGTTCCTGCCGACATTCCTGCATGTGAGGGTTTGTTGCAGGTGGCTGCTCTCAAGTTCGGCATTCCTGTGGCGCGGCTGCTCCGGTGATGACAACAAGAGCAAAGGCAGGTTGCCACTGGCCAGTTCTACCAGAGCCCAGTCATGTGCCGTCTGCAATCACATCTCACTGAGTGCAAAAGGAAAATTAAAACATTTTTTTCTCTTACAGTTGAATGACACAGCATACTCCTCTGTGTTTGCATTTAAATTGGACAGAATAATTTACCACTAGCTTTTAATTTCAGAAGGGTTAATCACCTCAGCAAAGGTCAATCAAACTTTAATCTCCAATAAAATTGCAGTAGCTTCAGTCACCTGCAGGACATTTAATACATTCTTATTTCCATGCAAAAGAATGCATCACTAATCTTCTAACTCTTTACATTAGCACATTTGCCATTAACATTTTACTAAAATTATTAATTCCTCCAAAACTATTACAAGAGCTCATTTCTACACATCTCAGAAGATAATCCTGTTAAAAACCAGCCACATGTACTGTGACATTGCTTTAGTTGTCTGCTCTAATCTTCACAACCGTTTGATACTCCAACTGAGTTGTAACAATGC
The DNA here is from genome assembly GCF_037038585.1 of Patagioenas fasciata. Lineage (NCBI taxonomy): Eukaryota > Metazoa > Chordata > Aves > Columbiformes > Columbidae > Patagioenas > Patagioenas fasciata. The sequence continues at coordinate 171,047,738 of NC_092520.1, read as the reverse complement.
ACAAAGTCTCAATTACACAAAATATTACAGGGTTTAGTTTAGAACAACAATATACTGTTTTAGTAACTTAATCTTCCCTATTGTCTGCAATCACAATACTAATCTATTTTGCCACTGTTCACAGCATTTTCTATTCAAAACAAAATATAGGTTTTAAATTTTGTTTAGCAGCTCTTGAAAAGCAGTAGATTTACAAGGATAAGTTAAAACCTAGTATCTATTACTGACAATAGGAATAATCATGATGATAGGAATATTTTTCTGGCCTGGAAAAAAGTATTTCCTCATAAAACAAGGTATCTTTTTAAGCCATACCCCATTAATAAATACAGAAATAAAGAAAAAATATTTTAGTCCGTACTTCCAATTTGGTCTACTAATTAAAAATAATTTATCTGCTATTAAAATAACTGATAACTGCAAAATCTCTCTGAAAAATTCAAATCAGGATTAGTTTTAAATTATCGTTGCAATATCAGCTCAAAACTAGAAAATTATTTGACTTTAAACAGAAAATTCTAAAATGGAAAAGAGCGTATCCCCAGAATACGTTGTTTTTAAATAAACATCAGCTATGTTAGCTATATAGCAACACATTCCTTCAAAAGTCTACTTTAAGAATTTCATCTGAATGCTCAGAACTATTTTACCTGTAAAGATACAGAGAAGAAGAGCAACAGAAAACTCAGGGAGAGCTCGTAAAAGAACTGAAACACAATGCAAAGAATTCATTTCCCAAATTTTAGAGACTGGTACCAAAAAGACAAAATTGGGCAGAAAAATACTAATACCACCAAAATAAATGAGTCTGCCTTATTCTCCTACCATGGCCATATTAGCTCCTGCGAGAAAGAGAAGGAACCGTCATAAGCCATCTTGTGTCTATTTAAAATGGATTTTTTTAGCCATAATAACATTTTGACATACCGTAATGTAAATAAACTGTTCTTTCCCATCCCAATATTTCCTTCTGTGTCTCTCTGTCTCTCTCTCTGTCTCCGTCTCTCTCCTCTTTTTGTTTTAATATATGGCACAGAGACAGACACACGCCCCCGTCACTGTCAATATGCACACTCATTAGCAATATGTCAGGCTGGCATTTTCAACACATACTCCAGAGCATAACTGAACTACCATGCAGTGCACACACATACACACACATGTAAAAATGCAATTGCAGACAACAACAGCTCTGTGGAATCATTTTTATCTTGGCAAACTAGGTAAACATACAAAAGGAATAAGTGAGATTCTCAGACAATATTTTACAAAGATGCTTCAAATTTGCTCTCCAGCTAACAGCACCGATGCTGCTCTCGTTTCACAGACACAAATACACACACACAAATATGCATATACAAAAGTGAATATTTTAGCAAGAAATTTTAACGCTGAATTACGAAGGCAAGAATATGGGGTTTTCCCTGTTTGCTTTTTTTCCTGCCTTTGAAATTACTTTCTAACTAGAAGCAATGAATGAGAAGAAATATTACAAAACATAAACCCTAATTGAACTCTGAGTTCATAGAATATAGACTGTCAACAGCATTTGTAGTTTCTCCAGTTGGAGAAATCAGCTATGAAAACAACCACATCCACATTTTTTGTAAAAAAGCATCTGGCAAGACAGCGAAGACTACTTAGAAAGGGTGAGTAGCACTGAACTACAGTTTTGATTATTCACCTTTTGATGCATTGATAAAATATATTCTAGATTGCTATTGTATCTGCTTTAAAATACGAGAGAATAGCTTCACGTGGCACCCTGGAATGAAAGCGACCATCAAAGGACCATCTACTTCATTTTTCAAAAGAACAAACAGAGGAGAAATGTACGGGGAAAGAAACATACCTTTAGTCATCCCAGCGAACGACTTCTCGGCACATCTACATAGTCCTGCGGCTCCACCAGTACAAAAGTTGACACTGCAGCGCTTGTGATCTCTGTGACAATGGCATCATACTGCCGGCAATTTTTTCTATTAAACTTCTCAGACATGGTAGCAACTTTGTTAATTATGATATTAGCCAGCTGGCGGGTACAATCAATCATCCACTGTAAGAAAGCCAGACAAAGAGACATCTAATCATTGCAACCAGAGCAGATAAATTTTGTTCCTTTCTTATACGTGTCACAGATTCTATCCCTCCTGACCCTCTACACAGCCATCGACTGTCAAATTTAGATTCAGCAAGCTCCCAGCTTTCCTTTATCCCTGCCTTAGATCTGAAACTCCTGGTTATCAGGAAGACAAGCGTCACCAGCTGTCTCAGAACAGGAAGGCAATCAGGTGAATAGTACTTATTATCTCTCATTGCCTTCTGAGGAGCGACAAGATTGATTTTGGACCAACAACGCATCCAGATCTCAGGCACAGCTACTACGGCATCAAGTCTAGAATATGGTGCATACGTAAAACTGACCTCAACCTTTATTAATACTGCATACCGAAAGTTTGAGGGTTGCTGGTGTTTTTTGTGGGGTTGTCTGTTTTGCCTAAGAGAACTCTTAAAGTATTTGTTTTTCTTCACAGCTGCACTGGATATTCCCTTATTCCAGGCCTCCTTCCCCCCCACCTCAAAAAACCCAGGCAAGCTGACTGCACCATTACTCAGGGGACTGTGTTTCACAGTTGGACAGTCTTAATTGGGCCCACAGAAGCAGTTAGCTACCATTAAAGGCTTCTCTGTATACATCTTCCTCTCAACTAGTCTGATCATCTATAAATCCCAACTAGTGAAGCCTATGCTTTGAGAAGGTTAAACATGCAAATACATTATAAGCCCAAAATATAAAAGCATCCTAACAAAATTTGAGCTGATAGTTAATTTTGGCACTGCTCTCGAAAACAATATGTTTGAGTTTTTCATTTATGGCAGCATTGGATAATCTTTCATTTACAGCAGCACTGGGCAATCTTTCATTTACAGCAAGGTTAGACAACCTTGCACTCCTGCTGCGAGACCTTTTTTTACAAACCAAATACACTGAAAAATACTGGAAGGTAATTCATATAAAGTAGAAACAAAGGTTATGACAGGAGAATTGCGATCTCAAGAACTCAGTCTGGTACCAAAAAAAACCCCAACTCAGCACATTCCAAAATGCCTGCTGACAGTTCCATTTAACTAATTAGGCTGAAATACATGAGTCAATTAATACAAATGTATAAGGACACGCAAAAAATGTTATGACCATTTTAGATGCACCATACACTGACTGCCCTGGCACATGGACCAAAGACTGCTTTTCCAACATCATATCCTTTCAGACAATGCAATCCTATGTTTACTTCACCTTAATTTAAAACTAGTTTAATATTAAATGTAGTATACACCGATACTGTCTCAGTCTCAAACAAGAACACGCTCTGACCTTGGCAGCATAAAATTAGTCCTGCTTTTAGTAAAACCATTGGAAACAACGCATTTTTCTTCAAAGTTTTTACATACAATTCACATAAAATTTTCACACTTTCTAAATCCAAACAATCCAAATATTTTCACATTCCATACAGAAAATAGCAAAAGTTAGAAAACAGCAGCTTGTAGGAGTAAGATTTATACCCAGACCTCATTCCCTTGAAAACAAAGTGCTACAAGAACCTGCTTTGCCTTTCAGAAGTCAAATTTTTCTTCTACTTAACTGTCTCATTTGGAAAGTTTATGAGGCCAAATACAGGAATCATGATGATGTTCATTACTGGTCAAAACACAACTAATTGCTTTCTGATATTTTTTGGAAAGGATGAGGGCAGGAAAATAAATTGCATCCTCCAGTGTAGTGTCATCCCTCCAGTCAGTTTGGATGACTGATGAAGCATTCACTCACCTTCTCAGGCAGATATTGAAGACCGCATCAGTTTGGCACTGCTACCCACACCCAAATTGTTAGCAAGTTGAGATCTAGCTCAAGTACCTCCACAGCATATTGCCACCAATGTAATGCTAAACACACTGCTAGAAAGATCCACCCTAGCCCAACTAAAATGACTAATTCACTGTTTTAAAATATCTGCCACCAAGACAATTGCACTCAGAAATTAAGGAAGCCTTTTGTGCATTATTCCTTATCATTTCTATTGCTGTACTCAAGTCACATTTTGCTTTTTATAGACAGCCTTTAAATATGAAGAAGTAGTCTTGATTCTAGCATAGAGTTTTAAGGCAAGAGAAAATAACTGAGCATAGGAAATGAATGAGGGATTTGGGAAGGACACAAAAATAGGAGGATGCTCTAACTGATTAATTTTTCTAGAAAGTGAATGCATCAGATACACAAGGATGTCCATAGCAGTATTTCTGGTCAGCCACCAGCATAGACATGATCAGGTTTCTAAGCTGTCACCACAAACCTGAGCCGGCAAAATTGGAAAGCAAAGAGGATGGTCTCTGATGGGTCCAGATTGAAAGTTATTTAAGAGTAGCATGGAAGAAGAATTGAACTTGGTACCCTAGCAGGACTTGTATTTGTTCATTTTTAATAAATACATCAGGTTTTTCTCTCACATTTTTTCATTACTTTAGAGTTCACAGTGGAAAAATATGGAATTAATCTCACCTACCCCCAGGTATTATAAACCAAGCAACTAGGCCAGTCATCTGTGCTCAGCTCTGTCACCACTAGGATGAAGTAGAGCATGGCAGGGATCTGTTGAGCATGAAATATTATACCCATTGCCATACAGAGATACTGGTACAAGAACTCGTCCACGGAATGTATTGCTCTATCTATTAGGTGTCAAGGAGACTACAAAACTGGTCTGAATTCAGTTTTAACCCTGTTTGGAGCAGGAGGTTGGACTAGTTGACTTCCTGAGGTCTCTTCCAACCTGAATTATTTTATTAATCTATGAATTGGCTGAGGCAAGAACAACACAAATAGCAAAAGCTATGAAATGATGCAGATTACATGAATTACATGTATAATTCAGGAGGGTAAACCTCTTGAAAAAGCAGTCATTTTTTTCCTTTCCCCCCCCTCATTGAGACACAAAAGATTATAATTACCAAATCACCTACACAACAGGAAATTGAGAGAAAAGGAGACATATCAAAGAAAATATACAAAGAAAGTACACAAAGACCTCCATGGACGCAACTAGATAACATATCTGGTAAAGGAGGAGAAAAGGGAAGTGAGCGGAAAAGTAAACTCAGGTTCAGGTAAAAGAAAAGTTTCCTTAGCAGGGAAGGAGGTATAGCAAAGGATAGGCCACAGTTAACCTAAAGCACATCCAATTAAAAAAAACCAAACCACAAGCAATGACCATAATCATGGTGGTCCAGGCTCAAAGCAGAGATTTATTCTCATAAAGACAAGATTGTTTAAGGATTTCTGCAGTATTTACTGCATTGTCAGAACAAATAAACAAACACAAACTAGAAGGAAGTATAGAAAAAAGTAGGATTCGTGGCCTAAAGCAAAAAAAGAAAATAATATTCTAAAACACTTTGATTGATAGTCACAATAGTATTTCACAACCACAGATTGACATAAACCCATTTAGTTTTAGTTATGTATACCTATTCATAAGCTTAACCTTAAAAATTCCTGTCTAATAAACCTTTCATTTGTAGTCTCAAAAATCCTGTAAATCTTTCATTCAGTACCTCATTACAAAAAAATAAATTAAGTGATAATATATGTAAATTATACATTTAAAATAATGGGCGATGTAATGAAAGGAATACTCTTCACATTGTAATCCAGTGGGCTTTTAAATTAACTTTTAATGTTCAGCAGTTGGCAATTAACAAGGAGTCTACACGTTTGACTGTACTACAACACACAAACTAGGAGAAGGAAAGGAGCAACACAAGGGCACGAAGGCAATGTGGGGTGGTACACAGACAGATGCCAGTCGGCAGGTTTAGGGGTCTGAGGAGCAATGTCCCTCTGCAGTGAACCCTTCCTGAAATGGGGAGTTTCAAAGGCTCCGTGACACAATTAACCTCTCACCCACTGATTCCCCCCTCAACTCCAAGAAAGAGCATATGCAGCTACAGACAGAGAGCTTATGGTGTAGTTTCTCATTTTGGCACATCAGATGCATCCAAAATAGTCATGGATATTTTTTTGGTTTAGTTTTATTTTTAGCAGTGCAAATCAGGAGTTAGCTTGCATCATAAACTGCAAGTATATTCTACTGAAAATAATAAAACCACAGTGCAAAACAATGTCTGCAAAGGTCACACGTAGCTTCTCGAGGGGGAAGCGCCACAAGGCAGATGTGAAGAGGCCACATGTTGCGTCAGTCCTTAGCAGAGAATGAATAGAGGTGAAATATTAATGCAAGAAAAGCAATCTTGCTTACATTCTGGGAACTGAACAAGAAAGAAAAAGGGAAAACAGACCATTTCTCCACCCGCATCATGATAATCAGGTTCAGTTTTCTCCTGGTATAATATTATTGGTACACATGAACTAAAGGACTTGTTTTTCTTTTCTGCTGTGACCAGCTGCAGGCGAGCCTGGAAATGGTGATTTTTTTTTTCCTTGCCACTCCCTTTTTCTTGCATCAATGTTCTATTATTCTGTTACTTACACTAGTGATCAGACATACCTCTTTTTAAATTGATCAGTAAAAATATATACACAAACTCAGGTACCAGCATCTTGCCTTTGATAATGTCCAGTAGCAGATGTCCAGGAAAAAATCATAAGAGCAAAAATAATGGAGCAATTTTTTCATGGTATATGCTCCAAACTTCTGCCCACCCATGGCATGAAAGTTTGCTTAGTACATTAAATGTCAGGAGGGCTTAATGCAACACATTAGATAAGATTTCAATTCAGTTCTCCTGTGTCACAGAATGACAAAAATCAGTACCAAGAGTGCACAGTTAAATAACTGCCAACTTATCTGTAAAAGAGGAAGGGTTGCATTAATAAGAAACGGAGCTGAAGTCTACAAAAATTTTATTTTAAAAAAAGAAAAGGTAAGTCATTCATTCACATTCAGACTACTAACAATTCTGGGTTTGAGACTTTTGTTTGTAATATTCTGTAAGGTTGAGATAATAAAAAACTTGCAATTTCTTTAAGACATTTTTCATTTATAAAGCACCTTCTCAGAGAGCCCCTCACTACGTCAAGTGAGATATCTGAACATCATGGCTTCAGGACCTGGCAGTAGCTCTCCCTTAAAGGCAGGGTTGGCACCATTTTGCAAGAAACTAATTTGCAGAAATTCTTTCCCAATTTTGTGGTTAAAAAGCCTTTTCTAAAGCCTGAAGGCTTCTCCTATGCAAAAGTTCCCACCTGCAGGAAACTGGAACTGGGATGACAGACAGACACAGAATGAAACAACAAATGAATTAAACAAATGCTTATTCTGCAGACAATGAACACAAAATATGCTGGGGAAAACATACTGCCATATTATAGCAACACAATCTTTTTAGATTACACGGTATTTATTTTTAATGTGTCATTTAATATATTTTCCCAAAAATAAAAAATGCACTTATGGCTGAAGTAGCATCCTAAAAGCATCTGTTTTGTCTGAATAAAATTGGAGCATATAAAACACTAATAATTTGGCAGAAACAAACTCTGTGACATGACCCATTAGAAAGGTTGTGTCTGCAATGATCCAGTAAAAGTGGCATAAGGTAGAACACCCAACTGACAGAAAAAGAAATCCACAACGCAAAGCACTAAAATTGCCTGTTTATAATTAACTTTTAAGTAAAAAAATGAAAGATTTAATGTAGTTACATTTTTGGTCTGGATTCTCTGAAGGTAGGTCTCAAATTGTGAAACTGCCCAACATGTGCATCAAGGATTTTAATAATTGTTTTGAGTGACTTAATGAGCTTCCTGTAATACAATTAGTTAATTTCCAGACAGATAATACTTCACATCTGAATAATTTCAAAGCAGTTAAAAGGCAATAACTCCAAAGGCAATTTTTTTTTTTTTTCTTAAAAAAAGGAGACCAAACCAGCAATGATTTTTTTCAAATTCTACATTCTTTCTTACATACTCTAAAACTGGACTCTACATCAATGGGTGTTATCTATTATTTTCAGGATAGGAGAACAGCAAGGTTATATAGAGGCTTATGTCAAGAAGTATCAAAAAGAAAGTCTAACAGCAAGAGAAGCATAGCTTTGGTTTGGGACTTTTGTTTGTTTGCTCATTTTGTTGGGGGAGATATTTATTATGCCATGCAAAAATTATCAAATTATCTTTTTTTTTTTTTTTTCAGTAGCAGACATAGTTGTATCATATCAGATTAAGGACCTTTTACTTTTTCATTACAGCAATTAGTGTTAGTAACAGCAGTATCTGCCTATGCCACAGCTAAATCAAACCTAACATAAGTAGCTTTGTGAGGCGAATTTCAAAAACGCACATGTTGCAAAGACTTGCAACAAATACCTGACTGTTATATGTCATTGAAGCTTTCAAAGCTGCCTTAAGGACGTGGATGCTCAAATATTCCAGACGTTCAAGTGTCTTCTATATGGTGTTGTGTTCCTTTTAAAAAAGCGTAACAAGTTCAGAAGCAAAAATGCTGCTGTTTCCAAAAAACGAGTGGTTTATGTTTGGTTTTTTGTTTGTTTTTTATATTATAAAGGTGGTATTTGCACGAAGATATTAAAATATTCCCATTTAATGCGACTGAATGGGTCATATGTAGTTGTCCACAGAAGCACCACTAAGGGATGTCTCTGAAGTTGTTAATGGATGGTTTCCCATCACATAACAATCGGCCATCCCAGGCTTTAACACAACAAACAGGCATGTGGAATTTCTGCATAAGGAGCCCTCCCTTGAGAGAAAGAGAGAAAGAAAAAAAAAAAAATCAATGCCCAGATGTTGCCTATTCCCAAAGGTTTTGTAGGACAAAAACATGACCAGTATATGGAGCAAAATAGGAAATAGCTGAGTGTGTCATGTATGTAAGATGCTGGGCTGCAGTAAAACATATGAAACCTTATATGAGGAAAGACTCCTCAAGATTTTAGCTGTTGCAGACCGAAAGCCCTTTGCTCACTTGAAAATGTTCCTCCCACTCTGTCCTTAATGATCACTAGAAAAACTAAATGCTACTCTCACATAAAACTGTACACCAATTTAAATGTTTTTGAGAAGGGAATTTAAACTTCATTGTATAAATGCAGGAATCAAATATACCAAATATACCATTATAAAATGCTCTGCTGATAGTGTTAGTTTCAGCTACAAAGTATATGAAAAATTGTTCCTTTGCTGATTTCATTTGAAAAAGTAATCCCTTGCTGGTTGTCATATTTTAATTTAGGAAAAGGAAAAAAACAACCACAAACACACACACACACAAATCCCCCACAAAACCTCAAAACCTAACTGTTACTCGCCATTTAACTGAGCTAGAACATGGAACTTTGTATGTCTTTAAATCAAAACCTCCTGGAGCAGAATAAACCCACAGTTAAGGAAATGTATCAGTGCTTACCAGTATCTAAATAGCTGCTTAATTCTGAACTACTCATGTTTTGGGCTGTCGAGGTACTATACCTCAAGTAGGGTATTGTAACAGTTCTTCAGAATATTTCTTAATGCTGCTGTAGTTCAGACGTTGATACCCAGTAACAGGCACGTAATACTGTCACATCCTATGATTCTTTGGTATTTCCCCTATTTATCACAAATACGAGTTTGCAAAGAACTGCAAAGAACAAAGATCAAGATTCTAAAATGCAACGTGCCAACCCTAAACGAACGTGGATCTCTGGGTCTTTTCTTGTGTTTTTAAAGATCCATGCCAGCTTAATTATCTTTATGTTAAAGTTGTGCAATCAAGTTCATTGCAATAAAAAGCCATGCCGAAAAGAACAAAGTAAAATTGATAGATTCAAACAAACAAACAAAAAAGTTAAAATAAATAAAATCGAGCGCTAGCTAGGATTTAGGAAGATCATGCATTAAGACGAAAGATGAAACAGATGCAATACACAGCAAAGATCAAAGAGCTCCATCAATTCATTCTGAGAGTCAAAATCCAGCTGAGCATGGGAGCCCTGTCCGCATAATAAAAAAGGTTGACTAAAACATAAGGATTAAACAGATGAGCTGTCTCCAGTGAATGTACGGCACAGGAAGCCCTGCTGAGCCACTTGTAAAGACACTTTGGAATTGTACACCTGCTACTCCAGTGTGAAACCTACAGGAAGCCAGCCAGGAAGGGGAAAGAAATCCACTAATGGACTAAATAGCTATCTTTAGGGGGTGGGGGGGGGAAAACAGTCAATACAAGAAAATGGCAACTAAGAGATTTGCACTTTCCCCTCCGTTTAGGTTATTTACCAAATATTTCCATCAAAAATGAAGATAAAGAAGTCATTACAACTATTCTCCTGTTCCCTTGAAATAAAAGAAAAAAAGGTTAGCACATACTTAAACTATGAACACAATCATCCATGTACAGCAGAGTCAGCCTAGGATTCTCAATTAAAATATCTGTCACAATTTTACTGGTTTGGAATCTCTTTTTGTACGACAACAGCTATGTTAAATAGCCAAAGCTCTTCTAATTTCAGTGCTGTGGGATTACGTGAGTCTGACAGTCACTAAAATTCATATTATTCATAATATTTATGGCATTTTGAATAATGTTATAGATAAATCTTCACTTTTCTTGTGATAGAGATGGAGATATTTCAACAATCAAAAATTCTAGGTAATTATTAGTTTCTTTTCTCTTATTATCACTGGTAATGAGAAAAAGAAAATAGAAAAGCTGTTCGTAACAGGTAAGAAACACTATTCCCTTGAATTAATTAATTCAATTAATTATCATTTTAAAGTAAAATCCCCATTGCCCACAAAAACAATCTCTACATAAGGAAAAAAACATAATGCTAGCACTAACTCCATCAGTCAAAGGAGCTGAACTGCAGAGGTTTCTAAAATCTCTGAAAGGATCAGTGTTATATGCTACACCTTCTTACAAGGAACAGATAAAGGAAACCCTTACATTAGAAGATGGAAAAACACAACTTAAAACAACAGGGTGACAAAGCCAAGTGGACTGATACACACTTGCAAGTTTCTTAAGGCTTTGCTTTCTGCTAGATGTTCAATTCATGTCAACTGCCTCCTACAGATGGCTCTTTATTTATTTTTTAAATGAATGTTACTAACCTGCTTGTCCCACGAATGTTATTTAGAATCACATCTTTTATTCTAGTTTTAGTTGACAGGACAATCTCTTCAAGGATCTGGGCAGAGGTGATATATTTGATTTTCAGGTTATCTACTGCCCGCAGATACAAGCACTTTGATTGTTTACAATGCAGGTGTAATTGGTAACCATTAAATAACTCCAGAAACTGATTTAAGAGTCCTTCACCTACTACATGAAAGTAAAGCTTCATCCCACAGCCCCATGTCTGGCTAAATACTCAAAGATTTCATTATGAAAACAGGTTATTAAAAAATTAGCAAATGCAATGCTAATTTAAATCATCAATTGCATGTGAGCATTATGTTCAGTTTTAATGATTTTAAATGGATTTATATTCCAAAGTGGAAATTACAATAAGAAATAAGCGTTTTCAAATCTCTCATTGCATTTCCAAAATTAGTTGTCAATATGAATTTGTATAGCAGTTTTAAGCAGAATTTTTTACAGTGTTTCTTTCAGCACACCAAGGCAAAACGAGAACAGTAAACCAAAATTCAGCAAGTATACCTATGAGGAATTTTCTGTGTTGTTTCATTGGTAATACATTACTTCCTGATTGCATATGTTCAAGCTGTGGATAATATTTTAAATACCTTTTTGAAACATTTGCCTAGCCTTGAGCAGTCAAACAGAATTACTCTGCTATAAATAAATCAGGCAAATTTTCTGTTTCAGCAAAAAGTCACAGAGCGCATTTTAACTTTTATTTTCTGACGCCATTTTACGGGCACTGAACTTTACTGCTTCATAAAATGGTGTGGAAGCACAATACCATTACAAACACAACGATTTCTGATGGAACTCCTCTGAAGTTGGCATTTTGTACCAGAAAACTGTAATAAAATACATCACTGAAGATATTATACACTTCCAGACGGCACTGTCATGGACGCAGTCTGAATTGGATGCTAAAGCCTATGGTTAGTATGGCAGGGAGTCCGCCATGGTCACGTTCACCATGGAGTCTACATTCACCACAGTTTAAGGAGCAACGATGTGGTATGGAGCAGGACATGGGGGGCATCCCTGGTCCTTATTTGCCACTGCAGCTCCTTTGGGGAACACAGTGCCAAGACTTCTTGCTTCTACATCAAACTAATTTGGGCCCTAAAGGGCTGAAAGGCCCCACAAGTGCAGTTCCACCTGCTCGTGGACCAAAGGAGATGCTAGCGGGAGAGCATGCAGGCTTGTGCAGCACTGTGGCTGCTCTGAGGGCTCACAGGATCCCCTTCAGCTCCACTCAAGTCTAACTGCAGCCTCTCCGTCCTGCCTGGACAGAGTTCTTTTTCAAGAAGAAAACTTACGGAAAGCTAAGATTGCTCCTAAATCTTTAACAATGCCAATTGCCTGACCTTCTGGGGCATAAACATGCTTGTTAACACACTGTAAATCAGTCAAGAGGAAGCCCAACATTTTACAATTTACAGCCAACAGTGAATGACACGAGGACTCCTGCAAATCCCAGGTGCACAGCCTGGAAAAATCACATTAGATATGTATGCAAAGACTGAGCCAACTGGTCTTCTAAGTAATGTAGTAGATAAACTCCTACTAAAATTTTACCACCTGTGGGAAAATCACAATACCTTCAGACCAAATCATAACCATTTTCATAGAGATGTTTCAAAGACATTTCTCTTGAGAGCTGCCACTTTGAAAAATTTCAACCTGTTTACTCAGCTGTTTTTTTTTGTACTACAGATGACTTTTAAAAGGTCATAGACATTCTTTTTTTATAATGAAGGCATTATTTTACTTTTGCTTCCTTTAAATACTGATGGACAGTTTTAGATACACTTGAAATAACTTCTGTACTGAAACTATACAGGAGAAAATTTCAGAGTAGTATTCAAACAATTCAAAAGCTCATGAGAAGTTAAATGCAGAAATTTTAACGACTAAGCTCTATGCAAGTTCCACAGTGGGGTGTGTACTTATTTGTTTTGCTTTTTATCAGAATACTACATTCTCAGCTCTCACTATGTGTTGTTCTACATTTTTTTCCAATATATACGTAGATAGATTAATCAGAAGGAAAGCAATACGTTATCTCATTCTTTCATGCAAAAATCCTGCAACAAAAATTCCTTTATGGTTCACCTGGGATTTTAAGAAAAAAAATCAACTGAACATACTTGTAAGTATGCTAAACAAAACAAAAAAAAATGCCCTCACATCTAACTCTGAAACATTTATTGTGTTTAGCCTCAAACCAGACTTGTTTTTGCTCAACACTAAGAACTGTGATTACTTATATTTTTTTTTAGGGAGGTAGGACTAAATTTTCTCAAGCTGTGCTAACACAGCACATGTGCAGGAGACTCACAACTAATTAGTTTTGCATACTACTCTGGCTTGTCTCTATAGACTTAGTTTCCTGGATTTCATTTCCCAGACTAAAAATATTGTTCTCCATATTTCTTGATAGAGAAGATCAGAGAATATCTAAATGCAAAATATAGTGCCATTTCAGGGAAGATAGTTATCAGTATAGTCCTTTTTCTTCTCTGCCCTACCTTTTTGTTTGAAAGTCTTACATTTATTGTATACCCACCTTAGTTTATCAACTATGCATCAATCAGGAAAATATATTTTCTGAAGTAAAAAAAAGTATTAAGATTGATATAATGTTACTGAATGAAAGAGGTGAATTTTACAGTCACATCACACACATACAAAACCCTGCCGATATGAAAGTGTCCATAAACAGGTTTTAAGACAATATATAAAAACACATACAAATTGTAAATGCTATTATACCCAGCATGAATTCCGCTGTTATACTTTGCTTTGATACAATGTCATGAATCATCTAGCTCTTTTTCAAATTCAAATATTCTGTCTCATCTTGAAATCTCGCTGTCTATCTGTCCAGCTTCGTTTAGGCAGTGGATAAGATGTGAGAACAAGGGTAAAGGAGTTTGACCTGCAGTTTGTATCTCCAGAAAATGAGATAATAATATGAGATGCAAAGGAAAAAGAAAACAAACAAACAAACAAACCAACCAACCAACAACAAAACCAAAACACCAAAAAGAAACACAGCAAAAAAAACAACCAACCAACCAAAACCCAAAAACCAAACAACTAAAGAAATTTACTTCCTCTTACGTTTAAAATAAATGCCCCTACACAAAACCTGACAATATTTCCTTGGTCTTTCATTTTCAGTTTTCACTGATCAAGACAGCACTGCAATGTTCACTCATACATGAACATGCATACATAAAACTATAGAAAAATTTATCTTAAAGTCTTAAAGAGTTCAGAGTCTGAGCTCTTCAAAATGGATTACTAACATTCCTCCAAGTAATTTCAGACACCAGATGTTATAAATACGTTTAAGCTTGCCTCACTTCAGGAATGATCATGCATTTACTGGAGTTTTCATCATATCAAAAATGCTTCAGCTTCATCAGCAACTGATGAATTCATTAATTTCTTCATTAATTCAAATGATTTTTTTTCAATTTTTTATAAGCTCCAAGGTTCTCTCAGCAATATCGGCTCCTTGTCTGTTCCATAAAATCGTAATCAATCTCTATTATTGTCATGAAAATGGTATTTGTCACTTTGCTGAGAAAAAAATAATCAATATGTCTTGCAGGGCAGAACAGGCATTTAATGCAGTGAATTGATGCCTGTTAGAGAAATTTAGCTTGCCAGCAGTTTGGGACAAGCTAATAGAAAACCAGAAAATTCACTGAAGGTTGACAGATGAATATACAGACATGCCACAAAAATTAATATTTGGGCATTTTGTATAGCCTGTCATTTCATATGCTGGAGAGAAAATAGATTTAGACAAGCAAATCCCTAAGGAAATCGTTTTGGGTTTTAAAAGGCGAAAGCCAAATGCATGTAAAAATAAATTCTTCATTGTATTATTTTTACGTTTATATATGTTTCTGGAAAATAAGTATTCTGAAACAATCTTCCATTTAAAGGTTTTGCTTCACACATGATACTGAATATGAAAACACTGCTGAGTGATACAACAGTGCAATCTCTGAGGCAATACTGAACTCCTGATCCTTCTGGAGAACACAGCACTACAAAAACTAATCAGAGTGTTGCTTCAAAAATTAGCACATAGTCTTCAAAACAGCATTGCTCAGAACATGTTTTGAATCATGAGAAGGAAAAAAAAAATGTAAAACTGTCATAACCAAAATCTAGAAAGAAATCCAGTCATACTTTTTATGACAAATACAATACCCTCAAAAGAGCTGCTAGAATTATTTGAACCTTATTAATAAAAAGTTACACTTTAGGAATGCAATCCTCCCTTCTGTCTAGTGCCATCTGCAGTAGCTGTCAAAACACTCCTCCTTCCAATTACACGCTTTCTGTCTCTCACTTCCTCTACGATAAGCCTATAATCTGTTTAATTCCCTTGTTTGGTTGGTTTCATAAACAATGCTTTTAAGTTGCAGGGCTCAACAAAAGCAGCATCCTCAACCAGCAAGTTGCAGTTATCCAGCCCTCAAGGGAAGCATCAGCACTGCTGACTGCAGAGACATCACACTGGCCACAGCAGGAGGAAGCACAGAGTGCCCAGTTTGGCCTTTTGTTGCAGGTCTACCACTTTCCGAACTCCATTCTTCCTAAGAAATCCTCCTAATTCTGAGTTAGATATAAATGGGACACCTTCTTCAGGGACCTGCCTGTGGCTCTCAGCAAAATCTAAGAGTGTGAATTTTAAAATCTAAAGTACGCACCAGGTCACAGGGCAGCAAACATGTCTCTAAATGCCTAAGGAGGCAACCAGCTGATTGCTCGTGGTGAAACAATCATGCTCTAATTCCAGAGACTGAGCAAATGAGCCTGGTGTATAAGTGCTGTTTGGGGAGAAGGAATAGTTTTTTCACCATGTGCAAAATAGCATTCTTGGGCAAAAGAAAGGGATGCTAAAGATATCAGTAATTTTACACAGCTTCTGAATAGTCAAACACCCATGTTCAAACATGGGAGAACAGAAGGGACAAAAATTTAACACCTCCTTGCCTGTAAAAATGAAATGAGACAAGTCAACAGAAGCCTATAAGGTGGACATTGTGGGAAACCTGTGTCTCCTACTGCCTTCACCATTCTGTCATGGGTTTAAAAATACCTGTGTAAATTAGAAATCTCCCCAGCCACTACTCCACTTCCTGACAGCAGTGATGCCAACACTGAACCACTTTATAGCCATCAGAAATTCACTGCAGGAAATGGAGGATTGCTAACATTACTGAGTTTCTCCAAAAATAGGGAACTTGATCTAAATTTGTCTTCATTTGTAAAAGAATTTGACCTTCAGCCTGACAAAATTCGGCTGGGTTTCCACCACAACAAAATTCAAGCTAAACAATAAAAGGGAAATAAACTTCTATTGAAACATTATGACCAACAATTTTGCAAGCCTAGTAGAAGGCAAACAGCAACACTACTTGCAAAATTTTTGCACTCTTAAAAAAAAATAAAAATCATACTCCAGATGAAGCGGGCAACACTAACACAGGGGACCCCAAAAAACAACTATCTGGTTTTTATTTCACAGCTGAGTTCCAGCTGCTATTGTGCATTATACAATCATGCAGCTGGTGGGAATGACAAAAAGCCACTTTTGCATGACACTGTCAACATTTATATTTATGTTTTGCATGAGTGCAAACATTTGTAATTCACTCTAGGAAAGTTAAAGATTTATTACAGAAGATGACAGGAGAGTCAGTTCAAAATGGAAGATGTTCTGGTATACACTGTCAAGTCTGATGCTTCAGATTTGCACATGTGGTGAGAAAATGAACACGTGTTATGACCTGGAAGTTACATGTGTATTTTTCTCAGAAGTGCAAAGCACAGTTTGGTGTAAATGCAAGTCTTTACAAATTCACCAGCACTGGAAGCACTTGCAACATCATTGGCTCTATATGACTGTATATGCTGAATCTGCTTCATGATCAGCTGTGAAGACATAAGTATAAACTCAGTATCAAGCATGGATATTTTTGTAATCAGTATGGTGGACCCTAAGGGAAATATTCCCATTGATTTTTCCTTGGGCTTTCTAAGATAATTTGCACAAGACTGATGATGAATTTGAACAGATTTGAAAGCACAATCCCACTGCAGAAAAGGGTAAAAGATATTGCCCCATAAAACTCTTTCAGATTAGTTTACTGACAAAGGGACATAAATTTGAACCCACCCCATATCTTAAAATTAGATGAGCTTTTACTGAGTATGGTAAATTTTCAGATTTTTTTTCTTAATTTCACTGGGATTTTTTCATTCAGTTCCATACGACCAGCCAGAAATTCTGCTGTATTCATCGAACAGACTAACAAGTAACAGCACTGGCAAAGAAATATTTTCCTTTTTTACTGTTCTCCCCAGTCACCAAGGGAGAACTAAACCACAAAAACATTTCTAGCACTTGTTATTAATGCAGATACCATCTGTAGGAATTATGATATACTTTAAAGTTTTCTTCCTCATTTTCTAAACATGATCTTACTGTAGTCTATTTTTGCAGAAATATGAAACATTGTCAGGGTCTATGTGAACTTTTTTTCCAGTTTCAGATGGAAAAGATGTTTTTAAAAATACCAAGTAGGTATCATCTTGTTTTCTCATTTTGCTATTATTTGCTATTGAGCAAATAATAACTGTTAACTACTAAATCACTGCTAGTTGAGTTTGGATTTTGATTTCTATTATGTAATAGGCTTTATACCCTACAGCTTTTCTTCTGAATCATCTTGTTCCCCTCCTTTCATATCTGGAAATGAACTAAACTGATCAATAGAAAAGGGTTCACACAGTATTGAATAAAAACCCATGACCACTAAAAACAATCTTCTAATTCCTTATCAAAATCTTACCTTCATTTCCAAGAACAACTAGGATAGGTACTTTGCATAACATGCCCTTTAAAAACGGTATGAACTAATTTTGAGAAAAGTCTTTGAATGGCTTTCCTCACTTAAGATCCATTTCTGCTCAGGTTTTTGTGAGGGGCATTACCTTAAAGTTGCTTCAAGTATAAAAGAAAAAGTGGTCACATACCCACAGCTATAAGCAATTAAAGGCAGCAGTGACAAGCTCTAGCAAAGAATACATAATCCTAGTTCTGTTTTGCTTCCCCTACAAAGTGTGCTATCACTGCTCATTTGGTCTTATCTATGCTGTTAAGAGATTTGAAGCCAAAGAGCCCTGAAAGTTGTCCATCTGCTGCGTATGCAATCTCATATATCAGAATTTTACCCACTTTGATTTTTAAGGAAAATGCCTGCACTGCCTAGTTAGCAATGCAGAAAGGCATTTGACAGCAGACAAAATGGGCTAGGCAATACTCCCATCTTCTCCCTAAGCTTCACTTCTTGTGTTAAAGCCTTCACAAGACAATTGTTGCCAAGTCCTGCCTTTTGCCCGTGCTCTGTTCTGCTCTGTTCCCCACCCCAGCTCAAAGGTAAGTCAAGGAAAGGGCTGGCATCTGTGAACATCAGCAGAAAGAGACAACCACCACCACTGAGCAGAAGGGACGATCTTCAGAGGGTTCATCTGCTGCGTCCTTGTGTTCACCCAGAGGAATCCATCAATAGGACCTCAGCTCCTCCCAGAGCACAGATGAAGTAGATGGCTACCAGCCATACAAGATAATATCTTGTACTCTGTCATCTCTTTCACTTTCCCAAGAAAGTGATTTCAGATCTTAACTTAAACAAATCCTTAGACACTGGGATGACAGATAAAGCCACAACTTAGTAAACTTATTTGACAAAACTTTTAGTTTGCATAGTACCAAGAAAATGTTGAAGATATTTTTGGTGCTATATGACAATACAAACTGTTATAAGCCATTTAGTCCAGTGAAATACATGAAAAATACACCATATACTTGAACTGCAGATTTGTGTTCACTAAAAAAAAGTTTTGTACAGCTAGAATTAGTAATTAAAATTATTTTAAACGGTTAAGGACTTTAGCACTTGTATTTTTAATCGAGTGATCATAACTAAAATTCAATTGTTTAAACTTTCAATTTTTCAACCTAACTCTTCTGAAAATTTAGATTTGAAAAAAAAAATCTGCAGTTAAACCAAGTTATCAATTAACTTTAATCTACATATTTTGAGAATTTTTTAAATGTATATATGTCTAAATACAAGCTACCTGAAGTCAGGTCAGAAAGAAGTAAATGAAACTTGTCTATTGATGATTTCCATTGAAACAATTATACTGACCTTCGTGAGTCTGTAAGACAAGGGAAAACAGACTCGACAGTCAAAACTTAAAGGTAATTGAATATTTAGCGTGAAGGTTAACAACTTCGGTGGCCATCTGCTATAGTAGCTGGTGGTGTTTTACACATGCAGCTGTGTTGGTTTGACCACCTACTGTGGACACCAAAGGTGATGTACAAGGGAAATCCTTAATATCCAAAGACATTAGCGCTGATTTTATCAGAAATGAAAATATATACATAGGTTTTAAATAGACTGGTAGTCAGTCTAGAACCATTGACCTAAAATGTTCAGGAAAAAAAAAAAGAAGGCAAACAGAGAGCTGTGAGCAGGTTAAACAGGGAAATACATAAGATGCCCAAAAAAAGCTTTAACTTTGGATTATTTGTCTGTCTTAAGGGAAAAAAAAAAAAAAAGTGAAGAAACAGAGTCAATTTGCTATTCATAGGGAAAAAAAAATATGTGGAGAAATAGAGTCAATTTGCTATTCATTTCTTAACATGACGAATGCTGACATTTTTTAAACACAATCATACTTACAGGGCACTTTTACTGGGTAGAATCAAGACAGTTCAGATGCTGGAATTGTGAATTCCTGAATTCTGCTCTTTTTTAAAGCAGAACTAGAAATCTGACCGCATCAAATGTTCTGTGCCTCTGCATCTGCTGAAAACTCCCAACCTGAATTCCAGATTAAAACGTTAACTGTTTTGCTCTACAATGGTATCAATTCATAAGAAAATGTTTTTAAAATGTCACGAAACACTGTGAATAAAAAGCTTCTCTATAATTTTCAAACAACATTCTAGTGAAGCAGGTAAATACAAGATTAAGTCACAGCATTCATTTCCTTCATTTTTTTGGACACTGGTAATACTACCCATTTCTGTAGGAACTTACTCAATTTGAAAAGCAGAAGGATGCTAGAAGTGTGTGAGAAAGGAGTACTGTACTTATACTATGCCTACCTTGTGAGTCAGTTCTTAATACTATTACCCTACTAAATGTGGCATAATAGTATTCAATTTTTTTTTTCTTTTTCTTTTAAAAGAAACCTAAACATAGTCTCAAAAACTTAATAGTCTCTTTGGCGTTCTTAAAAAGCCTATCAGTCTGTGCCTTAAACATCACTCAGCTGTTTCTTTCTCAGCTGCAATGTAGGCAAAAGATGTTTAATTCACAGTTTGACTCCTCACTACTTGCAAGAAGCCCACATGAGGTCTTTTGCTTTTGTTTCGTTAATAATAGCACCAGGCGAGAGACGATGTGGTTGTCAGAAGCTCAAGGCAAGCACTTTCCTGTGGGTTCTTCTCAGTGAGGCTCTGCCCTAACTGGGAAAGCAAGAGACAGGAGATAAAGATCAAGAAAATGGCAGAGACCAATTAGTCAACGCAGCCTGTCAGAGCAACCCAGCATTGGGAACCAAGAAGCTGTCTCACTGCATACCAGGCCATGGAAACAGCAGGTGAAAAAACTGTGTATTTGGGCAAAGTAAAACCTAATGGCATTTCTCACATAAAGAAAATAAAGGGAATGAAACTACCTTTTGTATAATGTTGGTGAAAAAGAAAAAACATAACAAAAGAGAAGCACTAACCAGCAAGTTGTGATCTGATTAAGACCCTGAAACTGTGAGACTGGGATTATGCGGTATATGAAAAAGATGACTAAGAAAATGGGGTATTTGGAAAAATATCAGTGCCAAGTACAGCACGGATGTATTTATCCAAGTTTCCTACATAGCGATCTTATCACTTTGCTCTATCTGCCAAAATAAGCTGGAAAAGCAGTACTCTAAATGTGAAAAGTGGTTGCAGCAAAATCCTGCACATAATGCCTTCTCACAGGAAACCTGCCTAAAGTAGAGGAGAATAACATTTTAGGACTGGCGAAATTATGGCAGGAGATGGTGGTTGGGAAATAACATTAAAAAAGAAAAAATACATAACAGTATGTGTCTACGCGAACAGCAGTTTTGAAAAGGAAGAGGAAAAATCCCAAATCCACCTCTGAACCAATGTTCCAGGGCTGGAACCCCAGTAAAGCCAGGGTAAAGACATACTCAGATATTTAAGAACTCTGCAAGAGGAGACTTTACTTCTGTGTGTAGCATTTAGTTTAATTTAAACACAGAAGGTAGAAAAGACAGAACATTCTGTGATTCTGTGAAATTATTTCAGCCGACCAGTAGTAAATACTTCCATTTAAAGAACTAACTTCTGTGAAACAGCTTTCGGAAGAGAAGTAATTAAAGAGACAAAATTTACTTTATGAAATTAAAGGGCAAATAATGGGGTTGAGTAACCACTGGAACAACTGGTGAATCTTCTTTGCAATGATGTCTTGAAGAAACTTCCTGCTTTTCTACTCCTAGTCAGATTAGAAGTTGTCTTTCTCTAAAAAGTTATCAAAACTTTCTGGACTTAAACCATCCTTCCTTGATCTCTTTACAAAGCCAGTTTTAATCCTGCTTTAACTGCATAAAACACTTTGCTGTTATGACAGTGCACGTAGCAATGGCACATGACTGAGAACACTGTTTTCCCCTTATTTGCCTGGTTCTGATCTGTGACGTAACAAATCAAGTGACACTGTGGATGAAGGATAAACACTGAAACTAAGCTAATTTCTGAAGAAGTTGTTTGAATAGATTATAAATGTGGAACACACAAACACCAATTGCAAATCAAATCCATCTTAAAATGCTCCCTCTGTGTATTTCCCTGCCTATATATTCCCTATTCTCCACCTATATATTCCCCACAGTAACATTCTCCATTTCCAGTTCTGCTCAATGGAAATAATTTGAATAGGGACTTTGAGGTCTTCCAGATTTAGCCTAAGATATGAAAACAGATTCCAAGTATCTTGACTCATTCAGGCATCAATAACAGTTGCAGGTGATGGGGGAGGGGAAATTATGTCAAAGCTGGAAAAAAAGCATCAACTTCAAAAGCGTGAAGCTGTTCAATACATGCGAAATACATTATGTCATAGTAACCATTTTTTACACAGTTTCAAAGCCTTGGCTTATTTGGTACTTTGATGATTAAAAAGTTAGCTTTTTAGGGCCCTAAATGGCTTGAAAAATATGCTGTACTATCTCACAGAAGTTTGGACTGAGGCAGTTAAAAAAGAAAGAGCATCTTACATCGATGGCTGTCTCTAAAATTAACTTAAACATCAAATAGATGCAAAAACCCATACACATACATATTTAAACCACTCTTTCAAAATATCAGGACATCTGTCTTGTAGGAGTTATTGCTCTTGGTGAAAATGCCCACAGCAGAACAGGGACTTCTGATAATTAGTTGAGTCAAAACAGGCCCACGTATTATACACAACAGAAAATAAAATCCTTTCTTGCTTCTGCCATCTACATTTTGGGTTTTGTTCTCAAACAACAAGACATTCCCATGGTGGTACCCTGTAAGGCTGAAATGTCTCCTATGACTTTCAATCACTATATCACAAAGACATTAATAATGTTATTTCTGACTCAAAATTCTACCTAAGTTAACTATAGAAATGTAGAAGTGCTATCTCTCATGATTAATATAGAACTAAAAGACACAAGCAGGCTACAAGCATGCAGCAGAAGTGCTATCACCCATGATTAACCGAGTAGAAATTAGTATTCTCACATGGTGCTTCATTGCACACTTGCAAGAAATAATACCAAATAATTCAATAAAGCAGTAATTAAAAACCTGCCTCAATTCTCCTGGTACTGTGGCAATCATGCTCCCACAACCTCACAGCTGAGCACGGAGAACTCAGCTGCCTGCACCGCACTGCAAAGAAACAATCCACCCACCACTGCCTCCTGCTCTTTCATAGGGGATCCAATTACTGATATCATTCTGACACTAGAGATTAGCTGATTGCCAGTTCACTGTGCTTACAAAATCTTATGTGTCACAGGAGGCCCTTTACTTGTTTCTGTAAGACAAACAGTGTTTTTTTTCTAAATCTAGTAAAAACCCACTAGAATATACTCTCTCTCATGTGTAGCAGTTCAGCCCCATCCTGTTGGACTCAAAGCAAATTTCCATTATAAAATTGCTGTAGAACTAATGTGTGGTGACAGCAGCAGCAAAAACATACTTTTAATTGTGCTTTTCAAATAAGAGATTTAAGAGAAGCAGGAGCCACACATTCCACTACTTTAGTACTCAGAAAGACCACAGATCTATTTGAAAGCTGAGATTACAATTAAAACTTTTCCTAATTAAAAAATATTGATAGAAATTCGCACTGTTTTTCCAAATCTAAGACCATGTTAGAACAAATATTTATGAAAAACAATGGTTTCATTTATGCTATAAAGTGCTTTTCTAATCTCCAATGCTGCAAATAAAATTAATTAAGACTGCATAATATCAGTTAAATTCTGTTTCCATTCAATGAAAACACATCAATGGGGTTCCAATACTATGTTCCCGTTCCAACTGTTGAATCAAAACAAAAGAGGAAATGGAAAGACAAACTGCAAGTACAGCAAATTAGTATCTAAGCATGTAAGGTCAGATGTTAAGAAAAGCAGGGAAGAAAGACAATGATGAGCAAGAAATATTTCTATTTTCTCACCACCAGCACTGGTGTTCTTACAGGCAGACATTCTAATGACTCTGCTGATTATTCAAGTGTCTAGACTGTTATCTATAGATGAGAAATCAAGAATACACTCTTTAATGCTCCAATGAATTTAACCATCCGTTCAAGAAAACAATGTTTTTATTACTTGCAACGAGGCACATTATATTACTTTGAATACCATAGGATTTTACTGCAAATAACACCTTCTCTAGAGAACAAAAGTTTAAACTAATGTGGGAAATGATGCAATGCCATGTAGGCTCAGAATAAAATGGACTTTATCTGTTTATGCTCCTACATATATATTTAAAAAAAAAAATGGCATTATTGCATTTTAGTTAATTTCAACACAAGTTCCTTAAATAAAAATAGAACTTAGGCTATAAATTTCTGAGTTTAAATTTAACCCAATGACAATATGCAAATTTTGTATCAAATGATTAGAAAAAGACTTCATTCACAACATCTGAACAAAAAAATACTGTCAAATAATAAAAAAAACAGGGTTTAATTAGTATTAAACAGACATGCTGCATTTTCACAGGTCAAATACAAATTGTTTGGACTTGGCTATGCTCTTAACACCCTTATTAGGAAAAGAAAGCTATGGAAACTTAATGGTGAAAAGTATATCAAAGCTTATACCCTAACAAGAGTAAAATAAGATATAAAATCATAAAATAGTTTAGAGTAAAGAAGCTGTGTCAGTTCGGACTTTCTAACCTCACTGGGTCCGAAACAGAGCACAAAAATGGAGCTGGGTAGGCAGGCTGGGTCGGGATGTCAGGAGCCACCCCACCACCGCTCTGCTCCCAACAAGGATCACTAACCTGCCTCTGGCAGATGTTTGCCTAACTCATTCCCAAAATGTCCAATAAAGATGCTGCAGTATCTCTGATAAATCAGCTGCTGCCCTTCACTAACCTTATGTTTACAAAGTCTTCCCTAATGTCTAGTTTAAATCTCTCTCATTAAAATTTAAGTGCATTATTATTCTTCTGTTTATAACTTTCCTCTCTGCAGTAACCTTTCATGTACTTGAATCTAAATCTAAAATCTTTTTCAACACACTAATTCTTTCAAATTGTTGCTTTTGTGAAATTTTTCTAGAATGATGATTGTCCTGGTTGATTTTCTTTGGACTTGCATGAAAGTCATGGACCAACTAAAGCATGATATGCAACTGTAAACTCATTGTTAACTTCCACAGCATTATCATCTTCACTGCCAACATACACAAATGTCATTTACCTACTACACTTAACACTTTCTAAGTGCTGCTGTTTTTAAACTAAAACTGTCCCTCAGAATTTTTTTACCAATAAAAAGGGCAATAAAAAACAAATCCCTTCTTAACTTAAAATCATTTGAACAAAAAAAACCCAAACAACCAACCAAACAAAAAACCCCAAAACAACAAACCCAAACCTCAGTAATTTAAATTTTGCACTGTTTTGTGATGTGATTTACTCTTGCATCATTACATCATTTGTCCAATGCATATTGTTTCTGAAGTTTATTGCTTCATCAGCTAAGTACTTAGGAAGTTGACAGACATTTCACGAACACCCATTCTGAGCTGCTATTCAAAAACAGAGGGTGCAAAAATAAACATCATGTGTTCCTATACCTGAAAAAAGTTATTTGCACTAAGCAAGAAATATAAGAAAGTGCAAAATATTATGAAGATAACTGGTTCCTTTTGAAAGAGGTGCCATTGACAGTGAGCCGTAAGCAACAGGGATGTACTAGATCAGAGGGATTCCCTTGCTCCTCATATGTCACCTGGGTTAGGTGTTGTTACTCCCCTGGTTCTTGTTAAACATTACCAGCCAAACTTGCTAGCCAGTGTTTCCAAGGCAGGGCTGCTAGAGCATGAATATAAATCATCAAAATAAAAGTGATTCCTTATTAAGTGTTGATTTTAAACTACATCACTGAATGATGTCATCTGTTGTTAATGAAACAATGAGGCTCTGACTACATACCCTGCACTAATTCAAAGTTGATCACGAGTAATGAGCAACACTTCACTGAAGCAATACTATTCTCTTTTGATGCTTGCCCTATGTATTTTACCACACTGTGTCACCAGTGCTGTGACATTAGCAGAGCATAAGCATCCCTGCACATTTCTCCCTACTAGTCAAGGCTATCCAGGAAGCCTGAGCAGATGTACTAAAAAATAGAAATGTATGTATGAGAGAGCACATCCTGAGGTTTGCCATTCTGTGGCACTAAACATTTTCAACCACTTATCAACTGTAGAGTTGCTATTTGCATTTTGTACTCTGTACTTGAAAGCATTACAGCTGCCTGTGGCAACAAAGGAAATGCAAAACTTGTTGGAAGAAAATAAATAAAATAAAACCATTTCCTATGGGACAATTCAAAGTCTCACCTCATCATCCTGAGACATCAGGGATTCTGTGTTGCTTCTGTTTTTTTTTATTAATAATGCAGCAACAGTCTTTCAACCACTCTTTCTGAAGAGGAGCTTTTCTTTGGAGGCAATATGAGTCATGTGCTTACCTCACTCGTCTAGAGTCAAAGGCTAAAACCTGATAGAGGTTCTCACTATCAACTGCTCTATAATTTGGCATCCAGAGAAGCAGTAATAAATGGGTGTTCATCTACTCAATGGGGAATTTCATTTCACTCTCCGCCCCTAAAGTCATTACCTGCACAACATGAACAAGCAATGGAAATTCACAACATAATAAACTATTACAGGCTTACTGCTTAAACTGCATCTCAGAATAATTTTCTGTAGTAGAAGCTATAAGCGAACTATAATCCACTCCATGAGAAGACAACTTTGTTGATACTATGGAACAAATGGTTGTTGCTTCTCCCAAGAGCAGACAAATATTTTGTACTCCAGGTAAACAGTTTCTGCTGTTCCCAGTATTGTTTTCCTTGGTGAAAAAACATTAAATATCCCTCATTTTCTTTTCTAAGAAAACACTTGAATAAAAGAGTGTCATTAAATAAAAATTGGTTAAGAGTCTTTCTGTCTGAAAGCTGAAATGCATTTTCTATCTTGTTGAAAAAAGCTTATGGGCTCGACAGGGTATGTCATACAAAAATATTGTTCAATTAACTTTGTATGCCATTTACACTTCTGCTTGAAAAGCATAGTGCCAGAAAGAAAAGAAATAATACTTTTAGCATAATATCCAGCTAAAAACATGTACAGTAATTTACTCTGAATAATAAAATTTGTTTTTCCAGACTTGGCAGATTATGAGGGAAGAAATGAAAACATTTGTGAATCAAAGAACACTGAAAATTGTACACAGTCAAAAGTAATATTTTTATTCAGATTTTTCATGATATGTATTGTGGTACCATTTTAAAATTAAGATATGAAAAACTAGCACAGTTTCAAGCAATACCTCTCCACTGCCTTCATCTTAATAACCTAATTTCTAATCAGTGTTATATTTATTCAAGCATGGAAAGCCAAATATTTTTTTTAATTATTTTTTTTTTACATACTGTGGAGATATTTCAGTATAGAAATCTAATATTATCTAGTCCATTACTGATACCACTGAAGTAGCTGTGTAGTCATCCTGTGATCCTATACAAGAAAACATAGCAAGAAAAGTAGGCAGTCATTAAGGGAGCAACAGAAGCCACTTACATAAATTACTGTACAGTAATTCAAAAGAATGTAAGGAGATGGGATGTTTGAAGGTTGTGCTTCTTGGTTCTTTAAGCCCTGAATGTATTACCTGCCCAAAACTTGGGAAAGAACCCACAAGGTAATGCCTGTTTAAGTTTAAGCAAACAAGTCAGTGTTTCCGAGTTTTCTAAAATTAATACCTTTATTTTAAGCAGCTAATTTTGTATCACTACTGTTTCTCACTACTTTAAAGTGACTGGACTAACACTTTTAATGTTAAAACAGGCAATACACCATCTTAGCCCAGCAGTTTTTTGGTTAAGTCACAGAGGAAACCAACAGTGAGAAGTACACAATCCTTTCTCCAACCAAAAGGAAGGAATTTATTCCAAAAAGTATGTTTGTTTCTATTGAAATATTGTTTCCTTTCCTAAAACCTACCAACGTGATAATTTACACATTTTAATATTTTTTTTTTGTCTATAAGAAATTAAAGATCACTGAAAGGAATGGACAGCTCCAGGAAATTTACAGTGAAAATCAAGTTCTCATCCCAGAACGTACCAGCTATGTGCACAAGTTGCACAGCTCCCGCCAGCCTGGGTGATTTCTGTCACCATGAAAAAACTCGCATCCTAGACTTTTCCAGTCCTCTCTTCAGAATGGCGACAATCAAATTATTTCATATTATTCAAATTATTTGTCATCAATTAAAACATGTTAATTAGATGTTTCTCTCAACATGTCAATGGATAGCGTTCTCCAGTGATGTTTACAGTTGTCACTCTCAGCAGAGGACTTAAATATAATGAACACAAGTTTTCTCTGCAAATCTGAGTGTTACCACACCATCAACCTTTATGCTCTGACAGACTAGGGCACTGAATTATTTTTTTCCCTTTTTTTATGCACCTTTGACTGAAAAAATAGTGGATTTCAGACTCTAGATATGAAGCGTGCACCTTTCACCTACAAAACAATTGCAAGAGCTTCAGCTTGAGTGTAATCGTAGTGGTTTAGAAACCAAAATTCAAGAGAAATATCGGAATTGTTAGAAAAAGAAAAAAATCTATGTATCTCCAAATATGAGGTCTGACTCATGTTTTATCAGAACTTGACTTTTACCAATAACTGACTCATGATTTATCAGAAATCAATCTACACTTGACATCAGCATTTTCTCTCTGTGCTCTCCAGTACTAAATATCTGAAACTAAACCTTTACTACAAAGTAATTAGAAAGGCTGAGGGAGATACATGAAGTTGCAGCAGAGAGCAGGAAAAAGCAGGATGGATCAGACCTACGCATTTATCCTTGTTGGGGAACCTGAACATTTATTCTTGTTCTAAGACTCTCAAGAACAGCAACAAAGAACAGAAAAATCCCTGATGTTATTTTTTAAAATAATCATTTCAGGACATACTAATCAACTGCACTCTGCCAGGAGGGAGGAGTAGACAACCTAAAATTTCAAAATCTTCAGATTAACTGTGTGTTAGAAGGCTGCATGTGCTATGGAGGGCAAGCGCTGCCATTTCTTTTGTAGAATGGTGCATGTCTTGAGGGTAATTGCCGCCGGAATATTATCCCCACTCTACTTGTCAAACATTAATGTAAAATCAATAAGGAGCCATGTTCACAACATTTTTCACGCACCTTTGTTACCCCCCGGAGGGTTTTGCTGCGCTCGGTGCCCGGCTCCCCTGGGACGCAGGAGGAGGTTCACCGCAGCCCCCCTGCTCGTCACAGTCTCGCTGCCAAGGGTCAGCGATGGCTCAGCAAGGCCCCAGCATCTGCAGAGAGAAAACATGCAAGGTGAGACAAAGATGATTTCTGGTAACTTTGCTGCTGTGCCAGCAAATCCTGAGAAACAGAAAGTATAAATGTTGTTTTCCACAATGTAGGTGACATCCTACTTTGAAATGACACAGTTGCTTTGTGACAAGCTTGGCGTTAAAATGTGACAGAAATAAACTCACAAGAACAGCCATCCTGCAAAATACACTTAAACTCACATAAAAGCTTGACTTGGTAACCTTCAATTATTTTTCTTTTCCCAAGAACATGGTTTCCTTTCAAGCTCATTATAATTATTTTTTTCTTCACTTTATAGCTGAAACAGGTCTTTAATGGGCTCTGCACTTCAGTTTATCTCATGATGAGACACCGCCAAAAACTCCAGAGATAATCAAGTGTCACAATTATGAAGGAAGAAAAACCCAGAAAACCACAAACACTATTGTTCTCTGCAAACAAGCTGTAGCAGATCTGCCTCCTTGTTTCCATTCTCCTGAAACACTGCTCAGGCAGCTGTTTCTCAGCTCAGCATCACAAAACTGCCATTCTCAGTGGAGCTTCGTTTTCCCAGATGATGTGCCTCCCTGTAAGTCATTGGCACCTTTCAAATCAAGATTTGAAAAGACTCTTATACAGATTAAAAGGTATTTGAGTATATAAGAGTGCAGTACTAACACGTCTTCTGGATCAGGTATATGTATACCAACCTATTATAATGTATATAGTCAGAAAATTACTACATTCCATCATCCTCAATTGAAACTATACCAGCTAAGCCTACTTCCTAGTCCTGGTTGCTGATGTACCAAATCATCACTCCTAAATATAGCAATTGTAGTGCTCAGAAATACATTTGAATTCCCATCTGGATCTTGTTCCTGGATATTTTGCTTTATGGGACGGAGCTCAGTTATTTCTCTCCTTTTCCTCCACTTCAAGCTTCCGAAGCTTAAGGTCAACATTTTACTGAGGCACACAGGAGAAAAAGACAACTAATTTCCATGGCACAGATGGGAAAAAGATCAGAACTACAGCTCCTCACTTTCACTGACTGCACAAGATGCCACGGCCAGTTACCACTGCCAGGACATTAGATATTGTGTAGTGAAATAAGATCAGTGAGGGGACTATTCAGAGAAGCGGCTCATGCATACCTTACTGAAGATGAGGAGGCAAACGTGACCTTAGTATTATATGAAACACATGTGGAAATTTCTACTGCTTCCTCAAGCAATCCACTCCAGTCTCCTGCCAAAACTCAAAGCCAAGAAAACGAATTTTTCCAGACAAATTTATTTGTCTATTTTTTAAAACCAAGATTTTCAGAAGAGAAGGGATCACTGCAGAGAGATGTCAGCATGTTTGGTCTCCTCTGTGGATGCTTACTGGCAGCAGATCCTGTATGGGGATGTCAAATGAACTTACAGACTTGAGGGGACCCATGTAGTTTGTTGCCTTCACTTTCATAAAACAACAGTTTGTACAACAAAGGATCTTACAGACTGGAACTAAGCAAGCCAAAGGGAAGTTTTGAACCTACTGAATTTGTGTTGTGGAGTCATAGCATGTGATGCAATATAATCTAAAATATGGTGACACATGGCCATTTCCTTACTCCAAGAGACCTTTTCTGTTTTAATCAATGCTTGTAACTTTTCAAAGATTTCAGAGCATCTTATAAACCACTGCACAGACAAGTCATTTCACCAGCCACTGAAATGCAACTTTTTTTCAGGGTGGCTGGTAGGAGAGAGTGGGTGTAAGGTATGGGCCTATGAGTAAACAGGAGTTTGGCCAGAAGCAAGAGCTTACTATTACACAAAGACCAGTGATGTGCTTTTGTAGCAGAGAGAATCCTGGATTATAGGTGTTTATGAGAACAACCTCCCCAGCAATAATCTCAACAGAGGTCATGCTATAAGCTTTATAATGGTGAAGGACAAAACAATCCCTTCTTGGAATACAATCCACGGTTGTAGACAATGTAAGTATCTAAAAAATCAATACTTAGATACAATTCTCCCTCAAAGGTCAACTGGTGATTGCAGGATTCCTGAAATGTTGTCTTTCCCACATTGCTTTTAAAGAAACATGGTCAGAGAATGGGATATATCTCAAGCGAAAATTAGTGTATAAAAAATTGGGCATTTGTATGTATATGCAATATTTAATCAAGCTAAAACAATAATCACATCTTTATATTAGCTAATAGTTTCAAAGTGCTAACTCCAAACTTCCCACCTAAATCCCACATGATCATGAGATGAGAAGTTAGCCCCTTCCTATTTCTAACTAAGAGGTATGGGAATTCCTCTGCAGTCTATTGGAAATCTCATTTGTCTATGTATTGGTATTGACCTAAGTAAGGGAGAGCTATTGAAAGAAATAATTCTGCTAGTTTAACTAGCTACAATATTTAACTTATTTGGCATACATGAACAACAAATTATTCCTATATCCAAATACAGCAGAAATACAAACTGCAGGAAACAATTCCTCCAGTCCTCATGGAATATGCGTCAAAAGGTTCAACAAAAGATATTATCTCAGATTGTACATTTATTATTAAATTATTGATAAGCTACTTCTATTGTCATTTGTACTTGTGTTACTAGAAATTAATGCAAATACTAAACTTCTAAATACAGCACGCCTGGAAAAAACATATGTTCACAGGCTCCAGGATTCCCCGCAGTCCCAAAGGAATTTTCATAACCTCACAGGTATCTTCAAGTACCAGAATTTGCATTCAGCTTCCCAGCTCAGCTTGCAGATGTTTAAAAATACATGTAACAAGACAACTCGCTTTTGGCTACACATCTAAGAGGTTCAAACATCTGAATTATTCTGTCTGAGGTCAACTAGGATATATATGCCAAATTAGGTTGAAATCCAGCTGGGAAGAGCTATGAATTACTAAGATCTTTGGTGCCTGGGAACTTGTGCCTATTTCTGACCAATTGACATCCTTTCATATCTTCTTCCAGGAAAAGGACATATTTTCAGGAACTAAATCTGAAATATAAGCTTATACCTTATGAATCTGTAGACGTCAGTAATTTAAATTTTTTTGTGCAATCAGGTACAAAATGTAGATTATAAAAGCACAATTTCATAATAGTATTCATTGGTTTCCAGAACTCTAGAAGACCAAGGATGTACATGCCATCATATCCCACTCTCGTGGCAACAAGATTTTCAATAAAGATAAAACACAGGCTTCCCTGGCCTTTAAGAGTCTATATCTCTAGTATCTTTAATATAATCAGAAAATGTTTTCTAGGAGTTCAGGATCAAGGCATATATCCTACTACAGAGGTATACACCCAGGGTAATTCCACCAAATGTTGTTTCCTATATAGATATAGTACTATATATATATATATATATATATATATTTCAATATAATTCAGTAGTTATCAAGAGAATTAATGTTCATCTCAAAAATTTAACGACTTTTTTTGCACAATTCAAAATTGTGAACTAGCAACTCAAGTAAGTCTTACAACTCATATTCTAAAACAATTTCACATAGATTTCTAAGTGATAGATGATATTTCATATAATAACTATCTCCTGAAACATTTCAACACAATTAAGGTAGAGCTAAACAGAACTCAAGTGGTTCTGCTGTTCAGGGATTCA
The DNA here is from genome assembly GCF_037038585.1 of Patagioenas fasciata. NCBI lineage: Eukaryota > Metazoa > Chordata > Aves > Columbiformes > Columbidae > Patagioenas > Patagioenas fasciata. The sequence goes on along the minus strand of NC_092520.1, from coordinate 171,014,651 downwards.
TGTATAAGTAAATTCCCAAGCCCCAATCTAAAAGCAATCTTTTCTTTCTCTTCTCCTGGAATAGATAGCACCAATATTAAAACTACTTCTGGGAAAGGACAACTTAAAACAGAATTATCCATAAATGAAAATGCTAATGACATTAGCATTTTTTCTTTACTAAATATACTAGATTTTAAAACCTGAGTAGGAATTTTAAACATCTAAAGTCAAGTCAAATAGTTATCTGCCTTCAATACTGTTAATCTCTCTCCCAGTCACTCCAGCTCATCCCTACCAGCTCTGCAGTGTTATCTTACTTTTTCCAGGAAGGGAGAATAGAAAAGGCAAAGAAGAGTGGAGAACGGACTGAGATGCACTTGCAAATTTTTGTTTCAGTCCCAAAGAGCTCAACAGTGTAATTCACTATGTGCCAGCCACATTTTTTTCAGAAATAATGAGCATACTACCATAAACATGGAATGTAAGTCTCAAATATGCTCTAGTGGACTGAATAAAAAAATTCCCGGTATTGCCATCTACCAAGAAGCTACAGGAGAAAAAAAAAAAAAAAAAAAAGATGTGTAAGAAGTAATTTGTGGTATTAGTTTCTTCCCTAATTATCTGAAATCAAAATCTAAATAGATTGTATTCAATCAAAGTCCTGTATCTGTACTAGTATGAAATTACAAAGAAAAAAATAACAACCAACCGACCAAGCAAAAACCCAACCATAATACTTATCAGGGAGAGAAAGAGAGTCAGAATCACTTAAATCTATCTTGTCTGATACACAATTACGTGTGACATAAAAGTCTATCTTTTTCTGACATACAATGAAGCTGCTTATGATATAGATTTAATGGACACAAACTATCACAAAAGTAGTAGAGAACACTGCATCATGCAGTCTCTAGAAATATGCAACTGAAACTTCAGCTGGAGCCATTCTGCAAGCTGAGTGTGCAATGATGACTTTGTGAATCAATTTCTACCCGAGACTTGCAGAGCTGCACAAAGAGTAGAAGATTCTAGTAAAAGATTCGATCTCCCCCAATCACTACAGGTTCCTCATGAACACCTGTGCATTACTTCCTTACCTAAGCCAGAGCAGAGCCTGAAAAACATGAGATTCAATCTTCAGTTCAAGCTTTAGATAGATAGATAGATAGATAGATAGATAGATAGATAGATAGATAAATTGTCACTAAAATGGGTATCTCCTGTTTCTTCAGAAAAAAAATCCAAGGCCCCTAACCTGCAAGAATAGTTGTGCCAGGACGCTGAATGCTGTCCTTGACCTTGGCTCAGAGCAGGCATTTAAGGAAGAGTATAAAACTAGGAAATATTCCCCCTACTCTCTGTTAAATCAGAGGTTTAAAGAGAACTTGAAGGAGCAGGCTACACCTGGACAGTTATGTTTTATAGCCACCATGGAAACTACCCTTCATGAACCTCCCTAATTCCATTTTTAACTCATTCATACCTTTGTCCTCCTTAATTTCCTCTGGCACTGAGTTCCACAACCCAGCTCCATGCTTCCAGGAAGTCTTGCTTTTCCTGGGCAGACAGAACCATTAACTAGCTATTCTCTGATGGCTTTCTCCTCACACATCCTGGTGGTAGGAGAGACAACTCTGAACTAATAGTATCATAAGCGATGGACTTGTCTTTTTCCCCCTCCCAAATTCTTATTTTGATCTGTTCAGTCTGTTGTGAACACAGCAGTAAATATCCTCTTCAAAGAAATTCCCTCTCTTCTCCCAACACACTCTTGCCAGAAGGCTCACGACTGCTCCAGCGGTCACCTCTGATATGTCATTTTGGTCCATGAGTCTTTCTGTACCTCCTTTCCTGAGACGACACCTATATCTAGTTATGGCTGTATCTAAATTCGCAGTAATATTTGTGAACATTAAAACAACCATTCAGGAAAGCCTTCTGACCTGCTAGCTGGTTCCTTTATTTGAACATGTTTAACTTGCCCCAAACTGCCATGTTATATACAGTCCCAAGAAAGCTGCACACTCAGGGACTTGTTTGGAGGTGGTAAAGAAACTCCTGACCCCTACCAAAAATAATAAAATGGGGGAAAGGAAACTGATGGAATATGACAAAGTTTAAAAACTTCTTTAAATTAGAAAGACCTGATGCAAACCAAGCTTCTTTGCCTGATCTAGTGGCCAAGAGTGGCCAAGCGAACACATTTGTCTGTATTTCACCAGATTCGGTAAATCACTTCTAGTGTGACAAGGAAGATATTATAGTTATAATGAGATGGCATTAAGAAGGGAAAAAAAGACTGGATAGTAGAAAACACCATCAATCAGTGAGATTTATTAAGGTAGGAAACAGCCCTCTCTGTTACTGCAAGTTACATTTTGGAGAACACTTAAAGCTAAAAGATAGAAAAAAGAATACAATTAAAGAGATAATGTCACACAGAAAAAAAAAATAAACAGACTTTCTAACAAGTTTCTTGCCTCTGATCTGTAGTATCAGTGTTTCTTCCATAAAAGCTGTACCAATCTGACCTCAGCCTGAAACAACCTCTACAAAGTTGCAAACGCTGATGAATTGCTGTCATATACTCATCAGGTAGACGGCACCTGATGAACAGGGAAAATTTAAGGGATGAATGAGATTAGGTCAAGGTACTTAAAAGCCCCCTTCTCTCTCTTTCTGTCCCTCCACAAGCACTACCTCACATCAAGGTGACATTCCAGAAGAACAATGAAATTGGTAAAGCAATAGAGGAAAACATCGAAGGATGGGTGAAAACAAACAAACAAAACCCCTCAATCCTACACAGAAGCAGAATCGAGGCTTAAAATGGTTTCCTAATTCTTTCTTCTGAAATAAACATTCAGACAAAATGCTAATATTTGCTCCCCAGACTCTGAAAGTGCCCTGCAATAGTACTATCATAAGTTAACACTGTTTCATTTCTACAGACATGTGTCAGGACCTATTGCACTAGTATCTAAGCAAATAATATCAAAACTGTTATCTTCTTTTTCCTTAGTGTGACTCATGCCAGCTGGACTAGTCTAAATATTATTAAACATC